>NC_065413.1:1369166-2053750 GCF_024362695.1 Pectinophora gossypiella
GATGAGGTTGGTACTCCACATCACAACCCACACGATAGAAGAAGAAGCAGCTTGCGGCCATTTAAGACTAAAGTAAGACCCCGACGGGTGAGGTCGCCGTCCGTAACGAAATGGTGGGGGGAGGAATTCCCGTTCTTAATCTTTCTTTCTTTTTCTTTATTTATGTATTAGTATTACTCTTTATTCTATACCCGCAGTCTAGTTTTCTTTTCATGTTATAAGGTCAACCAATGACCGACCTTAACAACCCAGGTGTCAGGGTTACTATTGAGCCACGAAAGACCCTTGACAAGGAGTTTAGAACAGGACTAGACTTACTTAAGTAAGTAAAAGTAGCCGTGTCAGACTGCTTGACGTGCGTTCCAAAGCACGTCTTACTTTCGGTCAACTAGCAATGTCCAAATTATGGATCACAAAATGATTTTTGAGACAATATGTCCCCAACCGAAATCAAACCCAAGATCTCGGTTGTGGTTTGAAGCGACTACAAAACACAGCTCGTCTAGTGCATCGAATTATGCAAGTTAATATTAGCATGGACGAAAGTCTAAATTAAATTATTTTTTAATATCTTTTAAGAACTAGACTGAATAAAAAAGCTTTTTGTGAACACACCTGTGCGTCTCAGAAGCTTTACCTTTGTGACGCAAATTACTTGTCGTCACGCACACCTGAGAAAAAGCTTAAAAAATACTGAATCTGTTTCAAGTTTAGAAACTCTCCTCACGACGCGATCAGATGTGTGCGATTTTCGAACAGGCGATCCCCAGAATTATAATAATTTGTATAATGTATCCATACCTAAAAAAGAAAGTATGTATGAAAAAGTGCTGGAAAGAGGAAGAAAAGAGAACCATATTGAAAACTATAGAGAACCGGAGAGGAAATATGATTGGCCACCTGATACGACACGATTCATTTATAGCAAACATTATAGAAGGAAAAATTGAAGGGAAGAGAGGAAGGGGTAGACAGAGAACATTTATGAAACAAATAAAAGAGTAGGTGCAGGTCGTGTCGTATCGGGAGGTTTCGGCAGGAAGAAGAGAGGAATGGCGATTACTCCACCGACAAGAGCGCATCTCTTAAATAAGAAGAGAGAGAGAGAGAGATCCATACCTCATTTTTTGAACAGAGGTATGGATTGACAACGGCTGTATGTCGCTTTCAATTCTATTAGCATTTTTTTTTTTTGTCTTGTGAATGTCTATCCAATTCGGAACGCTTGCTTGCCTATATTACGTACGTTTTATACAATTTGTAAAGTGAAAAACCCGACCACTTGATTATCCCGGCGGCGCCATTTTGAACATAGTAGGTACACAGCTGCCTAATATTGTGTCTGGGTAATGATACTTACTTCGTTATTTTATTTTATATTTATCAGACAGTCATCTTCCTAGCGTTATCCCGTTTCCACCAGGTCCGCTAACAGGGACAGCGATTTGAGAGGTTCCGTTTTTTTACAGAAGCAACTGCCTGTCTGGTCTTCCAACCCAAGCTCAATACAGGTTAGGTCACAAACTTACCTTCGGATTTCTCGGGGATATATAGGTTTCCCCACAATTTTTTCCTTCATCGCTGAGCATGTGATAATCATTTTAAGATCCATACATCCATACATGGTTGGTGCAAGTGAGAGTAAAGCGTTCTTTCAACTGAGTTACCCCAGTATTTTATACTTACTTATTTATAGAGGTTACTTTAAGTACATAGAAGTAGCTATTACTGCCGAGACGCGTCAAAACGTCAATTGCAGCTATCGGCCGATGTCGACAGCAAGTACGAGATAGATAAGCTATAACTATTAAGCCTTATCTCCACTAGGCGACATTTCTCAGGCGACATTTATCAGGTGACATGTGTCAAAAAGTCTCCCCAATATCGGACAAATTCAAATTCAAATTCAAATTCAAAAATATCTTTATTCAGTAGGTAACATAGTTACACTTTGAATCGTCAATTTTTACATAACGAACGTCTCATCCGCCTAAAACTACTGCAGCTTCTCACAACCTGTATAGCCGGGGAAAAGAAGCTGCAAGAAAAACCTCGGCACAGGGCCCTAGACGTTCTTTTTAAAAAAAATAAAAATAAACATAAAATATTGATATACAATTGAGTAATTTAGCTGCCTAATATCAGTTCTCAGACAGTTAATCCCATGCATTCATATCTTCTAAATAATCACTAACTTTATAATAACCTTTTTTGTAAAGTTTTTGTTTAACTACTTTCTTAAAGCAGTTGAAAGGCAAATTCTGAATGTCAATGGGAATCTTATTGTAAAAACGTATACATTGCCCCTTAAAAGATTTAGTAATCTTATGTAATCGACTGACTTGTAAAGCAAGTTTATTTTTATTCCGGGTATTAACAATGTGCCGATCGCTATTTTTTGCAAATAATCCTATATGTTTTTTTACATATATTAAGTTTTCAAAGATATATTGTGATGCCATAGTTAAAATATTAATTTCTTTAAATTTATTTCTAAGTGACATCTTGGGTCCCAATTTGTAAATCGCCCGAATGGCCCGCTTTTGCAGAACAAAAATGCTGTTCACATCTGCAGCATGACCCCACAGCAAGATGCCGTACGACATTAGACTGTGGAAGTAGGCAAAATAAACTAATCGCGCGGTTTCTACATCGGTTATTAAACGAATTTTTTTGACCGCGAATGCTGCTGAGCTGAGCCTTTTGGACAACTTATCAATATGAGGACTCCATTGCAACTTAGCGTCCAAAGTAATTCCCAAAAATACAGCAGCATCCGTGAGGTCCAATTCCTTATTTTTTACAATAATAGAATCGAGCGGCCTACTAACATTCGATAACGTAAAATAAACATATTTTGTTTTATTTTCATTAAGTAGCAGGTTGTTTACAGTAAACCAATCCACTACCTCTGAAATGGCGTTGTTTACATCGTCAAAGGAATCTTGTCGTCTCTTTACTTTAAAAAGTAAGGAGGTATCATCTGCAAATAGCACCACTTCATGTTTTACAAGACTAGGTAGGTCGTTTATGTAAACTAGGAATAGAAATGGACCTAGAATTGAGCCCTGCGGGACGCCTATAGTGACGTTAGATCCACACGATCTGGAGCCATGCACATCAACCCTCTGAACGCGGCCACTAAGGTACGACTCCAAAAGAGCGATGGCATTATCTGTTATTCCATAGTGACGAAGTTTCGCGATCAATATATCATGACAAACGCAATCGAAGGCTTTGGAAAGGTCACAAAAGACACCAATAGCATCTTTGGACTCCTCCCAAGCCTGAAAAACATGATTTATTAACTCAACACCAGCATCGGTTGTTGAGCGACCCTTTGTGAAACCAAATTGTTTATTAGACATTAAATTGTTTAAATTGAAATGTTGAAGTAATTGCAGTAATAAAATTTTTTCAAATATTTTACTAAGCGTGGGTAGTATAGATATTGGTCTAAAATTAGTAGGGTCAGAAGTACTACCAGCTTTAAACAATGGAATGACTTTACTGTGCTTCATTAAATCTGGAAACACACCATTGTCTACACATTTATTAAATATACATGATAGATAGGGAGCTATGCAATCAATCACGGAGTTAATGACTTTAACAGAGAGACCATGAAGATCTGCAGTCTTTTTCATTTCTAAAGATTTAAAAGCTCTTAAGACGTCCCTAGGACTCACGTGTGTAAATGTTAGTTTATCTACTTTGGACGTATCTATGTGCTCCTTTACAAGTGATTGAGCGAGTGCAGGAGATGACTTCAAGTCCTTGGTAGTCGAAAATGGAATGTCAGTAAAGAATTTTTCAAAAGCTTCAGCAACTTGCTTATCATTTGTGAGTAGTTTACCGTCAATTTGTAATTGATACTCGAGATCGCGTGCTTTGACTTTCCCATTTTCGCTATTTATAACTTTCCAAGTCATTTTAATAATATCTGAGCTACCTTTAATTTTACTGCTAACAAACATTGCCTTCGCGGTAACGCAAACACGTTTGAAAACTTTTGAATACCGTTTTACATAGTCGTGAAAAGCTACGCTATGATTGTATGTTCTTTCTTCATAAAGTTCATACAACCTGTTTCTACTCTTATAAATTCCTACCGTCGCCCAGTCACTAAAAATTGGTGTGTCTGCTTTCTTAATTGTTTTTGCCTTAAATACTTTACTAACTTCCGATTTTGTTAGATTAAATAGGGAGTTATATAACAAATTTGGGTCATCACAGTAAGGAAGTTCTGGTAATTTGTTTGACATATTATCTTTGAATTGTTCTAAACGACTACTTGATATGGGATTGCATGTAACATCCTTTTTCAGAGAGCGGTCAATAAATAAGTTGAAAGATATTTGTTGACCACAGTGATCTGACTTTAATTTATTAATTATTAATTTATCACAAGGTTCTAAGTTACTAAAAATATTATCGATACATTTCGCGGACTGTGACGTGATTCGGGTTGGTTCTGAAAAAAGATTTACAAGATTATAACACAGAAATAAAGATTTGAATGTAGTACTTAATGAGCAATTTTCCAGAATATCAATATTGAAATCACCGCAGACGATAACATGTTTGCTTTTATTACATAATTTGCATAAAGCTTCATCAATAACTTTCTCAAATAGATCATAAGATGAAGCGGGGGGTCTGTATACGCTCAATACAATAAGCCGGCTGAGTTCAATACAGGCTAGCTCAACAGTTCGCTCAACTGAGAGACTTACAATATCCGTTCGTTCCTTATATTTTAAACAATTACGTACTAATATTAATGAACCGCCACGGATAGCCGTCTCCCTGCTGTACGAGCTGGCAACCTGGTGATTATTGAAGCAAACGAACTCATGTTTTTTTAGCCAATGTTCAGTTACGCACATAATATCAACACAATTACTGTTTAAAAAAAGTTCAATTTCAAGTTCCTTGCCCAATATTCCTTGTATGTTTTGGTGTACCAGGTTGATTACATTTGTATTTCTCTTATTGCATTTTATATTTAATATGTCCTCATTTAACTTACTACAGCCAAAGTTTTTCTCTGTTGTCATTAAATTTAATTTAAATTACAAATGTCAGAAATAAAAATAGGCTGCTCAATAGGAGCAGACGCGTTAAAAGCCAACGAATTGGCTGATTCTATTGTAAAAAAAAAGGATAGCGACTTCGCTATTTGTCTTTTGTAAAAGTTAGATAGATAGTAATATCTATCTTTGGTCAAATAAAAATTCCTAACATAGGAATTCGTATCAATAAACTGAAACTTATTATAATAATCGCATACTAAAGTATGCAACGTCAGGTTTAGATCATGTCTAAACTTATTTTCGGTTTTTAGCTGACTTTGGCTGAAAGGCAATGCAAACAAAATCACTTGTGCTACATTCGGTAGGCTGTTAAGTAAGGAAATATAATGAGTAAGTAGTTCTTTGTTCGCGTTACCTCTCCTACCGGCCAAGATTATGATTGTACTATTTTGTGAGAATTGATATGAAATTATTCTTTTTAAAATGTCTAAATAGGAGGCACCCGGCATACAATTATTAATTACTGCCCGCCTCAAGAAATGGCTAAGTTGTAAACCCATTGATTTGCCAATTTCGTCACTAAACATAATAATATTTTGCGCTTTGTTTACCGGCGCGGGCGCCGCCTGTCCGGTCGCCGACGAGAAGGACGTATTATTGTCATTATCAATAGGTGTGAGGAGCAAGTCCTGCGGCGCCGGTACCAGCTGATGGGCCGGCGCAGGCGCGGACAGAGGGGAGGATTCGGAAACACGAGCAAGCCGCTCAGTCTGCGAGGATGAATGCTTGCATCTATACTGACGATTAATTAGTGAATCGAAGCGTTCCGCGTTGTGAAAACTCAAACTCACTATCTTATCAGCGGCCAGCTCGTGCTTTCGAATAGTTTTCTGAGCTACTTCGTAGTCCAGTGTCATATATTCTATGGATTTTGTCAGTTTTTTTATCTGTGCCTGGAGCTGATCAATTTCACACTCATATTTTTTTGTTTGGTTTTCTAACGTTACGGTACAAGTATTAATTTCGTTCAATAGATGTTGCCCCGTATTAAACAAGTGATGGTGTGAAGTTGATGCTTGTGGTGAGTCACAAGTGAGGTTACTCTTTGAACACAACACCTCGTGAGATGGGGTGGCGGCAGGGACCAAGTCAGGTGAGTCTATGATCAGCTCGTCAAACAGCGATTGTGTCTGAGACGTTTTAAAAGTACTATCCGCGAGTTCAAAGTCCGATATTTGTTTATGCGCGTCGCGCAGCTCGCGTTCCAGAACAACGGTGCGCTTGAGGGCGGTCTCAAATTCATCGCAGCTCCGGTCAAACACATGCACCGTTCTTTGTAGCTGGTCATTTTGGTCTTCCACATCATTTAAACGCTGATGTAAAGCCGCCATCTCACTCTTTAATTGACGCTCGACAATACACGAAGACACTACACAAACATAACTGGCGTATTTTTTTATGTGTGTGCGTTTTACACATAATATAATCCGTGTAATAATATCTATGGAACTCGTAATAGGTATTCCGGACATTTTCGAAGTATGGGATGACATTTAAATTGGTATTGGTTGAACCCAACTGTACCTTTAGTGACCACTAAATGTCTATCCATTCTACCTCGGAGCACGTCTACCAATATTACGTACACATAAGTACTTACCTATACTACACATAATATATCGTCACAGCTGTACCCCCGAAGAGTTAGAAGCGGAGAATGTAAAAAATATATATTTTTTTTAGCATAAGTACCCTTTTCTATGTCATCCCCGAAGGGGCTTATTTAGTTCTATTGACCCACTTTTCTATAGGATTGTTTTCAGTTTCATTTGTTAGTCCAGCGATCGCCCTTCGGGAGCCATAGTGCCTAATTTACTGCAATGTCGGCCATTTTGTTTTCGTTTCGATGGACTCGTTACTTCAGAACGTGGACTCATTTCTTTCAGGCTTTCAAGGTTCGTATTGAATTGGAAACAGAATTAAGTAGGTACTTAGGCTCAAATCAAATTCATTTATTCGATGTATTTATCTAAGATGCTATATACTTACTCATGGTCTGAATCATCTCTCAAAGTTTTCGTTACGATATCACTAACATCTGTATAGAAATATATACAAAACTTTAGATGATAAATAAGTAAATTAAGAACTAGACTGATGTACATCTACAAATATCTTTTCTTCTGGCTTCCGCAGTTTGCGATGACCAATAAAAAAACACTTACCAATAGACTTACCAATAAAAAAACAGCGGTGTACAGTCATGAGCATTATCATGTACCGACTTTAGAACCCTGTCGCACTATCATATTTGACATTTAATGAGACTTACGGTTTAATATGTCAAAAAAGTTAATGTGACATGGTTTCAAAGTGTTTACATATCATTACTCGTGATTATACGAGTGTTTAATTATTTTAACAACCAAGCAAATCTGAATCTAATTGTCAAATAATTTAACTTTCAATGACGGATTTTTAAGGCTACGTTCCCCCAAAAATAATATACTTAGATGGCGGTGTACAATGTTGCCTTGATTTAAGCTTCTAATTTCATGAATAACATATATATATTACATAATGCATATACACTAATTTATATCTCTTATCGATAATTCGCTTATATTCAACTGACCTAAATATCGGTTTCAGATGGACTAATCAATTACGCGCTTCGTTATTTCATTAGTATTCAACGATATCTCTTCGGCACACGGTCCTATTTCTGGCGAATTGAACGAACTTTCAAGCAACTTTCTTGTTATCAGTTCTCTTTAGTATAACTTTGGGATCAACCTCAAATAAATGCTAATTACTTAATGTAAGATATCTAAACCGTATTACTTACAAAATATGTATTGTTAGATTGAACAGCCTCCGTGGTCTAGTGGTTAGAGCGTTAGGCTCACGATCTGGAGGTCCGGGTTCGATTCCCGATGGGGACATTGTCGAAATCACTTTGTGAGACTGTCCTTTGTTTGGTAAGGACTTTTCAGGCTTGAATCACCTGGTTGTCCGAAAAAGTAAGATGTTTCGTGCTTCGGAGGGCACGTTAAGCCGTTGGTCCCGGCTATTAGCCGTAAAAACACCTCCACCAACCCGCATTGGAGCAGCGTGGTGGAGTATGCTCCGTACCCCCTCCGGTTGATTGAGGGGAGGCCTGTGCCCAGCAGTGGGACGTATATAGGCCGTTTATGTAGATAGAACAGTATCGTTCGGACTAATCTCAACTGATACATCACTATGCTAATGAACGTCACAACACTGGCTTCTGTACTTCGACAGATCTAATTCGTACCGCGCATTGGAGCTATTGTAAATGTTGTCTATATTTTGTAGCGGACCCAACTAGTTGGCCACCTAGTTCCGCTCACATGCAACAGATGGCGCCACATTCAATAATGCAGTCTTCAAGCGGTCGTGAAACGCGGTATCGAAGTTTACACGGCAAGACGCATATATACGTACAACTTCCAACACGACACTGTTGGATCGTCGATCCCTAGTCACACTACCAACTTGTGGCTAGCGGGGTACTATGCTCAGTTCGGTACCCCGAAAACATCCTTTGGCGGCAGCACACCCTCGCCGCCAAAATTTAAATATAATCTACGCTAATTGTATTGAACTACTACTAGTTTAATACCGTCTAATATTAAACTGAACGTATAATGTTTTGCGGTGAATGAAGAAGATTGCTGTGTGCTGGCTTGTCCACAAGTCCACGAAGATCGGGAGTCTCATATCCCCATTTAAACGCGATAAGAACCCGTTATTATGTGCTTTAATTAAGTCCACGACACGTCGGAATTGGTATCAGAACCCGATAGTCCATCATATTGGAATTAACATACTTAATCAAAATGCCCCGGATGTCACCATAAGCAGGTGAAAACATTTATCTTCATTCCCAGTCCAGCAGTTCTCTAGTTTGAATCCCGGTGGGGACATTATTATCAAAAATCTCAAATATTAAAATATAAATCAGATTTTTGTGATATCTATGAACTAGGGTTTGCTTAGGACTCGATTTCCCGAAAGTAATACCATCCGTGCTTCGGAGAGCACGTTAAACTGTTGATCACAATTACTACTTACTGATATAAGTACTTAGTCGTTTTATGAGCCATATCAGCTCAAGGCACGTACTCAACACTGACACCAGGGTTGATGAGGTTGGTCATCTACCTAACAACCCACACGATAGAAGAAGACCGTACCAGTAATATCTTTGGAATATTTATTACGAAATACTTACCCGTAACTCTTCCGTAAATGGAAATACATCCCGAAACTTTGATACCTTTGAGAAAAGACATTGCCGCGTGTTTCAAATTATGGCTTCCTTCATTATCTCGTGTGGGTTGTAAGGTTGATGACCGACCTTACTTACCCTGAGGGTGGCCAGTTGGGCGAGAATCTCGTCTTAGAGCGTAAAGGATTATACATGATGTTAGTGACGTCATAACGCAAACTTTGAGGGATGGTTCAGACCATGATTCGGAGTTGATATCAAATGGAATTTTCCGTCCCAAAAGTATGGAACTGAAAATCATTTAAAAAAACACAAAAATTGACATGAATTTTCCGACGGAATAATCCACTTGATATCAATTCAGAATCACGATCTGAATCATTCCACTCACTATTTGTTACGATGTTACTAACATCCTATCTACTGGTATGGCTACTTGTATGTACTTGTCCTTCTCCGTGTTGAAAGAACTAATCGACTCTATTAGGTATATAGCGATAAGCGCTGAATGAGGAAAGTCGTCAACCACGCCGATGGGTTAGTATAGCGCTCCCGAAGTGTTTGCTGTTGCGAGCTGATTGGCCGCCTCCATGGCAATCATATCATCACCTCGCTTTAGTAACATGCCCGGAAACATAACCAGCTGCACGTGTTCTGTTTGAAGACAATGGCCCGTTTTTACAGGGTCCGCTTACCTAACCTGAAGATTTGACAGGTCCGGTTTTTTACAGAAGCGACTGCCTGTCTGACCCTCCAACCCGCGAAGCGAAAACCAGCCCAATACAGGTTAGGTCACATACCTCCGAAAATGCATTTTTCGGGAATGTGGGTTTCCTCTCGATGTATTCTTTCACCGCTGAGCACGTGATAATCATTTATGATCCAAACATGCATTCGAAAACAAATTCGACAATCGATTGGTTTAGGCCTGTGCTGGATTCAAACCTGCGACCAACCACCCAACTGGGCTACCACGGTTCTGTTTATAGAATTCTTCTTCTCTTCTACCGTGTGGGTTGTGAGGTGGATGACCAACCTCATCAACCAATAAAAATAAAAAACCAAAAGAAAAGAAAATAAAAAATAATCATAGAATTAATTTCTAAAAATCAAAGTCATTCGACGCAATTATTATTTCAATGTGCCCAAATTCGGACACAATTAGACCGAACAATGAAACCAGTCTTACAGTATTGTGGACATTAACAAACGGAAATTGAATTTCGGTGAGTGAAAGTAATTCGTTTATGGTGAACAGGTGAACAATCTTTACATAAGAACGTGAAGGGTGAGGGGTACAGAGA
Organism: Pectinophora gossypiella; assembly: GCF_024362695.1. Classification (NCBI taxonomy): domain Eukaryota; kingdom Metazoa; phylum Arthropoda; class Insecta; order Lepidoptera; family Gelechiidae; genus Pectinophora; species Pectinophora gossypiella. The sequence goes on from NC_065413.1 coordinate 1,379,762, forward strand.
TATATTTTTTAGCTCTAATAGGCTACTTGACAACCTAGTCAAATGAGATACTTTTTACGAAACGTCGAAACGAAAGTTTTCTTTGGAGTTTGTATGGAAATACTGTCCTGTGACGTCATCAATAAAAGCGGTCAAACGTGGTACTCATTGTTATTTAATTCATAAATAAAATTCTATTTCTGAATTAGCATTTTTAATTTATTTTTGACCCAGTCAAATATCCAATTCTTTGTGTTCTATAATCTAGCTTACTGCCCCCACTACTGGTGTTGTGCTTAACAAAAGAAAAATTAAATGATTTAAGAATAAATTAATAAATAAGGACGAGGCATGATTTTTCGACAAATGTAGTGATACTCAGTATATTATTATTTTTGAACCATTATTATTAGCCGATCCACCAATAAATCAGATGACAACATGAGGAACCGTAACAGTAGAGCACGATTATATCGACGGCTGTACGACGTCTATCTATGTAGCCATCGCTGTGTGTATTGGTCGAAACTCTCGATGTAATAAGCTGCCGCGCAGAGCTTTCTGATCAGCCGATAATGGAGGACTCAATCTCTCTCTGGTTTTATAGCTAAAGTTCTTGATCTTGATCGAGTCGTCTTTTTGACTTCTTAATACCGCCGGCGAGCCAGCTCACCAGGTGAAACCATACATGCCTTGACAGACGTGTGAGCCGGCGAGCGTGGCCCAAAGATTCAGACCAGCTCCAGCCGGCGAAGTCTGTTTAGAAAAATAGAGTCAACAAATGTGGTAAGAGACAATTCCGGTGAGCCGCTAGCGAGGTCGAAGCCGTCAACGATGACGGCTGCCCTCTGACGTCCTAAATTCCTTCCCAGTCTATCATACCTTCCCTTTCTCTCCCTTCATTAAGTAAGTAACTAAGGGATTGATGAGGCTGGTAATGAATTTCACAACCCACACGATAGAAGGAGTATCACTTAAGTTTTGTAAAGTGTTTTATCTATCTGGATGTCTAACGACCTGTGGGCTAAGATCACCACAGAATGGTCTCCCAGTAGAGACGGACGCAGGCGCGGCAGACCGAGGCGGAGATGGCGCGACGACCTGGATGCTTTCCTGGAAGGCCGGAGGAAGCACTTGAGAGAGAGTCCTGGAAGAAATGGAAGGAAATAAATACTTTATCTATCTATAATAGAAGTAAGGTAGAATTTTAAATTATATCCTTAAGCCAGGCTTTATACTTCCGCCTGCCATCAGCGCGGTTCAATTTGCATACGCGTGCTTCAGTAATTACAACTGTGTTTTGTTTCATTTGTGCTCGGCGGGTGGGGATTGAAACAAATTGATCCATTAAATCCACACAGAGGATTCAATATGACGTGAGGGTATACTGTATTGCGCATTGCTTTATATTATAAATTGCGATCATTGTCTTATATGATGTGCATATTTCAATCCCAGCTATACTCCCGCGACAACTCTCTGTAACATAACATCGAGAGCTTTGACCAATAGAGATGCCAATGAGGAACTTTCCAGGCTACGTTCGTCTTCTCCTCCTCCTATCGTGTGGGTTGTGTGGTGGATTACCAACCTCATCAACCCTGGTGTCAGGGTTATTATTGAGCCGCCAAAGGCCCCTGACATGGCTCATGTAACGACTACATACTTACATCAGTAAGTAGGAACGGATTCTCAGGACACCCCCCCCCCTTGGGCGACAGATTGGGTCATGAGTGGCCACTGCAATTTTTTTAATTCTCTACAGAGAAAGGTCTGCGACCTGGTTACCCTTACCCTGATGGCATAAAAGCTGGATCCGCTCCTGTAATTATTCATGGTTACAGGTCAAACGACCGTATTCGCCATGCAAAATCAAATATAAATAAGTAATAGAAAGACAAGTCTGTAAACAAAATAAAGCGTAATATAAAAAAAACTCGTTAGGTTACAAAAGGTTAACCCACACCAAATTGTTATCAAAGAGCTTCTTTGAAACATTCCAGCTTATTTAAAGTTCTTTACATCTGTGAGAAGATTGAATACAAATTATTCTTGTTAAAGAGGCATGACGTGGAACTTCTCTTGTAACGAAACACAAAAGCAATCAAAACTTATGCCCAGGCGTTTAACTTTTGATTTTAACAAGAATTTGCGACCTTCTTTCAGATGGAACTCAAACGTGGTTTGTTTCATTTTTGTTCAGGCTGCTTGAATTAGGAAACGAATTTAATTTCGAATCCTATTTACTTCAATTTAAGTTTATAATCGCTGTCACTCCGAATGCTTAACTAACTTGCTAACTTTATTTACTTATAAGTAAATAGGTATAGAAACAATTATTTTTGGAAGTATTGTGAGAAAACGTTCTGTGACAATAAACTCTTTATTTAATACACAAGAATAAAAATTTAAAAACCCCCGACCAGAAAAAAGTACTCTAACAGCAAACCAGCTCAGTGGTTCCAGAAGACATTAGTGTTTCAAATGTCAGATTCCACATATGCTTGCAAGCAAACTGAGCGTGTAACATTCCTATCACACTTAACAAACTACCTGATGACCTCGAAGACCTGAACCGATTTCCACCAAACATAGCTAAAAACACTCTCAACTGATATACTTTTCAAACAAAAAAAACCGCATTAAAATCGGATCATCCGTTTGGGAGCTACGATGCCACAGACAGACACATACACATTTACACACACACACACACAGACACGTCAAACTTATAACACCCCGTCGTTTGTGCGTCGGGGGTTAAAAACAATAAGCAAAGACAATTAGCTAGCAGCTCAGCGGCTTTACAGTCGTAAAACAGAATGTTCTTTTAAAATCCAAACCCCTTTTTTTTAGCTATTTTATTTCCTATGGGTAGCTGACGGCATTATTTACACACACATTGGCCCCGATTCCTGCAGACACTTCCTAATTTTATTTTAAGTTATACCCGTCATTTGCCTATCCGCCGAAAAGGAAAGGGACGGATGATTGGCAACTGTTAATTTTAAATACAATAAATGACACTCTTACAACGGACACCAATTATTATTACTACGTATAATAATAAGTAATATGAATTTAGTCCAATACAGCAATTAGTTTTTCAGTTTACGCTTACGAAAAATTTCGTCTTCACTTGTTTTTGTTTTCCATTGAAATCCCAGACGAAACTCCCGCCAAAACGTTTTTTCTTAAAAAGTGATGTAACGTTCCTTTCTTGAAATTGCCAACATTTAAGTACGGATTATTTTCAGTGCTCCAATTCTGCAGTGACTTCGTATAATATTGCAGTGATACACTTCAATAATGGGAAGCTAGTGGAGCGTGGTATCCATTTGACGTACGACTGCCGGGGATTGTCGTGTACTATTAAAAGAAATTTAAAAAAGGAAGTATTTTTTTATTTCAAGGTAACATGGCCCATAGCTTTTTTGTTACACCAAGAGCCGTATCGCCGTCTATAATTGTGAGTTAAATTAATGACTCATTGATGCAAACCATATCTTTATAATTACTTATTGATTTATGTGATAAAATAGTTTTAGAACATCATTAATCAGCTTAATCTCGACTGATACATCAGTATGCTACGTTTTTTATTAAATTCATTTCCTATACTTAAAGGCTACCTGAAAGAGATTGCTACCTTAGCAATAAGGCCGCCTGTTGTACTACCTATCTAATTATAATAATGTATTTTAATGACCTCCGTGGTCCAGTGGTTGAGCGTTCGGCTCACGATCCGGAGATCCCGAGTTCGATTCCCGGTGGAGACATATCACAAAAATAACTTTGTGGTTTCTAGATTGTCCGAAAGTAAGATGATCCGTGCTTCGAAAGGCACGTTAAGCGGGTGGTCCCGGTTACTACTTACTGATGTAAGTAAGTAGTCGTTACATGAGCCATGTCAGGGGCCTTTGGCGACTCAATAGTAACCCTGACACCAGATCAAAACGATAGAAGAAGAACTATGTATTTTGAATATATGCTGTAAGTGCAATAAAGAATGTTGTATTGTATTGTATGCTAATGAACGTCACAACACTGGCTTTTTTACTTTGAAAGGACAAACTCGTACGGTCACGAGAATTAATATGTATAAACTTTGGTACCATGTCACATTAACTTTTTTGAGAAATTGAACTGTAAGTCTCACTAAACGTCAAATATGTTAGTGCGACAGAGTCCTAAAGTGGGTACATTATATAACTCATGACTGTACGTACCACGCATTGAAGCTATTGTAAAACACTAAATGAAATATAATCACTAATTGTAAGTACAATTAGTGTTTAACCGCATCATACGCGTATACGCGGTGAAATGTATTGTATTTATTGTTTTTAAAATCCGCTAGATGTCGCTGTACCGATTACTACATTTTCTGCATCGCGGTGTTAAGATTTTCCGGCAATATTATTACTTTCGGTTTCGATTGTAATTATCTTTTCTTGATCACGGTGTCCCCTGTGCCAGGTAAGTATATTTCGCTATTATTCGCTAGGTAACACCGTTATCACTCCTATCACCCCCGGCCTCCCACCAGCGGGTCTCACCGGGGAGGGAGTGATAGCGTGTGCGCTGTCTAGCGGACCGCCCGGCATCGCGCAACTGGACAGTTTGCTCTGCGTCCTTACGGGGTGAGCATGGCGCCCCCAACAGCCGGTGTGTCGAAGCGCATGTCTCGCGTGTTCGTGAGCTCCCGCCTATCGAACGCCATCACAGCCACCGCTACTTCGCCCGCACTGCCGCCTATCGCCCGGACCTACCGGCCGCCCGTTTTCCCGCGACCCCTGCCCCAACTTCCGGGAACAGAGGCCGCGGCAAAGAGGACCGCCACGCCGCCGGAGCGGCCCACAACGCAACCCCGCGCGAGGACTACCCCGCCTGTTGCACTCTCCATGCCCTCACTGGACATGGAGACAACGCCGCCAAGCACATTCTCCTTCGCGCCCACCAACCCCTTCTCGCCGCCCTCCATGTCCAGGCCGGACACGGAGATAACACCGCCGCGATCATACGCGGCGGTGTTAAACACAAACCCGGACTCGCCGCCGCATGCGCCTCCGCGTCCGTCCCTCCGGACGACGCCCACGCCATCGCCGCCGAAGAAGACCGCCCAGCAACCACCGCTCGCCCCCGCGAGCAGAAACATCCCACCAATAGTGGTGGACCAGCTGCCAAACTGGCCGCATCATTTCCGCCAGCTGCGGGAGATGCTGGGCCACGTCCCGAACGCGCGCCCCTACGGGAAGGGCGTACGCTTCCTGGCGAGGACCGAGGAAGAGTTCCGGCTCTACCAGCGGTACCTCACCACCCTGGAGAGAGCCACGGGACTTTCCTGGTTCGCGTACGCCCCCCCGGCGGAGCGCTCGCTGAAGCTGGCCATACGAGGCCTCCCGTTTGACACCGACATCGCCGAGTTGGAGAAGGAGCTGCGGGCCCGCGGCTATGAACCCAACTACATCCGCCCCATCCAGGCCAGAGAGGGAAGATCGGGCTGTATTTACTTCGTGGAGATCCGTAGGACGCTGGGCTTCCAGCAGGTCTACGAGATCTCCGACCTTCTCTGCATGCCCGGCGTCAAAGTCGAGGCGTGGAGAGGGCGAAGAGGTGCAGCCCAATGTCACCGCTGCCAGCAATTTAGGCACAGCAGCCATAATTGCCATCGTCCTGCTGCCTGTGTCCGCTGTGGTGGGAGCCACGCGGCCAAAGAATGTCTGCGCCCCCGGGAGGTCCCGGCAACCTGCGCTAACTGCGGGGGGACGCACCCGGCAAACAGCCCTTCGTGTCCAGTCAAACTGCGCGAGCTGCGCAACAAAAGGGCGGGTACTGCGCCACTGACTAGGACACCAAGAAGAACCGCACCAGCACCCTCCACCGTGGTGGATCCCTCCAGCGAGCCGACTGCGCAAAACTCGCTCATGGCCGCGGCGAACGGCCCAGATGGGCCTAAGCCGCAAAGGCCGAAGCGGGTCCGCAAGAGGACGAAGCCCGCCCCCACCGATACCACCACCGCTGAGCCGATCGCCGTGGAACCCGTCCCCCCGCAGCCCTCGACATCGAAGACAGCAGCCGCCGCCCCTCCCAAGGGGAAGAAGGCGAGGCCCCGAGCGGAGGCACCCGCAGATTCCGCCAACGAGGAGAAGTTGGAAGTGTTGGAGCAGTCTATCCAGCTGCTCCACGACATCCTGGCGGCCATCCGCACAAGGACTGACCCAGTGCCCATCATCGTGGGAGGCCTGGCATCCCTGCTGGGCCAACTCACCGGTGGGCACTGACTACCAACACCGGACTGGACCGGGGCTGCCCACATCCACTACTCCTCGTCGAGTAGTTAGGATCGTGGCCACCCCCCGGGGGATGAGTTGACGCTTCCAGTGGCAGTGGAAGCAGTCCTCTCCCCCCCTCCAGCCGACTCGACACCAGCTGCCCCGGCGACGGAGCAGCTCACCGGACTTGACACCACCGCCAGCTGACGGGCGCTCACTGGGCCTCCCCCAATGGGGAATCACCCGGTGGGCTCGACCTCGCTGGCGGCTCCACGGAAGGTCAACATCGTGGCTCACGGAGGGGCGTTATCGCCCGCCGTGTCCCAAACCCCGTGACACGCCCGTTTTTGCGGGCGGCGAGCGCAGCCACATCAAGGGGGCTCAGCCCCGAGGATGTCTCCCCGCCGCGGGCTTCGCCCGCGACGAGAAGAATCCCGACGAATTATCTTTTTCGTACTAAACTAGGCGTTCTGTTTATAAATATTCAATAAGTGCTGTTCTGCTTCTAACTTATTTTTTTTTGTCAATCAGTGAATCCTTTACGTGGTATATAGAAGGCTGTCGACCAGATTGAGTTATTTATTGCCGTCGGGTCGCTATGTGATTTGTTGGTTATCCCCCGGGACTCTGCCCTACACGTGTCTTTCTGACCACTGAATAAGATCTTATATTAATACTAGCTATGAACTTCGGCAGGCTGAAAACTCGTGCGGGCTGGAAAAATCAACTAAAAGCATTCATGCTATTGGACCACAGATTTACAATAAAATCCTTGCCGACATAAAAAAAATGTGAAAGCGATTTAAAGTTTGAGAATAAACTACGAGAATGGCTTGTTGAATGTGCTTTTTATGGCATAAACGAATTCTATAATATAAAAATAATATTTTGACATCATTAATATAAGTATGTACTAACTTTGATATTTATAAGTTAACATTTGACATGTGAAATTTAATTAATTACAATTAATTTATTAATTTAATTAATTAATTAAAAAAAAATAATAATATTTAAATTAATTTATTTATTAATTTAATTTGGTTAATTTTTTTAAAAATAAATGAGTATGAGTACTTGATAGCTCTGTTCGGAGAACGCGTGACTTACAGCGTTAGGGTCACGGGTTCGAATCCCGGCTCGGGTTATAAACAATATGGTGACAGGTGATTAAACTAGCGGCACGATATGACGCCCGTTTTTAATTTTATCCCGCTCATCAAATTTCGTATTAATTCATCACCTCCCAAGCTTTATCCCGTTTTTCACAGGGTCTGCTGACCTAACCCGAAGATTTGACAGGTCCGGTTATTTACAGAAGCGACTGCCTGTGAAGGGAAAACCAGTCCAATACAGGTTAGGTCACATACCTCCGAAAATGTATTGTGAAATTTTCTAAACTGTGGTTTTCCTCGCGATGCTTTCCTTCACCGCACAGCACGTGATAATCATTTATGAACATGAATTCGAAAACAAATTCGACAATCATTCGTTTAGGGCTGTGCTGATTTCAAACCTGCGACCTCAAAGCCAGAGGCAAGCGTTCTACCAACTGGGCTACCACGGATTGTTCTGGGGAACGTGTACTTTCCTAAAATTTCTGTTAGTGAAATTCTACATAATAGCAATCACACCTCACGCCACACCAAACGTGACCATTGTCTCATTTCAATTGTCTTTCTGGTAAGGGAGCTGTTTGTGACTTCGCAATAAATGAATATGAATACAGGGTGTTAGCGACATCGTAACGAAAATTTTCAGTGATGATTCAGAACATGATATTGAGTTGTTAATGTTGTTGTCAAGTAGAATTTTCCGTCGCGAAAGTATGAAACTCAAAATAATTATGAATTTTCCAAGAGGAAATTGTAATTGATACCTTTGTTGCTATGTTCAATATCGACTCCGCCTTATTATAAAACTAAAAATAATACTGGGGAACTCCCCAGTGTATCAGGATCGATGCAGATGGAATTCCATAGTCTCTACTTACCCCGGTGGGAAATAGGCGGGAGTTTATGTATGTACGGAGATCGACCGCTGTCATTACGTCTACAATGATAGTTTGGATCCTAAACGTCAAACTTTTGACAACTTAATTTATTTTTTATTAGTTCTTACTAAATTGTACAGAGGGCGTAATTGTTCAGTTAGTATAATTCTGTTTTCTAAAATTGGCAACACTGATGGACTGTCAAGTAGCTCCGGTAGGGGGTTTGCCGCCACGGACGGCATTCAGTTGACGTGACTTTACATGTGAGGTTTTATCCGAAGAAATCGCCCAACACATCATATTTCTGTCACTGATAGAAGACGGAATAAAGTGCTGTTAACTTACGTGCTTACGGTTTTATTTCACCCGATGAAAGACGTAGAACCTGGCTATGTACAAAGCGCCCCTGAGAACCCGCCGTCATATGTATTGTTGCGGAAGTAGATTTCGGGATTAGAAGGAAACCTAAGGAAACTCACTGAGTCTTAGGAGAAACGAATTTATTCACTATACACACGGTACAGCTTCCGCACAGAGCTTCGCGGTATAACTCCGTCACCGTCACTTCACTTTATTTTGCGACACTCAAACACAGCATGGAACACGACACTAGCACTGCACTAAGACTGCGCTTAACACTGCACTTTACACTGCTTAAAACAATGTTCTTCACTTTCACTTTTTCACTTCTTCTTCTTGCTCCGATCGCTTTAGAAACTGAACTGGCTTTCCTTACTCTGCCCGGTCTTTATACATGGTCTCAGTCATCAGAATAGACGCTTCTTGTTTCAAATAATCTCGGGTGGAACATTCTAGTAAAGGAAAACAAGGGCGAAAAGCGTCAGAAAAGGATGCCGCTAATAGGGAGAATTTACGATGACATTCCAGAAGTCTCTGGTGGCAGAATTTGTGTATGCAATGTATTGTCAATCCGTCACGGTATGTTGTACGGAACCCTCGGTGCGCGAGCTCAACTCGCATTTGACTGGCTTTTTTCCTTCGAGTTTGTGACACCAAAATCATCGCAGCTTGTTATCGACCGACACACTGACACTCCATCTCATCAGGATTCTATCAGTCTTGAACATGTCAGTCATATCCTTCATCCTTTCCAGGTCATTTCACTTTTCCATTTAAAAAGAAATGCTTTCCGATATGTGTTCGATGTGCTACCGTGTGTTCGATGGAGTAAGTATAGTTTTGAGTAAGGCAATCTTTGATGTTTCTATACCGAAACTTGAAAGTAAACCTTTACCAGGGGGGTTAAAATGGCCACATCGAAGCAATTCATCTAAGAAAGCAATGTTGCAATTTGACATTTGCGCATATAAAAGTAAGTGCGCAATGGAAACAACACCATGATCCCCAATCAGGTGATAAGGTAATCGAAAGTAAGATGATCCATGCTTCGGAAGGCACTTTAAGCCGTTGGTCCCAGTTCTATTTACTGATGAAAGTGAGTAATCGTTACATGAGCCATGTCAGGGCCTGAGGTTGGTAGTCCACCTCACAACCCACACGATAAGAAGAAGATTATGAGTAAGAGTAAGATGATTTCTAAACTAGAAACATGTCAACCAAGTAACTTATTTAATAAACAATAGCGTAAAGCGGCCGCTGTGTCAACTCTACGTCAACTAAAGAAGTAATTTCCGAGTTGGCTGAACTTACAACTCGCAACTTGTTAACAATAATAATAATGATTAATTACTTTCTTGAACAACATCACAAAGTAAGGTTGGAAACGAATTAGCTTCACAAAATAACATAACAAAAATAGCCTATATATGTCCCACTGCTGGGCACAGGCCTCTCCTTAAACAACCGGAGGGGGTATGGAGCATTTGGAGGTATTTTTACGGCTAATAGCCGGGACCAACGGCTTAACGTGCCCTCCGAAGTACGAAATCAACTGATTTTTCCAGACAATCAGGTGATTCAAGCCTTTAACCTCTCATATGCCGAGATACCAGACACAATAGATTTTACATTGTGTCTGGTCGAGATCCGCGTTCCGGCGTTCGAAAGATTAATGTCGTTACCAAACAAAAGACAGTCTCACAAAGTGATCACAATATAAGAAGGACATTATTTCTCTATAGGTTCATGTAACGAAGGCTATTCTCAAACGACACCACATCATCTCCCTAGCATTATCTCGTTTTTCACAGAGTCCGCTTACCTAAGGTTTGACGGGTCCAGTTTTTACAGAAATGACTTCCTGTCTGAACTTCCAACCCGCGAAGGGAAATCCAGCCCAATACAAGTTAGGTCACATAAATTGCAAATTGCATTTCTCGGGAATTTTCTTCACGATGTTTTCCTTCAGCGCTGAGCACGTGATAATCATTTATGATACAAACATGAATTCGAAAACAAATTCGACAATCATTGGTTTAGACCTGTGCTGGATTCGAACATGCGACCAACCACCCAACTGGGCTACCTCGGTTCTGTTTATGGAATCCTTCTTCTCATTCATAATATTTATTCGTAGCGTTGTCATTGTAAAAGAAATCAAGGTAGAACAATTGCAGGGTTTTCAGGTTACATTCCTGGTTTCACCGACTACAGAATTTAAATTATAACATTGAAGGTAAGTAGGTAATCAACAAAATATTATTCCTTACTTTATATTAGACAGCCTTTGTGGTCTAGTGGTTAAAACATTGGGCTCACGATCTGGAAGTCCGGGTTCGATTCCCGATGCGGACATTGTCGAAATAATTTTGTGAGACTCCGTTATTTGGTAAGGACATTGCAGGCTTGAATTACCCGATTGAAATAGTAAGATGATTCCGTGCTTCGGAAGGCACGTTAATCCGTTGGTTCCGGGCTACTAGTCCGAACGCCTCCACCAACCCGCTGTGGAGCAGCGTGGTGGTGTATTGTCCATAACCCCTCCAGTTGATTGAGGTGAGCTCTGTGCCCAGCAGTGGGACGTACAGTATAGGCTGTTTATGTTATGTCATATTAGACAGCTTTTGAAGTTGGTTTATTTTTTTATTAATTATTTTTTTGTACGTCTTACGTCTAATGTTTTTAATCTTATCTTATCCTGTGTAAAATAATTAATTAGTCATAAGAATTACGTCGTTACGATGAAGGCAATTTTGTATAATATTAATAATTATATCAAGGTTAAACACGCGTATATCTGTTGTATATATAACTTACCTACTAGCGTCAGCCCGCGGTTTTGTCCGCGCGGATCTTCATAAAGGCATGCATGATAATTTAACGTTAATTAAAAATATGGGTCAAATTAATAACCATATTTTTTTAAGTCTGTAAAAAATAATTTGTTTCGCGTTTGACCACAAAGTGCAAGTGAAAGTTAATTTGTATTTAGTATGTTAATCAATTGTTAGATTAAACGTAAGTTATTTGAATGCGAGACTTTACAATTGGGTCGTGTACTAGGTTCAAGATAAATTATGAAATTCTGATTACTAAATAAAGACAGGTCTAAAAGTAATGAAAAATGTTTTAAATAAGACAAACGTAATAATAAGTCCGACATTTTATCATGTTTTTCTATGACGTCACAGTGTGCTTTTTCAAACAAATTCCATAGTAATTTCGTGTTTTGACGTTTAGTAAAAAGTAACTGATTTGACTAGTTGGAAACTAGCCTATACAATACAAATACACTTCCACACACCACCCCCACCACCACCACTTATTTCATTATATTTTTTTCTTCTTTCTAGACTATCCAGGCTACGTTCACCAAAAACAATATAGATGGCGTTGTTCATCTTTAACGTGATAATTACCTATTTTCTGATTACTCGGGTACAAAATTATTCCAAAATACAATGTAATGGCAGAAACACATATAAAAACAATTAATGCTTGATATTTGGATCACATTAGTATGTATAGAATTCCGTGCCTCCGTGGTCTAGTGGTTAGAGGGTTAGGCTCACGATCTGGAGATCCGGGTTCGATTCCCGATGGGGACATTGTCGAAATCACTTTGTGAGACTGTCCTTTGTTTGGTAAGGACTTTTCAGGCTTGAATCACCTGATTTTACGAAAAAGTAAGATGATTCCGTGCTTCGGAGGGCACTTTAAGCCGTTGGTCCTGGCTATTAGCAGTAAAAACTCCTCCACCAGCCAGCATTAGAACAGCGTGGTGGAGTATGCTCCATACCCCCTCCGGTTGTTTGAGGGGAGGCCTGTGCCCAGCAGTGGGACGTATATAGGCCGTTTATGTTATGTATATATAGAATTATGCAGGCTTAACTTGGACATCGTATCAACAGTGGCTGCAAGTTGTCTTTGATTACTTGTGGCTCTGCCCACCCCATTAAGGATTACGGGCGTGAGTCTATGTATGTATGTATGTTAACTTGGAAGTGATTTTCTTATTCTATCTATGTAAAGGCTATTTGTATGTATGTTTATGTATGTATGTATGTATATGCATATACGGTATTGTTTTGTTATGTTGGTATCATTATATGTTTATTCCACCATCCCGTGCTCCGATGCATAAACTTCTTTCACCCTAAAGTTGCCTGACAGAAATTGTTGTTTAGCAATAAGGCCGCCTATTGCGCAAAAATTATTATTGATTGATTGATGATTGCTGAAGGACATTAAGAAAATAGAAGCACTGTACTTACCTAAATTCACATTTGAGTAGGTACCTACTTAGAACACATAGGTTCACCGTTTAAGTTAGACTCAACTACTACATTTAGTACTTGAGTCTAACTTGAACCGACTGACCGAGTTTCCCGTTCATCTAACTTAGACTGCAATTAAGAACAACTTAGTGCCATACCGAACTATAGCACCCTAGTGTAGTACGAGACCTACTCCAAGTCTCAAGGAGGTTAAATTACTTTTGTCTATTCTTCTTCTATCGTGTGGATTGTGAGGTGGAGTACCAAACTCATCAACCCTGGTGTCAGGGTTATTACTGGGCCGCCAAAGGCCCCTGACATGGCTCATGTAACGACTACATACTTATATCAGTAAGTAGTAACCGGGACCAACAGCTTACCGTGCCTTCCGAAACACGGATCATCTTACTTTTGTCTATTAAGACCGTTTAGAATAACTTCGATTACTTGTTTGCTTGACTTTTGGTTTTGGTTTCCTAAAAGACCATACAGACAGAAAGACATGGAAACAGACATAGTCGTCTTCTCTTACCTCCACTAGGGCAATTCCTGTTCGGCGCGTCGTTGTCACGAGGGTGGGTGCCTCTTACTTTAGCAAGCCGGAGTGAGATGGTGGCTGAGTTCGGATAGGGCCCCAGACCTACGGGGTATAACATAGAACCCTTGCCTAGGGATACGGGTGACGACTTCAACGATTGCAGAGGCGGATATGGGAGCCATCGGTACGGCAATACCATTTTTATTACGAATAAATGATTATGATTATAATACAGGACGGAAGAGGCGACTGGGACTGTAACCTGGAACCTGACGGAAGGCAACAGTAACTGTCAGTACTATTCAGAGGCGGAGGACAGGAGTCCTAGTACGGGTTTGAAGTAGACTACACTAAGCGCCATCCCACTCGCGTCAGAGTACTGCGAGGCGGAAGACAAGAGGGAAACCACTGCCCTATTTTTCTCTTAAAAGTAGCATGGAGAATGCTACACCGACAAGAGCGTGGGTATTAAATTAGTGATGATTGGTCAATGTAAAACGGAAGGCTTGTTTTTTTTGCCTAAAGTTGATCTGTGTGCCATAAATTTTATGCCTGTGTATTACCCGTCCCTTTTATTTCGCCGGAAAATAAATGAAAGGTATAACTTAAAATCAAATTAGTTGGTGTGTACTTGAATCAATACCGTAAATTATATAAATATAAAATACTCGTATACCTAAATACACACCAATAAAAGTGGATGGCTTAATTATTTACAGCTCTGCAGTGCTGGCACCAACTGTGGCGAATGACTTTATTATGCGGCTCAATAGCCCCCATTCAGGACTCTGAAATGCCGTAAAATACTCAGCCTTGGGCACGGCGGTTTAGTGAAGAAAAATAGTATAGTATAATATTATAATTTTAAATCAATACAAATCAATTTATTTGCAAGAACACAGAAAAATACAAAAAGGTAGTAAAATAATTTACATAACAGTTTTAAACACATGCTCGGCCTGCATACAAATATAAAAAAGTAAAAGAAATGTTTGTAAGTACATTGAAAAGAAGATATTTATTGTTATTGAAAATTATACTTATTACAAAAATAATTTTATTTAGAAAATGCATGGCGGGGCAGACACTGAGCAAGGAAATTTCATGATCAATTATTTTCAGTTCCATACTTTTGCAAGTAAAAATTCCATCTAATATCAACTCAGAATCATGGTTTAAAACACCCAAAGTTTTCGTCACCGTGTCCCTAATATTAATAATAATAAAACACTTTATTGCACACAAATTCACAAAACATAATATTCTGTATACCAGACACTAGATATCAGCATACATTTAATTGGCCCTTGGACAACTATACTGTAACCCAAATAAATAACGTAGGTTCATTAATAAGTACCTATTGGTGCTGATTCGTGTAGACACCATCTAATTTTATCATTTTCTTATCCGCCGAAAAAATTAAAAATGTATTGGCCAATAATCCGTCAGAATTATGTTGACAGCACACGCCAAACGGTTTGCGTATCAGCGAGATGCCTATATTCCTAATTTGCCCGAGTTATTCATTCATTTTAAGATTAACAGTTGTCAATATCCCGTCCCTTTCCTTTTCGGCGGATAAGAAAATGACGGGTGTAACTTAAAATGAAATTAGGAGGTATCAGCAGGAATCGGGGCCATTATATACTCAACTAATAAACTCTATATTTCCAACAATTCACCATTTGCGTTCCAGGAACTCTCTAACTTGAATTTACTGGACAACTTCGGCCAAATATGAAAGCCTTATCGTAAATTTTACCCTTTGGACCAGAGGTACTCAACCTTTTTTTTATACGGACCACAAACACGTTTCAGTCATAGTGTCGCGAGACACAAGTAAAAATACTATAATTATAACTATAGGTAAACTAATAACGGAACATTTTTGGTAACATAACCTTGCGAAGAGCTAGTTTCAATCCAGTTAAAAAGTCATCACCATCAATTTAAGAGCCACGCTCTTGTCGGTGTAGCATTTTCCATTCCAGTCTATCAAAGGCCAATTACTTGACTTCCCTATAAGACACGACGTTAACCTTTTCTTTAATCTGTTCCATGTAAGCTCTTCTTGGTCTTCCCCTTCCTCTCTTTCCTTCTAGCTTTCCTTCTATGACGTTTTAATAAATTCGTCGTGTCTTATTAGTTGTCCAATCATCTTGCCTCTTCTCTCCTCAATGATTTATTTTTCAATGATGTATTTGCCTTTTTACAAGCTTTTATTTAACTTGCAATGTATGTATGTATGTATGTATGTTTGTGTGTTCGGGTGGAATTTTATAACTCAATTTTAAGGCACTTGCCCTCAACCGATTGAGCTGAAATTTTGCATGCACGTGTATATCCGATGACAATGCAATATTATTATGACATGGAGCTGATCTGATGATGAAATCGGAAGATAGCCATAGCAACTCAGTAATTAAATAACATAACCACATCGAGTTTGGGCTCATTTCATTCGACTAGATGAGTACTTTGGTGCTAGATAGTAACCAAGGTCTGATGATGGAGCCGGAAGACAGCCAAAGGAACTCAGTACTTAAACGACACAACCAAATCGAGTTTGGGCTCGTTTGATTCGCCTAGATGAGTACTTAGATGCTAGATGGTAACCAGGGTCTGATGATGGAGCCGGAAGACAGCCAAAGGAACTCAGTACTTAAACGACACAACCCCATCGAGTTTGGGCTCGTTTGATTCGCCTAGATGAGTACTTAGATGCTAGATGGTAACCAGGGTCTGATGATGGAGCCGGAAGACAGCCAAAG
The DNA here is from genome assembly GCF_024362695.1 of Pectinophora gossypiella. Lineage (NCBI taxonomy): Eukaryota > Metazoa > Arthropoda > Insecta > Lepidoptera > Gelechiidae > Pectinophora > Pectinophora gossypiella. Next base: position 1,395,958 of record NC_065413.1, read on the forward strand.
GAACTCAGTACTTAAACGACACAACCTATTTGTGTGTTTGGGGACTTAATGCAGTTACCTCCTGTGAGAGGAAATCAAGTGTTTGATCAACCCGCTAGGTTTATCCCAGCAACACACTTATGGCGCTCTTTCTCGTTAATTGAATTAACCGAAAATATGCGACAACAAGGTAGCACAACTTTTAAAGACCTCTTAAACGCCTTAAGGGTTGGTGAACTTCAATCTGAACATTTTGCTATTTTAATGAATCGATTAAACAAAGAACCGACAGGTGAATTTGCAATTGAAAAGGCCCTACGAATTTATCCCACTAACCAACAAGTGTATGACCATAACAAAAGTGTTCTCGAACATTTCCGGGCTCAAGGTATAACTATCAACAAAATAAGAGCACAGGATAGTCTAGTAGATGACAACGTGGATTTAAATAATATTATACCATCTGATATAAATAAGACTGGAGGGCTCCCTAAGGAGTTAGAAATATTTGTTGGGGCCAAGGTAATGTTACGGTACAATGTAGATATATCCAAGGGTCTTGTGAATGGTGCAATCGGATACATAACGGAAATATTATGGCCTTGCTTCCGGAGAGCTCAAATGTATGATACTGACATACCTTCCGTCCGTATAGACTTCGGTAAAGACGGTGTTCATCTCATTCAACCCAAGACTGTGCAATTTCCAGCAAAATTTAGTCGCGGCACTGCAGAAAGGAGAATGTTACCAATTATATTATGTTGGGCTTGTACGGTACACAAAATGCAGGGTAGTACTGTTGACCACGCCGTTGTATACTTGGGCTCGAAGCTCTTTGCCGCTGGTCAAGCATATGTGGCCTTAAGTAGGGTGAAATCGTTAGAAGGGCTCCTAATTGAAGAGTTGGATTGTTCAAAATTAACTGGCAAACGACCTTGCAATAATGATGCGTTGAATGAGATGAACAGACTTAGGAACTTACAAGGTGAAAACTAAAAAGTATAAAATAAATTAAGGTAAAAAAATCTTTAAAAACAAGCTTTTATTTAAATGCGCTAAAAAGAAAAAAATAAACTTTTACACTATAACTTTACTGTCAACTTATAACATTTCAAATTCAACATATTTGACACAATTTATATGTTTTAAAAGCTTGTCGCGAGATTTAAGTACTCGTATTTACTTTCTTAGTTTAAAATTTTTAATAGGCAGGTATTTTAAAACTTGCTTTTAAAATTACGAGTAGGTACTTAAATCTCGCGACAAGCTTTTAAAACATATAAATTGTGTCAAATATGTTGAATTTGAAATGTTATAAGTTGACAGTAAAGTTATAGTGTAAAAGTTTATTTTTTTCTTTTTAGCGCATTTAAATAAAAGCTTGTTTTTAAAGATTTTTTTACCTTAATTTTTCCCTTACTCTTACTAGCACTTCCTGATTTGTAATCCTAGTTAAAAAGTGTGGTTTTTAAAATGAGTGTGGTTTAATTAGTTTCACCACTCGTAGACTGTAGTAAAAAACACTGATTGTTTTGCCACTTCGCATAATAATATACTTTAAGTAATTACAAAGGTAACGGCCTCCGTGGTCCAGTGGTTGCGCTTTTTGCTCTCGATCCGGAGGTCCCGGGTTCGAATCCCGGTGCGAACAAATCACAAAAATCACTTTGTGATCTCTAGTATGGTTAGGACATTACAGGCTGATCACCTGATTGTCCAAAAAGTAAAGTGATTTGTGCTTCGGAAGGCACGTTAAGACGTTGGTCCCGGTTATTACTTACTGATGTAAGTACGTAGTCGTTACATGAGTCATGTCATGGGCCTATGGAGGCTCAGTAATAACTCTATTACCAGGGTTGATGGGGTTGGTACTCCACCTCACAATCCACACGATAGAAGAAGATTACAAAGGTTACAATCAAAAGTAACCTTAATTAAAAGTAAAGAATTACTTAACCTTTTAAAAAGGTATTTTGGTCTTGACCTTTTCCGGATTCAAATTAATTGAAAGAAATCGAGATTTTGTTGAAGGAAAACACGACATCAGATTATCATCTCCCTAGCATTATCCCGTTTTTCACAGGGTCCGCTTACCTAACCAGAAGATTTGATAGGTCCGGTTTTTTACAGAAGCGCCTGTCTGACCTTCCAACCCGCGAAGGTAAAACCAGCCCAATACAAGTTAGGTCACATACCTCCGAAAATGCATTTCTCGGGAATGTGGGTTTCCTCACGATGTTTTCCTTCACCGCTGAGCACGTGATAATCACATCAGAATGTGATTTTATAAAAAGCAAAGCAAAGTTACATCATATACCATAACATAACATACGTTATTGCTCAAACAGGAAAACATAAAATACAAAACAAAAGAGAAATAGAAACAGTACAATAGGCGGCCTTAGTGCTACGTAGCGATCTCTTCCAGACAACCTTTAAGTTTAGAAGATATTTAATATTATATTAAGCGGGATAGTGCAGCATGGGAATACTTGTACAACAAGTATCGTGTTACTTGTAAGTAATTGAACAGAATATAATAGAAATTGTTTATTATAAAAGGCACACACAAAGACAAGAAAATAACATCACTTAAATTTTTTCACAAAACAATTACAAAAAACCATAGGAGGATGTTCATTAGAATGATCATAAGGTGGTTGTGGACGTCCTGAGATAAAAGGGTCCGGGGCCGCAGGTTGAGTATGACTGGTTTGGTCCATTGAGCCTTCATAAAGCCTATCGGAAATGTTCCGGAAGTTTCCTAATTAGTCAGAAAGTTACCTAATGAGTTAAACTTGTATGAAGGCCGCTTGAAGTAATATAGAGGAGTAAGAGTGTCAAAGAATATAACTAATGAACGTGGAACAGGAAATGTGTTCGATGTTTGTAAATAATTGTATGGGAGCGGAGTTTTTGTTGGTAAGTAAGTTATAGTAAACATAAATAAATAAAATTTTATTTATTTCGAATCAAAACACATTACATCCATATACAGGGTGTTAGTGACGTCATAACGGAAACATTGAGGGATGATTGATACCATGATTCTGAGTTGATATCAAGTGAAATTTATCGCCGCAAAGTATGGAACTAAAAATAATTAAAAAAAAAAACTAAAATAAAATCATGAAGTTTGCGACGGAAAATTCTACTTGATATTAACTCAGAATCATGGTCTGAATCATCCCCCTCAGTATTCGTTACTATCTCACTAACACCCTGTATGTTAGTAAAAATAGAATTGAAAGTAATTTAAAAATCTAAAATAAAATCCTGAAGTTTGCGACGGAAAATTCTACTTGATATTAACTCAGAATCATGGTCTGAATCATCCCCCTCAGTATTCGTTACTATCTCACTAACACCCTGTATGTTAGTAAAAATGTGACGTATGATACTATTGTTAATATAAAACAAATGAGCGATGAACGTGAGTATTTGCACAGATCATATTTTTTGACAGCCAAGCAAAGTTCAATCGAGTTACTTATTTGATAATAAAAAAATATATATTATTAGGGTAACTTAGACCCAGGATATTAGTAACAATGATTTCTAACTCACTAATATTAGTATTACACAGATACACACACACATACACAATAAAAATAAGACGTTTATATACTACTCCTGTACAAGTGACTCATGGAGCAATGAGCCATGTACGGACGGTCCAGCCTACTTACAATCATGCTTAGGATACTGCGCGGATCCTACGGGTCAGTGATCTGCATCGTTTAAGCATTGTGGTGTAGAAGCAGTCGACCCGCGCCTCAGCGAACATTCCTGATACGCTGGAACGCCGCATAAGGAATGAAACTTATTTTTATAATAATAATAGTTTATTGTCAACAGTTACAGTAATAATGTTTAGTACATTGAGCTTATTTTTAACTGGAACATGGTACAAAGCATGGTCCACTGACTTCCAAACTAAGTGGAAAACTTGTGACTTGGAAGGCAGGGTTCCGTCGTACATATTTGTGGAACAGTAATATTATAATCTAACTGTAACAATTACAAAAATCATAAAAAAGTAAGGTTATATTTAAACAAACAGAGTGTGTGCGTGTATATGTGTGCGCACGTGTGTGTGGGTGTGTGTGCATGTGTGTGTGTGTGTGTGTGTGTGTGTGTGTGTGTGTGTGCGTGTGTGTGCATGTGTGTGTGCATGTGTGTGTGCATGTGTGCGTAAACCACAGTTTACTACAATAGTTTATTTGGACTGAGGAACTTTCCAGGCTCCGTTCACCATAGACAATATAGATGGTGTTGTACAGCTTTAACGTGATAATTACCTATTTTCTCGTTACTCGGGTAAATAATGATTCCAAAATACATTGTAATGGCAGAAGCATTTAAGTATAAAATAATTGTTTCTTGATATTTGGCTCATATTATCTACAGAATTATGTGGGTGGATGATGTAATTGTACCTTGGTGTAATAAATGGGGTTATCGTAAATACACTCCAAAATGACATGGATTTAGAGCGGGAGCGCAGGGCGCTGTGCGTTAGGGCTAACATGTTGGCCCGCAGGTTTGCACGTTGTACAAAGCAGGTAAAAGTTACGCTCTTTAAAACCTATTGTAGCTCACTGTACACGTGCGGCCTGTGGGTGAATTACACCCAAACAGCGTACAGGGCCATGCGCACCCATTATAATAACGCCTTCAAGGCGCTGATGGGGCTGCGCCGTCACTGCAGTGCATCTAGGATGCTAGCAGAAGCTGGAGTCGATAGCTTCTCAGCTATAATTAGAAAGCGCATCGCATCCCTGATCCATCGGGTGAGGAGCAGCTCCAACAGCCTATTGCAGACTGTCGCGGCAAGGCTGGACGTGGACAGTGCTATTATGCAGCACTGGACCCGCGTCCAACTTGCCAAAGACACTAAACTACGTATATAATTATTTAATCGATTAATTAATTGTAATTTTTTTACTAACATAGATATAAGACTTTTGTTACTAACAATTGCTATGGGAAAACACCCGAAATAAATGTTTTTTTTATTTTTTTTTAAATACTTACTTACCCAAAAAAGATAAAAGACGCATATCTCTATTACCATGTTAGTAGCGTCGCGTAGCGTCTACGCTTCGGAGCAAATTACTACGCCCGTAGCAATTAGCTACAGCTTATTGAAAGCTTAATAGACAGTGTTGTAATATGAACCTTATAACCGTCATATCAGTGTCTGGTTGTCATCGCTTGACATTATAAGACCGCAGGGGAAATGAGGCAGAACAAGGCCATATGTAAATGTATGTACATTGTGTATATACTAGCAGTGTGACAGCTTGATTGTAATTCAATTAATTGCCGGGTAGATATAAATAAATAATATCACGTATTTTTTTCATTAAAATATGTTTTCATTTGACATTTTGTTTAGGCCATTTGCCTCATTCCAGTGATTCCAGATAAAGTTACACTGGAATGTTTTGTAATTTGAAACTACATACTTCACCGGTAGTATACCTCTGACAGTTAGCGACCTTGAGAGCGAAGTAGCGAAAATACAACCTTTTTGAAAGCGTCTCATATATCCCGTATTGTCTGGGGAGCTTACAACCTTTTTATCGTTTGATTTTTATTAATTTTTATTTGATATGAATTTACCATTTTTAACGAATGTTGTTTATTTGATTTTTTGTTTTTATAGCTCTTATCCGTGCCACAGATCATATAATACTAACATCCGTGCTTAGGGAAACTCACAAAGAGAAAATTTAAATAAAAAAAACGGCATCGGCTTAATGACGGCCTCCGTGGACTAGTGGATGTGCGTTGGGCGATCTGGAGGTCCCGGGTTCGAATCCCGGTGGGGACATATCACAAAAGTCACTTTGTGATCCCTAGTTTCCCCAATTTTATTTTAAGTTATACCCGTCATTTTCCGTCCATACGGCGAAAAGGAAAGGGACGGGAGATTGACAACTGTTAATTTTAAATTGAATGAATAACCCGGGCGATATAAATAAATATAGAGATATAAATATGATTTCTAAGTTTTCTTCTTTCCTATCTTTAGAGAATAAATATAACCCTATGATTTTGCAGTTAAACGCAACGCAAAGGGTTATAGCGTAAAGATATAACTAAAACAATATGTTTGTTTACTCCTTATTATTTATTCGTATGTTTACTCAAATAGTATGGGGAACTGACAAAATTTACGAACACTCAACAGTAGCGACACCTGGTGGGAGAAATAGGCAGTTTTAACCTAAACAAAGTAAATCAGGTAAATGATAAAGAAAAGAGAAAACGAATGACAACTGGGGGGTTAAAAAGATCACACCGAAGCCATTCATCTAAAAAAGCAATTTTGTTTTTTGACATTTCTTGACAATTCGAAATTGACATTTCTTACTTACTTTTATATGCGCAAATGTCAAATTGTACCTAATATTTCCTTTTTTAGCCCCTCTGAAAGGTCATAATATTCGTGAGTTCAGAATATATGTTTTTTTCATGTTTTTGTGAACAGCCTCCGTGGTCTAGTGGTTAGAGCGTTAGGCTCACGATCTGGAGGTCCGGGGTCGATTCCCGATGGGGACATTGTCGAAATCACTTTGTGAGACTGTCCTTTGTTTGGTAAGGACTTTTCAGGCTAGAATCACCTGATTGTCCGAAAAAGTAAGATGATTCCGTGCTTCGGAGGGCACGTTAAGCCGTTGGTCCCGGTTATTAGCCGTAAAAACACCTCCACCAACCCGCAGTGGAGCAGCGTGGTGGAGTATGCTCCATACCCCCTCCGGTTGATTGGGTTGATAGGGGAGGCCTGTGCCCAGCAGTGGGACGTATATAGGCAGTTTATGTTATGTATGTTTTGTGTCTTCCATTTATTTCTAATATGTACTTATCCCCAAATCTATTCACACTTTCATGGGAACCTCAGTATTCATACAATAAAGTTACGTTATGGCGCGCAAATCCAACACGTTACATTACACACGACGATTGACGCTTGACTTGCGCTTGACGGGTGCTGAATGAAATATTCAGAAACATTCGCTTCCAAAATATCCATGTTCAAAACATGTCTGTCTGATAATAAAACGCTACCTAACATTTTCCTTTTAAGTACATTCAATTGCAATTTGTTAATGTTATATTAAGTAAGATATTTTTCTTTCGGGGAGCTTACAGCCTAATTTACAAAATGTTTTGACTGATAATACAAAAATGTCAATCAAAAAGCTACCACAAATGAAACGCATATTTAAAAACATAATAAGTCAAAGCCAGTCTAGGCTAAGATATCAAGTCTGGTTCTTTGTGCAATATCGATTTGATAGTTTGTGTACTGTAAAACAAGTCAAAGTTATGTTCAATGAGGCACTTTCCATGCCATGTTCCTTGCCTTCGTTTTTCAATTTCCTATGCATCTTTTACCTTAGTTTTTGGGTTAAACCATTTGTTAGTGTTGCCAATTTCAAAAAAGGAACGTCACGTCACTTTTTAAGAAAAAAACGATTTGGCGGGCGTTCCGCCTGGGAGTCGAAGAAAAAAACAAGTGAAGTGAAGTAAGTGGTGTGAAGTGAAGTGATTATGTCGTGAGAAGCGAAAACTGAAAAACGAGTTTCTGTATTCGATTTTAATAATTTTACTTATTATAATTCGTAGTAATAATATTTGGTATTCGTAGTAAGAGTGACATTTGTCGCAATATTTACTGATTAAAACTGGCTATATTAAAAATATTTACGTTTTATTGTAGACTTTGTTAACATTACTCCCATGCACAACACTCAGTTAGCCATACTGCTATCTGGACAATCTCAGACAATATAATATGCTGGTAGTGAAAATAGGCGAAACGTTATCAATATTATGGAATAGCTTCATTGACTTCGTTCCTATGGGCCTTTCTTTCTATTTTCTCTTATTATGTCAAAATATTTTGCTTATACAAAAAAGGAGTAAATAAATTTAGTACAAAAGTACAATTTAGTAGGTATAAATTACATGCAAGTACTATTGGTGTCCATCCGGTGCGTGTTAGAGGAGCCTCCGAGGGCAATTACGGAGGACTCGCCCTCTGATTGCTGTTTTAATGACTTGAGTCAAGTTACTAGTCCAGGTGTGTGGGCAAAATAATACGACAGTTGAAACAACGCGCGTTCGTTATCTGTATAGGGCAATGGTTCTTAACTGGTGTTCCGCGAACCCCTAGTGGTCCCGAAACCTCTCTGGTCCGCAGTCATTAATGATCATCAAAATTATTAAAAAGGCAACGCAACTAACTTTTAAACTTCTGTACTAATTCTCAAATAAGTTTATTATTTCACAAGACCGAGAGGAAGACCACCAATGAGATGGAAGGATGACATCGTACGACACGCAGGGTATGGCTGGATGTAGATAGCCCAAGATCATCGGAAGTGGAAAAACATGGAAGAGGCCTACGTCTAAAATTGGATATCAATTTAGTTAGGCTAATATAAATAGATTGATAGAATTAATTATAAACCAATCAACGACTATAAACCAATAATAATTTCCAAATAATTGGTGGTCATAGGCATGTCAACATTTCATTCAAATGATCTCTGGTAGGAACCATTGTAGGGCTAGGCAGAACTAAGTCATAGACAGAAACTGTAGTCACATATAGTATAATTATTTCTTCTGTGGTTTCTGGATAAGTATTTATAGTTACGTTACTTACCTAATTTCATCAGAGGCAAATCTGCAACGTCAAAAAATAATAAAAAACCTTCGATGATGAAAACCTGGAAGAAATTGCTCTAGAGCAATAAGGCCGCCCAAATTGTACTGTATTCATGTGTTTTGTCAGATTGTTGAAATTTTAGTTCTGTGCAATAAAGTATATTTGATTTGATTTGATGATGTGTGACGCAACTCTTTCATTTTGACATTAGGTAATTCGGTTTTCTTTTCTTGAAAATCAATATGAGTTTGGCCAAATCATCTCGTCGTATTTCTACAGCATTATCTTTCTTTTTTGTTTTGGTCATTTTGTGTAACTTTTTAATTTAATTTTATTGTTACTAGCAAAGAGAATAGTGGTGATTGTGGTTACACCACTATGTTCTGGTTACTCGTCGTTATTACCTGTAAGTAGGTACCTATGTCAAGGACAGTGGTCCTATAGTGTTGTTGGGTATGTGCGAGTAGTTTTAGACCTCATCTTTGAAAATAGTATTTATTTTTTCATGGTTACAGAAACAGCGACGAATAAAAAAACAAATGACTGAAATACAAATCACATGTAATTTCAATTTGAATTCAGAATTCCTAGTAGAAGGCAGGATATCGAACTTTAAACTAGCCAGTATTAACGGCAATTTCATAATTCGAAGCCCTATTGTTCGCACATACTTAATTTCATCCTCCCGACCTACCGATCTCGACCTTCGTACGCCAGATGACCACAAACTTGCCTAATAGAGCCCTTGGCCTTCAGTTTGCTATCAAATATCCCCAAGTGACCACATTCATTATAACTCTGTTGAACTTGAAATAACTCTTGTTTACATATCTGACTATGTACCAAATCCGATGTAAACACTTCATAAAATCGATTTCATCGTTTGCACTTACGCGTTAGATGGCGGAGAATGAAATTTCTGTAAGTATAGAGTGTCCGGTGTGTGCTAATGATTTTTTTTACCTTTGATGGATTTGCTCTTGGCCCCAGACTTGCCCGAAGGCATTAACGACGCCTAAGATGGAGCGAGCTCGCCCAGAAGGTACCTCTTCACTCTAGCCTTGAAAGCGACCGGTTTATATGCATTCGGAAATACAGAAGACGGCAAAGAATTCAGCAGTGCGCATAATGAAAGACAATGCGAAGCGCTTGAAAATGAGCTTTTCTACAGAGTTAGGTGTATAATAAAACGCCCTTGAAATACTGAAGCCCCAAAGGATCAAATACTAAGCATCACACCTTTAATAAAACGTCTATGTATCTGCTGTCCGTCAAACGAAATGACGTTAAAAACTCAAAGCATTCCGCTGCGTCATAGTGTATCATTAATCATTTTGAGTGTGAATTAATAACGCGGTGGCGCGACGAAGTACCGCGGTGAGGACGCCATGTTATTGAATGAAAAGCAAATGGCGGCGGCTTAAAACAAAATGGCGCACTTATGACGACAAAATCTTGTGACGACGTAAACATTACAAAAGACCGCTTGGTGCGGAGTAATCCTCACCGTGGATTGGCGGAGATATTCAAACATTGTCTTTTTTCTTTGTATATTCCATTTCTCTGTCCTATCGTCTACAATAACATTAAAAAAAAATACCGACGAAAATATTTATTAAAATACAATACAATACAAAAGACTTTAAAACACGGATAGATCAATATCAAAACCAGTCGGAGCAGTCTTCACGTCATAGTTGTGACGTCATCATTACGAGGTGGAGGGGGCCTGCAGGGAAGCCTTGAGTCTGTTGTTTTCTGCAACCAGCGCAGCGACCTTCTGTTCATATCGCTCTCGGAGTTCCTGGAAATAGGAACGGAGTTCTGCATAAGGCTACTTATAACGAGGATCGCATCTTTACTTGTTCAGAATACACCTACGCTGAGCGACTTACAGGTTGACCAGTGTACTGAGCTACCATGAAGCCCTGCCCTTTTGCAATGGATTCCAGAAGGGGGATAGCTCAGTCAGGACTTGTATTGTACAGGTTTTGTATTGGCTGAGTTATCATGCACGCCGCTCACACATATCCGTCATACAGATTTCTGCTTCCATCCCTCTCTGACCCCCAATTTTGAAAGTCTCTTGGGCTCTCAGAGGCCTTGCTTATTAATTACACTACATTGGGACATCCCAAGGGCATACGCCCGGTTTCCTGCTTGTGACATTGAGCTTCATAATGATTTCACATACTCAACTTTGAATATAGCGAGCTGTGTTTATGATACCCTGAATATAGCGGGGAGCGCCTGTTTGAACCCCGGTACTGGACTTGCACCAATGAGTTATTAATTTATCTTAAGTGCAGTTTTCACTAACACAGTTGGCTCGATCATTACAGACGGCGATACGGCTCACCACCTATCACGTTGGTCTAACAGAAAGCTCGGTTAGTTTATCTTGCGATGGGTGTACCTCTGAGTGAGAGCCGAGGTAGCCCAGTTGGTAGAACGCTTGCCTCTCACTTTTGAGGTCGCAAGTTCGAATACAGCACAGGCGTAAACCAATGATTGGCGATTTTGTTTTCAAATTCATGTTTTTTTGTTTGTTGTGAATGATTATCACGTACTCAGCGGTGAAGGAAAATATCGTGAGGAAACCCACATTCACGAGAAATGCATTTTCGGAGTTAAACTTGTATTGGGCTGGTCTTCCCTTCGCGGGTTGGAAGGTCAGACAGGCAGTCGCTTCTGTAAAAAACCGGACCTGTCAAATCTTCAGGGTAGGTAAGCGGACCTTTTGAAAAACGGGATAATGCTAGGGACGTGATGATGGGTGTACCTCTGGGTACCGCAATTGGGGTATAGTCGTGAGCGGTATGTTACGTTTTATAAATAAAGATAGCATCTGCGCTCATTTTGACGGTTCTTCTCTACCTTGTACCGGCACAACATAACATAGTGTTACCTTGAATATAGCGAGTTGTGTCTCGTACTCCTTGCGCAGGTCATCGTTGATGTTGGTGCTGGTCTGAGCACGCTGCAGCACCAAACTGTGACGCTCTTTCTCAGCCTTGAATCGCGCGTCCATTGCTTGGAAGCGCTCCTGGAAATTGTGCGGATGTAAGAAAAATGGAGGCACCAAAGAAGATAAGATTCTTTATTTGCCATAAATGCAGTGTGACAGATGTTACAAAAAAATATAGTTTACCGTGCATTTAAGCTTTCGGTGTTTAGTTGGATATACCTACAGTAGACTGCAGTAAGTACGAAACAGAGTTGAGTTTCTCATACTTAAACAAGTCATATCTTCAAGCATTGGAGAAAGGCTTTTCCTTAGCCAACAAGAGGGGGATGGAGCTTGTGTTGTTTACCACCATAATGCTCTGCGTAAATTTTGGAAAGTTCCTTTTCTAAAACCAAATCGAACCCAGGATGTCTGGATTAGTAGATGTCGTCTATGGCATTACTGTTTTACATTATCTTAAAATTTGCTGGAAATTCAAATTAGCAAATGTATTGCGCTGAGGCGTAAATTATATTATTATCAGAATTTTTGTTCTATCGTGAGGGTTGTGAGGTGGATTACCAACCTCATTAACCCTGGTAACAGGTTACTATTGAGCCGTCAAAGGCCCCTAATGAGACTCAAGAAGAAGATCACAATTTTTAGCAAGGATATTATCACAAGTATTAACTTTCATCAAAGTATTTCTGGTATCAGGTACAGAAACTTCCATAGCTCTAAACTTTACAAAGTCAAGTATCCGTATCGCAAAAGTTACTTATAAGATTAAAACGAGGGTTTCCAGGTCAGGTAAATCAAGTTAGGGAAATGTCCGAAATATATTCACAATCTTTTAACAAAATGGTTCAGCAGAAATATATCGGAAAAATATGTCTTACTTACTTATATATTTATAGGCGCCAGGAGGAGAATATTATTTATATTTGTATTTGAGAATATGTTTTGGACATGAGTTTATGTATATATACAAGTACCTACGTCTTCTTTTGCCTAGCTCAGTGTCAAGATCCACTTTTCTCTTATCAATCTTATTTCGGAATCCTCAAGGATGAAATTATTATCCTCCACGTTCCAATGTTGTACCGTTGTAACCAATGCTATCCAAATACTATTATCTATATGCTATATGTATATCAACCAAAAAAAAATACCTCCATAGCCTTCACCTCTCCGTTGCGTATCTCGAGCAGGTCCTTGGTGATCTGGTTGATATCCTTCAGCGACTGCACCTGCGTCGTCAGCGCCTCTATCTGCAACTCCTGGTTCTTCACCATCTTCGTCTTGTCGAAGATCATGCCGCGGGCTTTGCTCAGCAACTGGGGATGTGACAGTAGCATAATCTTTTTTTCGAGTCAATGGCAGACTTGTATGGTGTGCCCCCAATATTTGGCTATGGAAATGGCATTGTCAGTAGCCAGCATCAATTCCTCCCACGTGCAGGTGCAAGGACCAAATGGCAGTAAGTACCTTATAAGGCAATCGAATTTAAAAAGTCACAAATGACTAGGGCCATCTGCTGTTTTTAGTTCGGACTGGCTGTTTAGGGACTGTTTTATCGACTGAGACGTAAAGCGCTAGATATTCAAATTTAGAAGTTATTGGCAATAGACGGTCTTTTAGCCCAGACGGTCTTCACCACATTGACCTTACCTTATAAGGCAATCGAATTTAAAAAGTCACAAATGACCCAAAGTAGACATCTGTCAGACAGTTAAACAGTTCGTATCAAATAAACCGTCAAGGAATAAGCCAAGTTGCAAATGTTCCTATTTCGACATTTTACTAAAGTACCTATAACTTGTGCCAATTGATACGCATTGCTGGTTCGCATCACTCTTGAGGCAAAGTGTTCATTGAAGTCGGACGGGTTATACGATAGTTTACATATAGATACATTTGCAACTTGGCTAGGCCCTCTGGACAATTAAAGAAAAATATTTTTAATTCTACCTATCGTCTTTACTCTCATGCTTACCTGCTTCTTGGTTTGTCACACAACAATTACACAAGTTTTATGGCAGTCAGTTTAATATGCACCGGTATGATTTTCAAATGCAATAATCTACTTATACTATTTTCCCTCTAGCATAGTGTGTATGACAGCAGGATAGAAAGATAGAGTAAAGCTTAGTGCGAAGAGACAGATCGAAAAAAAATTACTATTTTGACAGTTGTTGTCCACAATTGGCTTGCACAGCCATAAGAAGTGCACCACTTCAAGTCAATGATGTCAAAATTATATCGTCTGAAACGGACGTTTGAGGCGCAAGAAGACAATATATTCATACTATAAAACATGAGTAGTACCTCCTCGTGTTGTTGTTTGATGCTGTCGATAATCTCCTGGTTCTTGCCGGTGGGTTTCGACAGCGCCGCTTGAAGCTCCGTCTCCAGATTCTTCACACGAGCCTTCAGCAGGTCGATCTCTTCTTCACGGACCTGGCAGAGAATATATTTGGTAACGCCATAAATCTTAGAATGGACAACTCGGAAGTGACGGAGAGTTTTTTTTTGAAGTGATTTTTTGTAGATTTGCCACAAATGGCATTAACTACGTGACCATTTCGTTTGGATAGCATATCGTATTCTTCGGAATTTTGACTTGTCATCGTAGTGAAAGTATGCACCAATCTGAGTGGTGTATTTCGCAAATTGCCCATAATGAGTACTACCGTTATTTATCAACCGAGAATCTACCTGTCAGTCCTAAAATAATATCGTGGATAAACTCACTTTCAATTCCAATCGAAGCCCATCTTCTGACCTTTGATTTTTGATCTTCTCCAATTCTTCAATTTTCTTGAGTAGCTCTTGTTCCCTCTTCTGCCAATCACACTGCACAGTAAAAAAATGCTTACATATAAGTAGGTACCAAAACACTTCTTTTTTTGTGTAGTATGCAATGTCGTCAATGCATCTGAGAACTGTTATGGAAACTTAAAATTAGTAATAGGTATTTTAATTATATCCAACAGTCTTATAATGTACCACCACTTTGGAACGAGAACAAACGGAAACTGACACCCACATTTATCTACTTATTCTAAGTTTTTTAATTAATCCTGTTAGCCCAAGAGCCAGTGGCCCAATATTTGCCTTCCACCTCTGTTTTTAGTCTTTGACGACTCAATAGTAATCCTGACAGCAGGGTTGGTTACGCCAAAAATCAGAAATCAGAATCATTTATTCAATGTAATTATCATGGATAAACTTGTTGAAGGCCAATATACGTTATTTCAACTTCAACAAGCCTTCAAGATTGGCCTTCAACAAGTTTATCTTATATGTAGTATCATATAATATAGTAGTATAATATATAATATATAGTAGTATAATATAGTAGTCGTATATGTAGTAAAGGTGTTATGGCTGAGGAGGTTATCCACCTTACAATCCAAACGAATGAAAAACCTTTGACTTACAGTATCTTTGGCATCCCCATTGCTCTGGTTGTCGGTGGCTGGTGAGGCTGCCGGCTCTGCTGGAGGCGCGACAGTGGCTGCGTCTGTGGCTGCCGCAGCCACTTCTGTCATGGACCCCGAGTCCTTCTTCGCCTCTTCTACTTTTGTGTCTGTCTGTAAAGAGGGAACTTCTTGTAATTATAATAATTGTATTAGAACTCCGCTCAACTCATGAATATACATTATTGTACAAATGGAAGGAAGCTTGTACTATAGCACAGGTTGTACCTATTGTAAGTATCAGCAGTGCTTTAAAATTGTTAATCTTCTAGTATTATCTAACTGTACCAATAGTTATTCAATTGTTTGGAACAATAAATACATTGTAAGTATTGTATTATTATTATAATTAAATGAACATGTGAAAAAAATATTGTATCGTAGTAAATAGTGGATTTTTTTCTAAAATTTAATTTTTGATTTAAGTAATTCTCTTCGTTAAATTGTTAGCTGCTATCTTAAAAAAAGTGATTGAATCAACTTACGGACTTAGTATCGCTACTACAGTTTGAAGAAGTGTTGCATAGCTGCACGCCCTCCCCGCCGCCCGTTTGCTGCACTTGAGAAGGCTCAGACTGCAACACAGCATAATGCGTAATATAGAGGATGAAGAAGAAGAAGGAAGTTTTAGCCACATTGAAAAAAGTAAGATCGCATAATATGGGCATATACATAGACACAACAGATACCACATCATCATCAGCCCATTAACGTCCCCACTGCTGGGGCACGGGCCTTCCCTATGGATGGATAGGGAGATCGGGCCTTAAACCATCACGCGGGCCCAGTGCGGATTGGTGGTTATTAACGACTGCTAATGCAGCCGGGACCAACGGCTTAACGTGCCTTCCGAAGCACGGAGGAGCTCGAGATGAAAACTTTTTTTTTTGGTCACCCATCCGGCCGGCCTTTCCGAAAGTTGCTTAACTTCAACAATCGCAGACCGAGCGCGTTTACCGCTGCGCCACCGAGCTCCTCCTGCGCCACCGAGCTCCTCAGATACCACATATTGAAAGTAATTTTGGAAGGGAAAATAGACGGAAAACGGGGAATGTGAAGAGGTAGATTTCAAACTGGCTGGATAATACCAAAAAATGGACAGAATACAGGAACGCAGCTGCGCTCTTTAGACTCCCTCAGAAAAGGAAAGACTGCGTTGGTGGTCTGGTGACCGACGCCCGGGGCGTGATAGTTATAGAAGAAGAAGAAAAATAACAAAAGAGAAATTACGATTTCACCTTGAAGAAACACCTATATAATATTGCAGTAGCAGACAATTGGCTGCAAGATTAAGCTCGATGCAAACAGAGCCAGAAAAGCGGGACATACAAAATCCCGCGCCTCTGGACCCACATCTTTAGTGAAAACTTATGTATCCTATCCACAATGAAGCGGTTTTTTTTGTGACTTACCGAGTTGGTTGTGAAATACTTAATGCTCTCTGGCTGTTTGAGTGAAGGTATATGCCCAGTGGTAGACATCATATTAAAAAAGTGGTTTGTCAGTTCCTTCTAAGTACGTGTTTCCGTTTTAGCTTTCCCTTTGTTGAGTCAAGTCAATATAAGACAAATTGCTGCTTATTTTAGTATTTGTGACTTTGCCAGATCGCTTACAATACATCCGTTATATAAGACATGATAATAACTCACATAGACTAATTCACCATCCATCCATCGTTAATTAAAATCAATCACAAGTGTAAAATTATACCCTGCTCTACATTTAGCCCAAAATCAAATAGGTACTACCTATTCGAATAATGATAATAACCTTTCATTTTAGACCCATTAGAGCAGATTGTTCAATAAACAGAACACACATTTTTCATGGGAATTGCAAGTTTTTTATAAAAACATCTGGAAGACTTTATTCTACGAATAGACAGCGTTCATCATTGACGTATAAAAAGTATAGTACTATAATAATAGTAGTACTATAGTATAGTAGTAGCATTGTCGTACAATATGTTAAATACTATATATAGTACTATAATAATAGTAGCATTGACGTCTAATATGTTAAGTACTTACTTTAGTATACGACAATGATGAACGCTGTCTGAATATTGAGAAATCGGCCCTTATACTAGCTTAAGGACTATTATGTCTAGACAAAGAAGTCTAAAATAGCCCAATACGCAATCTGTTTAAAATAGAAAATTTTATTTGAGCTGAACAAATGTATAATATTTGTTTGAGCCCGCAATGTTGACGACGAACTAAGTTAGAACAAACTTTCCCAAGCTTAACCCTAAACACACACCAGTAACGCAAACATTAAAACTCGGCCTGTGTCTTGCGTTAGGGTGGATTTAGGGAGTAAATTAGGAGTCATAATGAATCGACCTACAAGCTTTTATAACGCGACGGCGCGGGAAAATGTTAATTTATATGAATTACTGCCACATGGTTTACATTTTAAAGGTCTATAATATACTTTATTGCACACGCGGGAAGTAAAAAATTACAAACAAAAGAGAAGTAGAAGAGTAATTACAAGAGTGAAGTGGATTGTTTTGTGAACATTCTAAGTGATGTTATTGTCGTGTTTTTGTGTTTATTATAATAAACAATTACAATATGCGGTCTTATTGATAAGTAGCAATCTCTTCCAGGCAACCTTTGGTTATAGGAGATATTGAATATGATACAGGCGTATAGTGCAGCGTAATACTATGTAATAATTGGTAGGTATCATGTAATGAAGCCGTGGTAGCTCAGTTGGTAGAACGCTTGCCTCTCACTTTGAGGTCGCAGGTTTGAATCCAGCACAGGCCTGATACCAATAGTTGTCGAATTCATGTTTGGGTCATACATGATTATCACGTGCTCAGCAGTGAAGGAAAACATGGTGAGGAAACCCACATTCCCGAGAAATGCATTTTCGGAGGTATGTGACCTAACCTGTATTGGGGTGGTTTTCCCTTCGCTAACCTAACCTAACCTAACCTGTATCGGGGTGGCTTTCCCTTCGCGGGTTGGAAGGTCAGACAGGCAGTCGCTTCTGTAAAAAATCTTCAGGTTAGGTACGCGGACCCTGTGAAAAACGGGATAATGCTATAGAGCTAGGGAGATAATGGTAGGTATCATGTAAAATCTTATTACGGAAAATGAGAGGGTTTCCCACAAACCTTCTAAATCCATTTCTGTTGCACGTTAAACGAGCGCGACGCGTGACGAGGCATAATTAAACAAACTCATTATAATTACGCGTACAATTTGCTCACACTCACAGCTAAGTCTAATGTTCGGGCTTATTTGACACGCTTTCACACACCACATTTTCATAACATCGCGCTTTAGGCAGAGGTATATACGCTGTTAGTGACATCGTAACGAAAACTTTGAGGGATGATTCAGGCCATGATTCGGCGTTGATATCAAGTGGATTTTCCTGTCGGAAAATTCTTGAAAATTTCAGGGGTTTATTAAATTATTTTCCGTTCCATATTGTAGCGACGGAAAATTCCACTAGATCGGTATTTGTTGCGATATCACTAACACCAAACCGCACTTGTATGGCTACCATGGGGTGTAAGTAACATAGTAACGAATACTGAGGCGGATGATTCAAACCATGAGTTGATATCAAATGGAATTTCGGTACGGATGATTATCCCTCAAAGTTTTCGTTACGATTTCTCTAACATCCTGTATACTTAGTACTCGTATATCACCCACTCCTTGCCAACTATGTTTAAATCCCATGTACCTAATAGAGGGTCTACCTATTGCCATTAACCGGGCGCAAATCCTGGACTGGAAAGCACCAGTGATATCAATTATCTATGACCAAAACATGAGTTTTACTAAATCTTTTAAGGGGCAATGTATACGTTTTTACAATAAGATTCCCATTGTCATTCAGAATTTGCCATTCAACTGTTTCAAGACAGTAGTCAAACAAAAACTTTACAAAAAAGGTTATTATAAAGTTGGTGATTATTTAGATGATATGAATGCATGGAATTAACTGTCTGAGAACTGATATTAGGCAGCTAAATTACTCAATTGTATACCAATATTTTATGTTTATTTTTATTTTTTTTAAAGAACGTCTAGGGCCCTGTGCTGAGGTTTTTCTTGCAGCTTCTTTTCCCCGGCTATACAGGTTGTGAGAAGCTGCAGTAGTTTTAGGCGGATGAGACGTTCGTTATGTAAAAATTGACGATTCAAAGTGTAACTATGTTACCTACTGAATAAAGATATTTTTGAATTTGAATTCAAGCTCATAAACTCCAATTCAGTGGTTTAGATTCCGAGTCGGGATTCTAACCCGTAACGCTACGATTGAAGTCACGGGTTCTACAAACAGGGCTATCATGGATTCACATTTTCATCATCACTACATAGTATAAAACAAAGACGCTTTTTCTATCCCTATATTCCTATGTACGCTTGAATCTTTAAAACTACGCAACGTATTTTGATGCGGTTTTTTTAATAGATAGAGTGATTCAAGAGGAAGGTTTATATGTATAGAAACATTCATTAAATAGTAGAGAAATACTGTTATTTTTGAGGTTTTTAATGTGATGTCGTAAATAATTTCATTTTTTCCTCAGCATTGCACCCGAGCGAAGCCCGGGCGGGTCGCTAGTTGTTTATTTTATTTATTTATTTATTAAATCTTAATACTTAAAATACAATTTGTCAATGCCCTGCAAAACTGTTTAAACAGTTTGTCTGCAGGAAAGAGTCTCTACTAATAATAATGTTACATTAATTTATCATGTTGCTTATTATTTTTTATATTTATTTTGACATGACTTACCTATTGTAGATTTGCCGCAAATGGCATTAACTAATTGGCCGGAAGTTGCTTATTAGTATGCTTGTAAAATACACTTACTTATTCAAAGTAGCTAAGGTAAACGCTCCTATTAACGCCACCCAAAAATCGACATCGTTTACCGCCACCTTTTTTAAATTGCGGATATTTTGAATTGTGTCCGAGATAGAAAATTGATTCAAATGTCAAAAGATACATGTATTAATTGACCATGAAACGAACATACCCCTGAGCGTGGGCAACAACAGTCTAATTTGTGATTGGTCTGTAAGTGTGCAGTGTCCGCTCAAGCAACGCGCTCCATACAAGCCACTACTGAAATGCATAAGCATACAACATTTTTTTCTTAAGGTTTTGTGTCCGATGAAACATATTTTTCTTCATTTTAGTAATTATAACTACTTGTTAATACGTTTAAGAACTGAGAAAGCATGCTATATTTGACATTTGTGTTAGTTTTAAATGATTAATTTGAGTTTTAAAATGTGGCGGTGATAGAAGCATACATTTGCAGTTTGGTTACTATTACCGCCACCTATGGCGGCGATCGATATTTGTATGATATTTGTATTTTTTAGTTATTTAAGGTAACATGCCAATCATTCATAATGTTATCATCTTATTTTATAGTATGGTTCATGAACTATATTAAAATCTATTAACGCCACACATTTGGTGGAATTCAAGTATCCTGTGCTGCATATAAGTTAATGTATTTTTTTAAGAAATGTATGAACAAGTAGTTGAAGTAATTATGAATTTCTAATTTAAATACTTTATATATTTATTAAAATATGCTTTGAAACTGGTTATTACATACGTAGCTCTCATTTTGAATATTTATTTGTTTTCTTAAGGCTAATTTTTATGTGGCGGAAATTGAAACACAGAAATTACATACATGTTTCTATTACCGCCACCATAGATTCCCTCTTATGATTTATAGACAGGGTGATGCATTATTCTTCGGACTGACAGAGACGGACGGACAGATAGAGACAGATGGACGGACAGACCGAAACGGACGGACAGATAGAGACAGACGGACGGACAGGGACAGACGGACGGACAGAGCCAGAAGAACAGACAGAGACAGAAGGACAGGCAGAGACAGACGGACGGACAGAGACAGACGGATGGACAGACGGATGGACAGACGGACGGACAGAGACAGACGGATAGACAGAGACAGACGGGTGGACAGACGGACGGACAGAGACAGACGGATGGACAGAGACAGACGTCAATTATGTATATAAATCTATGAAACCAAAAGATTTTTCTGTAGTTTATGTCATAATTCATTTAATAAAAAAATAACAATAATAATAAAGTTTATTGAAAACTCCTCATACAGAATCATTTCGTCGACTCCCGAAATCCTGAGGGAGATTGGGAGTTTCTATAGACAGCTATATTCCACGAAAACATCAGGCGAAAGCACGGCTCGAGACCCTCGAGCCAAGCTTACCCGACACTACACTGAAGATATCCCGGACGTCAGCCTGTACGAGATTAGGATGGCCCTCAAACAGCTCAAAAACAACAAAGCGGCAGGAGATGACAGAATCACAGCAGAACTTCTGAGAGCGGGCGGAACGCCAATACTCAAAGCCATCCAGAGGCTCTTCAATTCCGTCATATTTCAGGGCAAAACGCAGAGGGCATAGAGCGGAAGCGAGGTGATCCTGTTCTTCAAGAAAGGTGATAAAGCCCTACTGAAGAACTACAGACCTATCTCGCTTCTGAGCCATGTCTACAAGTTGTTTTCGAGGGTCATTACGAATCGTCTCGCTTGCAGATTTGATGACTTCCAGCCTCCCGAACAAGCCGGTTTCCGAAAAGGCTTTAGCACCATAGACCACATCCATACGCTGCGGCAGGTTATACAGAAGACCGAAGAGTATAATCTGCCACTTTGCTTGGCGTTTGTGGACTATGAGAAAGCCTTTGATTCGATCGAGACCTGAGCGGTGTTGCAGTCTCTTCAGAGGTGCCAAGTGGACCATAGGTACATCGAAAAGCTAAGGGACCTCTACCAAAATGCCACTATGTCAGTTCGAGTACAGAACCAGAGCTCTAATCCGATCCAACTGCAGCGAGGAGTGAGACAGGGAGATGTCATCTCTTCGAAACTGTTCACTGCTGCATTGGAGGATATTTTTAAGCTTTTGGACTGGAAAGGATTTGGCATCAACATCAACGGTGAGTACCTGACGCACCTTCGATTTGACGATGATATAGTCCTAATGGCTGAGACCCTGGAAGAACTGAACACCATGCTCGAGCATCTCAGTAACGCATCCCAACGAGTGGGTCTTAGCATGAACATGGCAAAGACAAAAATTATGTCCAACGACCATGTCGCACCCACTCCAGTTTAGGTTGGGTACGTTACACTCGAAGTTGTAGACCAGTATATTTACCTAGGACAAATAATCCAGTTAGGTAAGTCCAACTTCGAGAAAGAGATCTCTCGTCTGTCGAAGCTGCGGAATATCTTTTCGTCCAAAATACCAGTGTCTCAAGACGAAAGTCTTTGACCAGCGCGCGTTGCCAGTGATGACCTACGGCAGTGAGACGTGGCCGCTTACTATGGGTCTCGTGAGGAGGCTCGGTGTCGCTCAGCGGGCAATGGAGAGAGCTATGCTCGGTATTTCCCTGCTTGATCGAATCAGAAATGAGGAGATCCGCAGGAGAACTAAAGTCACCGACATAGCTCGGAGAATTGCAAAATTGAAGTGGCAGTGGGCAGGACACATAGCGAGGAGAACCGATGGCCGCTGGGGCGGAAAGGTTCTGGAGTGACGACCACGTGTCGGACGACGCTCAGTGGGTAGGCCCGCTACAAGGTGGACCGACGATCTGGTGAAGGTGGCGGGAAGCCGCTGGATGCGGGCAGCGCAGGACCGATCGTTGTGGAGATCCTTGGGGGAGGCCTATGCCCAGCAGTGGGCGTCATACGGCTGTTGATAATGATGATTATTGAAAACAGTTCGTTTACAGTTTTTGTTGGAACGCTGTCTTTCAAACTAGATGAACCTGTATTTTAAGAGACAGTGCCTTCCCAATTTATGTATCTATTAACTACATTAACAGTGGTAAAAATACGGTATTAAAACAACTTTTTTTTTAAATAAAGTATTTTATTGTACCTGAATAGTTGTTTAGATATCTCGTTGGCGGTATTCGATGCAGCAAAGGCGGTAATAGAAAGAAACCGCAATTTATGTGGCGGTAATAGAGGAAAGTGAGTTTTCGGACATAAAATAATTTTTTATCCAAAATATTCACTCAAAATTAAAAATTCTTGATGTATTTAGCAGAAGACAGTCATAACAATACAAATAAAATAAATAAGCTGCACTAGCAAATACAGAAGTACTTAATTTCTGAGAGGTAATCAGAGCATAGCTTAACCTGGCGGTAATAGGAGCGTTTACCTTAGGAGCATTTATTAAATGTTATGTTGTTTATTTACTTCCAGAGCAGCAAAGAATTGCTGACAAATTGTGAAATCAGATTCTGATATCTTTTTTTTTATTTATGGTTGTGATTGTGTACTGTAGTGTATTGGTCTCAATATAATTATATAAATAAATATCGGCTCGTTGCCACACACTACGTCTTCACTCCACCCCCGTACATACCCGTACAGTTTACTTTTTAATTGTGGCCACCGCGTAGTGCATTACCCAAAACGACAGAATATATATATGTGAATCGATTATATCGATTCAAGTATTTTATAATATACTATACATATGCCTGCAGTGGGACACTGAGTGTTACTAATAATAATAATAATAATTACATATTTATTTATATATTTAATTATACCTACGTGTATTACAATAAGATGTGTTTATATAGTTATGTAAACACTACATGTACTTTTGTGTGAGGGGAGGCCTGTGCCCAGCAGCAGTAGGATATTTAAATAGGCTATTTATGGTTACGTTTGTTTGTGTTTGTGTAAACATCATAGAAGGGAAGCTACAAGGAAAGCGAGTAAGGGAAGACCAAGAAGAGCTTACATGGAACAAATTAAAGAGAAGGTGAACGTCGTGTCTTACAAAGAAGTGAAAGAATAGGCCTTTGATAGACAAGAATGAAGAATGCTACACCGACAAACTCTCAAATTAATGATGTTTATGTTATGTTATGAGCAATCAAAACACTTCGCGTGTGCAAATGTTTTGTAAAATTTGTCAATGTAAGTATCTATGTTACCTAAGTAGAGACATTGTGCGCGAAACGTAGGTACGTATGTGAAGTGCGCACCGCGAAAGAAGTCCGCAGATTTTAATGGAACTAATTGACAAGTCTAATTCTTTGGTGAATCTGCGACATTAGTGCCGCGACAACGGGACTTCTACCGTGGCGCGGACTAAGTATACCTAATTATTTAAAACGTAGAAGTAGAAGTTTATTGTGTTTTGTCGCATGTTCAGACCAAAAATAATCAAAAATTCTTCGTCTTAGTACCTAGTATGTCGATAATATTTGTAACACACAGAGAAGGAATGGAGCATACTCCACCACGCTGCTTCACTACGGATTGGTGGAGAGACAATTTAAGAATCTTAAATAGGTATATACATCTTCTATGCACTCTACCTAAGTACCGGCGCTCTTACCCTCCCCGAGTCAAAACCGCGTACTCGAGTCCATATCGACCTCATAATCAAATCTGGGTGGTCCACATTGTAGAATCGCGGGCTAAATGTGTGCTCCGACGATTCAGCCATCGAAACTAATTAATATAAAACACGTGGGGTAATTTTGACAATATTTTGACGAGAACTGAACTGACAAGATTGAAAGAAAGCCACCTAATCTTCTGTAAAGAGATCGAATACCAGAAATAATAAAAATAAGAACTATTTAGACTCACCATATTGAATTCGAAATTTAAAGATATGAATATCCTTTGTATGTGTTTGTTTTTTAAGAACTCGGAAGGAATGGACACAATATGCACAAGTCACGCTCGAAACTAAGACAACATCTATTTCTGGAGAGTCGACGCCGTGGTAAAAATAGAATTTGGTGTGCCGTGAAATTCTCTATACTTACTTTCCCGCGCAGTAATTTCGATGCAATTTATATTGGAATGTTCTACTATTTTTACTATTGCTATTATGTTTTTTAACAAGAGATTCTTTAAAATAAATACTTAGGTATTTACATCATTAATGTATAGGTACCATTAGGTACGCTCTTCGCAACTTTTTAAGTTTTTAAGCCATCAAAAGAAACAAGCGAAACATTAAATCGTTGTTGTTATTAAATAGGTACCTTTACTGCACTAAAAATACTACACTAAAAATAAATTTAATACTGTTGTTTAAATTTCGCGCCACGCGACATAAAACTGACATAAGTGGTCAAAATAAACCAAAGTAGGTAAGAACTTATGCTCTACGAATAAATAACTTATGCATAATTTATGTTAAATGGTTTTTATGGGCAACTGTTATGTTGTAAATAATAAATTAATAAATAAATTCAAAATGTACTCAAAATTCAAAACCTTACCCTTCTAGGCGACAAGAAAAGGAAATTAATTTCGCTGTTCTATGGGTTACACACTTACACATACCTAAACGCACGCAATAATTTTTCAAGGCGATCTAACCAGTGACATCAGAATAAAATCTCTTTTTTTGAATTTCCGTTCTGAAAAGAATAACATTGTTTCTAAACGACAACCAGCTGATTTTGACATTGACAGCTGCTGTCCGTGTTGCGCTGACATTTCAAATTAGCATTTTGCCGTTACTAAGCGTCGTATTTCGCAGTAGATTTTACTTTCGCGCCAGTAAATTCTAAGTTTCTAGGGAAAAAAACTCCAAAACGGAATACAACACAGAATACTGTAAGTTGATTGATAATTATTTTAACTATATTAAAACGCTTACGGTTGAAATAAACAAGACATACTTACAGGCAGTAACATCATTATTCGGGAATAACTCTCACCGGTTGTTTGTTTTCTTATTTTGAAGTTTATTCGACACCGTATCAGTGTGGCCAAGAGGCTGAGCATTTATTTGTCAGCCAGCTATTACAAAATCCTAGTAACAGTAACTTTTACGCCATTCCACTCTTTTTATAAGACTTGACAATGCCTTCTAATAAATTTTTAGTGCAAACGAAGCTAGCCAGCAAGATAGTAGATCTACACAAGTTACGTGCTCTTTTGCGCTACGTCAGTACGAATCCTGCTTTGTTACTTGTTTCCAGCACAAGAAAAATGACTTCAGAAAAAAACGCACAGCTCGGCCAAGCGAGGGAAGCATTTCAGATGCTCTACCAGATATCCCAACTCCTCTGCACCGGGTTGGACCCAGAGACATTGACAACATGTATCAAACTATGCGAACTAGGTGTAGATCCCGAGGTCCTCGCTCATGTCATTAAAGAGATCCGAAAAATTGGAGACAATACCGCACCAACTAAATCAGTATCATTGCAACCTTGAAACTAAGGTTTTATACTAAATTCTTGATTTTTGTTTCATTATCTAATATTTTTCGTGTAATGAGACTTTTTGTTAATTAACTCTTATAACCAACAGTCTTCTCAGATAATTAATGACTTGTTAAAAAATATAGTAATTTAATGTGCTTTAAAAGTATTGCATATTGCCCCAATATTCATAATATATGTGATGACTATTTTCAGAGTATTTGTATTATACAGGGGGTCTAGAAAGCCCAAATTAATCTTTCGAACGCCGGAACGCGGATCTCGACCAGACACAATGTAAAATCTATTGTGTCTGGTATCTCGGCATATGAGAGGTTAAAGTTCATCTAAAAAAACAATATATTGCAAAGTCAACAAACTATGTAAAATGGTAATATTGCTTTTTATTTAAGACTCCCAATTTAGAGTTTCATTCTTGTTAAAAACTGTAAAATTAATAATTAATACCAAAAATAAGATAGTTTATCAATTTAATTATTAAGGTTAATAAAACAATTGTTGTAAAAATCAGTTTTATTTTTTAACTTCTGATTACAAAGTGTTTATTTACATAGAATATTGCATGGGAACAGGTACAATAATATAACAAACAATAGTTGCTACTTTCCAACATTGGGTGTTTACACCAATCAGAAGACTAGGAATAAATATTATCTTCATTACTATTGGCCAAGCACAACCCAACCCTTTAAGTAACAACCACACGTCACTTCCAACCATATAGGAAACAAATAAATAAGTCAAAAGTGACTAGAACATGCAATATTCTATGGAAATCGTTTTTAAAATAATGATAAATTAATTCTGTTACTTTTGAACAAAATATGGTGTGCATTTCACAACAACGGTTTCGAGTGAATCATAGAGCAATCAGTACGGAACTGAAAATATCACAGATGCGTAATCCACTCAATCATCTAGGGAGGGGTTAGAATTCAGACTACTTGAAATAAATTCAAATTCAGCTAACCATACAGTCTAAAGTTGAAGAGTACAGAGAAAACCTTCAGTTTTAGGTGTAATCAGTGCAGTAGTAGATATAAATATAGACAGTTATATTTAAGATTCACTTCCCACAAAGTAACTTAAGACTGCACAATCCCAACTATCCTATTAATTAGTTGAATGTCACTCGAAAATTACGAATAAAATAGATTTATACTCGAAAGATAATTTTAATCATAAAAATAATATTGAAATCAATTGTATTTTCTATTAATGACATGTCGGAAGATAGTAAGAGATAAAGGAAACAGTTAACAAAAAATAACTTTCAAATGACATTCAATTATCAAGAAGTCTAAGTCTAGGAGAACTGTTGAGGCTGTCCCTGGCTTTGACCGAGGACCGAAGGGTCCTCAAATATAGGCTGCTGTGGTTTGAACTGCTCAGCTGATAACCTTGTGAACATGATGCCGATGCCTTCTATCAGAGCGAGCAGGATGCCCCCCACCAGTGCACTACCGGCCATTGCAGGTACACCTGTGGAAAATTTCCATAAAAGACTTAAGAAAATATCTGTGATGGTGATTGGCAACTTAATATAACGCTATTTGTGAACTTCACAAGACAATGATCTACATAAATATTCCCATTAAAATATACCTAAACTTATCAAAATGGAAAATAAATCTATCAAGATAAAAGGTATGAAAGATGACATTGCACTATTTATTACTATTAATATTACAAAGCTTAGCCAACTCCCTCCTATCCTCTTGGGACATAAAAAGACTGAAACGTGTGAATGTACTTACAGACTAATGGACAATGCAGTGCTGGCTGTGTAGTTCAAAACAGTGAAAATAACAGAACAAATCTGATAATAGTCTAGCGACTGATGGCAGATAACAAGGGAAAAAAAAATTATTACAAAGCTATTATGTCTCACTGTTGGACACAGGCATTCCCTCAACCAACTTGAGGGTGTATGGAGAATACTCCACAATACTGAGCAGTATATCCACAACACTGCAGGTTGGTGGAGAAATAAAAACAACAACATTAAATTCTAGTTACCATTTCTAGCAGCGAGAATGCCACCAGTGAGAGCCCCACTCATGATGGAGTTCCAAGGATCTTCTTTTTGCCGTAAGTATACCAGAGAGCAGTCAATGGTTGAAAACATGCCACCCCACACGGCAAAGTTGCCCCCCACAATCGGTGATCGCTCTTTGACTGCTGCTAAACTGCCAATCTGAAAGATAGCATAATAACTTAAAAGGAATGTTGTCGATAAATGATGAAATTTTCTTATTTATTGTAAAGAGAGCTGTAGGCCTAAGACAATAAACATGTAAGATTTGAGTTTAATAACCTAATAAGTTTCTATAATACATTGAAAAATATAATAAATACCTACAAAAGTTACATTACAACTTTGCTGACTAGTCTAGTGCCTGCTTACTTATGGTCACCCTACATGGGACTATGTGTATGACCTTTTATATATTTCTATATATGCTTTTTAAAGCTACTTGCCAACTTTATTTCAGGCTAATGCTTTTGTAAGATATCAAGAGCCGCAGAAGTGCAACTTACCATTTTTCTACTAAATCCGATTGGAGCATTTCTGAAACCCTTTATGGAGTGAAATATGCCGCCACCAATGGCGCCCATAATGAATGCGCCGCCAGAATCATCCAGAATACGCCAAGGGCAAGGTTCTCGTGAATATTCATCCATTTTTTATTGATCTGTGGCCCTGCACACAAGTGTTAGATAAGATATATAACCTCAAAATTTCACAGCAGCAATAATATGGAAATGAAGTAAATTCAAACTTCACACTCACTGTAACTTAAATTTTATTTATTAGTCTTTATTTGAAATCACGGTTGGATGTTTATTATATTATTTTATTGAATTTTTAGTGTCACATTAGTCGCACCATGTTGCCCTTGCGAATATTTTCTTAAAAAGAAACTTTTCAATTAATTTTAGGTTTCGGATTAGTACTAAATTTGTGTTGTTAAAAGTAAACTTGTATAGTGCCACATAAAAAAAGAACGGCAGGTGAATAAGGTGGTTTTTCTAAGGGGTTTTCTTCCTACTTCTTTTATATTGTTTTAAGAGCAAAATAGCTATAATAAAGTTTCAATTTTAATTTAACAGAAATACAACTATGCAAGTTATCGGGCTTAAAAAGCTTGTACCCCAGAAAAGAAATATAAAATATTTTATGACGTAAAACGTCAAAAATTGAAAAATTTTAACAACCTTTGTGACTTTGTGGTATTTTGAGTTTATAGTTTTGTTAAAATTATTGCTTATGTCGGTATAAACTACAAAAATGACGATCCACAACATGTATATTTTTGATCGATACGGGACCTTGCTTTATTACGGCGAGTGGAATCGAACCAAACAATCAGGAATGTCTCTTGAAGAGGTAAGTGGCACTCCGCCCCTATTCCCCTGTTTTGTGACATACTGACTCCATAGCATTAATAAATACTGAGTATATTGATTTGTTAAACCTTCATGTAAAAGGGCATTTGAGTATTACACGAGAAAAGCTGTACTCTGTAGGTACTTTATGCCTCATTTACTCCTCTCTGTACCTGAGTCTCTCATGCCCTTCTAATTTATATTTACAAAAACCTTTCCATATTACTTATTTAACTACTATTTTATATCTTTTCAGGAAGGAAAACTTATGTATGGAATGTTATTTTCAATTAAATCATTTGTTACGAAGATATCTCCATTGGACCCAAAAGATGGCTTCATGCACTACAAGACATCCAAGTACACCCTACACTGTCTTGAGACACCTTCCGGCTTGAAATTTGTTCTAAATACTGACAACCAGGCCCAGGGTGTGAGGGATTTGTTGAAAAAAATATATGCTGAGATTTATGTTAAATATGCCATTAGAAATCCACTATGTGGTATTGGCGAGCAGATAAATAGTGAATTATTTAAAACCAAACTTGATGCTTTCATAAAACAGACCCCTAACTATGCAGTCAGGGCATCTTGATACTAGTTGTGTAGAGAATGTGTGTAAATATCTCAATGCTTGAAAGTAAATGTGTATTGTATTTTATACTTTAGACAATGTTTAAGTTTTAAATTAAGAAAAATTATAGTTGTAAAGTAAGAAAATAAATGTAATTAAATATATTGAACTGTTTCATTTATTAGATGATTTATACAATCTTGTTGTTTCAGTGAATAGAAGTGAAAAGCTGTGTTTGGCCATGTGGAATCCAAAAAAGCCTTTTAGCATCATGAATGTATAAGGTGTTACTTTTGCCTGTAATAACAGGATCCAAAGAACACAAAAGAACAGGATCAATTTAAAAAATCAGGGTTGCCAAATTAGATGTGTTACCTCCTTTCTAGGCAAATTGTGTACAGTAGTAGAAATTATTATTAATAATAAATTATTATTAGAAGTTACTATCGCCAGCGTTGACGATAATGAGGGACTTTCCAGGCTACGTTCCTCTAAAACAATATAGATGGCGCTATACAGATTTTCCTTAGTTTAACCTTCTAATTTCATCTTTTTTTTTTTGAAATGATGACCCTTTTTGTAAAAATAAAGAGAAGCAATATAGGTAGCAACATTTCTATACATAATGTGATCCAAATATCAAGTTACAATTATTTTTATATAAACTTCTGCCATTACAATGTAGGTAGTTTGGAGTAATTGTGTACTCGAATAATGAGAAAATAGGTAATTATGACGTTAAAGCTGTACAACGCCATAGCCGTATAACTGTAGCCTGAAAAGTACCTCATTAGGTACTTTCACATGTTTTTCACAAACCGACAAAAATCAAAAATTAGAAATATCAAACCATTTTCAATTTATTTGTTTCTCGTTTGGGATAATTTCTTCGAAGAGTTGGCAACCCTGATGCTTAGTGACACTGGCTGAGGCTTTTTGGCGGGAAACGGGAACGGGACAGTTGCTTTCTTCATTGAATGATCTAAATAATTAATACGAAGTGGTGTTTTGTGGTTGATGATCGCATTAAGTTAGTCGGAAGACATTCGCGAGTGTTATTATATTGGAGTATTCAATAAACAAAGTGTATCTGCCTATTTTCGCTTCGTGTCAAGAAGCCGCTTCATAACTCGAAAGTTTATGCGGACTTTCGAGTTAATTCGTTTGGGGTTCGGAGTAGGAGTCTACTCCGAGGGTGGGGGCTTAGGTTTCATCATCATCACCTTTCATCATTTCATCATTCATCAAGAAAAAAAATACGTAAGACATGGCTGTATGGGCATAGTTCCCTTTGCCTTACCCTTCGGGGAAAACCAAAACAAAAAAAAAAAAAAAAAGTGACACTGGCTGAACTTCAACTGACGTTTGTTGTTTCACAACAACAAACCATCGCATTGTTAACGAATTTTTTAATGCAATTTTCTGTATGTGTATTCTTGATAATATTTAATTAAGGACACAGAGAATCATTACTGTTAAAGTTTATTGTATAATGGCTCCGATTTCCATCTTCAGAGTACAGAGTAGTTGCTGGGATGAGTGAGACAGACGACACCGATGTTTTGCTGCTCATCCCGCCGAACTTCTTCCTTGTGCACAGCTCGGGCTCTGAAGATTCGCCGATAAACTCCTCCAGAACAGTAGTGCATAAGCCCCCTTCTTGTACAGCCCAGGTTATCGGCAAGTTGGTGAACCAAGTGCACTCGCTAGAATCGAGGTTGGAATCTTTGGAAATAAACACTACGGTAACCGATTTGAGTCTCGGCACTATTCCGAGACGCAAGAATTGGGACACAGACAGCTTGGACAGTCGAAGTCTTGATAGTAAGTACTTTACCTTCCCACGACGACGACGCAGGAGAACTATAAAAAAAGAAAAAAGAAACGATTTTTCGCTAGCAAGTTTCGATTCTTTAAGCAATAGTAAAACTGTTCCGCGCCTAAAGCTTAAAGAGTTTGGGCTAGCAACAGTGGAATCGAAGGATACTGTGAGCATAAATGACTCACACAGTATGGATGGAGACATCAGTAGCATAGTTTCAACACCAAGCAAGAAGAATGACAAATTACTTCTCCATGAAATTGACGAATTCCTGACCAAGGTGGAAGCTTATGAGACTCCTGATTCTAAATGTAAAGACTTAGAAGCTTCAGTGAGTCCTGAAAATGTTATTAAAGCCACCACAGACTACATATCAAGCAAATTTTCCAATCAAGACTGTAAAATAGATGAAATTAAACTGCCTAGTGGCAGAACAGTGCCAAGTAATGTTTTAGACAGGTATATTTATTTGGTGAAAAGCAATCCATCATCAGCTACACATAGTGAGAAGGCGCTGCCTTCAACAAGTGCATTAAAAACTCAATCCAATGATGATTCAGCACCCAATCCGTCTAGTATCACTTCAAGTGACTCGAGAAAACCTTCAGATGCCTCAAAACATGTAACGGAGGTCAAGTCCCCTAGTATTCGTAGGCTAAACTTCTCAGACAAGGATGTGCAGCCCACGTCAACACCAAAACGACCGCAGCCGTCTTCCTACTTAGATAGCTTTAAGCCATCTTCAAATAAAATATATGATAGAGCTTCAAAAGTTCTTGAGCAGTATAAGTCCCAGAATTACAGTCGTAGTAATTCACATTCTATGACAGATAGCTACTTGTTATCTAAAGAGGAGTTCAAAATGCCACAGATGAGGCCATTTGTATCAGAAAACAAGGAATCATTGAGGAATAGAATGATGGAATCCATTGACACAGATCTACTGAGTTTGAGTGAGTTGTGGGGAGAGAAAGTAGATAAGGGGGAAAGAGGAGACACTCTTAAATTGGAGGAAGAAAGATTAAAAAGAGAGGTAAAATGACATTTATGTAATATTTTAATAATAATTTAATGCTAAGAATGTTTTATTTTGATACCACATACAGTTAAAATTGTTACATGAATTAGCTTACCTTTAACTGACAGTACATAATTAACTATGGTTTTTTTTGATAACTTCTTGCTAAATGATATACCAAAGAGGGACTTTCCAGGCTACATTCCTCAAAAACAATATAGATGGCGCTGTAAAGATTTTCCTAAAGATAATGATCCTTTTTATTACACCCAGAAACAATTACATCCAGATCATCATTAAACGCTCTAAACTATGAGGCTGGCATAACCACCAAGAGTGGCTCAAGCCTTGAAAAAATTAGATAAAAAAAAAATTACATCTGCCATGCATTATTATTCTGATCAAAATAAAGAGAAGCAATATAGGTAGCACCATAATTCTACAGGGTGTTAGTGACATCGTAACAAAATCTTTGAGGGGTGATTGAGGCCATGATTCTGAGATGATATCAAGCGGAATTTTCCGTCGCAAAAGTATGGAATTGAAAATAATTAAAAAAAACACAAACATTTTCAGGAATATTCAGACTGAAAATTCCACTTGATATCAACTCAGAATCATGGTCTGAACCATCCCCCTCAGTATTCGTTACGTTGTCACTAACACCCATACCTACTTGTATGGCTACCGTATGTACTTGTGTGGGGTGTAAGTGACATCGTAACGAATACTGACGGGGATGATTCAGCTGATTATTCTGAGTTAATATCAAGTGGAATTTTCCTTCGCAAAAGTATAGAATTGAAAATAATTAAAAAACAAAAAAAAACATGAATTTTGCGACGAAAAATTCCACTTGATATTAACTCAGAATCATGGTCTGAATCATCCCCCTGAGTATTCGTTACGATGTTACTAACAACCTGTATAGGTACATAATGTGATCCAAATATCAAACAACAATTATTTTTATATACGCTTCTGCTATTACATTGTATTTTTAAATAATTAAGTATGTACCTGAGTCATCAGAAAATAGGTAACAAACAAACACATCTATATTATTTTTAGCATGCATAACCTGGAAAGTCCCTTATTGTCATAGATATGCAGAATCATATTTAAATAAAGTACCTACGTAAAAAAATAAACATCACACATATTTACTTTTTAGCATTGTGAGGATATGATCCAACAACTGCAAAAGAAAATACTCGATCAACAAGAGAAGTTGGCTGTGGCCATTAAGGTGGACCGAGCTAAGGATGCGGCCATTACTAAACTACGAGAGGCCTGGTTGAGACTCACGGGGAGTCTGGATAAAGCTGAGGAGAGACACAGAGCTGCCCTAGACAAGATGCTGAGGGAGGTAGACAACTTTAAACAGGTTGCTAATGAAGCTCAAAAGGTGAGTTATAACTGAAATATAGAAGTTCAAAATGCCACTGATGAGGCCATTTACATCAGAAAACAAGGAATCATTGAGGAATAGAAATACTATTTTCTTTTTGGGGAATGTAGCCGGGAAAGTCCATAATTCCGTTAAAATCCGCGGGACGTCTTTCATGGCACGGACTCTACTCTTGCCTAAATATATTTCTCTTTATTAAATAATTTATAACTGCTAGCTATACATTCTCTCTTCATTAAATGAGGTCTAAAATAAAAAAGTAGTCTAAAACATCATTGACTGGTACCCCAGAGATGGCAAAAGGCGAAAAAAGGAGACTAAATAAAAGGTGGGAAGATGACCTACCACAAGGTTGGAGAAGGTCAACACGCGGTAGATAGGAGTGTAACAACGTGCAACACGTTTTTGCCATTTTCTTTCCATCCTCTTAAGGAATGAAAACTATCCTATGTTCTTTCCTAAAATGTAATCTATCTCTAAATCGGCTTAGCAGTTTTGATGTGAAAGCATAACAGACAGATAGAGTTACTTTCGCATTTATAATATAAGTGTGGATTTCAATCACCTCACTTGAGTAGATATAACAAGGGTGAAACATTTTCCAGAAAACCAATCACTTCGAAGAGGAACTGTACAAAGCTTTAGATTTAGCTCACGATTACCAAGACAAGTGCAAGCAACTCTCAAACCAGATACGCGACAATCAGGAAGCCGTCGACAAAGTCGTAGCCAGCAAGCATGAGGCTCTGGCTAGAAAAGACGAGGAGATTCAAGTACTGAAGGATAATTATGAAACTGTCATGAGGTTGAACAAGCAGTCCACAGATTGTGTGAGAAATTTAGAAGAGGCTTTGGAAAAGGTAAGCTTATCTCTTTATTTTGATCTGAATAATATTGAGTGGAACATGTGTTGTGCCTGGGTGTACAAGGGTCATCATTTATACCCAAAAACAAATATAAAATATGCATAGATCTGTTATCCATGAAATTAGAAGTTTGAACGAAGGCAACTTTGTGCAGCGCTGTCTATATTCTTTTTGGGGAACGCAGTCTGGATTGTCCTTCATTGACTCCGTTAAAATCCGCGGGATTTCTTTCGTGACGCGGACTCTTACTCTTGCCTCTTTTATCGTAACAGGAACGCTCAGGCCACGAGGTAACAAAGAGCAAAGTATCGGAACTCCTCCGTAAGATGCAGTCAGTGGATGATGAAACAAGCCTGGTGCAACAAGAGAGGGACCTTCTAAAAGACAAGGTCAATGAAGAGCGAGCTCGGGCGAACTTGTTAGATAGGCAGCTCAGCGAGAAGCAGAACCAGAATAGTGAACTGATGCAGAGATGCGTAAGTACTGTGTCCTTAACTGGTTAACACTTAAATCAAATCAAATATACTTTATTGCACAATAACAGTAACATTGCAGAGTGCTGCGGGGCGGAAGGCAAGAGGGAAAACACTGCCCTATTTTTCCCTAAAAAATTAGCATGGAGAATGCTACACCGAAAAGAGCGTGGCTCTTAAATTAACGACGATGAACAGTAACATTCAAGACTTTATTATATTCACAGTTAAAACACCATAATTTACTATTTCTGATGTTTTCTTCTTTTATGTGGTTTGTTGGATTACCAACCTCATCAAACCTGGTGTCAGACTATGTACTGTACTTACATAAGAAGTAACCGGGAACAGGGTTCCGAACCACGGATCATCTTTTTTTCGGACTGGGTGATCAGCCTGTAATGTTTCAATCACAGTAGGAATCACAATGTGATTTTTATGATATGTCCCCCACAGGGACCTAAAGGAAGTGAGCCCAACGCTTAACCAGTAGACCATGGACGCTATTACCACTAGAATTCATCAAATAAGAATAACATGTTTATTCCGTGACCTCTATTGGCTTTAAGTTAGTAGAGTAATCACAATTGAAAGCCGTGAGTTTATATGTACCTTGTAGGACTCCCTAGAATCCGAAGTCAAAACCCTTCACAAACACCTGGAGCTCCAGAAGACAGAGCTTAAAACGCACTATCAGAAGCAGCTGGAAGACGCGGTGTTAGCCAAGCTTCAAGAGTTCCAGCAGCAGCTCGACCTGGCGGAGAGACAGATGGAGCACGACGCGAGGGTCAAGGAGAACGATGTCGTTGACAGCTTCCACAAGCAGATAGCCCGGATTGAGGAGCAGTAAGTTACATAAGTCATAAGACGAGGACCACTTCCTACCAATTGTTTCGCCTGCTCCTTACCTTGATCAAAAACGCGAGTTTTACCAAAAACCGGGGTTTTATCAAAAACCGGGATTTTATAAAAAATCTGGGTTTTATCAAAAATCGGAATTTACCGAAAACCCAAAAAGAACCAGATTATGATTTCTGTAGATTTTGCATTTCCAAGTAAAGGTTTTATGTTTATCTGTGCATGTTTTGCAGATTTTTTTTATTTTATTTTTTTCAAAAATTGTCTTTTTTTGTTCCAGACATAAACTAGAAGTGAACGTATTGGAAGAGAAGCAGCGGGAAGAGATCAAACTATACAGGTTACAGCTGGCACAGGCTAGCGAGAAGATTGGCTTGCTTGAGGTAAGATATGACAAGGATGTAAAGAAGGCAAAATTCACGCGAAAAAGTTACGCGTGGAAAGTTAGCATGACATGAAATGAAAAAATGATTATTTTCTTTTACAATAAAACCATAACTACTGGTGGAACGTCGTGTCTTATAAGGAAGTCAAAGAATTGGCCTTTGATAGGCATGAATGGAGAATGCTACGCCGACAAAACGTAATAAACGAACATAAATTCTCTTGAATTCATGATGATTATGTAAATTAAGAGAAATCGAATAGAAATCTGACTCGGACGGGACTTGCAGCAGCTCTCGAATTCCACATGGACAGGAGGAGTAATGGTTAACACGCTCGTCCCGGCTGGACAAGACCTACGAGTTCAAGTCCCATCCGAGCCAGAATTTTTTGGCCTGTGCTGGGTTTGAACTTCCGACCTCAAAGTGAGAGGCTACCATGGCTCTCGCGGGCAAGTGCTATAAAAAACAAAAATCTGTTAAATAATCAAATCTTTTTTAATTAAAATGGGTTTGCTCTTGACTTCGTTCTTCCACGAGGAGAAGAAGAGATTGACGTTGGAACGAACTTACCCAGAAAATGCCTATTCACCCGTGATTTAGGACCCCAGGGTATAAGATTCTATTTCATTATTTTCAATTTCCAGAACAAACTGGACACGTACCGTCGTCGCCGCGGCCAGATAGCTTCGCAGCTGCATAGCGTCATGGAGTCCCAGTGGCGGCAGGCGCTGCTCATACTCACCAACGGGAACCCCAGCGTCTCCTCC
Organism: Pectinophora gossypiella; assembly: GCF_024362695.1. NCBI lineage: Eukaryota > Metazoa > Arthropoda > Insecta > Lepidoptera > Gelechiidae > Pectinophora > Pectinophora gossypiella. Next base: position 1,433,903 of record NC_065413.1, read on the forward strand.
CTGGACCTCACTAGGGCTGACAGCGGTAAGAGAATAGGCCAATTTCCAACTAGTCAAATCAGCTATCCTAAACGTCAAAACACGAAATTACTATGGAATTTGCATGAAAAGCACACTTTTTTTTTTTTGACGTGCCTTATTGTAGATTTGCCGCAGATGGCATTAACTACTTGGCCGGACAAATGGGGAGCGCTGAAGGCTTTCACCCGGTACAACGTTTAAGACAACAGGCCTGAGGGTGCCCAGTTGGGCGAAAAGCACACTGTGACGTCATAGAAAAACGTGATAAAATGTCGGATTTATTATTACGTTTTTTGCACTGATATCCTTGAACAAATAGAGTCACATTCGCGGAGTTTTTCCAAAAAAGCGTTTGAAGTTCGAACCGTGTCGTTTTGGCTGCTCAAATAAAGTGCAATATGGGTTGTACAGAGTCGTTACACGCCGTTACTTGTGACAAGATGCGCCGCGGACACTTTATACCGACTTCAAAAAAGGAGGAGGTACTCAATTCGACCGTATATTTTACAGAGAATGTTTGGCTACTTATTATACGAGGTTTCGTCATTGAAATGTATAAATATTTTTAGAATTCTGATTCTGTTAAAATAGAAAAAGAAAATTATTTTCGTCAGTTTTAGATCTGTTTTTATTTAATCATTAATCTTTGACCTAGGATACTGCATATTACCTTCTTGATTAAGATACTGCCTTTCGATTGACGTTGATCGATGCCGTCGATCGATTTATCGATTGATCTGGCGACACCTTTAGGCACACACTGGTTTGTCCGAAATAACATACACACATAAACTCACGCCTATTTCCCACCGGGGTAAGCAGAGACTATAGAATTCCATTTGCTTCGATCGTGACACACTTCTCTTGCTTCCTCTACATTCATCAATCGCTACATGCATCACACACGCACGCCGGTTCAGAGTAGATCGTATTAAACCTTTTCTAAGGACATCTCCAATTTCCGAAATAAACGTTTTTATTATTAAGTACTTTTTTGTATCGTTATTGCGTGGGCGCAGTATCGACGCCGGCGGCGCAGGACTACGCCCCGCCGGTGCTGCCGCCGCTGCCGCTGCCGGCCTTCGAGCAGCGCGGCCGCGCCCGCCCCGCCGCCAGCGACCAGGGGTTCAACTTCGAGGCGCTCAGCGACACCGAGCTACAGCAGTACGTCAAACTGGTAATCCATTACTGTTCTTGTTTTTATTGTGTCATTTTTTATCCCATTATAAACAATATTATACAGGGTGTTATTGACATTATAACGAATGCTCCACATTTTATAGCAATCATGAATTTAAGCTGGACAGTATGGAGAACTGTCAAAGTTTAGGAACACTCAACAATGCTGCCGCCTATATTTGAGCTTCTAGTTTTTATCCTTATTTTTGCTAATATAACTTCCACAGCTACTAACAAAACCGCCGAACGTGTCGGGCGGTGGCGACACGCCGCCCAGCCGCGGCAAGCCGGCCGACGTCGACGAGGAGCCCACCAGCGACCGACCTGACAAGGACAGGAAGCCCAAGCGCAGTCTCGGACACAAACCACCCTGGAAGGGACCATAGCGTGAACTACTTACTGGAAGAAAAGTAGACCACCTAACCTACCTCTACCTCTCTACGAGGCAAAATATTGTCAAATGCAAACCCAGATGTTTAAAAAAAGATTTATTTTTACTCTGCCAATGTTTCGTCTCTGAAGCCATATCAAATATGGAAAAAAAATAAGCATAATATAACAGCATCAGCCTCGTACATCTTTTCCAGATGATTTATGCAATGTCTATGAGGCTTTTTTCATGGCTATACAGGGTGTTAGTGACATCGTAACGAAAACTTTGTGGGATGATTCAGACCATGACTCTGGCGTCATATCAAATCCAATTTCTCGTCTTATTTATTCGTTCCGTCATATTTAACGCGATATAGGCTCGCGTTAAATAATAATTTAAAAAAATGGATTTAAAGTACTTTTCTGGTTCTTTACGTCGACGACTTCTGATTAGTACCACTAAACCGTTTTTTGCTTTTCTTTGCTGTCGGCTTGTCTGTCAGAAGGTCTCAAATTTCAAAAACCAAAGGAAAGTTCATCAAAATTGAGCCTGTCCCTGGCAAATAAGAACTGAGACGCTTTATTCTATATATCAAAACGGCCGTCATAGCGTGTCGCTAGTTTCGCAAAATGTCAGGCAGAGCCGGCTCAAAGTCGCTATTTTCTAATTTAATATTCAGATAAACGGATACTCATTCGTATATTTTTCTTACAGATAAAATCTATTATTCTATTCGTATATTAAACTCGAATGAAATTCTATTTTATTAATGCCCCAAGTAGGCCTTACCACGTGTCTTATTCTTATATAAATTAACAATAATTTTATAGTAAGTTAATTTTATTCGTGTTTTGTATTGTTACTCGGATGAAATACATTCCTGTCTTGAAACACTCCATTTTAATGTTGGAATTATTATATTAATTTTGTAACTTATTATTGTATTTTTATTTATAATACTTTTGCTGTTATACTGGCATTTGCAGCTTCAAACTTTCGCTTTACCTTAGCACCCAACCCAACCGTTGTGGTTCAAATGTGGAACCACATTTGGTAGCACCTCATAGCACTTTCCTATGCTTCTATCCTTTTCTGTTATTGGGAACCGTCATTTGCTAGAACAAGACAGAGCGAGCTGCCGCCTACATTTGAGTTTCTAGTTTTTGGGTGACCAGAGACAAAAACATCAATAGACAAAACAAAACACATGTTTATAATAATTATAACGATTTATTGATGGAGGTAAATGCGAGTTAAAAATATACATAATTCATTTCTATATGATAATACAATGGCATCGATTTCTATACAATTTCTAAACAATGTACACTTATACAATACATCTTCATCACATGTTCTACGATATAAGGCAAGAACTTATTTGATCTGTGAATGATTAATGAAAGAGGAAAATTAAATTAAGAAGAAAGGACACAGCCAGAATAAGAAATTATCTTACAATTAGAAACTTACTAACAAAAGTATAAAAAATCTTTCTGAAACAAGTATGAAATTCTGTTTTAGAAAGTACTTTACTCATTTCTCAATAGAAAAAAAAAACAATTAAAATTTTCTCTCTGAACATTCTCCCAAATATTGGAAATCAAATGGAACTCTTAATAAAATTTTGTATATTCCAAATTTGCGCAAGACATAAGAATAATTTACTTACAATTATAAAACACGAAGTCTAACATAAAATAGGATTTTAAATATAAATCACTTACACAAGTAAACAAACATTACATCGAACTAAGTAGAATATGGGGTTAATGGGCGCTGACCTTTATAACCAATCATATTGGCGCCTATTCTGGCAGCACAAACTTAATTTTAATTTGGTTTGACAGCACTATAACTAGTTCTATCTCTGTCTCATGGTATAAGAAGACCAGGTATACTCAATCGTATGACAAGCTGTCATTGCTAGCCCTTGACGTAAGTGTTACCATTAAATTGGTATCTGCAACATTCCATAGACGTAAATTTTTCGAGATAATTAATCGAATTACTGAGTAATGTATTTAATAACTATTATTTGTCACATATATAAAAATGATTATCATCATCACCAGCCCATTAACGTCCCCACTGCTGGGGCACGGGCCTTCCCTATGGATGGATAGGGAGATCGGGCCTTAAACCATCACGCGGGCCCAGTGCGGATTGATGGTTATTAACGACTGCTAATGCAGCCGGGATCAACGGCTTAACGTGTCTTCCGAAGCACGGAGGAGCTCGAGATGAAAACTTTTTTTTTTGTGGTCACCCATCCTATGACCGGCCTTTGCGAAAGTTGCTTTACTTCAACAATCGCAGACCGAGCGCGTTAACCGCTGCGCCACCGAGCTCCTAAAAAAAATTATTATAACTGTACGTAAATCTTTTACTAAAAGTTCAAACTTTCCTTGCAAAGTAAATTAAAAACATTGGACGTGGGTATTTTTTTTTACGAAATGGCAACTTAGGGTAGAAGGACATCAGCTGGGCTAACCTTGGAATGCTAGCTGTCAGTTTTGAGCATACGTGGTTTTCTTATACCATGCTCTGTCTTAGACTCATCGTAAGTGAATGATGGAAGTATTTTAGTGCTACCAGACTAAAATAAAATAAATTTTAGTCCGCTAAAACCGTCACCATTGATAACCCAATAATTGTTTCTACATAATATATTGCAATGGTTAATTGTGTCAATTTCAACACTATTGCACATAAATGTTAATTTATTACTGATATTTTATTATAAAAACTTTCGCGTACCTTTCAAGGTACCTCGCGGGTACGCTAACTACACAGGTAATTGGGAACCGCTGATTTGTTATAATTTGTTACGATTAAAAACAATGTTCTGAGCTTGTGTTTATGACAATGTAATGTGAAACAAGTTTTGAAAAGACTTCTTTAAATAATTATTGCGATAAAATCAAACTTAGGCATGAGTTTTGTCGCTAACAGAACCTACCTATCAAATATTTTTTATAAACCATATGTTTAAGTAAACTATTGTAATTAGCTCTTCGGTATTTATCATAGATAATTTTCAGATGGATCCACGAGATTAGTTATAATATATATTTAGGATATAGTTTTGCGCCTTACCACCAACACTTGATGGATGATGTGATGTATGATGAACCACGTTGATGTAGGACTTTTCATCGATTTTAATATATCGACTTTATAACCAAAAAGTAAAACAAAATATAATAATGTAGGTAACAAAAATGATCCTGAATCGAATTCTGCGTTTGGTTGATAATTTTGCATTTCCATTGACATGTTTTAGTATTGTATATCGAGAGCAGATTCTGACACCTTTATTAATGTCAAATATTTTCCTACAGTAACACGATACCCTGGTTAAAACAGCCGTGACATCTTTTAGTTGTGATAAGGGGTTACTCCAGTTATTAAATAACTTGTAAAGTATACCTAGATTGATTTAAAAGATGTGTTGCTGTTGCAGTTGTATGTAATTTCCTATCCTCAATCATAACACCTTGCGAAATGACGTAGATTCATAAATTATAAATTGACTTTCAACATGTTTATCCATAATTACGTTGAATAAATGATTATGATTTCTGTACCATGTTTTAGGCATTTAGAAGTATGAGCATACATTTAGAAGAATATACAATAGTGCGTGCTATTGTAAAAAGAAACAAAGGAGATCATCGGATTTCGGCCCAGAAGTCAAAGTGCCGGCCAAAAAATAATTTTGCTATATTCCGTTAGATCTTATCCGTCTGAGTATTTATTACTATGGCACCAAAGCTGTAGGGTCAATATCTTCGGTTTTATTCGAATATAAAGAACTGTATTTTTCATACATTTTTGGTGAAAATGTAAAGTGCCGGCCAAGTAACAATAATGGTATATGTCCTAAGAACTTATCCGTCTGAGCATTTATTACTATGGCACCAAAGCTGTAGCGTCAATATTTTCGGTTTTATTCCAATTAAAAAAAACTTGTATTTTTCATACATTTTGGTGAAAATATGAAGAGCCGGCCAAGAAACAATATTGGTATATCCCGTTAAAACTTATCCATTTGACCATTTATTATTATGGCACCAAACGTCTATGACCATTATTTTGGCTTTTATTGGACTTTACGTTTTAGTTTCTATGTGAAAAGTGCCGGTCAGCAAAAAACACACGTCAAAACTACCGAAAAGATACCTGTAAACATTATTCACTATGACAATAAACGTGTATGTCCATTAGTTTGGCTGTTGCTGGATTTTTAAAATCTCGATTTTTGATTTATTTTGTTATAAAATTAAATATGACAGGTGCGTTATTTGAAGGATCGTCAGAATGTTTATTACTATGACATTAAACGTCTATGACCACTATTTTTAACTGAATTCGATTTCTCAAAAATCTGGAGTTTTCATAGATACAATACAATACAATACAAAGACTCTTTATTGCACTTGAATCACATTAAAAATGCATTAGTATTATAATTAAATTGGAAGTACAACAGGCGGCCTTATTGCTAAGGTAGCAATCTCTTCCAAGCAACTCCTACCACCAATACCAATAGTGTAGGCAATACCTACACTTTGGCGAAAAAAGTTTTATCTGGCGATAATTCAGGTAAAGGCATAATATCGTGGTCGTCTTTGGACACATTTTTCTAAATCAAAAATAGGTTTCCGTTTGACCACTATCTCACCTGATGGTGATACACGCTTTAGAAGCTTATTTTTTTTTCAAGAAAAGTGAGGTACTATGCTATATCGGCCGAGTACCACCAGGACAATTGTGATCGGCATGCATGCAAAGTACAACTGCCCGACTCCTGTCTTCCCTAACAGCTACTTCAGACGTCATGCCAAAATACGATTTTCGCCACTAGATGGCAAGCTTATCTTTGGAGGGTGGTAACCATCTACGGTCAAGATGAATCAATACCATAATTCAACCTAAACTTAGGCCGTAACGTTGAGTCGAATGCAAAAACTACAGCCAACGTCGTATCTAAAATCAGATAGTATTAATATAGAAGTTCACCTAACAACACACAAAACAAAAACACAAAGTATTTATCTGACTAATAACGAGTCATTGGGAAAGCTCTGCTTGTTGTCATTGTTATAATGTATATAATTAGTCCAATAAAAGCCAAAGTCGACATTTGGTAATATAGTAAAAAATACGTTTCAAGTCGTTTTCCAAAAGATTTGACTTATTTTGTTTCGCTGGCTGGCATTTTCCCATTTGAACCAAAACGGAAAGAGAGACGAATAAAAGTCAAAATAACGGTCAAAAATGTTTCGCGCCAGTTTATTAAATGTTCTAAAGGTCCTTTGTAATCCGCCGTACCACAATTTATGCCCAAAGCACTTTATTTTTAAACAAAATAAATAAGAAATCAAGATTTTTAAAATACAATAAAAGGCAAACTAATGGTCATACACGTTTGGCGCTATAGAAAAAAATGTTAACAGGCATCTACTCCATGCTCTCAACATGGTATTTTTGCTGGTCGGCACTTTTCACATTTGAACTAAAACGTAAATTCCAATAAAAGTCAAAATAATGGTCATAGATGTTTGGTGTCATATTAAAAAATATTGAGAAGCAACTATTAGACAGACTTGACGTATTTTTTTCGATGGCCGGCATTTTAACATATTAATCAAAACGGAAAGTCCAATAAATGTCAAAATAATGGTCATAGAAGTTTGGCGCCATACTAATAAATGTTCTAACGGTCCTTTGTAATATACCTGTATACCTCTTTTTCCTAACGAGCATAATATTTTTTTTTACAAAATGTATGAAAAATCGTGATTTTTAAAATCCAATTAAAGCCAAACTAATGGTCATACACGTTTGGTGTCATAGTAAAAAATGTTCAGAGCAATCTACTCGAAAGGTTCGATACATTTTTTTTCTCTGGCCGGCACTTTCAAATTTGGGCCGGCGAAAGTATGGAAAGCCGATGATCTCCTTTATTCGCTTTTCTCGAGAATATTTATAATACTCTAAGAAGGCTTAATTTTCCAGAATAATAAAGATTTTACTTATTGTGGCCGGTTTACTGATAAACATGATCTAAGTCAAAGTTTCATATGACAAAAGATACTTTTACGTGAGAAACAACTCTTTCTTCGATAATTTGCTTGCGTTAATTTAGCCATTGCGATATAGATGTTATTTGTTACAAAGGAAATATGATATAAGTACAGGGGGGGCTAAAATTATCACATCGAAGCAATTCATCTAAGAAAGCAATATTGCTTTGTGACATTTCTTTGCATTGCGCACTTACTTTTATATGCGCAAATTACAATATTGCTTTCTTAGATGAATTTCTTCAATGTGGCCATTTTAACCCCCCTGTTTTTGGTGATTCTCCTAATTTTTAGATGTCAAACTGAGACATCGGCTAACCAAAAATGTATTAATGTATGCTGGACCTATTGGCCCAGAGTTACTTTGGATAGAACATAACTTATCAAAAAAAAAATCGAAACACCTCGTAATGATTATCAGAAAAATATTACGAGAATCGAGTATTAGGAATAAAAAAATACATTTTACAGTGGGTAATATAATGTTTTTAACTCCTAATATTATTGTTCCAAGTTTAAAATTTCACTAAAATCGTGTTTTGTTGAACGAAAATTCGAAAGTGTTCAATTTTTTTTAATGAAAAGTATGTAGGAAAAGATTTTTAAAACGGCGTATCCGCTCCACTTAACCGGAATCGGGACAGACTAAGGGTAAGTATTTCTTCCTTCGTGTTGATTCTATAGACCGGAGTTCGCTAAATTGGCAAGTCCATGCCGATACTACGTACGGTCTTATTCCACTCAAGTAGACGCGTAGCTTTCAGGTTCCAGGATACAGTGTCTACAGGCGATCTCCTGATTGCAATCCTCATGAATGAAAGTTAAATGACCCGTGGTCTGTGTCACGGAACGTGTTAACGGCAAACTTTTAAAGATGATGGTACAACATAGTTCCGATGGTACAATATTGTGGTACATTATAGTTATGATGGTACAATAATACGGTACATTACAGTTACGATGGTACAGTGTAGTTACGCGAGTGCAGAGGCGGGTAACGAGCTGTGTTTGGGCTTGGCTTTGTGGACGAACACCTTGATGCAGCCGTTGAAGTCCGCGCTGACGAGCACTTGTCCGGCGTTGGACGCTGGCACCATGGCTTCTGCGCCCTTCTGTGTACATAAATAATATCATATTATAGCTAACAGTTGAGCCAATGCGAGGTCTGCGAGTGGCTCGATCTCCTCATCAATTCTGGTGCCAGGGTTACTAATGAGCCACTAAAGGCCCCCGACATAGCTCATGTAACGAATACCTACTCACTTAAGTAAATAGTAGCCGGGACCGACTGCTTAAGTGGCTCGATAACTTCGGCGAATAATTAAAACTGATTATCTTAAGAAGCCGTTTCCATACTTTCATAGAATTTCATTTATAAGCGCCTGAATATCCGATCACTGGTGACAGGTTATGATTCAGCCCATCGCCTTAAGAAATAGTTCTTTTTTTAAAGGACATTGTCATGCATTCCCGATATGGAGAAATTAAAAATAATGAAATAAGACTCACGACATCGTCTCTCTCCTCTCCCTCCCTGTTGGCCCTCTCCTCCTCCTCCCTCTCGGCGATCATGCGGATCATGTGGTCGGGGTTGGGCGCGAACACCGCACAGGTCACCACGGCGTTGTGGGCTTTTATACCTGGACATTTATCGGAATATACATGAAGCTATACAATTTTAAGGACGTTACCTGAAGAGTGAAGACTGAAGACATTTTCTGGGTGCTTCTCCAAAAAAGACTAAGATGACCAAAGACAAGGCTGTATGGGCTAAGTTCCCTTTGCCTGCCCGAATGGGCAAATCGAAAAAAAAATTGGCCCCTGAATAGAAGCGATCTACCGAGCCAATGTAACGTTCCAAATGGTTCCATACCTTCCCAGTAGTCGTTCCGGTCTCGCCTCACTGATGAGAACTTGGAGTAATCGTGGTAAGTCTTCCAGATGTAGATGCACTGGTTCTCCGAACCGCTCACTATGTACTTGCCGTCGTGAGAGAACGACGCCTAAGGACAAAGGTTTATTTTAAATACACTTTAAAGAAAATAGGGTTGATTCTGGCTCCGGCTAATTCAAATTCAAAAATATCTTCTTTCGCTAGGTAACATAATTACACTTTGAATCGCTATTTTTACATAACGAAAGTCTCATCCGCCTAAAACTACTGCAGCTTCTTACAATTTGTAAAGCCGGGGAAAAGAAGCTGCAAGAAAAACCTGGGCACAGGGCCCTAGACGTGCTTTAAAAAATACATAAAATTTAGTTCTACAATTTGGTAATTTGGCTGCCTAATATCAATTCCCAGTCAATTAATCCCATGCATTCATATCTGTCGATAGCCAAATTAGTGGTTTGCAGGTGGCTTGAAAACTCTCGTAAAATGTTTTAATTACTACCCTAAACCATAGGATAAAGAATAATACTACGTATAGAACGGTAACTCTCCGCTCCGCTCCAATTCGTATCGAGGGCCGAGCTAGATTTACCTCACCCCCTTTGGGTCTTACACGTACGAATAGGCCATCCTTTCACCTTGATCACAAAGAAATAGTTGTGTTTTGGGTAAATTTTCTTGGTATAAAAATCAGTGTAGTTGATCCGCCATCTTGGTATAATTCCATTAGCGTCGGTTTATAGCGACATCTATCGGTACGACGGAATATTACGTTACATTTTTGAATACTTTTGGAACAACATGAACGTAATGATAATACACAAATCCGCTAGATGGCGCTGTCCGGGACATTTTTTTTAAAATGACAGGACGTGGTAATTAATCAGTCTGACCTTGATCTGGCTGGAGACGTTGACGTATCCCTTGTACTTGCAGGAAAGGTTGAGGTCGCGCAGGTCGTACAGCCGGATGCGGCTGTCGTTAGAGGTCACGAGTATCTTGTCGTCTGTCGGCATCGGCTCTATGCCGCTGATCTTGCGACCCGTCGAATTCTTGCCCCTGGGGAGATAAGAGTGAGTCACTGCGGTCCTGTGGTACATAGCCTTGCTTCTCAATAGGGCGGTTCGAACGCCAGTAGCCCAGCACTGGACTTGCATCAATGAGTTAATAATTTGTGTAGTATAATAAGTGCGGTTTTCACTAACACAGTTGGCAGGATCATTATAAACGGCGATACGGCTCGCCACCTATCACGTTGGTCTAACAGAAAGCTCGGTGAGTTGTGGGTACCCAGTTCATACAGTCGTAAGTTTATGTTCTGAGAATAAAGATGGCATCTGTTTGACGCCCACGATAGATGACATACGATGTCGGACAAAGCTAATCCATTCCGCAGTCTATCCTGATACGACAAGTATGCCTACCTGGTAGACCGTACATCAATCTGCGTATGATATTTCAGCTGGTCGGTGGTGTAGAAGATGCAGCGTCCGTCGTAGGTACCAACGACGGCGAACTTGCCGTTCTGACAGAAGTTGGCCGCTGTTATCAGCTTTGTCTTGCCGTCCACCTCGTTCCATACTGCCACCTGAAAGTTAGAGGAATTTTAATATTTCTGCCGTTGCATTAGGAAAAAATCGTGAGGAAACCGACATTTGCTGGCTGGTTCTCCCTCCGCGGGTTGGAAGGTCAGATAGGCAGTCGTTTGTGTAAAAACCCGGACCTATCAAATCTTCAGGTAAAGCAAGCGGACAAACTAGTATGTCACATGTATGACAATGCTATTTGGATAGTTAGAATACTGCCACCAGCATTAAATGACGATTAAAAGACGAGAGAAGTTACCTTCTTGTCTGGTATGTTCCAGAGGCGCAGCTTGCCGTCGAGCGAGCCAGAGAGGAAGTAGCGATCGTCTCTCGGATGGAACACGATGGCCGTCACGAAGTCTATGTGCTGGAAGCAGCAGAGGCACTCGCCGCGGGATATGTGCCATAGCCTGCAATTGCCCATTTGGCCGGCCAAATAGTTAATGCCATTGGCAAATCTACATAACGTCAAAAAAGAAGCTTGTTTCTCGAACCACTTATTGTGGCTCAACCTTTATCAGATAGAAACCTAGATGACAGGTATAGTCTGGACCCAGCCCTGTCTTTTAAATATTTCAGGTAAAAATTTTATAGAGATTTTTTCAGAGCATATGACTCTGCTCAGCATATGCCTCAGAGATATTCCATACAAAAATCAAGACATCTGACGAAAATCGATTTTATTTTCTCTAGGCCATCGTGTCCCACTACTGAGCAAAGGCCTCCCCTCTTCTCTTCCACAGTTTCTTATCCAGGCACATGTCTTGTCAGTCCCCTTAAAAGGCATCCAGATCGTCTTTCCATCTTCTTTTGGGCTATTTATTCAACGTAATTGACAAAGAAAACATACATAGGTACATACAAAAACTCGCCACGCTGCTCCAGTGTTGGTGGAGGTTTTAAATTATCAATGTTTAATAGTAAATTGGTGCTGATTCCTGTCCACACCAACTAATTTTATTTTAAGTTATACCTGTCATTTTCTTATCGGTGGCAATGGAGGCTATATTTTGATTTTGACAGATCTCATTCAAGGTGGGAACATTACGGAATAGGTTTACAGGACGTAGCTTAGCTTAGCTACGTCTATAATTCCCCTTATAGTAAAGACAATGACAATTAATAATGCGTACAAAAATGTCACCCCAACTCACCTAACAGTCTTATCCATGGAACTAGACAGCAAGAAGTAGTTTTTGGACCAGGACACGTCGAGCAGATCACTGGTGTGTCCACTGTACACGCAGAAGGGACGCGGGCAGAAGGGAGCGGAAGGGGGCAGGGGCTCGGAAGGCATCGGGGGCGCGGGGGGGAACGATGCGAGAGATTCCTGTGAGGGGGTGGGGGAGGATTTCTGTTCCGCGTTGTATTTTGTTCGCATATCCTGTTGGGGTAGAAAATACAATTTATTTATTTGTTCAAAGGTTTATTACTGAACTACTGTATACTCGAAGGGGTAAGCGGAGTTACAGTTATACACCTACTTTTCGCCGGGGACCGCCTTTTAATACCCCAGTACCGGACTTGCCTCAATGAGTTATTGATTTATCTTAAGGTGGTTCGATACGGTTAGCTAGGCGCTCAAGCGTCAATAGATGGCGTTGGTGCCTTAATTTGACATAATTATTTATTTTTGGATTTTATACACAATATTGTTTCAAAGTTATACGTTTGCCGGTAATAGCGTAATATTTGTCATGATTTAACTAAATTTCAATTGAGTTGCAGTTCACGTAATACTTTTATTTGAATAAATAAAAGTTACCACCAAAAGCCGAACATCTCACACACACATTGATAGTTATGTTTGTTTACGAAACCAATTACTAATTTCGCCAGTTTAAACGTCAACGGAATAGTCTAGTTGGATGAATAACAGGATTCTATATGAGATGGGTCTGGCTGGATACTAGGGTTCCAACCTCGCTTTATTATTACTTTTTTCTACTCCTCTACTTTAATCTGGCATTTAAATAACCAAAAAGTCTAATATAAGTACATACATAATTAAACTCTTTGAAAAAGTGTACGCTCTATGGCCTATAAAAGCATTGTTTACAAAGTGTAACTGTACTATAATGTCGCCAAAAAAGCATTGTTGTTGTTTTTTTTTTTGACCTGGAAACTGGCACCTTTACTTTGTTTGGTGCCATAGATATACTATAAAAAAAAAGTATACATTTGCCGCCATTTTCCCGCGCGTTGGAAAATAAATTGGAAAATTTTTGTGTTTCGTTTCAAAACACTAAAAAGTATAAAATAAAAAGGAAAAATGACGTCGTCGTAGAAAAAGTATTGTATGCAACGTTGTATAACTAGGTCAAAAAATGCTCGTGGCGTCTCTTATTGCGATGTTCGCCAAGGCTCACATCGCAACTCACGCCACTCGCATTTTTTGACCCTTCTTATACAACTGTTGCATAAAATACTATTTTTTTATTGTAACATTTTTTTCCCATTTATCCTGCTTAGTTTTTGCTACAAATTGCTGTTAAAATATTTGATTTTATTTCATATTATTATTTATTATAATATATATAGCTACAAACCCATGTACCTATTGACTGACTGACTGACTGACTCACTGACAGGGTTGTTCTCCCAGAAGAAGCGTCGGAGGGTCAAAATGATGTATTGGGGGTGTGATCAAGATCTTCCGATGAGTATGGGAAAACTTCCAGATCTTGGAAAACTGCTCCGCATCAGGGAGACACCCTACAGTCTGGCGCAACTATTATACCTGGATCAAATTTTTTTTCGCAAAACCTATTTAAATCTTGGTCAAATTCTATCGTGGGTGAAAAAAAATCCAAATGGCGGAAAAACAAGATGGCCGCCATACAAAAGTTTGTTTTTCCAGAAAATGTTTCGTTGGTAAAAATTGTGTATGGGAGTGTAATCGGAACGTCTTGTTGAGCATGGAAATACTGCTAGATCTTCGAAAACTGCTCCGCATCAGGGAGACACCCTACGGCCTGGCAAAACTATAGCACCTAGAACTTTTTGGTTTTCACAAGACATATTTAAACCTTGGTCAAATTCAAGTGGCAGTGAAAAAAAATCAAAATGGCGGAAAAACAAGATGGCCGCCATACAAAATTTTCGTTTTTCTCGAAAATGCCTCGGGGTGAATGTGATGTAAGAGTGATGAGATCAAAATGTCATATTGAGTATGGAAATACTTCCCGACCTTCAAAAACTGCTCCTCATCAGGGCGGCACCCTACGGCCTGGGAAAACTATCGCACCTGGAACGATTCTTTTTTCACCAAACCTAATAAAATCTTGGTCAAATTTTATCGCCGGTAAAAAAAAATCAAAATGGCCGAAAAACAAGATGGCCGCCATACAAATTTTTGTTTTTACAGAAAATGTCTCGGATGTAAAAACGATGTATAGGGTTGTTATGGGAACGTCTTGCTGAGTATGTAAATACTTCCTGATCTTCAGAAACTGCTCCGCATCAGGGAGACACCCTACGGCCTGGTGAAACTATCGCACCTGGAACTTTTTAGTTTTCACAATACCTATTTAAATCTTGGTCAAATTCAATCGCCGGTGAAAAAAAATCAAAATGGCGGAAAAACAAGATGGCCGCCATACAAAATTTTATTTTTCCAGAAAATGTCTCGTGAGTAAAAACTGTGTATGGGGGTGTAATCGGAACGTATTGTTGAGTATGGAAATACTTCTCGATCTTGAAAACCTGCTCCGCATCAGGGAGACACCCTACGGCCTGACAAAACTATCGCACCTGGAACGATTGTTTTTTCACAAAACCTATTTAAATCTTGGTCAAATCTATTCTCTGGTGGTAAAATATCAAAATGGCGGAAAAACAAGATGGCCGCCATACAAAATTTTGTTTTTCCAGAAAATGTCTGAGAGGTAAGATTGATGTATAGGGGTGTGATCGGAACGTCATCTAGAGTACGAGTATACTTCAAGGTTTTCAAAAACTGCTCCGCATCAGGGAGACACCCTATGGCCTGGCGCAACTATCGCACCTGGAACGATTCTTTTTTCATAAAACCTACTTAAATCTTGGTCAAATTTTATCGCCGGTGAAAAAAAATCAAAATGGCGGAAAAACAAGATGGCCGCCATACAAAATTTTGTTTTTTCCAGTAAAAGCCTCAGGGGTAAAAATTATGTATGAGGGATTTGATCGGATCGTAATGTTGAGTATTTAAATACTGCTCGATCTTCGAATTGCTCCGCATCAGGGAGACACCCTACGGCCTGGCGAAACTATCGCACCTGGAACTTTTTTGTTTTCACGAAACCTATTTAAATCTTAGTCAAATTTTATCGCCGGTGAAAAAAAAAACAAAATGGCCGAAAAACAAGATGGCCGCCATACAAAATATCGTTTTTCCAGAAAATGTCTCGGAGGTAAAAATCATGTATGGGAGGTGTGATCGGAACGTCATCTTGGAAAACTGCTCCGCATCAGGGAGACACCCTACGGCCTGGCAAAACTATAGCACCTAGAACTTTTTTGATTTCACGAGACCTATTCAAGTCTTGGTCAAATTCTATCTCGGTAAAAAAAATGGCGTAAAACAAGACACGCGAGCAGCTTGCTGCGAGCGAACCACGCGACATCTAGTTATTATTATAATATATATAGCTACAAACCCACTGACTGACTGACTGACTCACTGACTGACTCACTGACAGGGTTGTTCTCCCAGAAGGAGCGTCGGGGGGTGAAAATGATGTATGGGGGGTGTGATCGGGACCTCCCGGTGAGTATGGGAAAAATCCCAGATCTTGGAAAACTGCTCCGCATCAGGGAGACACCCCACGGCCTGGCAAAACTATCGCACCTGGAACGATTCTGTTTTCACGAAACCTATTTAAATCTTGGTCAAATTCAATCACCGGTGAAAAAAAACCAAAATGGCGGAAAAACAAGATGGCCGCCATACAAAATTTTGTTTTTTTAAAAAATGCCTCGGGTGTAAAAATTATGTATGGGAGGTGTGATCGAAACGTCAAGTTGAGTATGGAAAAACTGCTCGATCTTGAAAAACTGCTCCGCATCAGGGAGACACCCTACGGCCTGGCGCAACTATAGCACCTGGAATGATTCTTTTTTCACAAAATCTATTTATTTCTTGGTCAAATCCAATCGCCGGTGAAAAATAACCAAAATGGCGGAAAAACAAGATGGCCGCCATACAAATTTTTCGTTTTTCCAGAAAATGTCTCGTGGGTAAAAACTGTGTATGGGGTTGTAATCGGAACGTCTTGTTGAGTATAAAAATACTTCTCAATCTTGAAAAACTGCTCAGCATCAGGGAGACACCCTACGGCCTGGCTAACCTATCGCACCTGGAACAATATTTTTTTCGCACAACGTATTTAAATCTTAGTCAAATCTAATCGCCGGTGAAAAAAAACCAAAATGGCGGAAAAACAAGATGGCCGCCATACAAAATTTTGTTTTTTCAGAAAAATGTCTTAGAGCTAAAAACAATGTAAAGGGGATGTAATCGGAATGTCATGTTGAGTATGGAAGTACTTCTCGATCTTTGAAATCTGCTCCGCATCAGGGAGACACCCCACGGCCTGGCAAAACTATGGCACCTGGAACATTTTTGATTTCACAAAACCTATTTAAATCTTGGTCTAATTTAATTGCAGTTGAAAAAAAAAACAAAATGGCGGAAATTCAAGATGGCCGCCATACAAATTTTTCGTTTTTCCTGAAAATGCCTCGGGGGTGAATATGATGTATGAGGGATGTGATCAAAATGTCATGTTGAGTATGGAAATACTTCCCGACCTTTAAAAACTGCTCCGCATCAGGGAGACACCCTACGGCCTGGCGCAACTATCGCACCTGGAACATTTTTGTTTTCACGAAACCTATTTAAATCTTGGTAAAATTTTATCGTGGGTGAAAAAAAAAACAAAATGGCCGAAAAACAAGATGGCCGACAAATAAATTTTTGTTTTTCCAGAAAATGTCTCGGGTGTCAAAATGATGTATTGGGGTGTGATCGGAACGTCATCTTGGAAAACTGCTCCGCATTAGGGGTCCGGCCTGGCAAAACCATAGCACCTAGAACTTTTTTGATTTCACGAGACCTATTCAAATCTTGGTCAAATTTTATCGCCGGTGAAAAAAAAACAAAATGGCGGGAAAACAAGACACGCGAGCAGCTTGCTGCGAGCGAACCACGCGAAATCTAGTTATATTATATATAGCTACAAACCCACTGACTGACTCACTCACTGACATAATTGTTCTCCCAGAAGGAGCGTCGGGGGGTCAAAATGATGTATGGGGGGTGTGATCAAGACCTCCCGGTGAGTATGGGAAAAATCTCAAATCTTGGAAAACTGCTCCGCATCAGGGAGACACCCTACGGCCTGGCAAAACTATCGCACCTGGAACGATTATTTTTTCACGAAACCTATTTATTTCTTGGTCAAATCCTATCGCCGGTGAAAAAAAAACAAAATGGCGGAAAAACAAGATGGCCGCCATACAAAATTTAGTTTTTTTAGAAAATGTCTCGGGAGTAAAAACTGTGTATGGGGGTGTGATCTGGACCTCCCGAAGAGTATGGAAATACTGCTCGATCTTGAAAATATGCTCCGCATCAGGGAGACACCCTACGGCCTGGCAAAACTATAAAACCTGGAGCAATTTTTCTTTCGCGAAACATATTTAAATCTTGGTCAAATCTAATCCCTGGTGAAAAAAAACCAAAATGGCGGAAAAACAAGATGGCCGCCATACAAAATTTTCGTTTTTCCTGAAAATGCCTCGAGGGTAAAAATGATGTATAGGGATGTGATCGGATCGTCATGTTGAGTATTTCAATACTGCTCGATCTTGAAAAACTGCTCCGCATCAGGGAGACACCCTACGGCCTGGCAAAACTATAAAACCTGGAGCAATTTTTCTTTCGCGAAACATATTTAAATCTTGGTCAAATCCAATCCCTGGTGAAAAAAAAACCATAATGGCGAAAAAACAAGATGGCCGCCATACAAAATTTTCGTTTTTCCTGAAAATGCCTCGAGGGTAAAAATGATGTATAGGGATGTGATCGGATCGTCATGTTGAGTATTTCAATACTGCTGGATCTTGAAAAACTGCTCCGCATCAGGGAGACACCCTACGGCCTGGCAAAACTATAAAACCTAGAGCAATATTTTTTTCACGAAACCTATTTAAATCTTGGTCAAATTCAATCCCCGGTGAAAAAAAACCAAAATGGCGGAAAAACAAGATGGCCGCCATACGAAATTTTCGTTTTTCCCGAAAATGCCTCGGGGGTAAAAATGATGTATGAGGAATATGATCGAAACATCATGTTGAGTATGGAAATACTTTTCGATCTTCAAAAGCTGCTCCGGATCAGGGAGACACCCTACAGCCTGGCGAAACTATCGCACCTGGAACTTTTTTGTTTTCACGAAGCCTATTAAAGTCTTGGTCAAATTTTATCGCCAGTGAAAAAAAACAAAATGCCCGAAAAACAAGATGGCCGCCATACAAATTTTTGTTTTTCCAGAAAATGTCTCACGAGGTAAAAATGATGTATTGGGCTGTGATCGGAACGTCATCTTGGAAAACTGCTCCGCATCAGGGAGACACCCTACGGCCTGGCAAAACTATAGCACCTAGAACTTTTTTGATTTCACGACACCTATTTAAGTCTTGGTCAAATTCCATCGCGGTAAAAAATGGCGGGAAAACAAGACACGCGAGCAGCTTGCTGCGAGCGAACCACGCGACATCTAGTTATAATATATATAGCTGCAAACCCACTGACTGACTGACTGACTCACTCACTGACATAATTGTTCTCCCAGAAGGAGCGTCGGGGGGTGAAAATGATGTATGGGGGATGTGATCCAAATGTTCCGGTGAGTATGGGAAAACTTCCAGATCTTGGAAAACTGCTCCGCATCAGGGAGACACCCCACGGCCTGGCGAAACTATCGCACCTGGAATGATTCTTTTTTCACAAAACCTACTTAAATCTTGGTCAAATTTTATCACCGTTAAAAATAAAACAAAATGGCGGAAAAACAAGATGGCCGCCATACAAATTTTTGTTTTTCCAGAAAATGTCTCGGGGGTAAATACTGTGTATAGGGATGTAAGCGGAGTGTCTTGTCAAGAATGGTAAATGTTCTCAATCTTCAAAAACTGCTCCGCATCAGGGAGACACCCTACGGCCTGGCGAAACTATCGCACCTGGAACGATTCTTTTTTCACGAAACCTATTTAAATCTTGGTCAAATTCTATTGTGGGTGAAAAAAAATCAAAATGGCGGAAAAACAAGATGGCCGCCATACAAAATTTAGTTTTTTTAGAAAATGTCTCGGGGGTAAAAACTGTGTATGGGGGTGTGATCTGGACCTCCCGAAGAGTATGGAAATACTGCTCGATCTTGAAAATCTGCTCCGCATCAGGGAGAGACCCTACGGCCTGGCAAAACTATTGTGTCTGGAACTTTTTTGTTTTCACGAAATCTATTTAAATCTTGGTCAAATTCAATCACCGTTGAAAAAAAATCAAAATGGCGGAAAAACAAGATGGCCGCCATACAAAATTTTCGTTTTTCCCGAAAATGCCTCGAAGGTAAAAATTATGTATAGGGATGTGATCGGATCGTCATGTTGAGTATTTCAATACTACTCGATCTTGAAAAACTGCTCCGCATCAGGGAGACATCCTACGTCCTGGCAAAACTATAAAACATGGAGCAATAATTTTTTCACGAAACTTATTTAAATCTTGATCAAATACAATCGCCGGTAAAAAAAACCAAAATGGCGGAAAAACAAGATGGCCGCCATACAAAATTTTCGTTTTTCCCGAAAATGCCTCGAAGGTAAAACTTATGTACAGAGATGTGATCGGAACGTCATGTAGAGTACGGGTATACTTCCAGGTTTTCGAGAACTGCTCCGCATCAGGAAGACACCCTAAGGCGTGGCAAAACTATCGCACTTGGAACATTTTTTTTTCCACCAAACCTATTAAAATCTTAGTCAAATTTTATCGCCGGTGAAAAAAAAAACAAAATGGCCGAAAAACAAGATGGCCGCCATATAAATTTTTGTTTTTCCAGAAAATGTCTCGGGTGTAAAAATGTTGTATAGGGGTGTGATCGAAACGTCATCTTGGAAAACTGCTCCGCATCAGGGAGACACCCTACGGCCTGGCAAAACTATAGCACCTAGAACTTTTTTGATTTCACGAAAACAAGATGGCCGCCATACAAAGCTTCGAACTAATACAGGACACGCGAGCAGCTTGCTGCGAGCGAACCACGCGACATCTAGTTATATTATATATAGCTACAAACCCATGTACTGACTGACTCACTCACTCACTGACAGAGTTGTTCTCCCAGAAGGAGCGTCGGGGGGTAAAAATAATGTATGGGGGGTGTGATCGGGATCTCCCGGTGAGTATGGGAAAACTTCCAGATCTTGGAAAACTGCTCCGCATCAGGGAGACACCCTACAG
Source organism: Pectinophora gossypiella (assembly GCF_024362695.1). Lineage (NCBI taxonomy): Eukaryota > Metazoa > Arthropoda > Insecta > Lepidoptera > Gelechiidae > Pectinophora > Pectinophora gossypiella. Next base: position 1,454,553 of record NC_065413.1, read on the forward strand.
TCTGGCGCAACTATTATACCTGGATCAATTTTTTTTTCGCAAAACCTATTTAAATCTTGGTCAAATTCAATCGCCGGTGAAAAAAAAATCAAAATGGCGGAAAAACAAAATGGCCGCCATACAAAATTTTGTTTTTCTAGAAAATGTCTCGGAGGCAAAAACAATGTATTGGGGTGTAATCGGAATGTCATGTTGAGTATGTAAATACTTCCTGATCTTCAGAAACTGCTCCGCATCAGGGAGACACCCTACGGCCTGGTGAAACTATCGCACCTGGAACTTTTTAGTTTTCACAATACCTATTTAAATCTTGGTCAAATTCAATCGCCGGTGAAAAAAAAATCAAAATGGCGGAAAAACAAGATGGCCGCCATACAAAATTTTATTTTTCCAGAAAATGTCTCGTGAGTAAAAACTGTGTATGGGGGTGTAATCGGAACGTATTGTTGAGTATGGAAATACTTCTCGATCTTGAAAACCTGCTCCGCATCAGGGAGACACCCTACGGCCTGACAAAACTATCGCACCTGGAACGATTGTTTTTTCACAAAACCTATTTAAATCTTGGTCAAATCTATTCTCTGGTGGTAAAATATCAAAATGGCGGAAAAACAAGATGGCCGCCATACAAAATTTTGTTTTTCCAGAAAATGTCTGAGAGGTAAGATTGATGTATAGGGGTGTGATCGGAACGTCATCTAGAGTACGAGTATACTTCAAGGTTTTCAAAAACTGCTCCGCATCAGGGAGAGACCCTACGGCCTGGCGCAACTATCGCACCTGGAACGATTCTTTCTTCACAAGACCTATTTAAATCTTGGTCAAATTCTATCGCGGTAAAAAAATGGCGGGAAAACAAGACACGCGAGCAGCTTGCTGCGAGCGAACCACGCGAAATCTAGTTTTTCCTGATAAGTAAGTACATATAAAAAGAAAACCAGTTAAGTTTGCAGTAAGTTATATTGTTATTTTATGTTATTTATTTACAAACGGCAATATCAAACAGGCTAACGAAAATTATTGATATTTGAAGTAAGATTCAGATTTCGTTTATTCAGATTAGGATATAATATTTATCTCTTTCTGATTGTCACTACTTTATACAATGCAAAGCAAACAGCGCGCTTGTTCACAAAGTAGTAATAAAATAATTGCTACCACATAATTGAAATATCAATACATTTTTGTTTTTTTGTTACTCTTCGAAGTACTACCTCTGGCAAAATACAATTTTTATAAAATGTTACTAATTTTGGCATCATATTTTTAATGAAATTTTCGTCACGCTGTACTTCCAACACTGTGATGTCAAAACTTGGAGAAACATAGCCAATGAAGTAACATTTCATCATTTTTGAAACCCGCAGTTGACCCTGGATCTGCAATCAGAACACCCGTTTTTGTAAAAAATATTATATTATTACAAGCAGTATTATATCTGCTATAATAATTACAATATACCTGATAGTAATAGTTGTGTTTTTTATTTATTTGTAATGCACCAGTGTCATCAACCAAAAGGGGAAAGTTTTTACGATCTTTGGCCGCAGAAAAAATGTCTTGATTGTTGCGAGCCAATGAAGGAAAACATTTTATTTCCAAAATAGAATTTTCTTCTTCTATTACTCCTGAAATACATAAAATCATATAAATAATACTATCATATAGATAACTATGGACACATTAATAATGTATACGTGAAGGCATATGTAGGTAATATCATATAGTATCACATACCATCTGGGCTAGCTCCAAGAAAACCAAATTCTTCATCAATATATAACCCAGCAGGCCGTACGGCTTTGTTCATTTTTTCTATGAACAAGGTTCTGGCCACTGATTCATGGTTTTGGCCGTAGGCCATGTCATTGGTCAAGATATTGTTTTTATATAAAACACTCTCCACTTGGTTATGGCATGGTGTTGTAGATTTTCGCTTGCATATCTGCAACAAAGTTAAAATTACATAAATCATAGTTTTTTTTTTAACTCTGACTCTGCTCCACATGGGAAAGTATTTATACTAATAATTGAATTTACCATTCCGAACTGACTAGCGGTAAGCCTGTCGCATCTATATGTAGTGTAGACATCATTATCGTGTTGTCCAATTGTTGCACTTTCAATATATTTTATTTGATCTATTGTCGTTTCGAAGTCTTTCAGTTTTAGAAGACACGCTTCCTTTAGATCTTTCCCTAAAACTGACTCATCTACATCTTTGGCGTTTGGACCATAATTGTGGTCAGTTTTGGGTTTAGGCGCAAAAAGTCGCCTGCGAATGTATTTTTTGCGCCTTTCCTTGGACTTTTCCGACTGGGCAATGTACTTTTTAAAAGTTTGTCCAGGGCTACTTCTTATATGTTTCTTCCAAGCATTTGTGTGCCATTTCTGACCACGAGAGTGCGAGAGACCTGTTATAAAAAATATCCTTAAAAATTTTCTAAGTCTTTTATCCCATAGTGCCTTGAAGGCGTATAATATTATGTGAGTATAAAAAATATTGTGTGTGGATAAAGTATGTATGTATATAAATAAATATATATACTGTGAATAATATAGAAAATGAATTGAACAAATGCAATAATTACATAACATATTCTTACCAGCAATATATACTCTTCGCTGATATGAGCCACCCTTGTACAGACTCAATCTTTTCCCGCAGACAAATTTGCTGACAACACTCATGAAATTTTCAACAACATTTGTTGTGTTGTTTGATAGTCGATGGCATTTTGACATGACTGCCTCGTTTGCTGCACAAATGTGGGCCCAAACTGCAGGTGCCTTAGTTTTAAGGTCGTCTAAAGAATTTGTGTCTTTTTCATCACTGTTCTGGCAGAATCGACAATAATATGCCTTACAATCTTGGTGGCAGCCAAATACATGAGATGGGCCATTTTTGAGATCCTCTCTCATTGAATTATGATCAGCTTCCATAATTATCTTTCTTGAAACCGCTGTAAGTTTTTGTAATTTTGGCTTGAGAATCTTCCGGCCAAATAATGGTAACTTTGTATTTCCTATAATCTGAAATAAAAGGTTATCTAAATATATAAAAGGAGAAACTGACTGACTAACTAGCTGACATATTAACGAACAGCCTAAACGGCATGCAGGTACCTTTGTAAACTTAAAGCTTAGTTGCAACAGGATATCGGAAACGGGAGTTATTGGGAAAAAGCATTTGTATGAAAAAATCTAAAGCACGTAAGATAGATGATTTCAATCTAGCATGCATACATGCATACCTTAGTAAATATAAAGTTTACATGGTCAATTAATTTATCATTAGATCAAGTTTAACATAAAATAGATATACTAAGAAAAAAAATTCACACTAGATCTATGATGGATCTGGAGAATGGATCTACTGAGATTGAAGGTTATTGACTGTGTTTCGAACTAAGTGCACTAAGATTAAAAAACTTATGAGAAATTGGTAAGGCAGAATGATTGTATTTTATTTTCATTGGTATTTTACCTTGTACAATGCTCCAGTGTAATTCTTAATCACATGGTTTTTACATTCAATTTTTTTTATTTGGGTCCCATATGAAACCTTTTCTCTTAATTGTGCATACACAGATGAATCTCCATCTCCTATAAATATTAAATATTTTACACCATGCATCTCTTGACTCCTCTCAAACCCTTCTACTAGGATGTCCGCCTCCATTCCCGTAGATGGTCCTTCGTAGTTCTTGAAACACATATGCTCCGAAACTTGTTCTTTTTTTTTTCATAAATGTGACAGTGGTAACAATATTTGTTTTTTATGCCTAAGAATAAGCATTTCTTGGTCTCTTTTCCAATAATGCAGGCCTAAAAAAATTAAATTTTATAAATAATGCTTACAAACAGAATTTACTGGATAAACAAAAGATATTAGTAACAAACTTTATAGCTGTTATACTTACAAAATATCTGTATTTTCAGAAACAAACTTACCATGCCTGATGGAGAGCTATAATCATGGCCATATGATCGTTTAGGCCAGCCTCCATCCACATACACTGTTATGTATGGAATACCATTTGCATCTACATTATTTTTTTGCATAGCAATAGCCTTTTCTCTTTCTCCATTTTTTTGGATCTCCTCAGTTAGTTCATCTTTCCAAACTTCACCTAATAATTTTTCTGTCTCTCGGAATTTGGAAGCTGATATTGTAGGTATATCCATCAAGTTGGTGATGTGTGCAGCCTGTGCATAATAGCTTCCAGCTGTTAATGTCCCCCAAACAAACGCTTTGTTAAGATTTTCATCTTTTTCATTGCAGTATCTAAATTGTTTCTCACACATACTGCATTGGAAAGTAAACATACTGTTGAAACCATTTCTAAACTCCTCAACAAAGACTATGCTGCTACCACCACATTGCGAACGGTGTCTCTCAAGTTTGAAAGCCCACATAAGGACATGTGGTAGATCAACAAACCTGTTACCAGACAGACTACCCAAACTATCTGGTGCATATTCCACAGTTAACTCGTGGCTTTTAACAGTGGGATCAATCAGTGGCCAATTTACCTCCAAAGGTTTTGATCGGGGGGGCTCTTTCTCAGTTCTTTGCTGAGTGTCAGTAAAATTTGCTTCCACAAGATTTTTTTTTTTACTTCCACTGTAGGTTTTGAGAGTATTATTTGCTCTAAAATTAATAGAGTGAAAGTTACAAAAGAGAAAATGTTAAAAATACTTATAAAATATAAAAATAAAGTTAAGTTTTTCCCTTACACAGATTTGTTTGAAGGCACGTCGTTTTCGTCATTTAGTTTTTTTTTCTTGCACCATACGTCGCTACGGCTGTAAAAGTAACGAAGAGATGTACAATTTTCAAAAATCTAAGGTCGTGCGTTACGTAAAGCACGGTCACGACGCGTGCTCCAAGCGCTCGTATCTTATTCAGCACAATACAAGCACAAGCACTTCACTGTACTGCACAAGTGATCACTGCATTGCACTTACCTTTTTATTTCTCCATGATAACGTTTCATTTGTGCTTGGCTTCGTTTTCGATTTTTCCGGGGGCCAGAATACTGGTGGTTTAAGTAGTCTTTGCGACTAGTTTGAGGTTCCATATTTTAATCCGCCCGGCCCCACAAGTTTCACAAAACTCGATGAATAAATTATTTAATAAAACAAATAACCAAACTATTACAATATAAATTGGAAGTGGAAAAGAAACGAATGACATGACATGACAGGAACAGGTTAGTTTTTTTTTTGTTTTGGTTTTCCCCGAAGGGTAAGGCAAAGGGAACTATGCCCATACAGCCATGTCTGACGTATTTTTTTCTTGATGATTAATGAAATGATGAAAGGTGATGATGATGAAACCTAAGCCCCCACCCTCGGAGTAGACTCCTACTCCGAACCCCAAACGAATTAACTCAAAAGTCCGCATAAACTTTTGAGTTATGAAGCGGCTTCCCGGCACGAAGCGAAAATAGGCAGATACACTTTGTTTATTGAATACTCCAATATAATAACACTCGCGAATGTCTTCCAACTAACCACAAAACACCACTTCGTATTAATTATTTAGATTACTCAATGAAGAAAGCAACTGTCCCGTTCCCGTTTCCCGCCGAAAAGCCGGAACAGGTTAGGTTATGGTCGCATTCAGAATCGAAAAAGATTCATTTCGACGTATAACCTTACCGATTCATAATGAGCGGGTTGTTCGATCATCTGGCAGCAGAAATACTGTTATTATAAAACGTTCGGGTGAACGTAATTTATGAACGCTTCTTTAACGAAGGGAGAGGGCAAGTGACACACCGTTTCACACACGAGCAAGAGCGGCAACGTCGCATTTTCAGCGAACTGACAACGTAGCTACGCACACTAATGGATATTCCGAAGCGTATGACACTGTAACCGTTCACTAATACATTAACAAATTTTAAACAAATATTGATCTCGTTTTTACGATGATTTAACAGTATTTTCTGTTGAAAAGCAATTTCACGCAAATATATACAAAAATAAATGCAAACGAAATAAGTTTCAATGTAAAATTAAGTGGCGTGTGCCCATATTTGAATAAATAAACTAGTATGGAAATCGAACCACCTTAAGCGCAAATTTCACAGTTGCTCGACCATTATAGACGATACAACTCACTACCTATCACGTTGGTGTAATAGAAAGCTCGGTGAGGTGTGAGAACTTAGGTCATCTTGTGATGCACCTTTGACTACCCCAATTGGGATATATCTTGAGCTTATTGAGCTGCAGACATGAATTCAAACTCATAAAGTCGAATTCTGTGGTTTAAGAGCACGAGCCGGTAGACGTAAATTTAGGTGTATTGTGACCTGGAACATGTGGTAGGCATCCCTGGTGACCCAGGTGCGCAGCAGCTTGTCCTGGCCGGCGGTGGCCAGCAGGCGGCCACACACACTCAGCTTGCAGCACCACACGGCGCCGATGTGGCCCGACATCTCCTGCAAACACAAGTGTTATCAACAGTTACATATAAGCTATTTTTTCTATTCTTTGGTGTGATTCTTTGTAGATTTGCCTACTTGGCCGGACAAATGAGGAGCGCTGAGGACTCCACACGGTTACACATAACCACACCCCGGACACTATACAAAAATCCCATTCTTACAGTATGTTGTGTAACGCTTATACCTGGTATTAAATGTGTTCATCTAGTTATTAAACAACTTGTAATGTATACCTGCATTGCTTTAAAAGTTGTGTTGCTGTTGCAGTTTCTTGTCGTTTGTTCTCCTCAGACATAACACTTTGCGAAATGACGTAGATTAAAAAAAATTGACCTTCAACAAGTTTATCTATGATAATTACGTTGAATAAATGATTCTGATTCTTAAGCGCGAGATAAACAATTCGTGCACTCTTCCTTACTCTTTAAGACTAAAGTAAGACCCATAGGGGGTGAGGTCAGGGTATGAGTCAAGGGGGCTCAATACTAACCCTGACCAGGGTTGATGAGGTCAATCACTGATCTCACAACCCACATGACAAGTCATTTCAAAAGGTATTGTGGTTGCAGATAATCAACAGGAAACTGAACACATATTATTTTTTTTGTAACATCGCAACTTACCTGAACATGTCTAACACATCCATCGAAGTCATACGGCCCTTTATGCGAATTGGATGCTTTTAGCTTAATGTTATGTTCGCCTCTGACGTCATCTGCTATGTCTGCGACATCTTCCTTATGTCGCGCGTGAGACACCTCTTGTGCTAGCGATTTAGCAGCATCTACTGTCTTCTTTACCGTACTGCCGAAGAATCGCTTTAACCTGGCCACAGAAGTTTGACAATTAAAAAAGAAGTAAGTCTAGAAAGTAAAAACAGTTAAAAGGAGAATGCTCCAAAAGATCTGAAAGTAGTGCCAATTAGTGAGTCATCATCAGACCTCATACATCTTTTCCAGAAGAGTTATATAGAGTCTAGGAGGAAATGGTTCATAATCTGCTATTAAATCAGTATCAGTAAAACTGATTCCATGGGGTTTAAACACTGGCCGCGATCGGCGATGATTATTGCGTCCATACGTTTCAAGTATATATTTTGTATATTATTTTGTTACATAACTTCTAAAACCCATGAATTGGATAGTTTCCTAGGTCGAAGATAAATTATCGATTTTGGATTTATCGTCCATACATTTTGAGCATTGTCCTTTTATCTCAGAGAAATTATAGACGGGAGTTGCCAAGCGTACGCGTTCAACTCTGCCAAAGTACATGAACGACCCGTACGTATTTTGTTATTTCTGTGACAGTTTGTTTTGGTATGTTTTTATAAAGACCATGGTATAAGAAAACCAGGTATGCGCAATCCTAAGACAAGCCGCCATTTCAAGCCCAAAGGCGTAAATTTTATTATTGAAAATTAAGTGAATTACTGACTAATGTATTTAATTACTTTTTTTTTGTCGTGACTTATTGTAGATTTGCCGCAGATGGCATTAACTACTTGGCCGGACAAATGGGGAGCGCTGAAGGCTCTCACCCGGTACAACGTTTAAGACAACAGGCCTGAGGGTGCCCAGTTGGGCGCGAACCTCGGTCAGTGCGTCGTCTGAGAGGAAAAATATTTGAAAGAATTAATCGACCCTAGTGGGTCGATAGCGATAAGCGCTGAATGAGGGAAATCGTCGACCACGCCGGCGGGGTCGGTATCGGGGTCCTGAAGTGTTTGGTGTCGCGAGCTGATTGGCTGCCTCTATGGCTAGAGTAATAAAAAGAATAGGTAATACTTTTCAGTACCGTCCCTAAGCGGAATGTATTTGGAAGTATTTAATTACTATTACTCTTGTCATATATATAAAAATCATTAAAACTGTAACTCTTTTACTAAATGTTTAAAATTTCCTTGCAAAGTAAATATAAAAACAATGGTCGCAGGTAATTTATTTTTACGAAATGGCAACACAGGGCGGGATGACGTCAGCTGGGCTAGCCTTGAAATGTTAGCTGTCACTTTTGAGCATACGTGGTCTTCTTATACCATGATAGAGACGACGATTTTTCTTATGAATGTGTGGCAGTGAGTAGATGTGTACTGTACGTGTATACCACAACTTTACTCCTACAAAAAGTGGCAGAAAAAATTAGTGAAAAGCTAGCCCAAAGTCAACTCCCGTCTATAATTTATCTGAAGATTCCAATATCAAAAGCTTTGCACATGTTATGTTGTAAAAAAAAAAAACAAGAAAATGCTAGTTCTTTTTTAAAGTAACCAAAAATCTTTTGTTGGTGTATGTTAGAAAAAAAAACCACTATAAAAGCATGTTTCAAAGACTCACACTTATTCAGAAACTCGCTTTAATGCTAATATTGAATGCGTTTTATAAGCTGGATAAAACAATAGGCTATTTGACAACCTAGTCAAATGGGATACTTTTTACGAAACGTCACAACGAAAATTTTCTTTACAGTTTGTATAGAAGTACTGGTCTGTGACGTCATCAATACAAGCGGTCTGTCGTCATACTCTCCATTGTTACTTAATCCATAATGAAAATTCGAAAATAAGCCACAAACCGTTGGTTTTCTGTTAGACCAACGGTGAGGTGTGGGTACTCAGTTCACCTCTGACTACCCCAATTGGGATATAGTCGAGACACTCGTGAGTTTATGTTATATGAAAATAAGCCCATAAATAAAAATTAGATTGATTTTTGTTCTTAGACTGGCTTCTATTTCTAGATTAGCATTTTATAATTTATTTTTGATCCAGTCAAATACCCTATTGTGGACTATTACTAAAGCATAAGATTTCAAGCTAAAGCCGTCACCTGGCATTCATTTCGTGAGTGAGTTTCTTGTTTATGTTGTCTTGGGAATGACTTTTGACTAAATTTGTAGGTGGATACGTTGGTATTCTAAATTGGATAGATACAAAGATAGATAAATGAATACGTTTTCATACATTTTATAATAATAGTGTTGCGGTCAATACGTACTTGTGGCATGGAGTAACTAATATACGTAATACAGACTGTTCCACGCCATACTAGGAAAGTTGCGGTGCAAATGGAGCGAGCCAGAATTTGTATTACGTATCAAAGTGTTTATGAGTAGTTCTTCGAACACCGGAATCTATATCATTACCGTAAAAGATACAATATCCTAGAATCTTTCGCTTTTTGCAAATATCCAGTTAGACCTTTTTTTAGTTTGCTGTATAATTCTAATTGTACTTTATTTTTCAATACTTACCTTTAATGGTACGCTGTCTCAATACTTTATAAATAAATAAAAATAGACCTTACCTAAGTTGGTTACATATTTAATTTCTAACTGGATATTTGCAAAAAAAAAACAAAAGATTCTAGGATATTTTATAGTATACATAAACTGCCTATATACGTCCCACTGCAGGGCACAGGCCTCCCCTCAATCAACCGGAGGGGGTATGGAGCATACTCCACCACGCTGCTCCAATGCGGGTTGGTGGAGGTGTTTTTACGGCTAATAGCCGGGACCAACGGCTTAACGTGCCCTCCGAAGCACGGAATCATCTTACATTTTCGGACAATCAGGTGATTCAAGCCTGAAAAGTCCTTACCAAACAAAGGACAGTTTCACAAAGTGATTTCGACAATGTCCCCATCGAGAATCGAACCCGGACCTCCAGATCGTGAGCCTAACGCTCTAACCACTAGACCACGGAGGCTGTTATATTTTATAGTATACGGTGCATATATTCAGTTAGGACGTCCGTGAGTTGGTGACATACATACGTTCTCATTGGATATTTGCAAAAAACATAACATTACATACATACATACATAAACTCACGCCCGTAATCCCAAATGGGGTGGGCAGAGCCACAAGTAATCAAAGACAACTTGCAGCCACTGTTGATACGAAGTCCTAAGATGGATATGATGAACCTTATGGTGATAAGGGATCAGCCTATCGCCCATAACATTAGTCCATCATGTTAGAGGACGCAATCCCTCTGTCGGTAACATAAACATAACATTCTAGGATATTTTTGCGTTCACGGTAATGATATTTGACTTCTAGTGTTCGAAGAACCACCAATGATACCAGGTTCCCAAGATACATGGTCTATCTAGTTTGGGTTCCTGTCTTTCACACACGACGTATGGAATTGGTGTAGACTGGTATTTGGTAGCTAGCGCGAAAGAAATATTTTTTTTTATGCGACACACCATCTCTAAATAAAATTTATTTCCATATGTAAGTTTACACGGTTAGCGCCATCTAGTTACTCCATGGCATAAACGTTTTTTTTTTTGTTTTCCCCGAAGGGTAAGGCAAAGGGAACTATGCCCATACAGCCATGTCTTACGTATTTTTTTTCTTGATGATTGATGAAATGATGAAAGATGATGATGATGAAACCTAAGCCCCCACCCTCGGAGTAGACTCCTACTCCGAACCCCAAACGAATTAACTCAAAAGTCCGCATAAACTTTCGAGTTATGAAGCGGCTTCTTGACACGAAGCGAAAATAGGCAGATACACTTTGTTTATTGAATACTCCGATATAATAACACTCGCGAATGTCTTCCGACTAACTTAATGCGATCATTAACCACAAAACACCACTTCGTATTAATTATTTAGATTATTCAATGAAGAAAGGAACTGTCCCGTTCCCGTTTCCCGCCAAAAAGCCTCAACCCATGGCATAAACGGCCACAACGAACAACATTTGCTTGCATTGTGCACTTACTTTTAAATGCGCAAATGTCAAATGGCAATATTGCTTTTTTAGATGAATTGCTTCGATGTGGCCTTTTTAACCCCCCAGGTCGATTAGCCGGTGCATATTGCCAAAGAAAACTTGAGCTTATCTGTTCTGTGTGTGATGTCATTTTATTTAAAAAAAAATCGGCGAGGCTACCGACTGGTGCCGGTCCGACTAACCTAAATATTTCATCACCAGCCCATTAACGTCCCCACTGCTGGGGCACGGGTCTTCCCTAGGGATGGATAGGGAGATCGGGCCTTATACCACCACGCGGGCCCAGTGCGGATTGGTGGTTATTAACGACTGCTAATGCAGCCGGGACCAACGGCTTAACGTGCCTTCCGAAGCACGGGGGAGCTCGAGATGAACTTATTTTTTTTTTGTGGTCACCCATCCTATGACCGGCCTTTGCGAAAGTTGCTTAACTTCAACAACCGCAGACCGAGCGCGTTTACCGCTGCGCCACCGAGCTCCACTTAAATACACTTCTCATCAAAAAAATCGAAACACCTTGCAAGTTTACGTTTTGTCAGGATTATCAGAAAAATGTGTACATTTAGGAATAAATGTTAAATGTCATTTAATAGTGAGTAATATGAGCTTATCAAATCTTAATGTTAATGTTCTAAATTTAAATGAATTTTTCATAGGTTTCGTATTTTGTTAAATGAGTCATTTTTATTCCGTATGGAGTATAAAGGAAATGGATAAAACAACACACGTAAATGAAAAAAAAAGCTAAAAAACGTTTATTTAATAACTTGTATTCCCTCCCCGAGCTCTAATTACTGCTTCCATACGGTTCTTCATCGATCGGATGAGAGTCACGATCACATGCTGTGGTATATTGTCCCATTCCTCTTGGATTGCATCTTGCAGCTGGCTAAGTGTTTCTGGGGCAGGATCTCTTGCTCGAATTCGTCTCTTTAATTCATCCCACAGATGTTCAATGGGATTCATGTCCGGGCTTCTTGCTGGCCATTCCATAATAGAGATATCGACTTCGTTAAGATAATCTCGTACGACGCCCGCGGTGTGAGCCCTAGCATTGTCGTGCATGAATATGAAGCCGTTGCCAATAAAATGTGCATAGGGCATCACATGAGGCTCGAGACACTCTTCGACGTACCGATGACAGTTTAGTGCAGGCAGACGTGGCCCAGACACGAAAGCAAGCTCTGTCTTACCGTCGGCGCTGATTCCTCCCCAAACCGTCCACGAACCGCCACCGCAGCTGACCTTTACTTCAATGCAGCATTGTGCATAGCGTTCTCCGTCTCTTCTGTAGACCTTGTTCCTTCCGTCGTTACCATACAGCATAATTTTACACTCATCAGAAAAGAGAACTTTGCTCCACTGTAGGTATGACCAATTTAGGTGCTCACGTGCAAAGTTAAGGCGCGCTCTTCGATGGTCTGCAGTTAATTTCGGCCCATTTGCTGGCTTATGCGGTACCAGTCCACGATCCTTCAACCTTCTTCTAATTGTAGAGTCACTTACAGCCACCCTTCGTACAACACGAAGCCGCTGCTGCAGTTGAAAAGCGTTAAGGCGTCGATTTCTTAAAGAAGTTGTTACAATAAATCGATCATCTCGCTCAGAAGTGACCCGATTCCTGCCAGATCCTGAACGGCGCGTGAACAAACCAGTCTCCCGATAACGTTTATAGACTCTATGAACAGATGACAGGCTTAGATGCAGTCTTGCAGCCACAACACGCTGACTAAGGCCAGAATCCAGCAATGCCACAACTTGGGCGGCTTCTGTGGGCGAAGTATCCATACGTTTTAGAAAAAAAACCTTTTTTCAGACGTCCCAAAGTCACAGTATTGAAATAAAAAACAAAAAGTTTAAGGATAGGCGCCAATTTTTAGTTTTTAAACGCTAAATGTACTCCAACCCTAAACACACATTTGTCTCAAAACAGTGATTCATTTCGTTTATAAGATAAACAAATGAAATTCTAATTTTGAATTTAGAATTTTCGCTTATTACTGTAATGCCCAAACTGCCAGCTATACATTTATGTATTTTTTTTCATCGTATGAATTCTTTTTTGTGTTAAATTCGGACAGAAACAATGAAAACGGAAGTGTTTCGATTTTTTTGATGAGAAGTGTATTTATGTATATTTTTTACCTACCTAGTATAATAATATTTACTAACATAGTTTTAAGGGCATTGTTACTAACACTCTATGGACTTAAGTTGTCTGAAAATAAACATTTTATTTATTTATATTTTTTTCATTACGTGTGTCAATGTTGTATGTTTTCCCGGCATGTGTTAGCTACTAGATTGGATGATGGCAATAGGATGATGGTGTCAAAAATGAAGTACTTACTTCTCAGTCTTACGCTTAATGGCTGTGGTCTGTCTGTCCGTGGCCTCACTCTTCTTCTCTTTAGTCTCGTCTTCTGCGCCGCCCGCACACACGCTCTCACTTTCCTCGTCAGTTTCCCTATAAGAGAAAGAGATAAAACATCTACATACTTCTTAAAACAACTAATAGGCTTGAAGCTTTGGAGCAGTAAGGGCCTGTTTCACTACTCTTTGGTTAATTGTCTGATCTGAATAGGGCAGTTGATTGGTTTGTTTTTCTATTCATCAATCAATTCACGTGAAAATGCCGATTAGTCTGAAAACCGTTTTTTAATATTTTGTCTAACGACGGAGATATTGATAGTTAAACGTCTGTGATAGGGGAATATTCCGTCCCGTTCTAGCTTATGGTATTTGTAATGTAGCTGATTGTAGCTTGTATAACATGTGACGTCACACATTTCTATTGCCATTAATTTATAAATCTCAACTTAATCAATCAATAATACTTTATAACTCTCTCTCTCTCTCTTTTACTTTTTTTTTTAATCTCTGATTTCGGATGACTGTAACTATTAAATTTTTCAACGAATTTCGATTCTGTTTTCACATTTGGCTATCATTATAAAAAGTATAACGTTTGATACTTATCAACTACCCTATTGGAGACAAAGTTTCGGATAGCAGAGGTACCGTCTGTGAGATAAGTTCTGGATAGGCTATCATACACTTATCAGTAAGCAGTGAAACAGGTCTTGAGAGTCCAATGTTAAATATGCGAAGATATTTATTTATTTAGATATTTTAATTTAGTCTTACAAATTGTTTTTAGACTTTTGGATTAGACAGACTATTAGCATTTTTAATAACTTTTCATAAAGTAATATAAGTTAAGTTAGTAGTTTCATAAGTAATATAAGTTATATACACTACTTTAGGGTCAGCGCATATCACTGAAAAATTATCATTATTACCATTCTCATAAAATGCAATACTGTTTGACAATGACAAATTGCTCGCGTCGGCTCGAGGCGACTCGAGGTGTTACTTGGTCCCTACTAATACATAAAGTGCTTTCTTGTCCCTACAAGAGAGCACTTTATGATAATGTTGATATAGTAAACTATTTAATGTTTTCAGGAAGTGCTTGCCTTTTACTGGACTCTTAATGTATTACAACCAAACATTTTGGCAATATTACATAGAACTTTAAGAGACAAAATGCGTTACAGGAGTTGCACTAAACTGTAACGACTATACTTATTAAGTTAGCGACTGCCTAAAACGTTTGTAGGGCCTGAAGTTGGTAAAATAGAATAAAAATTCAAACTGAATAAAATAATCTTCGCATATTTAGCCTAGAACATAAGCACACGTTATAATGTAGCCCATAATAAGCGAATAGTTCCCAGCAAAACCACCATATTAGGAAGTGATGAAAATGACCCAAAAGACAACATTACACAATTCTTTTAACTGATAACTATACGACAATAATAAGAAAAAATAGGTACATATATTTCTATTGTAATAAAACTATAACTACTAAAGTGAGCCTATGTTCCGCTGAATAATTATACGCAAATTTTCATTTCCCAAAATGTTTTGATTGCCAACCATCGTCTCGGGTAATAATGTTTGCCGCCTGTTTCATTTCCCAACAGCAGCGCACGAGTTGAACGAGAGACGTTTTCTTTACTCCCACAGGGAAACGATAAAGCGTTATGTATATTTAGTCTAATTTAAAGCAAAAAGCAATGTCTTCTTCTATAGTGTGGGTTGTGAGGTGGATTACCAACCTCATCAACCCTGGTGTCAGGGTTACTATTGAGCCGCCAAAGGCCCCTGATATGGCTCATGTAACGACTACTGACTTACATCAGTAAGCTGTAACCGGAAACAACGGTTTAACGTGCCTTCCTAAGCACAGATCCCCTTACTTTCGGATAATCAGGTGATCAGCGTGTAATGTCCAAACTAGGGATCACAAAGTGATTTTTGTGATATGACCCTACCGGGATTCGAACCCGGGACCTTCGGATCGTGAGCCTAACGCTCATCCACCGGACCACGGAGGCCGTTAAACAATACCAGTTAAAAAAAATAGAAAAAAAAAAGAAATGGTATAATAATACCGATTTTCGTTGTAGGTTCTATCAAAATATAATTAAAACCATGGTATAAGAAAACCAGGTCTGCTCAAAAGTGACAGCTAACATTTCAAGGTCAGCCCAGCTGACGTCATCCCACCCTGCCTTGCCATGTCGTAAAAAATATATTACCTTCGACCAATGCTTTTAACTCACTTTGCAAGTAAATTTTGAACTTCTAGTAAAAGATTTACATTTTAAATTATTTTTATATATGTGACCAGAAATAGTAATTATATACATTAGTCACTAATTGACTTAATTTTCAATAATAAAATTGACGTCCTTGGGATGTTGGAGATACTAATTTAATGGTAACACTTACGTCATCAAAGAGCTAGCAATGGCGTCTTAAATTGAGCATACCTGGTTTTCTTGTACCGTGATTAAAACTAAAACGCTAAAGATAGTTATAGCTTCACCAATAGCTGTGACAAAACTCACAAAATCACCCATAAAACAAAACACCTAAATCACAAACATCACAATCCACACAAACTCAAACGCACAGTGAATGAGGGTGCTAAAGCCGGAAGAATAGATGTTAAGACCGCTAGATATGTAGCATGGTTTAAACTCAATCCATCTAGTGTGACTTTTTTATAAAACTTAGGAAGCCTGTCACATATTGGTGCTGATACCAGCGGCCTTAGCAACGTAAGCACGCGACTCTTTCTCGCCGCGACAGAGATCATCTATCTCTTTCTGTGCAGTACTGTGAGAGAGTGACGGGAGATGCATGTCGAGGCGAGAAAGATTCGCGCGCTTACGGTGCTAAGCCCGCAGAAATCTGTATGTGTGACGCCTCAGGGCTGCCAACTACAATACCTAATTTAACCGTCATTACTTAGGTAGGTACTGCTACTTACGCAAGGATATTTTACAGTCATAAGTCAACATTAAAAAAATAAACTTTTCAAAATAAGTAATTCGAATCAGAATAAAAAACTGCGCCGCATTTCAAAATTCGAACATTTTACCAATTTTTATAAATTAAAAAAAACAATGGTCCACGCGCTGCCCTCACGATTGAAGACTAAAGTAAGACCGAGAATACCACCTAATTTGATGAATTTGAAACATTTTTAGTTGATGATGTCCCGTCTCATTCTTTTATATCGGATTAGAAGACAGGAAATGTTTGTCGTAATCAACACCAATTGATTAATGTTTTACAAAATATAAGACATATTTAGAAGGGAAATTAAATTATTATTTAAAAGGGAATTTACTTAAGATCACACAAAAGTCCACGCTACATTCCACGCAGTCTAAACACGACCATGGACACGCTTCATAAAGCTTTAGTAGTAAAAATATCGAATTTTCGCTGTAGCCAATAGCAGGCGCACTATTGTTGTAAATTAATTATCCAGTTTCCAGAAAGGTCTCTGTATTTCGCCGTTCTTGATTTGTGCTGACTTTTACTGCTAAAACCCAACCCGCACAATGAAATATACAACTCGTTTATATGTTAGTTAAAGAGATAAAAGGTACTACAAGAAGTGCACAAAACACTTTTAATCGACCAAACTAAGTTAAGCTACTTTAGTCAATCACCTTTCACCTTTTATCTCGTTAACTAATAAATAAACAAGTTGTATATAATATTGTGCGGGTTGGGTGGTACAGTAAGGGTCAGCGCAGATTAAGAACGGCGAAAAGGCGAGAACTTGAGAACTGATTAATTAATTTACGGGGGCCTGTTGTATTTCCTAATGTTTATAGTCCTAAAGTCGATTTTCCGAACATCATTTTCCTAATATTTAATTGTACTAATGTTCGATCATCCTAAATATTGATTATCCTACCGTAATACTTGTCCTAATATTCTTTAGTTCTAATATTAATGTCCCTAAAGTTTGAAATTCCGAATTTTTCATTCCCTATATGATCTATTTGACATATTTTGGTTAGTTGTGACCATCGAGGCCCGAAGGGCCGAGAGGCGGCGGTGAAGATTTGTTTCGTAACGACAGCAGTCACGGGTGCGAGCGAAGCGAGCACGGAAATTCGCGGCACCCCGACACTGTAGATATAGGTTACGAAGGCTGTATGGCAGGGGGCGAGCAAAGCGAGCCCCCTGCCATATAGCCGAGTGGGTTAGGTTACTTGTGACCATCGAGGCCCGAAGGGCCGAGAGGCGGCGGTGAAGGTTCTCTATTGTATTCCCTAAAATTTCTTATCCTACTTTTTATTTTCCTTCACATTTTATTTAGGACTATACATTTTAGGAATATAAACGATTGTAACTATGGACATTAGGGCTTACCATCATTAGGATGAAAAAAAATAGGGCAATGAACACTAGGAGTTAACAAAATTGGACTAGGATCATTAGGACATTCGATACTTAGGACTAAAATGTGAAGGAAAATAAAAAGTAGGATAAGAAATTTTAGGGAATACAATAGAGAACCTTAATTTACAATAAGAGTGCGCCTACTATTTATCCATTTATCAAGTCTTGTAGCAATGGGGGGTTAAAATGGCCACATCGGAGCAATTCATCTAAGAAAGCAATATAGCTATTTGACATTTGTTTGCATTGCGCACTTACATTTATACAACCAAAAGTCAAATTGCAACATTGCTTTCTTAGATGAATTGCTTCGATGTGGCCATTTTAACCCCCCTGGCCTAAGATAACGCCTCTATGAAGCGTGTCCTTCCCGAAGTAAGATCAGTGTGAACCTAGTAGTCCGCGCCATGCTGGCCAGCGAGTACAGGCTGACGGACAGCCGCCGGCGCCACCCCGCCGCGCGGCCCGCGCCGCCCGCGCTGCAACCAGCCGCGCCTCCACGTCTTAGCTACCTTCTTTTTTTGATGTGACTTATTGTAGATTTGCCGCAGATGGCATTAACTACTTGGCCGGACAAAATCTTAGCTACCACACCCCGCACACTTCATACGAAACACCTCGTTTTACGCAGACCCTACACGTTATCGTACACGCGCATCTGTGTGTATGACATCTGAGGGCTGCCAACTAAAATACCTAATTTAACCGTCATTACTTATTTACGCAAGGATCTTTCGCAATCATCAGTCAATATTACAAATTCTATTTTTTTTTTTCAAATAAGTAAATCGCATCAGACTAAAGAACTGCGTCGAATTTCAAATTTCAAACATTCACGTATCAACCTTTATAAATTAAAAAACGGCGGTCCGCGCGCTGCCCTCACGGTTGAAGACTAAAGTAAGACCAAGCGGGGTGAGGTAAACCTAGCTCAGCCTTTGGGAGCGGAGAGTTGACTTTGCCCCCTCAAATGTTTGTTTTCTTAACTTTTGCTTTTCCCGCCCTTTCTCGCTCTGTGTGCAGCGAGAGTGCTGGTTTCTACCAAAGCGGAGACGAGAGGAGACGTGGAAAAAGAGAGCGACAGAACATCTTCTCTCGCTCTATCGAACGGTGTGATTAGGCGATTCCGCTTGTCTCCGCTCCTTTCCTCTCCTCTTTGGAAAAATCCACATTTCTCGTTAGTTTCTGTGACACTCTATTTCCTGTGTGGGCAATACTATACAGGGTGCTCAGAATATCAGTCCTATACTTTATGCAGAGTTAATATCAAGTGGAATTTTCCGTCGCAAAATTCATGATTTTTCAATTCCATACTTCTTCTTCTTCTATCGTGTTCTGGTGTCAGGGTTATTATTGAGCCGCCAAAAGCCCCTGACATGGCTCATGTAACGACTACTTACTTACATCAGTAAGTAGTAACCGAGGCCAACGGCTTAATGTGCCTTCCGAAGCACGCATCATCTTACTTTTTGGACAATCAGGTAATCAGCCTGTAATGTCCTAGCCAAACTAGGTAACTAATCACATAAAGTGATTTTTGTAATATGTCCCCACCAGGAATCGAAACCAAAGCCCTACGCTGAGCCCAACGCTCGACCACTGGACCACGGAAGCCGTTAATCCCATACATGCGATGGTAAATTCCAATTGATATCAACTCAGAATCATGGCCTGAATCATCCCTCTAAGTTATCGTTACGATGTCACTAACAGTCTGTATATGTTATAGATTCATGGTAGGCCTCTTGTACGCAGTTAGTAGGACACATTATAAAAGATTTTTTTGATAATTATACTAGTAATTACCTGGTGTTCTCCTCGTCATTCTCTCGTCCGATGTACTCGGAAGTGAGTCTCATTATGTGCAGACTCAGAGGGTTCATGCATTGTGGAAGTTTGTGTTCCGCTATGCTTAATGGCACTCGTTCGCCTGTGAAAGTTTAAATAATTGGGTAGTTTCCTAGGTCAAAGATAAAAAAAATAAAAATAAATAATATTTATTTCTCTCACTAGCTTAGAACTTAAAATACTGGTGTCTCTGATAGGCGCAGGCCTGTGTTACAGATCACCAGGCCCCAATCTTCGGACATTACGGAATACATAATATGCTTATACAGCGAGCTATTACTTTATACGAGAAAGAACATTTTATACAACATACATAAACAGCCTATACACGTCCCACTGCTGGGCACAGGCCTCCCCTCAATCAACTGGAGGGGTTATGGAGCATACTCCACCACGCTGCTCCACTGCGGGTTGGTGAAGGTGTTTTTACGGCTAATAGCCGGGACCAACAGCTTAACGTGCCCTCCGAAGCACGGAATCATCTTACTTTTTCAGACAATCAGGTGCTTCAAGCCTGAAAAGTCCTTACCAAACAAAGGACAGTCTCACAAAGTGATTTCGACCATGTCCCCATCGGGAATCGAACCCGGACCTCCAGATCGTGAGCCTGACGCTGTTACCACTAGACCACGGAGGCTGTTATGTGGGTGAATGTGTATGAGTTTTTATGTGAGTGTGTGTAAAAGTGAGTATGTGACTGATTGATAACTGATTGCTAAAGACAGATCTAAAGGTGACAAAAACGTTTCCTTTTTCCTATTTAACTTATATCTGAATTTTCAATAAAGAAAATTATATTAAGTTCGAAATTTTATCACGATATTTTATGACGTCACAGTGTGCTTTTTCATACAAATTATGGAATTTGTATGAAGAAGCCATTTCGCGTTTTGACGTTACGAGTTTGTACGGAAATACTGTCCTGTGAGGCTGTGACGTCATGAACAAAAGCGGTCAAACGTCGTACTCATTGTTAGTTAAATTACAAATGAGTCGAATAGTAATGTATGTACGAGTACGAGTACTGCATACACACACACACTAAACACGCACGCACGCACGCACGCACGCACGCACGCACGCACGCACGCTCACACACACACTCACACACACACACACACACACACACTTGACACACATGTGTACACTTTGAATCCATGTCACATTTAACTTTTTTGACAAATTAAACCGTAAGTCTCATTAAATGTCAAATATGTTAGTGCGACAGGGTTCTAAAGTGGGTACATGATATTGCTCATGACTGTACCTGTGTCGAGGTTGAGCACGCAGACCTGCTCGAGGATCTCCATGTCGGTGAGGCAGTGCCCGGAGGTGGTCCTGGTGCGCACGCCCAGCTGCAGCTGCTGCTCGTCGCCGGCCGAGCGGCGCCGCCCGCCGCCCACGCTGCTGGTGCCGTCTGAGTTGCTGCGTCTGTGGACATCATAGTCGTAGGACATTACAGGCTGTTCGTTATTTTAACATTTCCCACGCATTTGAAATTCCCGCCCTTTCCTTTTGCCATTTGACAAGGACAGACGGAACGACCGCCATTTTTAAAAGATACCACTTCTTCCGATTGCCGCGCGGACGACGCAAGTACCTCGCATCAAATATTAAAGAAAACGTCAAAAACCTGAATAAAACCTACATGGAATGCATTCCCGACGATTGTGAGTGTTTATGAAGTGAAAACAATATTGGATTTAACATTGGCGAGACAAACTGTAAGTTTTTTCCTAATTCTTCCACTGTCGCAACCCCCCTCCATTATATTTCATACACAGGCTGATCACCTGATTGTCCGAAACGAAGATGATCCGTGCTTCGGAACGTTAAGTCGTTGGTCCCGGTTGTTTATGACCAAATCAACCATAAATATTTTTGTACTACAATAGTTGGGATAGTCTATGGCTAAAACACATAATAACGGGTTCTTACCGCGTTCAAAATAGGGATATGAGACTACCGATATTTCGACACAGTTGCAAGTGCCTTGATCACGGGATGACTGAACGTGGTAAGAACCGGTTATTATGTGTTTTAATTATGATAATAACCGCGTAAACTTAAAACAATGTATAGTATATGGCTAGTTAAAAAAAAACTCAATGTTATAAAATGGTGTAAGTTTTTTCGTGCCACAAAATAAAATATCGTGATTCTATAAATCCGCCTTTTTTCTATGTTGCCCTCATCGAGCTACTCGAAGGACTTAAAATTATACATGTAGGGTACACCGGTTACTAGTTAGTTACTGATGTAAGTAACTAGTCGTTACATGAGCCATGTCAAGCCTTTGGCGACTCAATAGTAACCCTGACACCAGTTAATGAGGTTGTTACTCCACCTTGCAACCCACACAATAGAAGATTAGAAATATCCCGTCTAACCTGGTAGCAGAACCAAGACTGGAGGTTCCGGTGGTGGGCGCGGTGCGGCCCTCGCTGTGTGTTCTCAAACCGTCACTGCGCACGCGTTCATCGTCCAGAGGCTTCACTACGTAGTCACCTGCAGTATGGATGCATACGTAAGAGCCATATGATAGTAGACAGTGAGTCCATCGGTCACGGAGGCCTCACGACCCGGAGGTCCCGGGGTCGAATCCCGGTGAGGACATAACACACATAATCACTTTGTGAGCCCTGGTTTGGATAGTTAATGTCCTAACATGACAGGCTGAAATAAAGATGTTCCGTACTTCGGAAGGCACGTTCAGCCGTTGGTCCCGGTTACTACTTATTGGTATAAGTACGTAGTCGTTACATGAGCCATGTCAGGGGCCTTAGGCGACTCAATAATAATTCTGCCCTGACGCCGGGTTGATAAGGTAATCCACCTCATAACCCACACGACAGAAGAATAGTAGACAGTAGACTGGGAAAGGAATAGACAAGCAGGATCACGTTTTTGTCTCTTTCACTCAAAGCGAGAAAGCGAGACGTTTCAGTGCCAAGGAACGTTGCGCCTTTAACTTTGTAATTGCAAGTTTAGATAGATAGATAGATAAATGATTTATTTGGTCTACAGACACACATGCATACAATACAAATCAACAACAATACACACCCCATACAAAATGTTTGACACACGCTAGGTATGTATGTGTGTGTCGGGTCGGGGTCGGTCGGTCGGTCGGGAAGTTTGGTATCCATAATGTGGTCTTACGCATTTTTTTATTTTATTTTTTTTTTATTTAAGGAAAACATAAAGCTTAAAATAACACACTTAAGGTAGTACAGAAGCCAATTAAGTTTTCACCAAGAATTAATGCATGCACTTGGTTATACAAAAAGAAGTAAAAATAAAACACATATAAGTAGGATGATTAAAAGATAATACGAATCTAGACATAATAGTTATAATATTAGTGAGTACAGTATATCTTTGAGTACTTACTCTTCAGTAGTCAGTTTAACTTACTAATAACAAACAAAATAAAGAAAGAAACAAAACACACATACTTATTTTAATTCATCTATGACTATTGGGTAGTTTCCTAGGTCAAAGATAAATTATGAAATTCTAATTACTAAATAAATACATATCTAAAGGTGACAAAAACGTTTTCGTTTTTCTACTTAACTTATTAAATAAATAAATAAAATAAAAAGAGTTTATTTCGGACATGTTCCATAGTGGTTAGTAACAAGCAATAAACAACTTAATCTAGTGTTAGTAATAGAACGATAAAAATAAAATAAAATAAAATAAAATAAAAATATTTATTTATTATTTATGAATTTTCAATAAAGAAAAAAGTAATATTAGTGCGATATTTTGTCTCGTTTTTCGATGACGTCACAGGTTGCTTTTTCATACATCACCATCACAGGCCTTTACATCTTTATCAGATGATTCAAACAGCGTTTCTGTGGCAGCTTTTAAAATGGCTGTAAAGTCCGATGCGAGAGCGACAGTAGCGGCCGCACGACTGGCATTGTAGTTGAGGGTTATTAGACGGCACAGGTGGTAAATCAGCCCTTTCATTTCTATGTCGCCTCTCGCGTTTTTCATACAAACTAGGTTTAAAGAAACTTTATTCTCATTAAAGATAATGAATCACTTACATGAGAAGGAGAACTTAATTACATTAATATGTTGTCGTTCATATCACACTTACATCGCACTATTGTAGGTCACACATAACACTCGTTAACACAAAAATCGGTATATAGGTACACATTATAGTTTGTTGTATTGGGATTTATATCAATCACCTCCTCACAACTACTATTTAGGTAATTTGCTTAATATATTCGGCTAATTTATGCTTAAATTCATTAATTGATTCATATTTTTTTACATGTGAGGGTAATTTATTATAAAGTTGTGCTCCCTCGTTAGTAAACATTCGCTTACCGTAGTTAGTTCGGATCTTCGGAAGTACCAGTAAACTGGCCCGTCTTGTGGAGCGTTTAGATGCGTGTCTCTTTTGTGTGAACTTAATTGACGTGTGGATAATTCCGCTTGTTATTTTTCGAATAAGAATGCATGTGTAGTATATAACTGTTTTATGTTCATTAGATTACTCTGTTCGTACAATTTGGCTGTTGGCATTGAATATGAATACGGATAGTGAAAAAGAATTTTGATAAGTTTGTTTTGGATTACTTGTAATTCGGATAGTTTGGTTTTGCATGCACTACCCCAGATTTCTATAAGATACATAAGGTGCGACTTAACTAGGGCATTGTAGATGGTCATTCGCACTTTACGGGGAGCACAGCGTACTAGATCTCGCAATGAACCTATTAAGGAACATAGTTTTTTTCCGACAGCCTCAATATGACAAACTCCATAGTAATTTCGTGTTTCGACGTTTAGTGAAGAGTAACTGATTTGACTAGTTGGAAACTACCCTATTATGGGTTAACAACAAAATAGATGTGATCTTATGTATACACATACATACATACATAAACTCACGCCCGTAATCCCTAATGGGGTGGGCAGAGCCACAAGTAATCAAAGACAACTTGCAGCCACTGTTGATACGATGTCGTAAGCTGGATATGATGAACCTTATGGTGTATGGTATTCCAAAAACGGACATGAACAATCTCTCTCTCTCTATTTAAGAGCTGCGCTCTTGTCGGTGGAGTAACCGCCATTCCTCTCTTCTTCCCGCCAAAACCTTCACCTCCCGATACGACACGACCTGCACCTTCTTATCCCCTTCCTCTCTTCCCTTAATTTTTTCCTTCTATAATGTTTGTTATAAATGAACAATCATGACATGGCTATTGAAAAATCATGCATCTAATCAATTCTCGGTGAGGAGCTCGGTGGCGCAGCGGTAAACGCGCTCGGTCTGCAATTGTTGAAGTTAATCAACTTTCGCAAAGGCCGGTCATAGGATGGGTGACCACAATAAAAAAAATTTTTCATCTCGAGCTCCTCCTTGCTTCGGAAGGCACGTTAAGCCGTTTTGGTCCCGGCTGCATTAGCAGTCGTTAATAACCATCAATCCGCACTGGGCCCGCGTGGTGGTTTAAGGCCCGATCTCCCTATACATCCATAGGGAAGGCCCGTGCCCCAGCAGTGGGGACGTTAATGGGCTGATGATGATGAATCAATTCTACTTTGTATTACAAACGTGATAAGAGTTTCGTGCTGTGATCATGATCATCTAAAGTGTAAATAAGTTTTATTTTATAATACCCTGTGGTCGTGGAATGCCCGCCTCTACTTCACAGCCATAACACGTCCCGGATTAGAAATAAAAATAAAACAGTTTAAATAAAACATTTTCAACGTTTGAACGGACTCGGTGGTCCAGTGTTTGAGCGTCGTACTCACGATCCGGAGGTCCCGGGTTCGAATCCCGGTGGGGACAAATCACAAAAATCACTTTGTTTGGTAAGGACATTACAGGCTGATCACCTGATTGTCTAAAAAGTAAAAAGTACCGTGCTTAGGAAGGCACGTTAAGCCGTTGGTCCCGGTTATTACTTACTGATGTAAGTACGTAGTCGTTACATGAGTCATGTCAGAGGATGGCGGCTCAATAATAACCCTGACACTATGGTTGATGAGGTTGGTAATCCACCTCACAACCCACATGGTAGAAGATAATATAATTATAATAATAAAAAAGTTTATTTAGGTAAAATCTACGACACACATATACATTTTAAGCATTAAAATATACACACATTAATATTTAGTTGGAAAACATAAAGGTATATGGGTGCCGCAGCTTATCAAAAAAGGCCAGGGTTCAGTGAAAATTTACCCAGAGGGCAACACTGATTTTCAACCCACGCCGATCGGTGAAACGCGAGTAAAAAAATAAAATAAAGAGTACAAAAAAAACGACTTAGTGTTACACATAGAAGGTAGAAATAAAATACTCAAAGGTGTACCTCGGACAGCCTCCTTGATGTCGAGGGCGGAGTCCTGGTGCCTTCTGGCAATGCTTCCTCGCGACGAGCCGCTGCCTCGCTCACTGCCGCGGGACTCGTGCAGGCTGCTCACTGACCGGTCCATTGCTACGGACAAACGAATCAATTACTTAACATAACATATTATACGTCCCACTGCTGGGCACAGGCCAATCAACCGGAGGGGGTATGGAGCATCCTCCACCACGCTGCTCCAATGCGAGTTGGAGATGTTTTTACGGCTAATAGCCGGGACCAACGGCTTTACGTGCCCTCCGAAGCACGGAATCATCTTACATAGCGAAAAGAACAAAGGAATCAATTAATAATAAATAAATAAAATAAACTTAATTGCATCAATCATTAATATACACAATAGTGTTAGTAACATCATAACGAAAACTTTGAAGTGGAATTTTCCATTGCAAAAGTATAGAATTGAAAGTAATTTAAAAAGCTTAAAAAAATTGGGTAAAACCCACTTGATATTAACTAAGAATCATGGTTTGAACCATCTCCTTCAGTATTCGTTAAGATGTAACTAATACCCTACGTAATTTTTGACGATTTTATTGAATTTTGTACAAGGACATGTTTTCATCTTTTTTTAAATACTTCAATGTGGCCGGTTTGGACCCCCGGATCCAGTATCTCGATCGAAGTACCTTCACCTGACGCTGCTCGAATTATATCCTACAAAAAGCTTTAGTTTGTGGCGGACCCAACTAGTTGTCCACCTAGTTCCGCCCACATGCAACAGATGGCGCCACATTCAATAATGCAGTCTTCAAGCAGTCGTGAAACGCGCTATCGAAGTTTACACATCGAGACGCATATATACAACTTCGAACATAACACCGTTGGATCGTCGATCCCTAGTCACACTACTAACTTGTGACTAGCGGGGTACTATGCTCAGTTCGGTACTACGATAACATCCTTTGGCGGCAGCACGTCCTCGCCGCCAAAAGTTGATGGTATTCTTACCATATTTAGAGTGCGAGAGTTCGAGTGAGTCCTGGAACTCCCTGGTCAGCGACTCTATGGTGCTGGCGGGGCTCGGTAATGCCATGCTCTGGTTCACCACGCTGGAGAGAGGCGGCTGCAACAAGATGGTAAGGTTAGACAGAGACAAAAAAGTTTTCTAAAATGGCGTCTAACCTCTTATGACCTCTACCTATCTATGTATTTGACCTGACCTAACCTAGTTAGATAGACAGTCGCTTCTGTAAAAACCGGACCTGTCAAATCTTCAGGTTAGGTGAACAGACCCTGTGAAAAACGGGATAATGCTAAGGAGATGATGACTATGTATAGAACGGCAACTCTTCGCTCCCCACAAGCGGATGAGCCAGGTTTACCTTGCCCCCCCTCGGTCTTACTTTAGTCTTTAATCGTATAGGCGTCAGACGTCACACAGATACGCGTGTACAACCTTCAGGATAGGTAAGCGGACCCTGTGAAAAACGGGATGACGGTAGGGCCTCCGTGGTCCAGTGGTTGACCGTTGTGCTCACGATCTGGAGGTCCCGGGTTCGAATCCCGGTGGGGACAAATCACAAATATCACTTTGTGATCCCTAGTTTGGTTAGGACATTACAGGCTGATCACCTGATTGTCCAAAAAGTAAAAAGATCCGTGCTTCGGAAGGCACGTTAAGCCGTTGGTCCCGGTTATTACTTACTGATGTAAGTACGTAGTCGTTACATGAGTCATGTCAGGGGCCTATGGCGGCTCAGTAATTACCCTGACACCAGGGTTGATGGGGATGGTAATTTACCTCACAATACACACGATAGAAGAAGAAGAACGGTAGGGAGATAATGACTACGTACGCGGCTGAGCTAGGTATAGACTCCCCCCCCCACCCTTCGGTCTTACTTTAGTCTTTAACCGTATGGGCATCAGACGTCACACACAAAAAGGGATAACCCTAGGGAGATGATGGTGATGGTAATGACCTCTACGACGAGAGACTCCAACGTGGGTTTGTCGGGGCGGCGCGGCACGTAGCGGTAATCGTCAGTGTCGGTGGTACAGACACTCAGGTTGTCGCCGTCGGCCGTCGACAGCGATTGCGAGCCGTGCAGCTTATCTGAAATAATAAGTTCATTCATGTAGCAACGCAAACCAGAGGCGGTGGCTCCGATTCCTGCAGACACCTCCTAATTTTATTTTAAGTTAAACCTGTCATTTTCTTATACGCCGAAAAGGAAAGCGACGGATAATTGTCAACCCGAGCGAATAAAATAGACGAGATCGCTAGTATTGTAATCCGTTTGACGTGCTGTCTATTTAACTCTGTCGGGTTATTGGCTGATGTAAAATTTTTTGACGGTTGTTTTAGCTTAAAATTGACGTGTATTCCATAAACTATATGCCTGTCGATTACCCGTCCCTTTCTTTTTTAACGGATAAGAAAATGACTGGTATATACTGGAATTAGCACCAATGTGTATGTTATTATATTATTAATGTCACATCGCATAAACAAACACCGCAATCCTTCTTTCTCTTTTCTGACGCATAGTATCGTCCTTGCTTTTCTTTACTAGAAGGTACCACTCGAGATTATTCAAGAAAAGAGTCGACAATTCTGGTACGAGACCAGTTTGTAAAGCGATCGGAGCAAGAAGAAGTAAAAAAAGTGAAAGTAAAGAAAAAATGGATGTGAAGGACAGTGTTTTGAACAGTGTTAAGTGTAGTGTCAAGCGCAGTGTTAAGCGCAGCGTTAGTGTAGTTACCTGTATAGTAAGTATTTCAAGTGTGTGTTATATGTCTTTTGATGTGATGTTATTGTAATTTATACTATATAAATATGTAATCCGTGTCTAAAATAATAAATGTTTCTTTCTTTTTTTGTTTAAGGGTGTCGTCGTCGACGGATACGTCTGGGAGGACGTCATCATCACCATGTAATGTGTGTTACAGTTACTTCGTTTCTTCTTCCTGGGCGGCGCGACGGGCCCGGGCGGCGGCGGGCGCGGCTCGGCGCACGCGGCGACGGCCACGATGGCGCTGCCGCGGGACTGCTTCAGGCTGTTGGCCTTCGTACTCGCTATCACATCCGGCTCCGCTAGCCCGCCCACTGGAAACACAAATTAGAATTATTTCTTTATTATTGATGAGTAAATATGAATAATTTTAAATTTCGAATGGCCGGGTGCATGAAAGAGCTATTCGACTGAATTCGCTTCAGCCGAATGTTTTTCTTTTTTCCGCTGATTACATTTTTTTAACTTTAACACGAATATTATTTTTTAATTATTTTGATCGAAAATCATTGCAGTAAATTATTGCCATTGGCTGTCTGTTTTATATTTTAAGGTGTATTTTGTATCACTAGCTGCAGATCTTCCAATAATTGGCACCAGAGTTGAACACATACCATTTTGATTTCTACTGTCGGAGGGTAGTGGGTCGTCAGATATGGTGGAGGGTTCCCTGGACGACAGCGACGGCGCGGGCGCAGCGTCGCGTATGTTCGCTGAGAAAAAAAAATGATTTAATTGGTCCATAGATTATTAGTTACAACTGCAAGTAACTTCTTTTTTTATGGGAGATAGGCAAGCTTATGAATACAATCTTACCTGATGGTGACGAAAGTTATATAATAACTTTAAAAAAGAAACATCTAGAAAAAAATACAAAGTAAGAGGGATGACATAGAAATATGACTTATCGTATTATTTCCTTTCCACATCATTCATTGCTTCTTTGGTATCGCGCAACCACAACTAGCGCTTGTGTTACTACGCAATGAACGGCGGGTAAATCAATGTAGCGGTCCAGCCAGAAGTGTCTTGGTACGACCGATTCACAGGCGACATGCGGACTCTTTTAATTTAATGCTGAATATTTCTCTTGTTTATGATCTGATAGATGTAATAAAGTGATACTTACGATGAGATTCGGAAGCGCCGCTCAGTATTCTGCCGATTCTCCCTAGAGAGGTCATACTTTGCAGACTCATTGTATCGTGGGCTATTATTCTGTAACAACATAATAATTATGTAACCATATACAGGGTGTTAGTGACATCGTAACGAAAACTTTGAGGGATGATTCAGACCATGATTCTGAGTTGATATCAAGTGGAATTTTCCGTGGAATCATGGTCTGAATCTTCCCCCTCAGTATTTGTTACGATGTCACTAACACCCTGTATACAAGTTTAGCCGTTATGGATCTGCCAAGAGGCCACCAATCTCTCCTCTGGAATAATGTAATAATTCTCAAGTATTAATAATAATTCTTAAGTATTCTTGTCGAACATTATAAAGAAACAAAAACACAAGTGCAGTGACGTACACGCATCAGTTTATGCTGCTAGTGTTCTTAACCCTTTCACGGGCAGAGACCATGGGTCATTGGTGGTTCATAATAGATAGTATGACACCTTGGAATCGGGACGTCATTCATTAGCCGTTCAGTCCTTTAAAGTGTTATATAATAATAATACTAACTTGAAAGGCTGTTCGAGCGCGTACTGGTGGTCAGCAGAGCCGGTCTCGGGTACCTCGTCCTCCTCCTCCGTCTGCATGCAGCGCCGCAGCTCCTGAAACCTCTTGCGGCCTTGGACCACCTGCAAAGGATATATACAAAATAAAAATATATAGGAAAGCAAATGAGTAAAACCCCTCCAGCAGGTGTCGGCCAATACCCGTATGACGTTTATCTGCGCAGATAGTATTCGCTGCGTTTATTGGTCAAAGATTGGTCTAACAGAAAGCTCAGAGAGGTGTGGATACTTAGTTCATCTTGCGATGGATGTACCTCTGACTACCTCAAATGGAATATAGTTGTGATATGTTATGTTATTAGCCACAACCCTCGATATAGTTGCTGTGCTGCAGCTGCTGGGGTTTAAATGTGTAATAAAAAAACGCAAGCCACGCCCATTAACTGTACCAGCGGGGTATGCACGGAATGTGTTGTCGCTCGACCACTAGACATAGTGAATGCTGTCTGGCGCGATAGGGTAACTGTAGGGATAGTTTATCAGACTATCACCAACATTGAAAAGGATGTTATTGACAAGTTGGGTAAGGATATAATTAATTCATAATTTTTATAATACCCCAGAATAAACAGCTGAGATATTTTATGCTTCAAAATCAAATCATACATCCTTTATTGAAGATAAGACAATTAAATATACATTAAAAGAAGAGCTCTTTTCTTACTTCTTGTTCTCCTAATAAACACTATAAACCTCTGCCTACCCCTATAAAGATACAGTGTGATGCTATGTTACTTTATGTATTGTCGTTACTTCTTATTCAGTGTTGATTTAATTATAGTTTTACTAGCTAGAGAAGCAAAGTACATTTTCAGTTTTCCTTCTTCCCATCTCATCCTCTTGAAACACAATAAATAACTTACATTTTTAACAGTAGTCCTGTCATCTTCGACGGGAGTTACTTCGGTGGTCGGCACAGCATTGTCTCCAGATGCTGCAGGTTCTGTATTCCTGCTGCCTGACTCCTCGGATTTACTTGTTTGTGGACTCTTGTCCTGCCCTGTCCTCTCCCCTGACCCATCTGGTACCTTGACATTCTTGCATAATGATGATCTTCTGTGAAGAGCATAAAAAAGCATAATATATATTATGCTACTTAGTGTGAGACATATTTGTGACGCATATTTATGAAACACAACGTCCGTGCCTCACCCAGCAGGGTCTACATAATACCAGCTGCGTGGTTCACTCCGCGACTTGTGCTGAGTAAGGCCCTTTTATCTCAGGATGTCCACCACCACCTTATGATCATTCTAATGAACATCCTCCTATGCTTTTTGTAATTATTTTGTGAAAAATTTTAAGTATTTTAATAACATTGTCTTGTCTTTATGTGTGGCGTCCTTTTATAATAAATCATTTCTATTCTATTATTTAGACAGATGCTTCAATCAATAGGATGGGATGCAGCAAAATCTGTTTATAACTGTTATTTACTGTTTATTACTATTATAGATGAGACTATGACCATGTAATTTATGATTATACATTTGATAAACATGAGTCTATCTCTAGGTAGGATTGGGGTGTAAAGTTCCTAGTGGCTGTGAGGGCTGATTTTCTGAGGATAAGGCTCAGATGAAAACATCCAAACTCACTGTTTTTAATTAAAATTCATACAAACATTATGATACAGTAGTTTGATGGAGTACAAAAAGAACGGAAGTGAAGATACAAATGTTGTCATAGTAATAAAAATATAAATTTAAAGTTGGGGTTGCCAACATCTCTTCAGAGATCAACAACAAAAATTCAAAATTATTTTCTGATGATCACAAATTCCATTCAGAATCTATCTTATCTCAAAATGAGGTTCTGTTAAACATTCTTACAATTATTGTTATCTATTTATCAGTTGAATGATGGACAGTTATATTCTTCTTTTTATCATGTCACATCTACAAACTAAATAATAAATATTATATGAAGAAGAAAGTAAACAATGAAAGATATTTTAAGCCCATATTTATTAGCATTTTGATCAAAAAGGCCTCCTCTGTCTCTCTATCTGTATAGTCCTGTTTTAAATAAAACAGACTTGAATATGCCGTGATGTGGAAACTTTCCCGCTAATAATAACCCCTTATCAGTAAATTATTCTGACATTTCTTCTTTTGTAAACCACGGACCTTTCAAGACATAGACATTTTGAATTTATCAAAAGATGACAATACCCTACAAAGACAGTTTGAAATCAAAAATAAACATCAAAGATGACTTTCATTGATTTGAAAATCGCATGCATCAATACACAATAGTCATACACCGCGACCTGTCGCTCGTCAAGGACGGAACAAGATTGTTATGAAAAACATCTGTTATAACGATCCTTATCCACCTCTATTTGCATCACATTACATACGAAAAATAACCCAATAGAAGACTTTAAATCAATAACAGTAGGTCACGAAAGGTTCAAACATAAATTATAACACAAATGAAGCACCATTAGTCACATAAATCAAACGTTGTGTAAACAAATTACTTACTTAGACCCCTTTATAGGTGTGAATTCTTCAGCATCATAAAACTCGTCTGTGTCACTACTATCACCCATTGTGGACCAATCGACGGGTAACAACAAACACTAACTACGATTGTCAATGATAATATTTACTTCATAATGCTGAGAGAAGTTAATTTTTGCAAAAAAGGAAAGTTGAGATCCACCACTCGTTCATTTAACAATTTGACAGATCCGGTTGACAATGATGACAGTTCAACGTACGTTCAGAAATTGAACAATATGATACGTCGTATCGTAGTCGTGTGGAAAAGTTTTTACTCTACTTCAAAAATAAAATGAGCAGAGATCCATGTTTTTTGATTAATTATAAAAAAAAAGAAAAATAGATATAGGCATAAATTATTTCTTGAAAGTCCCAATTCACTTCTCAAAATAACTTGAAGATAACAGAAATGAAATGACTACCTACCTACCTTATTCATGCTTAGCGTACAAGTAGCGTAAGTTTAGGATGACGTGTCTATCCAACTGGATCACTTTAATCTCGTCATCACCCGTAACATGGAATTCCCCAAGTTAAGTGACCAGTAAATGACGCGTCAGAAAACTCAAAAAATGTTATTTAGCATTCCGGTTTGCGGACAGTATCATATCTTAATACCTACTAAAGAACGAGGATCACCGTGACGCTGTACAAGAAACTTAGTTTTAATTTAGCGTGCGTGCAGCTTTTTATCAAACGAGATCTTAAAGAAGCCTGTATTCCTCAGTATCTAAATTATCTTCAATTTCCGTAGCATAGCACGCGGCGCGGCGCGGCGTATACCTATGAACCGATGCTATTAAAGTATTAAGTATAAAGGTACTATGCGGCACGAAAGAAGTCCCGCAGATATAAATATTTCTATCCAGACACTGCGACTTACTTTCGTGGTGCAGGTTCTAGGTTTCTAGCTACGCGGTTAATAAACCAACTCTATTTGGCTAAAATATCGATGTACTTGTACTACCTAATACCTATAATTTTACGGCTATAAATTACCTAAGTATAGAACAAATTAGGTAATATTTAATAGGTAGGTAGGTACTATATTATTAGTTACCTACATAGGCAGGTAGAGCCACTAGACACTAGCTAGGTAACTATCATAGTTACATCCACCACCCTGATAGGGATTGCGGGAGAAAGTCAGCCTGTCTGGCATTCATCGTTCAAAAAACAAAACAACACACACAGACTAAGCAAACCAACACTCGTGACAAAAGATTTCCCTGAAAATGACACTATTCGAGGGTATTGTGTGGACACTGAGCTGTGCGTCGTCACGGCCCGTGGCGCTGTATGCCTGGCCATCCTTGCGCGGAGGTCAGACGACACCGGAGCCTCAGCCTTTGACCTCGGGGTCGGAAACCTGTCTCGTTGAAGGACTGTTTTGTTTAGATACGTCTGACGACTGTTGAGGTGTTGTAGAAGAGCAAATGAGGGAAGGAATGGTACCGGACTTGCACCAATGAGTTATTAATTTACACTAACACAGTTGGTTCGACCATTATAGACGGCGCGCCGCGATACGGATCACCAGTCACCACCTATGGTCTATCCATTTTACGATGGATGTACCATAAAATCATCCGGAAAAGATATATGAATGTATGAGGCTTGATGATGATATACGTAGGTACAAAGTTTGGGTTGCGCCTGAAAAACTAATAAAGCAAATATTCAAATATACAGAATAGAATGTCGATTCGAATACGGATTAAACTTCGGTAGGTATATAATTTAATATTTCGTCCTGTTCTTTTATTTAGAGATAGAAAAGGACAGGTATGAAATAAGTTTAGTCCTGTCGAATAAATCAATTGGATACTGCGTCATAGAGTTTCGAATCGACACCAATTACCAAAAATAATACAGATAATGTTATCGATTCTGTCACGCTTCACGTTACAAAATATTAATTAGATATAAGGCTAAAGTAATGTGATAGAGTATCCACTCTACAAATATTTATAGAGTAAATACCATTTACGACCCACTTTATCAATTATGACACATTTTATCCGCGATGTTGTAATATTTGTAATAAGTAGGTGAGTAGGTACGATAAGCTGCAAAAGTCCAATCAGTTTCTTGCAAAACAATAAATTAACAGGTTGCACTTAAGACCTCCTGTAGGCTCTGCACGGTAACCGCACCGCGCGCGGTTAGAATTATATCGAAGCCTTCGACCAATAGCCGTTTGACGTCCATCTACGTAGATAGCATTCGTATCGTTTATTGGTCGAAGCGCTCAATATAATTCGCGCCGCACGCGGCGCGGTTGTCATGCAGAACCGGTAGGTTGGTTACATGTCGTTTCTGTAATAGACCAAAAACACCTACAAGAACATAAATTTTATAATTATGACAACTAATGGTTCATAATTTTATCACTGTTTACAAAGAATTCGTTGGGCTCAGTGACTAAACTTTTGCTATTTGATTGAAGGTAGGTAAGTACATGTAATGTACCCAGTATGAATGAATGGACTCATTGTAATGGATAAATACTATATTGACATTAAACCGTTGTAAATCCCGGGTTTGGTTTCCGCTCGGATCAATTTCATTGTGTTTCCTCTACCCACCCCCTTTGGGATTTTGGGCGTGAGTTTAAATGTGTAAAAAGTATATTTTATGTCCCACTGCTGGGCACAGGCCCTCGACCGACTCTCTATGTAGGATTATTGCATTATTTTACCTTAAAGGTTGACTGACTTTCAAAATGTTTTCAAAACATGAACAACAAACAAACTAAAACGTAAACATTTTTTTTGCCCTCAGCTATATTTCAGATAATAGTCACTAAAGCAGGAGCCTCCTACCTACCTAACCTCGTATAAATTTGCCGGTGACAAGTCCGATTTTAATGTATTTTTTTCTTTTTGAGGTATATTTTTTTAAATAAGTAATATTTAAAATCAGAAACATTTTCAATATCGATATCATCAAAGTCATTTTTTCATGACTAAGTTCGTAGGTAACGTTTTTCACAAGTCATTATTCATTGTTGTGAATAAGTAGGTAGGTATTTAAGTACAGATAAGACGAAAATACATTCGATTTCATCATGAAAACATTACTTACAGATCTGTTAACAATCGTCCGGTTAACATCCGTCCTCTGAAAAAATGCGCAAGTCATCATGAGATTTGTCTGAGAACCTACAACAACTAGACGATGTAGTTCTGTGTCATGCGACTATGCGTGCGTCCCTCACTTAGTATAAAACGCAAGCCCTCCCTCCTCTCAGTTATTCAGTCACTAAATTCCGTGCTGGCTGAACGTCCAGTTGTGCTCGTGCCCGGATTTTGTCTTAAAAAAAGTAAGTTAACTTTTTATTTTTACTTTTTAACATTTCTTTGCCGGAAATAGTGCAGTGACATATTCGGAAACTTTATCGATATTATCGACAGTTTTGTGTTTTTATAAACGCTCGTTGTTCTTAATTGCATAAAGAATTAAGATAATAAAAACGCACGGATGGTTTATGAACACTAAGACGCCAATTAGAATCCTACTGTATAAATGACATACGGTATTACGTGAGGAATATTATCAAGTAGGTAGGAACTACACCCTACTTATTTAGCACGATACAGTTTATTGTTTGTGCGTACCTCTACCGACTGTAAATAAAACAGTTTCTGTAGTATCTCACCTGACTTTTACTCGCGAGGCAGCTTTAATTTCGAAAGTGCTCTATATTCGGGGTCAAAACAATGGTTTCGGTCATTTCCAACTATCGTACCACTGTGAAGTGAAAGGTAGTAATAAACTGGTTAGTTGAAATTGATTGGCATGCCATGACAAATTCGTTATCTACCTACGTGTAGATACCTAAGCCTCCCACACGTCATTTTACCTGTAATTAACGTTCGTTTGTTAACCAACTGACCAACTACCCACATAGTCCCTATGTCGGTACATGGACATAAAAAGACCTTACGAAAAATGCCAATTTTAATTTAAATTTATGGAAATTAAATCATTATAAAACTAAACAAGGACGTGAATGAAAGGAATATTTGAATGTTGTTTCAAACGCCGGCCGGTGTTTTTATGGTCGGCGTCGTCCATAAATAGGATGCTGTTTTTTTAGATATTGTGAACACACGTCTGTGATTGATGACAAGATACGTTAGGGGTTAGCGTCAAATTACTATTATTATTAACTCATTTTTATTTCACTGGAGACCTGAATAATCTGAGTTAGGCTTTTTATTCTAAGTGGCGATGGTATTCTCTTCTACTCATATTTTCCAGTTATTTAATTAATCTACTTACAGTTAGAAGAAAATAATATGTGCCTAGGTAACAAGTTATCATACTTTTCTTAAATGAAAATAACATTGTTTAGTTTCGTAAGTATTTTCCGCCTTTAGTCATAACTCTCTAAAAAAATGCAAATATCTTTTACACAACTACAAACCGCAACGGTAACGGGCGTAATAGCGGAACGTGTAGTTTCAATATTATTCAATGTCTGTTACAAGTAGCAATTTGAACACCATTTTCTTGCCAAGGCCACAATGTTTGTTTGAACACAGAAAATGACCCTAGCAACCAAGCCAAAACCGTTATGTTTTTTTAGTAAACATGATTAACTAAAAACTTTTTGGACTTTTTGGAATGTAACGTAACAATTTAAAACTTACGAATTATAAAAAAATGTTTATACATAGCCTATAGGTTATTTTACCTACATAATTTATATAAAGTAAACAATGAAAATCATAGGCTTTTAGAACACAAAAGTAATGGTTTTTAGCCGTTTATTTTCGTTTAATGAAACATAAAAGCTTATTGGAAGGTTTTGTGGTGGTTTTTCCAATTACATACCAACTTAATGCCACTATCGATCGGATGGCCCTTTAATATTCAACATCCATAGTTGTTGTGCCTACTATAAATTATACGTTAAAGCTGCCAGCATACTACGTTGTTTCTTGTTAGTTTATTATAAATATAATAAATACATTTCAGTTCTTATTATCTACTGGTTAAAGTGCTTCAGGGACTGGACGGAATATAATAATGTGCTTAATACGAAGGCTAGGTGATCCACAAGTACTAAATAACACGAACATCATCATCAGACCATTAACGTCCCCACTGCTGGGGCACAGGCCTTCCCTATGGATGGATAGGGAGATCGGGCCTTAAACCATCACGCGGGCTCAGTGCGGATTGATGGTTATTAACGACTGCTAATGCAGCCGGGACCAACGGCTTAACGTGCCTTCCGAAGCACGGAGGAGCTCGAGATGAAAACTTTTTTTTTGTGGTCACCCATCCTATGACCGGCCTTTGCGAAAGTTGCGTAACTTCAACAATCGCAGACCGAGCGCGTTTACCGCTGCGCTGCGCCACCGAACTCCTCGATGATGACTACCTACTTACTACCTATCGGAAAAAAACACTTCAAAAATAAAATATTTCAGTATCTAATACAAATTACGCTAATTATAATACTGACTCACCCATTAATCTTTCTGCAGTATACTTTAAAGATTTTTGCATTTTTTGCATGCTTAGTAGATGATATCCGGTATTTTTAACCTTGGTTTTCTTTTTAAGATTTCTAGCGATTCGCTAACAGAATTACTAGCAATATCTGAATTGTAAAATATGTACTATCGACAAATCGGTTGTATATTTTATCGTATATGTTAATTATGTGTGTCAGTCGGTAATGAAATAATTGTATCTGATTCGAAGTAATACTACCGTAAATAAGTTTTTTAGTTCAATAATACTACCTACTGTAAATTATTTTTAATTACTTTTTAATTTACAGCACATGGCGTCATGGCCTCTAGTTCTCATTATCATTGTCATGGTCTACAACAACAATAAAGCATATAAGTTGAAAGTAATTGCTAAATTCTATCAATTTCATTGTCGCAGCCTTACTTTCATCAAATTCCATGGCCAAAGCCTTCAAACTGTACCTATTCGTATACTGGTTGTCATTATGGCAGCTAAGTTAATAGTGTAAGCCTATATTTATTGAATATAACAGTTGGTACGTTGAGTTGACATTCGTAACGTACACACCTAACTTATACTGTACAGTCATGAGCAATATCATGTACCCACTTTAGAACCCTGTCGCGCTATCATATTTGACATTTAATGAGACTTACGGTTTAATTTGTCAAATAAGTTAATGTGACATGGTTTCAAAGTGTATACATATTAGTACTCGTGACCGTACACAGGAATCCCGCCTATATATACTGTTTTCATTTGTTTTACAAATGTTTATATGTTTTGTTAGTGTGCAATAAAATATATATTTTGATTGATTCATTGAATCCCCTTCTCCATCGGAGAGGGTACTGAGCACATCTACGCCATGTCCTCCGGGTACGGTACGGGTATGGGTTAGTGGAAGAAGAAATAGATGAAATCATTCATACTCAATTAATATCGTCCGCTAACCAACTACAATATATGGTACTGTTCCAACTCAGTAAAGAAATCCGAAAGTCAACTATATGTCATCACATCAGAGAGATCACACAAGAGCCACGCTCTTGTCGGTGTAGCATTCTCTATTCTTGTCTATCAAAGACCAATTCTTTCACTTCCTTATAAGACACGACGTTCGCCTTCTCTTTAATCTGTTCCATGTAAGCTCTTCTTGGTCTAACTATAGGTATATCATGTGAAATGACGCCGAAAAACGTATTATTTTTTACTAGGCCTATATTATAAACGTTTTTGTTACAGCACAATGACCATCGACCTGTACTACGTGCCGGGCTCCGCGCCGTGCAGGACCGTGCTGCTGGCTGCGCGTGCGCTCAACATCAACCTCAACCTGAAGCTGGTAGACCTGCACCACGGCGAGCACTTGAAACCTGAATATTTGAAGGTAAGCTGTTTAATATATATATATACCATTTATTTCAGGCTACAAAGAACCATACTTACAATAAATACCTTAAACTGAGTATACAAAACAAAATGATAGGTAAATGGTAGGTATTAAAACTTTAATATAAAGAAATAAAATATGTACGCATAAATTATACTTAATACGAAAAGTATTACAATTTACAACAAAATAGTTCACAATTCGTTCAACATTTTATCGATATCGACTTTTGACATGCTCGATCATTCCTATCCCCTATCTCAGATTCAGGCCAGAAACAGAAACCCCACAAAAAAAACTACAATAATATAAAACTAATAAAATTGTTTTGAGGATTTGTAGAACAACTTATTATACCTATTCATTAGGTTATTTACAAATTATATAGTAGGTTAGGTATCACTTGTGGCAGCAAGGAAAATAAATCACATAAATATAAGTTATTGTACCTACCTAGTACTGAGGATAAATAGTTTTCATAACATAATTAAATTGTTTATTAAAGGGATTGGTTACCATCAGGATATTCCTTACTTACAGGAAATTTTTCAGGAAGAATTTGTAGTCAAATACCTACCTAGATATAATAAAAACAATTGATGACATAGAACAGATCCGTACCTATTCAGTAAAATTTGCGCCGCCTTATAGGTATGTAGGATATAAGTAGATAGGTAACCTACGTAGATACCAACATAATATTTATTTTTGTTTCCGTTCACATAGGTGTCTAAGTAGGTAAGTACCTAACAACGTACCTATTTCTAATGGAAATTAAAATACTTATGTAAATTAAAATAAATATGATCTTTTGTCACGGAATAAAGATTCTGTGGTAGGAGTAAGGTACCTACATTGCGTAGATAAGAACTTACCTACCTAAGTTTCATTTTTAAATATAGAGTAGATAGGTAGGTTCTTTTCTACGAAAAATATCAGTGAAAATTATAATATGGCTTTATCTAGAATTTTCTTAATCTATATCCTAACTAGGTAAGTACCTATCTGTTGTAACGAGACTTGCTTGGCATTCGGCCAGCATTTCCCGTTGAGTTACCAGACTCAATAAGTCTTATTTACGATTTAAACTGAGAGCTAAATTCCACTTTAACGTGTAAGTACATTCTATGGCACAGCACAAGTTGCATAGCCATGAATGCAAGGCCAAATAGAGTTGTTGAATGACGTAATTTTGCGGTAGGAATTTAAGGGCGATGAACTTTTATGGGGACATGGTATTTGTTTCCATTATCTACCAGAGCAATAAACAAATAAGATTTTGCTACGAGAATAGCATCATTTCATATTTATCTTTGAGTTTTCAAGATGATGTTCAAATATGGGTTTATAATGTTTTTCTACGATAACGAAGTTGTAATTATAATGCTAGTCATTGTTGATAAAATTACGTAATTCTTAATATAGATTGTGAGAATGTGATTTATAACAGGTACCTAAGTACTTAATGCTGTTATTTATAGGAATATTTTGTGGTGAATATACCATAACAAAGCAGGACGAAGGACAAAATACTAGGTGTTAGTGACATCGTAACGAAAACTTTGAGGGATGATTTAGACCATGATTCTTAGTGAAAATAATTAAAAAAACACAAATTTCATGAATTTTCCTACAGGAAATTTCACTTGATATCAACTCAGAATCATAGTCTGAAATATCCCCCTCAATATTCGTTACGATGTCACTAACACCCTGTATAATACTTAGTCTTGCTTTGATACATTTTTTTCTGTCAAATGTGTGCATTATCCGGTTGGCAACCAACCAAGTTACTTAAAATTTTTGTCCCTACACGATTTGAATAAAAAAATATTTTTAAACTACATAGGATCTAAAAAGCTTTTTATTGACGATTAATTATTATTGTATGGACAGTGCCCTAATTAAAGCGACCACTTGTTTTAAAAGTGTCCTAATAATTATGTAAAGGTACTTATGTTAGTGTAGTGACTGTAAGGAATGTACGAATGAGAGCCCACAGACCCTGAACGCTCTCCAAGTCCGGCCAAGCAGTCAATACCATATAATATGAGCCTAATCTACACGACAGAAAAAACCAGTATCTGTCTGTTCCATGGAAACGTGACGAAAACCCACTTCCTCCGACAGCTACTCGTAGTACCGAAAT
Source organism: Pectinophora gossypiella (assembly GCF_024362695.1). NCBI lineage: Eukaryota > Metazoa > Arthropoda > Insecta > Lepidoptera > Gelechiidae > Pectinophora > Pectinophora gossypiella. Next base: position 1,496,845 of record NC_065413.1, read on the forward strand.
CTCCATGAACCGGTTGATTGCAGTTACAACACGTAATTACCTGAATACCTGTTCCGAGACTGATACCGTTCGTTGAGTCAAACTGCATCCATCCATACTAATAAGTATGAAAGTAACTCTTTCTATCTCTTGCCTTTTCACGTTAAAACCGCTTGACCGAATCTGATGAGAATTAGCACTATGCAGACATTAAGTACCTACCTACATTGCATGAGTACGTTAACTACGCAATTCACGTAGGTCACGAGCATTAATAGGTATGTATACATTTTGGTACCATGTCACATTAACTTTTTTGACAAATTGAACTGTAAGTCGCACTAAATGTCAAATATGTTAGTGCGACAGAGTCCTAAAGTGGGTACATTATATTGCTCATGACTGTACTCGCATATTTAGTTAGTGAATTATACTCGCTCCCTGTTCGAGACGGTTTACAGTGTATAGTCTAAGTCTTATGCTCCAGCATCATCGTAAACTATAGATACACTGTTAACCGTTTCGAACAAGGAGGTTCGTATAATTGAGATAGAACTTCAATTACAGGTGTTCGTTTAATCTCTTAATAATACTACCGCGCCTATCTATACCTGGGTCGGAAAAACACGAATTCGTGACTCATAGCCTTTTTGTAAATAAAACAAACGTTTCCTAGTTTTTTACTTTCAAATTACTAGACTTTTAAGAATTTGACAAGGTCATTATAACTACCTATGTGTAGGCAATTTATTTACGTATTGGTAATAATATTTTATAGGTAATGGTAATAACTATATTACTAATCGTATCACGCGGATACTGACTTTGAAAGCGTTGAAAAATTTCCGGAGTTGGTACCTACTTCTATATTATAATATAGTTAGTTACTAAAATGCGGGGCGTTTGGCGATGTCAGGGTTATTATTGAACAGCCACAAGCTACTTCAGACGACTAAAGCGCAAAACAATTCTGCTTATGACTAAAGCCCATAGCCCAAGCCCGTAGATGTATACGCATTACGAGAGAGGAAAATACGCTTGCATTTTGTTAGCACAAAGACTGCAAAATAAGCAACCTAATTAAAAAATGTCTACTTACTTACATTGAAAGAATATCAACTAAGTACTCGTACAATCTAACGATTTAAATCTCCCTTCTAGCTGAACCCTCAACACACAGTCCCAACTTTAGTCGACGACGGCTTCGCCCTGTGGGAGTCCCGCGCCATCATCACCTATCTGGCCAACAAGTATGGCAAGGGCTCCGCCCTGTACCCTGAGGACCCCAAGGGTCGAGCCATGGTGGACCAGAGACTGTACTTCGATATCGGCACCCTGTACCAGAGATTCGCTGATTATTTCGTAAGTATTCATTTAACCTAAAATAACAATTATATTCACTCCTACGTCATTTTGCAAGGTGTTATGGCTAAGGAGAAAAAACATAGAAGAAATGACAAAGAGCTTAACATCACATCTTTTAAATACTAATACGATAGTGACGATATTATCAAAGTAAGACGATTCCGTGCTTCGGAGAGCACGTTAAGCCATTGGTCCCGGCTATTAGCCGTAAAAAAAATCACCTCCACCAACCCACAGTGGAGCAGCGTGGTAGAGTATGCTCCATACCCCCTCCGGTTGATTGAGGGGAGGCCTGTGCCCAGCAGTGGGTCGTATATAGACTGTTTACATACATACACATACATAAACTCACGCCTATTTCCCACCGGGGTAAGCAGAGACTATAGAATTCCATTTGCTTCGATCCCGACACACAAACTCTTGCTTCCTCCACATTCATCAATCGCTTCATACACGCACGCCGGTTCAGAGTAGATCGTATTGAACCTTTTCTAAGGACATCTCCAATTTGGTCATCGTAAGTCCTTCTCGATCTTCCTCTGCCAGCCCTACCATCAACTTTCGCTTTATATACCGCTTTTGCAATTCTATTATCCTTCATCCGCTCTACGTGTCCAAACCAACCTAACATTCCCTTCTCAATCCTAGTCACTATATCGTCTTTTACACCACATATCTGTCTAATCACACTGTTTCCTCACTCTATCACTCAGCTTCATATAGGCTATAGGCTGTTTATGTTAATGTGTTTCAACTATCAACCTTATAAATTTAAAAAGTTCTGTGCTTCGGTCCCGGGGTACTAGACCCCTACCTCCTTCGGTTGATTGAGGGCAGGCCTGTGCCCAGCATGTGGGACGCATAAGGCTACTTACGTTATATGTAAACTACTAAGTAAATGAAAAAGCTATCAAAAAACATACTAAGTATTCGCCGGATAGGTTCTCCCTAGGCCAAGTACCTAAGTGGCGAAGCAATCCCTAAGTATTCAGCTTTGGAATGTTCGTACGTTGCTTACGTTTGTATTCTTAATGGTTTTACGTCTATAGAAGTGATTAATGTATTTTGTAATGAACAACCATTGCTATTGACCTTAATTGTGCCAGACGGTTAATTTTTTTGTCTGAAAATAGCTTGTGAAGTAGCATGACTATGGTTTTATATCTTCATCTAACTGATTCATGGTTGAAACCCTTCCATTGAAGTACTTTTGTATAAATGTAAATATCAAGGTTGACCTAAAACCAACGCTGATGGTATTACGATAATATGGTTTTGTATAAATACTTTCGCCCACCTATAAATAAATTGCGTTCGTGACTGTTGATGGAGATCGGTGCTATTAGTACCTAATAGTAGAGTAACTGTAGTAGTCTCTCTCTGTTAGCTCTAAAATATCTATTTTTCAACATCATACTATAAAATGAATCCATTAAAAATAGGTATCAGTGCCCACGGCATGGGGCTTTTATCGAAAGGCTTTGACCAATAAGCGGTTTGACGTTTATCCACGTAGATAGCATTCACTGAATGAAATAAGACCGCTTTTTGTGTATTTCTTATTATATTTTTTGTATTTTCTTTGTTCTCAATAAAGTATCTCTGTCTCCTATACACATCGTTACATATAAAAGCGAAAGATAACTGACTTACTGACTGCCTCACTCACTCATCACAAAATCTCAGAAACTACAAGCTCTAAAAGTCTCAAATTTCGGCTTCCTTTCAGGAGGTAGGTGCCTACTAAGAGGTATTTTTCGAAATTCTTCCCCTAAAGGAGTGAAAAGAGGAGGCAAAGATATATATGTGTCTTATATTATTACACCCTTATATATTTATTATGTTGCCTTTGGCGGCTCAATTATAACCCCAGGGTTAATGAGGTTGGTATTCTACCTCACAACCCACATGATAAGTAGGAGAAGATTATTACATAAACACATTTTTCAGTACCCACAAGTGTTCGGCGGCGCGCCGGCTGATAAGGAAAAGTTGGCTAAGATCGAGGATGCTCTGAAGCTGTTGGACACATTCCTGGACGGCCAGAAGTACGTCGCCGGGCCCACCCTGACCCTCGCCGACCTCAGCCTGGTCGCCTCGGTGTCCAGCTTCGAAGCCTCCGATGTCGACTTCAAGAAATACTCCAACGTCAAGAGGTGAGCTAAGCATAATAAAAAAAGTAATTAATTTCATGGTGGTTAGGTAATTAACTTAATGTTGTTAGCAGGGAAAAATTTGAAACTGTTTCCAGGTAATACCTACGTAACTTTAATGTGCGCTGTTTGCATGTTTTTCTAAAGTGTTGACTACAAATCTTCTTCTTATCGTGTAGGCTGTAAGGTGGAATACCAGGCTCATCAACCCTGGTGTCAGGGTTATTATTGAGCCGCCAAAGGCCCCTGACATAGCTCATGTAACAATTACTCACATACATCAGTAAATAGTAACCGGAACGGTTTAACGTGCCTTCCGAAGCACGGATCGTCTTACTTTCGGACAATCAGCTGATCAGCCTGTAACGTCCTAACCCAACTAGGGATCACAAAGTGATTTTTGTGATATCTTCCCACCGGGATTCGAACCCGGGGCCTCCGGATCGTGAGTCCAATGCTCAACCACTGGACCACAGAGGACTACAAATAACTCGATCGATAAAAAGGTTATATCATCACAATGCGTAATCAAATCACTGTCATACGCGCATGCCCACTCGTCCTCTGAAACCCATGATTTTTCCTACCATACATGGTTGTGTGGGCGAGATTAAGAGAAATGAAATGAAATAAAATTTATTCGCTCTAGAGACAAAAGCCCTGATGCCGGGCAGCAGCGGTATCAGTACTGGTTGGAGGCCGAGGAAATGAATTCTGATAGGGCTCTAGCTAGAACATCACCGATTGAGAAATTGGTCGGTGTACTGCGGAACGGAAGGCGATTGGGGCAACCACCGTTCTACACTCCCTATCTATGGAGTAATGAAAATGGAGGCGATTACTCCACCGACAAGAGCGCAGCTCTTAAATAAAGGGAGTGATACACAGAAGATCTTAAATATATATTGTAACAAAAACTCCATCACTCAACCATATAGCCTCACCTTTTATAATATATTTCATTGTTATGACTTATTTGTTATGTGTACAATAATCTAGAATATTCCCGCAGCAATTCACATGCCATTTTCCCATCCTTAATTTAAATATTTTATAAGAAGACAATATTCTACTCGTTATGCATAACATTAACGCGAAAAAGTGAAAAGTTATTTCCCATATTAATTTAATAAAATATATATCTAAATTAAAACGTAAGTGTTATAATGCGTCGTTTCATTGTTACAGATGGTATGAGACAGTGAAGTCGACAGCCCCAGGATACCAAGAGGCCAACGAGAAAGGCTTGGAGGCTTTCAAGGGCCTGGTCAACAGCATGATGAAGAAGTAACATCACCTACCATTGTCGCAAGAGGGGGTGCAATTAGCAACTCAAGTTTTTCACTACAAAATCTGTAGGCGATTAATAGCAGGAGCGATAAACGCTCACTTAGTACGGCCCAGGACTTTGTTCCAATTTCAAAAATATGAAGTCGTATTTCCAATCTCACCTTTGTTCTCACACTGATTTTCAAATTCTAATTTCTGTTACTGTTTTATTATAAGTTAGATGTAAGTCACAACACAATAAAATTATTTAAAATGTTTATTTGAGATTTCATTTTTACATTTATAAGCGTTTAAATAGGCTAAAAAGCACATGATCATCTTGCTAAAGTTTATGCCTCTCAACTTAGGGTCCGCTTAACCTGACTTGGAATTATTTAAAGGTGCGAATTTTTACAGAAGCGACTACTTACCTAACCTCCGAACTCACCAGCAATTAGTATCCTATAGGCAATACTTTTTTGGAATAGGGATTCGAGAATAGAGCGTTCCAAATTAAGTATCATTCATTTCTTAGTCGGAGGCCGAATTGGTATTTTAGCAGTGTTAAAAGTAGAAACTCCAGGATTGGATTGTGTATGAAATATGAAATTCCCATTGGACAGCCTACGAGCTTGAAGGATCTCCGATTGACCGTTTAGGGAGCTGTCAATTGACGAGTCATTTTCCGGCTTGATGAGCTTGAAGTGGGGATCTTCTGGTACGTGGATCTGATGCACAAGCAAGCACATTCGGTTCAGCAACGCAGACTGACTTATAGGCCACCTGCTCGGTTGAGTTACATAGTTGACATCACTTATATTTGACATCCCCGGCCCTGATTGACTGCGCGCCAACTGCGATTTTACTTTTTTAAACTCGGCTATCAGTTTAGTGAACTCTTTCATGCATTTTAGGTCGAATACCTTGTATCCTGGAAAGGTGTTCTTTATGGATTCCCACCACCTGAAAAAAGATTCCATTTAAACGTAATAACATAACAGTCTTACTTTCGGACGACCAGGTGATCAGCCTGTAATGTCTTAGCCACACTAAAGTGTTTTTTGTGACATGTCCCTATCGGAATTCGAACCCAGGACAGGACAACGCTCAACCACTGGACCATAGAGGCCGACTCCAGTGGGTAACGTCCTTAAGTCGAGGACGAAAACGTCAACTTAAAATACCTAGCAGAATACTCGCCGAGTTGCGGAAGTTTCCAGTAAACATCTTAGAATACGGATGCAAAACTCGACAAAAAACGCAGCTACCGACTTACCTCTTGACATTAGAGAAGGGGTCAAGGTCTACGCCAGCAGCAGCTATCAAGGAGACGGTGACCACCAAAGCGAGGTCAGCGAGGGTCAGTTCAGGTCCCGTGACGTACTCGTTACCCTCCAGGAAGGTATCCAGGTACTTCAATGATTCCTCCAACTTCTTCAGCTGAGCGACCTTCGGCGGCGCGCCGGTGAGTAGAGGTGGGTACTAGAAAAGACATCTATTTTTTTAAAATACAGACTTATGCAGTCATTTCTCGCGCCACGCGGCGTGAATTATTATAGCCGTACACGGTACGACATCTTTTAAACATCACTATACGGGAGAATTTCAGAGAAACATACATACATACATACATAAACTCACGCCCGTAATCCCAAATGGGGTGGGCAGAGCCACAAGTAATCAGAGAAACATATCTGCCAATTTATTGTTTCATACTTTTAAGAGTGTGATTTTCCGTAGTCGTGTTTTAGTTTTTAAACTTTTGCATGCTATAGATTTTATAAGCTAAACAGGTTAAAAGCGACATCAAAATTAACATCTGTACAACCCTATTTGCGAATAAAAAAATGATATTGAAAGTGAATTTGCAAGTCATGTCGCTTTGCAAAGAGTAAGTAATTGTTTTATAGTCTAGTCAGTGAAACAAAATAATGTGAAATAGGTAGTGTAGACGGGTAAATACTAGGTACTTACCACTTATATAATAGCGTATAATAGCGTGCGTGTGTGCGTGTGTGTATAGGTCATCGCATCATTATAATGTAGTCAGCCTTGCTTATAGTTGCTTGGGTTATTTACTGGTTTATTATTTATTGTCTTAGTAGGTACTTAAATAAATGCGAATAGTACTTAGTAGACGGCGTCATTGGTCTTTGGCACACGTAGGGGGAAAGAGGGGGGAGGTGCTCAGCAGTGAGCAAAGACCCTCTCATCTTCCACAGTTCCTTATCCAGACAGATGTTTTGCCATAATAATTCCTCTTCAAAGGCATCCAGATACCAAAAAGAAGTGAGGAAAGAAAGCAAGGAAAGGGACCCAGATAGTCTTTCCATCGTTTTGTAGGCCAAAGGTATTCCCATTTCCAACAAAAGTATTCGTATACTTACAAAATACTGCGTAAAACTGGGGTTCAGAGTTCCCAAATCGAAGTCCAAGCGTTGGTCAATCAACGCTCTCTGCTTCGGGTCTTTAGGGTATAGAGGGTGGCCTTCGCTGTACTTGTTGACCAGATATCTGGCTATGGCCCTGGACTCCCATAAAACGAACTCATCATCCACTATTGTGGGAACCGTGTGTTGAGGATTCAGCTGAAATTTGAATTGTACCGTCTCATCATCTTCCTAGAATTAATTATCCCGTTTTTCACAGGGTCCACTTACCTAACCTGATTTGACAGGTCCAGTTTTTTACAGAAGCGACTGCCTGTCTGACCTTCCAACCCGTAAAGGGAAAACCAGCCCAATACAAGTTAGGTCACATCCCTCCGAAAATGCATTTCTCGGGAATGTGAGTTGCGCGAAAGCGCCTGTGTACAGTCATGAGCAATATCATGTATCCACTTCAGAACCCTGTCGCACTATCATATTTGACATTTAATGACGGTTTAATTTATCAAAAAAGTTAATGTGACATGGTTTCAAAATGTATACCATATTAATAGTCGTGACCGTATCTATAGGCGCTTTCTGTGACGGCCTCTGTGGTTCACTGGTTGCGCCACAGGGTTCACCGTTAGGCTTACGATCCGGAGGTCCTGGGTTCGAATCTCGTTGGCCTCATATATTCACAAATCAGTTACCCCAAGTTTGTTTAAGACATTACAGGCTGAACACTAATTGTGCAAAAGTAAGATGATCCGTGCTGCAGGCACGTTAAGCCAGGTTACTACTTACTGATGCAAGTAGTCGTTACCTGAGCCATGTCTGGGGCATGTGGCAGCTCAATAATAACCCTATAGTAGAAGAAATCCACACGATAGAAGAAGACCACTTTCATCAAAAAAATAATGCACGCTTGCCTAGAAGGCGGCTTCTGATCACAATACCTTCACAAACTCCGGTTTCAGTTGATCCTTGTTAATCATATCAACTAGATGATGGTTGCAAGTTATATTTAAAGCTGCCAGCACCATAAGCACCAATCCACACGGCGGAGACCCTAGAGAGTAATACAGCTCTATCATTTTAATGGTCTTCAGCAAAGGTTCTTCATTTTGTTCCGTCGGCGAGTCATGGTGATTAGGGAAGATGAAAATTATGAGATAGAGTTTGTTATTGTTTACATTTTTTGATATTTTTGTGGTGGTGACGTATGTCATCGGAACAAGACGTGTCTGAACTCTGAAGAGGTCCGAAACCTGAAGGTAGGTAGATCATAGATATTCCCAGTTTTCCTTTAATTCCTGAACATCATCATTTTCCTAGCGTTATCCCGTTTTTCGCAGGGCCCGCTTACCTACCCTGAAGATTTGACAGGTCTGGTATTTTATAGAAGCGACTGACTATCTGACCCTTCAACCCGCGAAGGGAAACTCAGCCCAATAACTACAGGTTAGGTTACATACCTCCGAAACGCATTTCTCGTGAATGTTTTTCTATGCATGGTCAGGAATGAAACCTAAATAGGAAAATAAATAAATTTAACAGGGTGTTACTGACATCGTAAAGAAAACTTTGAGGGATGATTCAGACCATTATTCTGAGTTAATATCAAGTGAAATTTTCCGTCGCAAAAGTATGGATCTGAAAATAATCAAAAATACTGAAAAAAATTCATGAATTTTCCGACTTCCAATTCCACTTGATATCAACTCATAAGCATGGTCTGAATCATCCCACAAAGTTTTCGTTACGATGTCACTAACACCCATACCTACTTGTATGGCTACCTGTATGTACTTGTATGGGGTGTAAGTGACATCGTAACGAATACTGAGAGGGATGGAGCAGCTCATTATTCTGAGTTAATAGCAAGTGGATTTTTCCATCGGTCTGAATCATCCCTCTCAGTATTCGTTACGATGTGACTGTATAGGTAAGTATCTAAAAACATTTCATTTTAAGTAAAAAAAGTTGAAAACGTGACAGTGTTTGATCCACAAAAACGACCAGCCAGACCAATTCTCTATAATTCGGATAAAAACAAACACCACTTTATTAAAAGCCAGGCGTGAGAAGAAGCTTACAACTAAATTTGTCAGCATTATAACACAGTGGGCAATGTACGAGTTGTTCAAGGTTGCCGGCGCCGGCGCTGCAAGAAGATAACACTTGGTGTTGTTGTTAGTTTGTTGCCGGTTGATATACTAAACGCGCGCGTTCTGTGTGGTAAGTTACTTTAATATTGTTTCTTGCTTAGGTAGGTACTTTTAGTTAAAGTTAACGTAGGTATAGGCCGGACTTAGTTATAATTCCATATACCTATTATTATAGTTTAAGGTCCATAATAAATAAGTCATAATTTAATTTAATTCTGGCATTTAACATTAGACGATTTCAAGGGACTACTTTCTTCTATCGTGTGTGGGTTGTGATATGGATTACCAATCTCAGTACCTAACCTACCAAGGCAATTATTAAGACGCTGAAAACCCCTGACATAGCTCATGCAAAGGGGTAAAGGTGGTTAAAACTCAATTTCTCTAGTATAACAGAGCCTTTAGTGTGAAGTGCATGTGAGGTATTGTACTAGTAGTAAGTACTTATCTATTTTATCATAATATCATGTTCTTACCCTAGGTCTCAAACGATTTCCGTACTAAATTGCATCAAAATCGGCTCAGCAGCAGGTAACAGACAGACAGATTTTCGCATTTATTTCCAATATTATTAGATAATAGTGTGGATTGCTATGACTAATCAATCGTATCGAGTTGCAAAATAGGAAGATAATTGGACGAATTGTATCCACAAAATAATACTTCTCATTTTAATCTCTTAACGCCGAGATTTCCAGACACAATAGTTAAACAATGGGTTTTGGATTTTAAAAGAACATTCGGTCTTACTACTTTAAAAGCATTGCATAATATTTCATAATCATTACAAAAGATTAGGTAGGTACGAATATCAAAAAGGAAATTATACTTTATTTATCGCTAATCGACCACCATCTTGTTATCGTATGTCTAGGTAATTAATTTAGATAATCATAAACAAGACATGACATATTTTAGGATGTCACAGAATAAAGGACCTCACTCAGTAAAGCCAGAAACAGCCATAATGCTGTGTCTAGGTGAACACGATAGTCATAAGTGGCCATATACCATGTCCAGGTACCTAATCAAGATAATGCCGATCCTTCTACCGGGTAAGCTGTGAGGTAGGTGACCAACCTCATCTGCCAAAGGCTCCTGACATGGCTCATGGCCATAATATATGTCCAGGTAATCAGGATAATGCCATAAGTTGCCATAATGCTGTGCCCAGGTAACCAAGATGGCCATAGACCTGTACTACACGCCGGGGTCTGCGCCCTGTCGACTAGTATTACTAGTGGCAGCAGCTCTTAACGTGCCGCTCAACCATCATCTAGTGGACCTGCGTGCCGGAGAACAGTTCAAGCCGGAATTCTTGAAGGTAGGAAGATGGTTAGGGGTTAGGAGAGTCGTGGTAGCTGAGTTAGAAGAACGCTTGACTCTCATAAGGATCGCAATAACTAATTATTTTCGAATTTAGGTATGTTTGGATCATAAATGATTGTCACGTGCTCGTCGGTGAAGGAAAAGATGCATCGTGAGGAAATCCACATTCCCGAGAAATGCGTTGCGGAGGTATGTGACCTAACCAGTATGGCACTGGTTTTCACTTCGCGGGTTGGAAAGGTCAGAAAGGGAGTCGCTTCTAAAAAACCGGACCTGCCATATCTTCAAGTTAGATAAGTGAACTCTATGAAGAAAACGGAATAACCTAACGCTAGGGAGATGAAGGAAGGTGTTAGGTAAAAGTTCGTGGAAGAAGCATAAGAGGTGTCAGGATTGTACTAACTCTGGAATTCTGTGGTCTGTGTGGCGGGAAATTGAACTCACGTAGTTTCCAGAATCTGTGCCCGGCTTGGGATAGGGGACTATCACATGGCACTTAAACATAGCTGGCGCGGAGTGGGTGTATGCTATACACCTCTACCTACTCCTTTGAGGATATAGGCAGGTGAAATGCTATGTTATGTCCGACAACAAAATTTAGGCTAGAAAACACATTAGCTTTTCGCCATGCATTACTCATAATAATAACTTTCCATTTTCAGCTCAACCCTCAGCACACAGTACCAACGATAGTAGATGAAGGCTTCTCTCTGTGGGAGTCTCGAGCTATCAGCAGATATCTGGTCAACAAGTACGGTGGGGACAGCAACCTGTACCCATCAGATCCTCAAGCCAGGGCGCTGGTGGATCAGCGACTCGACTTCGATATTGGAACTCTTTATCCGAGATTCTCGCAGTACTTTGTAAGTGGTAAAATCCTAATTTATAGATCCCAGAAACTAAATTAACTCAGCCCCCAAAGCATGCTTGCTTGAGCCAATAGATTGGTTATATCGGACGATATCGCGGTGTGTGATATACCTCCAGTGGAGCAGCTTGATTATTATTGCTTATGGCAACAAAAGCAGCTTGATGGAGTGTGACAGGGCTCCAACCTTATTTAGCCTGGAAAGACCCTCGTTGTTACGCGCAGAAAATAGTTTATTTATAATTTCTTCGCCAGTTAAAAAAACTTATCTCAATTTCTTTCGCAGTATCCTCAACTATTCGGCGGTAAAGCCGATCCAGCCTTGTTAAAGAAGCTGGAAGAAGGGCTGGTGTTCCTTAACACGTTCCTGGCCGACCACAAGTATGCTGCCGGCTCAGCACTGACCCTCGCCGACCTGAGTCTCGTCGCCTCTGTATCGACTTTCGAAGCTGCTGGCATCGACCTGCAACCATATCCTAACGTTTTGAAGTAAGTTTAGTTTCACATAAATATTATCTATCATGGACGTCAAAAATACAACAAATAAAAATGAAGATGTATTTTTATGTCCATGCATATTATACGTCAATGCATAATTAATTAATTAGGTACCACATAGTCGCGCGTAGTTTTAGGGTCTGGTAGCACGCTATAGCGTGCTTACATAAACTGCCTATATACGTCCCACTGCTGGGCACAGGCCTCCCCTCTATCAACCGGAGGGGGTACGGAGCATACTCCACCACGCTGCTCCAATGCGGGTACCTATAGCGTGCTTAATACACGCAAATGACGTCGTCGATTCTGTGTGCGGTCGCTCTTTCTCGCTTTAGCAAATGACGATTCTGAGTAACAGAAAAGGATAAGAGCATAGGAAAGAGCGATGCAGTGCTGGCAGATGTGGTTTGACTTTTCTGTTCTGAGGGTTTGACCGGTGAATAGGCTCTTACGTGGTATTCACTATACAACGATATAGTCACGCCCGTATCCCTACCGAGGTGGGCAGAACCACAAGTCATCAAAGACAGCCCGCAGTCACTCCTGATGTTCCGTTAGGCTGACGATCTAGACGTTCGGGTTCGATTCCCGATGCGGACATTGTTGAAATCACTTTGTGAGAATGTCCTTTCACCTAAATCACCTGATTGTCTAAAAACCTAAGATGATTCCGTACTTCGGAAGGCACGTTAACACCTCCACCAACCAGCAGTGGAGCGTATGCTCCATACCCCCTCGGTTAATCGAGGGGAGGCCAGTACCCAGCAGTGGGACGTATCTAAGTATATGGGCTGTTTATCTATTATGTAAATATAACTTATTCCAGGTGGTTCGACCTGGTCAAAGCCACAGCACCGAAGTACAAGGAGGCGAATGAAGAAGGCATCAAACAGTTTAAGGAATTCATAGCCAACTTGAAAGCTAAGACTGAACTTTAGTTTCTGCAATTTAAGATTTTTGTATCTACTTTTCTAAGAGTCTAAGTGTTTTTTTTTTATATTTTTAAATAAATGAATCGGTAAATATAATGGATACAAAAAATTTAAATGTTTTAATAAACGTAGTACCTACCTATACGGGCTAGCAACTTTCGTTGCAACGGACCCTTCACATACTTTGATGTGTAGACAATCAATAGTGGCCTATTGGGGTCTATAACACAGAGCACACTTTGGTGGCAATCAGTCCCTAATTCGAAAATAAAACAACATACAAGACAATGAGGGACTTCGTTCCAAAAAAAAAATAGATGGCGCTGTACAGATTTCCCTTCATTCAACCTTCTAATTTCATGGATGACGGGCATCATCTTTTATCTTTGTTTGTGTGCGTCAAGCTAGCGGCCTCAAAAAAAAAAATGGGCACGAAAAAATAATTTGACCATACCAAAAAATAGTACTCTTATTGAAAAAAATAGTACCTGTTGTAAAAAAAATAGTACCATCACGGTTCTGGATTTATAGCCATGTTTTATTGCACTTGCTAGCTTGACGGTGAGCGAAATTTGGCGAGAGTTAACGACAAGGTCTTTCGCTTTGATTTAAACGCCAAAAAATAGTACCGAAATAGTACTCACCCCCTGCAAAATACCGAAATGAGTACTTCAACGGTTCCAAAGTTATAAAGGCAGTTCTTTGATCCCGCTGGCTTGACGTTTTGAAAATACCTATTATCTAGGGAACGCTTGCATACTTCAGTTTGTAACTAATGTCAATAAACTCGTATGAAATAGTACTCCCTACCATCATAATTTGGAACTGATTCTCTTTGTAGAAATATGTCAAAAAGTCATTATAACCTATGTCATACATTTATCAAGACAGGTACCGTCGCGAACAAAATTATTACACATGCTCAAGAAGAATGTTGTCAGATTTTAGTATTTTTTCCTCATTTTTGGGTAAAAATTCGTGAAGTGCCAGGGTTGTCAGATGAAAGTAATATCATTGTTGAAACTCTTTGAGTTATTCTACAAATACTGCAAATTGTTTATTAACAAACACTTCGATCCGTAACAAATTGAACATGAAGGTATAAATTATAAAATAAAACAGTAGATTAAAAATTTATTATAATGTATTAAAATCACAGATTGTTTTCAATAAGAACTAGACCCATGCAGCCATTTTCTATTAAAATTATTGCATATGGGTGTATGCAATAGCAATTTTTTGTAATAGCAACACTCTGAAGTGCAAAGAAATGGTAGGGTAGACCTCCAAAATGGCAATACTGGCGATGGCAATACTTACGAATAAATTGTGAGGTTATGTAATTGTCTACGTGACTGTATCAACAACAAATGTATGGCATAGGTTATGATGTTTTTTTAACATATTTCTACAAAGAGAATCGGATCAAAATTATGATGGTAGGAAGTACTATTTCATACGAGTTTATTGACATTAGTTACATACTGAAATATGCAAGCGTTCCCCAGATAATAGGTATTTTCAAAACGTCAAGCCAGCGGGATCAAAGAACTGCCTTTATAACTTTGGAACCGTTGAAGTACTCATTTCGGTATTTTGCAGGGGGTGAGTACTATGTCGGTACTATTTTTTGGCGTTTAAATCAAAGCGAAAGACCTTGTCGTTAACTCTCGCCAAATTTCGCTCACCGTCAAGCTAGCAAGTGCAATAAAACATGGCTATAAATCCAGAACCGTGATGGTACTAATTTTTTTACAACAGGTACTATTTTTTTCAATAAGAGTACTATTTTTTGGTATGGTCAAATTATTTTTTCGTGCCCATTTTTTTTTTGAGGCCGCTAGCTTGACGCACACCTTTGTTTTGGGTATAAATGATAACCCTTGTTATTACACCCAGGCACAACACATCTTCCACCCATTATTATTCCGATCAAAATAAAGAGAAACAATATAGATACCAACATAATTCTATATTATATCTGATCCAAATATCAAGCATCAATAATTTTTAAATATGCCTTAGCCATTACATTATATTTTTGATTAATCTCTTCTTCTTATCGTGTGTATCTGGTGTCAGGGTTATGACTGAGCCGCCAAAGGCCCCTGACATGACTCATATAACGATTACTCACTTACATCAGTAAATAGTAACGTGTGCGTTGCTTCTATGCTGTTCTGGGAGCAAATAAAAAACATAGAACACGTTCAGCTGCTTGTCTTCCCGGGCATGTCGTAAAAACCGACAGAGGGATTGTGTCCTCTAACATGATGGACTAATGTTATGGGCGATAGGCTGATCCCTTATCACTATAAGGTTCATCATATCCAGCTTACGACATCGTATCAACAGTGGCTGCAAGTTGTCTTTGATTACTTGTGGCTCTGCCCACCCCATTAGGGATTACGGGCGTGAGTTTATGTATGTATGTGTATGTGCGTTACCCCAACAAGAAAGTATCTCCTAGAGTTATATGAGTAGAACGTATAGTTGGTGCCTTATCTGCTGTAAATGTGCCCCCACATAAAAAATGTGTGCCCCCCTGTCGTTTCGAAAAAAAATCGAAAAAACGATTCTTGCTGGGGTAACGTTTTTCTAGCAGGAAAATTCTAAACGAATGATCGGAGAGAGAAAAACTGTGCATGGCCAGATAGCTTATATGTGTGCCAAAATGTGCCCCCAAAAATAAAATCTGTGCCCCTTCAGATTTTCGAGATATTGCATTTCCTGCTGGAGTAACGTTTTGATGAATAGTATATCTCTAAAACCATTGCATGTGCCCCTGTAGAATAAACATACGCGAGTAGCTCTTAATGTGTGCCCCTTTGTGCCCCAATTAGATTTTAGAAAATATTTATAGTTTTCAAGTTATCGCGGTTTTATGAAAACCCGAAAAAACATCGCAGCGCCTAAATGAGACAAGGCATAACTTCGCTGAAAACTGTATTCGGTCTTTCTTGACGCTAATAATAACCATACAAAGTTTCAAAAATGTTCATGCATGCGTTTTTGAATAAACTTGCTAAAAGTAAAAACGATGGTGTCATAACTTTGACGGCAAAATACAAGGAACTGGCACAATCCCAGATGTGTAGGTGTAAACCAAAATCTTGTGCCTTTAGTCAAAAATATATGGTGAAAATATTGAGCTTCAAATGTTACGCATTAAGTAAATATAAACAAAAAACCAAAATATGTAAACAACGGCTGGTTATCCGACCAAACTGAATGACTACTAAAAAGCGACGGATTCATACTTAACCAACGGCCAACGACCAAGCGCCTTCCGAAGCAAGGACAATCAGATGATCAGCCTGTAATGTCCTAATCAAACTAGGGATCACAAAGATTATGTGCCCCGAGCAATAAGTAATTATAACGTTAAATCTGTACAGCGCCCTCTATATTTTTAGGGAACTTTTTCTGGAGTTCCTCATTAATTTTATAACGACGATAAACAATAAGAACAGCAAGAAATTTACATTATATTTTATTATCTTTGTCTTTAATAAAGTAAATTACAGATAGGCACTAAAAAAATAACCATGCATATGTAAGACCATAATACAATAATATATTTCTTAGATACAACGAACACCTCTCGTTTGAATAACCAAAGGGGACCAAATATAGGCCTATGTACCGTGTGGGACTATTTGAATGGCTCCACGCCCGGCATGAGTATTCACTGTTCAGTGTTCTTCCCTGTTACGACGGCACTAGATCTAAATTTGTATGCAACCAACGTTTGCATGTGGAGGCACGAGTCTTTAGCTGTGTGAATTTGAACTTTGCGACTAAGGTGCAACGCTAGTACTGTCACGAACTTTAGTTAGGACCCTATCGCATTAACTTGTCAGACAAATTGGAATCAAATACCTGCTGAATGTCAAATATGTTAATGTGACAGGGTTCTAATCGTTCGCAACCGTAAATGTATAATGAAAGTTGGTTAGTACTCAAGCATACTTGGTTAAGAAAGCAGTATTAGTAAGTAACAAGGAACAAAAGGTACTTTTTTCTTGTCGATAGTGAGTTTGTATAAACTTGAGTACGACCGTTGCATCTTAATACTGTTCGAAGTGGAATGCTAAGCCGGCCGTAGCCGATTCGACTAGGTTTTGTTAGTTTTGATACTGGCGATACCAGCATCTATTAACATGGCAGCGTTAGTGCTTAGACTCGATAGTGCAGGGGTTCCCAACCGGTGGTATTCGAATATTAATTAATCGACTTCGGGAAAATAATCAATCTCGGTGAAACGCGGGATGTGTCTACACTCAGCGGGATCCCCTGTCTGGGAGACATAAGAGTGATGCAGAGAATTAGATCTGAATTTGTTCTACTGAATTATCCTGAAAACAGAATTTGTTCCGTTAAAAAAACGGAAATACAAAGTTTTCTAACCGACCTCCAGCCAGCGGGATATTTCCCAAAGTTAAGTCTGATGAAGTATAAATTGGTATTAACTTTTAGATCTGTATTTATTCTGTTCAACAAAACAAAAAAACTACTTCTGACGTCCTTACTTCAGCTATAATCAAGCTGCAATGAAACCTCCAGTCAGCGGGATATTTTCCAAAGTTAAGTCTGATGAACTAAAAATTGATATTAACTTTTAGATCTGTATTTATTTTGTTCAACAAAACAAAAAAAATACTTCTGACGTCCTTACTTCAGCTACAATCAAGCTGCAATGAAACCTCCAGTCAGCGGACTTTTTCTCTCAATGACATTCTTTTGTAACTTTTACACTAAAATAATATCGTTCAAATTCTATACATTTTAATTTAAGCACTAGATGTACGAATAGGTAATTTAAGTGAAATTATAGTCGTAAATAGGTAATTTTTTATTAGATTAGTGTAAAAGTTACAAAAGAATGTCATTGAAAGAAAAAGTCCGCTGACTGGAGGTTTCATTGCAGCTTGATTGTAGCTGAAGTAAGGACGTTAGAAGTAGTTTTTTTGTTTTGTTGAACAGAATAAATACAGATCTAAAAGTTAATACCAATTTATACTTCATCAGACTTAACTTTGGGAAATATCCCGCTGGCTGGAGGTCGGTTAGAAAACTTTGTATTTCCGTTTTTTTAACGGAACAAATTCTGTTTTCAGTATGATTCAGTAGAACAAATTCAGATCTAATTCTCTGCATCACTCTTATGTCTCCCAGACAGGGGATCCCGCTGAGTGTAGACACATAAACGCGGGTACTTAGCTGTACCTTTGACGACCCCAATTGGGTATATAATGAGTTTTATAATATTATTTATCTAGTAGACTTCGAAGTTGTGTCTATAGTTATATGACGGCCCTTTGTATGAGCGATGGGATGATCACCTATCACCATATGGTTCATCATATCCTTTAGGACTTCGTATCAAAAGTGGCTGCAAATTGTCTTCTAGTTAATTGTGGCTGCGCTAAGAGTCACGGGCGCGAGTTTATGTATGTAAATTGTTAATATTGAAGTGAAGGATTTAGGTATTTTTGAAGATAAAAACGGTTGGGACCACTGCGTTAGTGCGACACAATGAAAACGCGACTAGTGTTAAAAAAAAAACTCAAGTCGGTACGATCAGTCAGACGGTACTATTGGAAATAAACGTGTAGGTGTAAACAGAGCTGTTCCATCCACCCCACATATCAACTTTAACGAGGCAAAAACGAAACAATAAAAAAGCTTTAATAAATTGTTAAGACGGGGCCACATCAACACATACGACGCGGCATGCGTTGAGTTTCAATGCGAAGATAAACTTGTCTCAAAGTTGCAGCGCACAGCGCGCGTGACAATTGACGTAGTCCCGGCTTAACATGTCTCGCCATATCCACCGAAGGCACGTAATATCAGTAAAGAAAAGACTCCTTTTAAAAAAGCTATATCGACACTTAGTTAAAAACTACTGCTAGTTTATTACAAAACAATTAAGACGTACTTTTAATTATGAAGCTATGATTTGTGTGATATTTCTTTTTTTATTTTTATTATTTTTCTTCGCCGTCCAGTCCAATTATTGCTCAGTATTATTATCATAACGTCTTCAAAATAAGAATTTCATAACGAAAACGAATGTTATCTAGCAATTTAAATTCACTAAATAAATAGATATAATATGAATTATCTACTAACTCGAAATAAAAATGTATTTCCCCTAAAAAAACTGCAGGAATAATTTACGCGTTATTTTTTCTTTAAATAACTAGGAGCGCCAAAATATATATCGTGGTTGAAGTGCTACAACCGAAGCTGGATCTAACTCGTGTATATTGAACCTTCTCTTCACGTTTACATTTAATTATTATAGATTTTAACTTTATTCGTTTTGGACACTAAATATCAATAATTACACAAAGCTATCTACATGAGCCACTCTTATCTGTTTTTGATGCCCCGTTTGAACTGACTTTAATTTTCGCTATTATTTAACAAATTATTGCTTTGACATCAAGCCGGTGAGTCGTCACAGACGTACTCACAACGTAAGCATGTGCTAGCTAATCGGAACAGATACTGGAAAACTCATCAGTTCAAACGGAGTAGTGTTGCCAGTCGAAAATATCTCGAAACAAACTGGATAATTATTGCAAGGTTCTATTACGTATACAACCATTGATTTTGACGGATTGTGGGATATTGTTGGGAGTGGACATTTTAGGCGTACGGAGATATTTCCGCGTGGCAACCCTGGTGTATCGTAGTCTGCGGTCGGGAATGATTCGTAATGATTGCGTTTAGTTTGCCAGCCGCCCGTTCCCTCATCGGCTCCGTTAACTGGACATCCTGAAACAGAAAAAAATAGTACAAGTTCTGTGCAGGGATTGCAATCCGGAAAAACGGATCCGGTGCTATCAGTTTGTGGGAAAATAATATAGCTGTTTCATGAGTAGGTACTTAAAATGCGTTGTGCGTAGTGTTCATGCGTGCGAGTCATTCGTCGCAGTCGCACCACTACGCTTCGCCAGTACCACCCCACTCACTCCCCCACATCCGCGTCGCGCCACCGCCAGACAGTAATTGTTTTCTTGTTGTCTATTTGTCTTAGCATTGGTTAGGAAATAAAGTCGATTTTATATATTTGTGATTTATTTTTTATAAACTACCTACATATAAGTGCAGTGACACTTGATTAACTCACTTATTTTGTACTAAAAAGCGAAAATCATTTTGATTTAATCAATCCGGCCGGATTGATGGGAATCCGGTCATATCCGGCCGGACTGAAAATGACGCCGCATTGCAATCACTAGTTTTGTGCTTCGGAAGGCACGCTAAGCCGTTGGTCCCGGGCTACTAGCCCAAACACGACCAACATCGTGACCGTACTTGTTCATAGCTGGCTGTTTGATTTCGCGAAACGTCGATCGATGTCCTCTTTATTTTGCTTGCTTGAGATACTCTTTATTTGCAGTCCAACAGACAAGTACATAGGAAGAACAAGTGTTATTACCTGTGGTCGCCCCCCCTCACTGGCAGCACTGCTTGCGCACGGAGTCAGCCTGCGAGGGCCGCACGTCCGCCGGCTCGGCGTCGGGTCGGATCACGTCGCCCTCCGGCGGGTCGCGCATCTGCTTCTGAGACACGATCCTGTAGATTTCTGCGGGGATAAATAATCACTTGTTAATGTTCTACCGTTGCATTCCGTGACTGGAACCGACATAAGTCGGATCGTTACAGACGGTTCACCGAATTTCATACGGTCCCGAGCATTAATATGTATACACTTTGGTACCATGTCACATTAACTTTTTTGACAAATTGAACTGTAAGTCTCACTAAATGTCAAATATGTTATAACATCACGTCTATTTCCCGTTGGCGTAGACAGACACAACAGAATTCCACTTACTACAATCCTGACACACCACTTCCGCTACTACCACTTTCCTCAACGATCTCCGTGGTCCAGTGGTTGAGCGTTGGGCTCACGATCCGGAGGTCCCGGGTTAGATTCCCGGAGGGAACATATCACAAAAATTACTTTGTGGTCCCTAGTTTGGTTAGGACATTACTGGCTGATCACCAGATAGTCGTGCTTCGGAGGGCACGTTAAGCCGTTGGTCCCGGTTACTACTTACTGATGTAAGTAAGTAGTCGTTACATGAGCCATGTCAGGGGCCTTTGGCGGTTCAATAGTAACCCCTGGCACCAAGGTTGATGAGATTGGTAATTCACCTCACAACCCACACGTTAGAAGAAGACCATTTTCATCAAAAAAATCATGCACGCTTGCCTGTCTAGACTACTCTAGCGTGGTGGTGGGCGCGTAGGCTTTCTGGGGAAAGGGGCAAATATGTACAGTAAAATTAATCATCTGAAGGACTGTAGAAAGACTTCGAGAAAAAGACAATAATATGGTATATGCTCGCTGACACTCACAATAGGAAAGTGACGTGTACATAATAAGTATTCGTGACTAATTGAGCCAAACATTTTATGTGACATATTTATGAATCATTAAATACGTGGTCGGTTCCGGCCTACGAGTGTTTATACTGCCGTCACAAACGAATACCAGTTGGCAGTCCAAATTTAGCATTGTAACTGTAACTGGTCGGTCGTATGAATAATTGATTGCTAATCATGAATGGTTGGAACTATGTAGAGCTATTTTATGTCTCACTAAGTAAATGAAAAAAAAAAAGAAAAACAGCATCACGCCTGTATCCCTGAAGGGACAGTACTGAGATGTATAGAATCCACTCCTCGCTAATCCCATATAATAGGGCGCCTTAGGAAATGTCCTTAGGAAAGGTTCAGTACGATCTACTCAGAACCGGCGTGCGTATATGAAACGATTGATGAATATGGAGGAAGCAAAAGAAGTATGTCAGGATCGAAGCAAATGGATTTCCAGTCTCTGTTTATCCCGGTGGGAAATCGGCGTGAGTTTATGTATGTATGTATAATAGGGCGCCTATTCCATTCCTGTCCTGTCCTTTAACCGGGCATAGCACGAAATTTTGAGCTTTGGAATCACAACCCGGAGGCCCCGGGTTCGAATCCCGGTGGGGACATATAACAAAAATCACTTTGTGATCCATAGTTTGGTTAGGACATTACAGGCTGATCACCTGATTGTCCGAAAGTAAGATTGTTCGGAAGGCACGTTAAGCCGTTGGTCCCGGTTACTATTTACTGATGTAAGTGAGTAATCGTTACATGAGCCACGTCAGGGGCCTTTGGCGGCTCAATCATAACCCTGACAGCAGGGTTGATGAGGGTGGTATTCCTCACCCATACGATAAGAAGACCGGGCACAAATTGTGGAAACCACGTGGTATAAATTATGTATGATCCAAACATGAATTCAAACCCACTGCGATGTAAATTACGCCTTCTCCGAACAGGGCAATCGCCGATTTACTTGACGCTGAGGTCGTCAACCTTGTGGAGGCTGCTAATAAAAATGAAACAAAGTGGTCCCTAATCAAAGACAGGTTGGAAACCACTGTTCCCTTAGAACTAACTATACTCGTAAATAACACGTCTTGTTTCTATGGCGGATGTACACTTGAGTTGTAATCGCAATAACAGCCTAATTAATGATTTATTGTCAAGATTGATTATCTTGATAACAGTGAATACAGATGGCAATTAATGAAACAAAACGTAAAAACATTTTATAAATTGTAATAAATAATTTGTTTTGTTAATATTCTTTATCTTATGTTTGATTAGTCTATTTCTTTACTGTAAGTAACTGTTTTGTTTATGGTAGAATAAAATACTCCATTTTGTATTCTTTGGGAAAAAAAAAATATACCATAACATAGGATGATGAGAATGACATATCTTTCGTCTTTTTCTTAGTACTATATATCTGACGGAGGGACGGGTAGATCCATCTCATTCTCGGGTTCACACATTGTCTTTTATTTAAATTATACCATAAACGTCCAGTAACAAACGTGTATTCAAATATCACAATTGTAATCACAACAAATAATGGCGAATGACACTGATACGAAACGATTAGAAAACGCGGCGAGTTCGTTACGGGCTGGCTTGACCACCGATCCGATCAGTCGCGAACCGAGTCCCGTCAAACTTGTCAAAGTGACAAGTTGTCCTTCATTCATTCAACTGTTCATCTGTTATGTTGTCCATCTTGAACCTAGTACAGGTGTGACAACTTGATAACCTAATTATTAATGTTGCCATTTCTTAACCAGCCCAGTAGCGACCTCACCCAAGCTAACTGCTTGACGTTTTCGATTCATAATCGAAACAACTGCTTTACAATTTCGGAACTAGATGGCGACACTATACGCACTCTCCGACATATCTATCCTGTTGTCATGCTCATGCTACGTTAAATATGGTGTAGTTTGACAGTTCTATTAGCTCTATCTCTGTCTTACACTCGTCGTAAGTGAAGGACGGCACTATTATCAGAGCTGACAGATAGTGTCTAGGCCGTATTGAAGCAATTCATCGCATCTTCATCGCCTCATTAGCGTTGTCCCGTTTCTCACGGGGTCCGTTAACCTCAACCTGAAGATTTAACAGGTCAGAGTTTTTACAGAAGCGACTGCCTGTTTGACTTTCTAACCCGCGAAGGGAAAAACAAATTCGAAAATCATTGGTTTACGCCCGTGCTGGGTTTCGAACCTGTGACCTCACAGTGAGAGTCAAGCGTTCTTTTAACTTGGCTACCAATGCTATCACGGAATTCATCTAAAAAACAATTGTACGGTCATGAGCATTAATATGTATACACTTTGGTACCATGTCACATTAACTTTTTTGACAAATTGAACTGAAGTCTCACTAAATGTCAAATATGTTAGTGCGACAGGGTCCTAAAGTGGGTACATCATATTGCTCATGACTGTACGCGTCAACAAATGTCAAATAACTATTTATTTATTTATTAATAATTATTTATTTATTTATTAATAATTATTTATTTATTTATTAGCAATATTGCTTTTTTAGATGAACTTGCTAGAAAAAACTCGTATCACATTAGAGGAACTACCCGCATTTGCTATTATCTACTATTACTTCATTAGCATTCAGCTTTGTCCTCCACCTACTTCAATTAGGGTTAAAGTCCATAAAAATCGATATGGGCTTAGCAATATCGGGCATCTCTGAATTAATGTAGGAAAGTGAGTAGAACGGAACGTAAGATTGATAAGTAAGAGAGAATACTATGGAAGGACTAGCTTTTGCCCGCGACTTCATCCGCGTGGCGAGTTATAAAAGAGAAATCTTTGTGTGTGTGTGTGGGAGTGCATATCAAATTTCAAACATCTAATTTATGCAGTTTAGATTTTTCATACAATGTTTTTTTCCCGCTAAATCCCATTTTTCAAAATACAGCCATAACTAAACTTTATATTTACTAAGGTATGCATACATGCTAGATTGAAAATCTATCTTACGCGGTTTCGATTTTTTCATACAAATGTTTTTTCCCGTTAATTCCCGTTCCCGTGGGAATTCCGGGAATTCCTTTCTTAGTGCACCTCTACGGTACCTAAGCTACGTCCCTTCCAAATTTCAAGTGCCTACGTTTAGCCGTTTAGGCTGTGCGTTGATATGTCAGTCAAGTCAGTTTCTCCTTTTATATATATTAGATAGATAATGAATGGGGATTTGGCTGTCTATGATTATTGGGGTCGGAGTGTGAAGGTGCATTTGTTTTTTGTAAAAAAAGGAAAACATAAAAGGAATGAAGATAAATAAAATATCCCTTTTAATTATATATCCAACATGAATGAATAAACACTTGGTTGCTCATGCTCACACATTAATAGGGCATTTAGGACCACAGTGCAATTTATTTAAAATATCTAATCTTAGATATTATCACACCTCGGACACTTCATACAAATAACCTCATTTTACACAGACTCTACACATTGACATAATCGTACACGCGCATTTGTGTGTGTGACGTCTTGACACCATACGATTCCCGTGTAAACTATGTTCGAGGGGGAATGAGGTAAACCTGGGGCGCTAGTGGGGAGCGGAGACTTGCCATTCTATATGTAGTATTATTCCTTATTCTATGATATTACTCAGCTGATCGCAAAATCTGGAAATACCTTGTATTGTTCACTTTAGCTCCCATTGCGTTGCTAGATCGGGCTTATACTTACCAGTTAGAATGTTCTGGAATGCAGGCTCCACGTTGGTAGAGTCGAGAGCGGAAGTTTCAATAAAACTAAGTCCGTTCCTTTCCGCAAACGCCTTCGCCTCTTCTGTAGGGATGGATCTGAAAATTACAACATAACCTATATATACAGGGTATTAAGGACATCGTAATGAAAACTTCCGAGGGATGAGTCAGACTATGATTCTAGACTATCAAGTGGAATTTTCCGTCGCAAAAATATGGAAATGAAAATAATTTAAAAAGACATTAAAATTTTCATTAATTTTTAACAGGAAATTTCACTTGACATCAACTCGGAATCGTCTGAATCATCCCCCTCAGTGTTCGTTACGGTGTCACTTAAAGACCCATACGTACTCGTATGGCTACCTGTACGTACTTGCACGGGATATAAGTGACATCGTAACGAATACTGAGAGAGATGATTCAGGGCAGGATTCTTAGTTAATATCAAGTGTGACCGGTCTCTATTCCCCCATACATTTTATATCTACACCCGATGCATCGGGTCATATCGATTGGGTAGCATAATACCCCTTTATCATTATTATGATTACTTCCGGCCCTATGGGCGTCTTGTATATCGTGGCTAACTTTGCAAACTGACGTATCCGAAATTTTTTGCTAAAATAATTTGCGTCTTATTGACAATTCTAAAGGTGCAAATCATATTCGCCAAAAAAATCTGATAAGTGAGTTAGTGACGTCAGCGACTTGCCTTTATTTTTATATGCAATAAAGTGTATGTATACATACAGATCTCTAGGCTAGAACGGTGTCGCGATTGAAATTTAAATAAAGGCTTGGGTTCATTTTAAATTCAAATAGCTGAAGTTTTCTTGAGTGCAAACTGTTACAGTCTACAACTGAACCAGATTGTGGATGTAAGGTCAGAATACAATTTGTACTTCGCCTTTCACGTTGAATGTATTTTTTTTACCTTTCAAGATGTAGAGAGACAAAAAAATATGATTTTGATTATTAATAACTACACATCATCCCCCTAGAATTATCCCTTTTTTCACAGGGTCCTCTTACCTAACCTGAAGATTTGACAGGTCCGATTTTTACAGATGCGACTGCCTGTCTAACCTTCCAATCCACGAAAGGAAAACCAGCCCAATACAGGTTAGGTCACATACCTCCGAAAATGCATTTCTCAGGAATGTGGGTTTTCTCACGATGTTTTGACGGTGTTTTTTGTTTGTGATTATTAATAACCACACATTTGATGAAAACACTTTTTCACCTTAATCACTTTTTGTACCTTAAGTTTGGTTAGGACATTACAGGCTGATTACCCGATCGTCTGAAAGTAAAATGATCCGTGCTTCTGAAGACACGTTAAGCCGATAGCCCCGATACAAATACGTGTAGTCGTAGTCGTCGTCGTATACGTAGTCGTTACGTGAGCCATGTTAAGGGCCTACGGCTCAATAGTAACCCTGACACCGGGGTTGATGAGGCCCGTTTTTGACGTCACAACCAGAACCCATTCGAGAGAAGCTACTTTATTCAGTAGAATATAATAGAAATAGTTTATTATAATTTGGCACACACAAAAGACAATACCATCATTTAAAATTTTCACATAACAAGTAGTCGAAATGATCATAAAGTGTGGTGGACGTCCTAAGACAAAAATGCCTCACTCAGCACAAGTCACGGCGTGAACCACGACGCTGGTATTATGTGGATCCTGTTAGATGAGGCACGAACATCGTGTTCCATAAATATTCCGCTCGTATGTGTCTTACCTGAGATGCCTGAGATCGCTCTTGTTGCCCACCAGCATGATAAGTATGTTCTGGTCGGCGTGGTCGCGCAGCTCGCGCAGCCATCTCTCCACGTTCTCGTAGGACAGGTGCTTGGCTATGTCGTAGACCAGTAGCGCGCCGACCGCGCCGCGATAGTAGGCGGATGTGATCGCGCGGTACCGCTCCTGCCCCGCCGTGTCCCAAATCTGGGCCTTTATGGTTTTGCCATCGACCTGCAAAGAGGGTTGGGTTTGGTAAACACTCTTAAACTTTGTGTACACAGTACACACGCGTTGTTTGTACATTTACAAACATGTGCCTACTTTTAGAGATGCAAATATCGCGATTTGTTTCGCTCTTTGCATGGATATTTTTTAAATTTTAACACTTTTATATTTAAGCAACCGAATAACGGGTTCTTACCACGTTAAAGTCACGGATATGAGACCCCGGTATTACGTGTTTTAATTACGATAATAATCGCGTAAACCTCAATGTTTAACACCTTTAATCCTTTAACTCCAGCCGTCGCAGCACGAGGATCTTTTATGCGTCTATTGGTCGAAGCCCTCGATATAATTCAAGCCGCGCGCGGGGCGCAAACCTCGCTGATATGATAGAATTATTTAATCGCGTCGCGCGCGACTTAAAAAGTCTTTTTATTGTTGTTTTGTTGCAGATTATGTTGTTTTATGCTGTTTGTGGTGACCTTTAATAATAAACGTTTTAAATTGTTTCTTTCTTTCTTTGTAACGGTCCCTCTCATGCTGTCACTGCAGTTCTAATTATCACATACAGTACCTATATTGGTCAATAATTTTATCATTCCCGGAGAGACGTGTTAGTAAAAAGTGAGTATGTAATTAAAAAACCCATAACCGACATGTTTATCTTATTTTTAATATAATATGATAATCTCATTTACAAAGTTTGCCTTCCTGATAAAGTCACTGGTACGGATCAAACATTAAAATTTAGGTAAGTACGTCAATTTATTATAGACACAGACATACATAAGACCGGGGTAAGCAGAGACTATGAAATTCCATTTGCTTCCATCTGGACACACTTCTCTTGGTCCCTCCACATTGATCATTTCATACACGCACGATGGTTCAGAGTAGACTATAGACAGACACAACACAATTCACGTGGGATAATATAGAAGTAGTTAAACATTGGTGCTAATTCCTGCAGACGCCATCTAATTTTATTTTAAGTTATACCTGTCATTTTCTTATCCGTTGAAAAAGAAAGGGACGGGTAATCGACAGGCACAAAATTTATGGAATACACGTCAATTTTAAGCAGAAATCTAAAACAACCGTCTAAAAATTTTACATGAGCCAATAACCCGACAAAGTAGACAGCACGTCAAAGGGATTACAAACCAGCGAGATGCCTATTTTATTCGCCCGAGTTATTCAATGGTTTTAAAATTAACTTGTTGACAATCATCCGTACCTTTCCTTTTCACAGATATAAAAATGACGGGTATAACTTAAAATAAAATTAGGAGGTGTCTGCAGGAATCGGGGCCATTGTAAGTTTTTTAAATGTAATAAACATATTATTTTTAATGTATCCCATCAAAATTTATAACTAAGCTAGATTAAAACTCGCGAACTCTGATTTCACTTTTCAAGTACACAACAAACTTCGATGTTTATGTATGACATCATCATTTCTAGATGAAACAATACAATACATGTAATCTAAGTTCTTACTTTACTCTATGACTTTGTGAGTCAAATCAATGTTCATCGGAGAGTACCTATGTTGAATCACGAGCACAACAGTTAGAAACAAGATGATAAGAAACGTATTATTTAATGAATTTATTGTTTGGTAGAACTTACATACATACACGAACGCAAGTCCGTGACCCATTGGTATTCATGTACAGTCATGAGCAATATCATGTACCCACTTTAGAACCCTGTCGCACTATCATATTTGACATTTAATGAGACTTACGGTTTAATTTGTCAAAAAAGTTAAATGTGACATGGTTTCAAAGTGTTTACATATTAGTACTCGTGACCGTGCATAGATACATTAACATAAATAACCTGTATATACATCCCACTGCTGGGCACAGGAATCTCAATCAATCAATAATACTTTATTGCACAACGACATATACAAAGAACATAAACATACGAATAAAAACATAGGCACAATAGGGTATTTATGATTACCGCCTCCGTCCGAGTTCGATTCCCGACGGGGACATTGTCGAAATCACTTTGGGAGAGTGCAACACATTTTTTTTACATTTCTTTACATTTCACGACTTTACAGTGCAGAAGCGCCAATGCGCCGTGAAACTTTCAATATAAACAATAATATAATTAAACATGCTTCTCCTATGTGAGGTAAACCTAGCTCAGCAGCTGGTGTGGAGCGGAGAGTTGCCGTTCTATCATCATTCATCATCATCAGCCCATTAACGTCCCCACTGCTGGGGCACGGGCCTTCCCTATGGATGGATAGGGAGATCGGGCCTTAAACCATCACGCGGGCCCAGTGCGGATTGATGGTTATTAACTACTGCTAATGCAGCCGGGACCAACGGCTTCACGTGCCTTCCGAAGCACGAAGGAGCTCGAGATGAAAACTTTTTTGTGGTCACCCATCCTATGACCGGCCTTTGCGTAAGTTGCTTAACTTCAACAATCGCAGACCGAGCGCGTTTACCGCTGCGCCACCGAGCTCCTCAATATAATTGCCGTTCTATTCGTAATATTATTCCTTATTCTATGACCGTAGTCCAGATGACAGTAGATGAGAAATTTAGAAGTCACGGGGAGGAAGCTAGTGTTTCATAATCTTTGCCATGGCAACAACCTACCATAGGAGACGAATACAATTCATTGATTGAGGTTAATTGACGCAGATTTTGGACAGACCTTTGCCCTGTTCAAATTTTGTCCATATCGTGTCGTTCAGACATCCGTATACAATTATTTCTCATAAAGGTGGCTGGCTGCAAGCGGGTTTCCGGCGAGTTGACTACTGCCTAGCCTACCCTTATATGGATCACGGACGTAGTTTTCTTAGTACGACTTTATGTGATCAGTCATGATAATAAATCAATTATTTACGGACTTCTGTTCGAAGTATCAAGCCTTTATGCATATCCGGCGAGCATGAAGACTGATTAGAGCGGAAGAATCGAAAGTGGTGTGTCAGGATCTTAGAAGTGGAATTGGGTCGTGTACTAGGTTCAAGAGGTCCGTGAGGGGTTTAGCGGTGTTATTTTATTCTTTTTTGTTAATTTTTCGTTGTATTCAATAATAAAAAAAAAGAAAAGATAAATTATGACATTCTGATTACTAAGACATGATTACTAAGAAGACGGATTTTAATCGTCCTGGTTCGACTCCTAGACTTAGAATTTTGTTTGTGAGTTTGAATTCATGTTTGGATTGGTCCATCACGTGGGGGTGATCACGTGGTATCCAGGACACACGCCCGGTTAGCGGTAATAGGCTCGCCCCCTACATGGGACTTAAACATAGCTGGCGAGGAATGGATGCCCTTTAGGTACAAGAAGAAAGGGGAGAGATAATTCCCGCCCGTAACTTTCTATTCACCACCTCTAGTCTTCAGGTTTAGTGGCAGACGATCTTTCCTCCGCGTATGACTATTCCGGAAGAGATATAGCGTGAACACACGCTTCTATGTAGGAAAATGAGCCATTGTTAAGAATACTTTCTTATGTGAAAGAATCTTTCGCAAATCCGGCGAAGTATGTCGGTAAATGAAAATCGTGTGGAAATCGATGCATTATGGAATCTATCTTCTAGGTGAAATTATGTGAAAGATAAACTAAGAGATAAGCAACGGTTTACGCTGGGGATGGGCGCTGGAAACAAAATTTCTTGTTCTTAGAAAAAGAAAACAAAAAAGCGCGAAATTAATTCCATTCAAAATCAAAAATAACGAAAAAAGGATTGCTTATTTTTCTGGTAATTAGGTATGTAAGCAGACAAAGAACCAATTTTAATTAAATAAATAACAATTCAACCACAATATTAAATGTCAGTATTGCCAGTCACAGGAACTTTCCTGCAAACTAGGGTGGTATTAACAAACAAATCTCAGCTGAACCTGCCCTCAAGATCATGCTAAAGTCCTTGTTTTTATATAAAAACTGTCACATTGACATGATATTGAGGGCAGTCTCAAGGCTGAGATCAGTTTGTTAATACCACCCCTAGTTCTGATATTTTTTTCTGAAAGTTTTTTTTTTTTATTTCAGTGCACAACAGGTGTTAGTGTAGTTTTATTAATATAAAATAGCTATTCAATGCAATATGAACTCTGGACTGCAGTATAAGTGTACCAATTCCAGTAAAAACCTAGTTTTAAGTTATACTCATCATTTTCTTATCTGCCGAAAATATCTTTATTATATCTAAATAATTTAAATTAAATAAACATCTATTTCTAATATAAAAACAGTACAGTGTACAGTGATACATAATTTCCTTTAAAAAGTTATAATGTATAAAGTAAGTACAAGGAAATAAATAGGTAATTAAAAAAGAAAGTCACAAATATGCTTTAAAAGCCATGCTCTTGTCAGTGTAGCATTCTTCTCCATTCTTCTTTCAAGAGAAAAAATTGAGCAGTGGTTTCTCCCTTGCCTTCCAAGTGGTTTCCTTCTTGAATGATTAACTAATATAATTAAGTCTTGAATTACATTTATGTAAAAAAAAAGTGATGCTAACTAATTCAATTTACTCCACTAAAATGTCTAAATATGGTGTGAGCTAAACAATGTAACAGATTGGAGAAACCAGTCTAAACAACACACAAACAGCGATTATTCATTAATGTTACCATAATGACATCAATACATTCTCAGTCTCAGGCTTGTCATCAAATAGTTACTTTGTTAGGTACTACAAGTACAGATGCCTACCTATGCAACAATAAAAAAGCTACAAGCAATTAGTAAAAGGCACTGTTTTTTTTTCTTAATACTGGCTGCCTTTATTTTGATCTTTATAAATATAACTTAATGAAATAAATTAAAATAGCAATATAAATCAGAAAATGGAACTGTATGTAAATAATAATTAGTTACAGGGAGCAGGCAAACAAAAACATGTTTTTTTTTTAAGACAGGGAGTTTGCTGCCAACATGCTTGAAAACAAACAACAAAAAAATGATGGAAACTTTACTTATTTGTGACTAAACTAAAACATAGATAGTAGAACTACAATAACAGGTATTATTAATAACGACGTATCAAATTGTGACGCTAATAAAGAGGTCACCACAAGTTCATTACACTTAGCCCACAAAACTAAATAAAGACTCACCTCTATACTTCTAGTTGCAAATTCCACTCCTATTGTCGATTTTGACTCTAAGTTGAATTCATTTCTAGTGAAACGCGAAAGAAGACTGCTTTTTCCCACGCCAGAGTCCCCTATTAGTACAACTGGAACAAAGAATAACACACATTCAAATCTTAACTATAAAAAAAAACAATATCTAACCTATTATAATAGTTTTATTACGGGAAAACTATGTTTGATAAAATGCACGGAGATTAGATCATACAAGGATTTCGGTTCGTGACTCAGTCAAGATTTTACGAGAAATCGATCGTTTCGTACATAATCAGCTGTTACAAAACATAAGTCTGTCTTAATACTAAATTGGCCATAAGTTGACTAGTTTTAAATATAAACTTAACATAAAAAAGACTAAGGAGAGTCCTAATATGTAACAAAGGGAATAATAATAGCAATTTACAATATTTTCTACGTCATTTATAACGAACAACGATAACAAAGAAACAGCTGGAACCGTCAGGATTGCGATTGTGTTTGATGAGAAGTACATTATTTATATAAATTACGGGTTTACCTTTGAACAAATAATCGTATTCGTCCTCTCTTGTGCCCATTTTGATTATCTAGAGCTCTCTTCTTCGACGTCAAAATCGGTCAGATAAAAAACGTCAAAGATGAACGTAAACAAAAATAATTGCAGACACAAATATCACAGTTCTTTGAAACACTGCACAGCTTCCAAAATATCACTTTTGCACAGGGATTATTTGGATATTTGTGGGCTTATTCTAATAAAATTCTAAATTCCAAGGGACAAAATGGCGGATTGTTTTACGCCCCTCTTGAGTACGCTCATCAGTATAACTCATAGATAATGATGTTGTTTTAGAGTTTCAAATGACAATAGGAATTAGATATTTTTTCTTACTAAACAAAGGTGAATCTGTTGGAAATTGCATCAACTAGATTCGTGAAGGCAACACATTGATTGCGTTATTCATTTTAATAATTTAATGTTATTTTTAAGATTTATATCCAACTTAAGAACAACAGTGAATATGGTTTTGGAACGGACCTTACAGATGGAAAAAGAGATGACAGCGCATGCGTTGACGTTTCACAAGAAATGACGTTTGCAACATATGGATGCGATCAAAATAAACAAATTATTTTTTTCGTTTATTTATATTTAACGACAACTAATTATCTACAAGGGTTATTATCAATCTATGCTGTAGCAGCTACGGCGGCTGTATCGTCTTCATCGTCACTATCTTCTCGAACTTCCTTTGGTATTTCACGTTCGACATGCACAAAGGGATCTATTTTTAACTTCTCCGGAGAGGGCGGGCTTCCGATTACGCACCTGTTCAATTAAACAATAATTATAATGTTTACACGTTTCAAGTTGATAGGTATTAAATTATTATTGTTACATGTGAAAATTATTTTTTTCCTGTTGAACCATCTCTAGAACTAAGTATGTTGGAAAGGGTAATGATATAGAAAATAATACCTAGTTATGAAGTCTCCTTCTCTCTTAGGACGCGCAGACTGCAGGTCTTTCAATAGAGCATCAATATTCTCCGCCACTTGTTTAGGCTCCATATTCAACTGCAAATACAACCAAAAAATAAGTTTTTCTTTCACAGTGAATAAATGAATTTTGAATTTTAATTTTAATAAAGGATAAGTATTAAATCAGACAGAAGCCTAGTCTGAAGGCCCTTACAAACAAGAAGCTGTAGGAAAAAGAGTCATTAAGTGTAATAAATTGATATTCACTAAGAGTTGAACTAACTACACCTGGCTGCACCGCATCGTACTTTCCTATGTTTTCTGTCAATAATAATCATAATAACTCTGACGTCTGGGTTGATGAGGTTGGTAATTCACCTCACAATTCACACGATAGAAGAAGCCTGAGAACCGTCATTTGCTAGAGCGTGATATGAGCGGGACTGCGACCTCACTTCAACCGGTTCGTCGATTCTGCCGCGTGCGGTCGCATTATCTCGCTCTAAGCAAATGATTCTAAGTAACAGAGAAGGATAGGAGCATAGGAAAGCGGTTCAGCCAGATGTAGTTCAATCCTAAGTGGGCTTGAACAAGGGGATTGAACAGTGCACCGCAAAAAGAGAGAGATAGCATTAATAACAGTAATAAAATATTCACGCATACACATACCCTCCCCACAGGTATCTCAACCTTCCCAAAGCTCTCCTGGGTGTCATCTTTCGACACTCTGTACTGTACCCCAGCAGCAAATTTCTTCACGAGTTCTGCTAAATCAGGATCCAGAGTTCCATTTCTGACGGTAGGGAACTTCCGCTTCAAAAGACCACGGATTGGGACTAAGTCTGTGATGATGTTGGGATGCGCGATTACATAGTCGTAGTCACCTAGCTTTATCTCGCCTTCCTGTGGGGAAAAATATTATAATATTTTGAGTACTTACAGCACTAGCATAGTTATCTTGTTGAGTGCCTGCAATTAACAACCAATCAATAATTCTTTATTGCACATATAACATATAGGACAGTCATAAATGGATGAAATAATTACAACAGGTGACCTTATTGCTAAACCGCAATTTCTGTCAGCAACCTTAGAGCACATTATAGAGCACTGGCATCAACTAATCCAATCTAGTGTATCAAATCCCACTGCAGGGTAAATAGCTCCCTATTTTTTTCCAATTTTTCACAGTTTTGTGCATAGAATACTCACCTGAATTTTCTTAATAAGATCAGAACCACCGGCCATCTTGGCCCCGGCGTCGGTAGCTTCCTTGATCAGCTCAGCACCCTTACAGAAAGCGAGAATGGATCGCTCTTCATCTCTAGGGAAGAAATGAGGAAGGAGAGTCAGACGAGTGAAGTTCTCCATGTAACGATTCTGTAAACCAAGTAAACGTGAAATTAAAAGATATGAATAACAACAACAACACAGGTAAGGTAGATAATTAATTATAACTCATTTATTTATGACAAAAAGAAACTTGGTATGTATGTATTACTATGCTATTGCATTAGGGTAAAATTGTAATGGTAGATGTAAGTGAAAATAAGAAAAATTGTACTGATTGTTGATAATGTGTTTTTTTTTCAATAGTGGTGCATCTAGACCAATCTAAAGCAACTTTTCACATCTTCTATGTTACCTAAACCCAATTAAAATAGCTTTCTTAAGAAAAAAAAAGAATCAAGAAGAAAAAAAAAGAATCAAGAAGAAGAAGAGTTGTATCAGAATAATTTATTTAATGTCTTTTTCACACTAAGCTGTAGCATAAACTCTCATCTTTTGGACATCCTATCATTCTAAACACCAGCTACTGTCATTTGTTTTTTAACCAGAGTATAATTTAATTTAATGAGAATAGTTTTTTACCTTTTTTACAGCAGCCATATTGAAATGTATCTCTGCAAAAACAAGTGCATCGGGCACATTGTACATGGTGGGATGGTGAGTCTGTTGATGGAGTTTGACTGCTTCTTCAGCCGAGTACACTACCCAACGGTAGTATTTAATGGGGAAAACATCATCCTTTGCTAGTTGTTTGTACGAATCATCTACAAATTTTGATACACTCAGTTTTGCGCCCCTGAAATTGAATTGTGTAACAGCATAAATAATTATTAATTACATTAATAAATGAATAATAAATACAGCTCAACACAAGTATAAAATTTATTAGCCCGCATCTTACTTAATAAAGTTTGTACTTACTTGTCTTTTCCTCTTTGATTGTGTGGTATAAATCCCACTTTAGTGACTTCCACTTTAACTTTTTTTGCACGAGCCTTGGCCCTAGTGCCTTTACGTGCCGCATAGTATACCGTTGCTGTATGAACTGATCTCTGCAAAAATATAAGAGTCATTCTCCTATAGGGTTAGCATAAAAAAACTAATTTATTTGCTTGATTAATTATTTGAATAATATATTCTTTGGAATGTAATAAATAAATTGTAACAAAACGTAAGGCATATCCCTATTCTGCCTTTCTTTATATCTTCTATATTTACAAATTAAAATTAAATTGTTGCGATTTCGTAAATGACTTACCAAACATGTAGTGTTTATCTTACAAAAAGATAAGGTGTTATTCAACACTGAACCTGAAAAATGTAATAAGAATGTTATATATTTATAAGCATTCTTGTATGATTCTCATTAAAATTTATGAATAAAGATAGATAGTAAAAGTTATGAAGTGATTGATAACTTACGAAATAACGTCCCAGCCATATCTAATGGCTGTAATAGTTAAAATTTTAAATAAACATAAAAGTAACTTATATTTATCGCAAGAACCTTTTTTAAATTCTTTGAGGTTATATTTGTTTTTTTTTTAAATGACAACTTTAGAAATGGCAACAAGGTTAGTGATATTTCAGCCTTGTGACTTGCAGTTGTTGTATTTCCCGACAATATAACAGTATAGACGACGCGACGGTCCGCAATTTAATTATTTTTTAAAATGTAATGAATGTAACAGAACTAAAAATATAGTGATGGCAGTTGAATCTCTTGACACGCTCTTGATTTTATTGTATTTTTGGTTTATTTATATTATTTTACTTTATCGTTAAATTATTTTGTGCGTGGAACGGAACGCTGTGTGGTTTCTTGTCTATGAATTTTACAGATAATAAAATACTGTTCTAAATATATGGATAGTACTCCTTGTTGACTCCTTGTAATAAACAACTTTTTTTTACCGCCATCTATGAACAACTCCTGGGTCGTGGGACTATTCTTATTGCAATTTTTTTAAACCGAGACCAAAGACCGAGACACTTACCTTGTTGCGTGGACTCACAGACTACTAAGAGAACCTAGTTCAGACGAACGTCTCTCATACAAAACAAAAGCCTCAGAATTTAGAGTTTGACACTTGATTTGACATATTTGAAATTATATTGCCACACGTAAAAATAATTGTGGGGTTGCCATGGTAATGATATGGCACGGCTAGGCAGAAGTGGTTTTAAATTATTTAGATAACTTAATTTTCGATGACAACTCACATAACACTGGCGAAGCTTGCCTAATGCTAAGCCTTCGCAAATTGTCATCACACAAACACTGTAACTTCTGCACTTCTAGAGTTCTTCCTACCTCACTTTTAGGAACTGGTGAAATATAGCGTCTTTTCGTCTTTTCGCTTACTTATCTTACACTCATACTGTACGGATATCACAGTTTTCTAGTTGAGAGGCTAAGTACGGAATTAATTCAACGCAAACTTCACTCGATCACTTACAATTACAAAACTGCAATGTAACAATGATTGATTTTGGATTTTGTTTGGTTAAAACGCTGGGCGGGCAGCGCTTGCCCTTGTGTCTATGTT
The DNA here is from genome assembly GCF_024362695.1 of Pectinophora gossypiella. Taxonomy (NCBI): domain Eukaryota; kingdom Metazoa; phylum Arthropoda; class Insecta; order Lepidoptera; family Gelechiidae; genus Pectinophora; species Pectinophora gossypiella. The sequence continues at coordinate 1,534,344 of NC_065413.1, forward strand.
TATATCCTAAGATTGTCCCAAGATGGCGGAGGATCTCAGAGGGGTGAAATGAAGTAGGAGAGGGGTGAAGTAAATGTCATTTTCTAAATTCTGTACGTTTGCTCTAAGGTACAATTTTTTGTATGAACATTTCCGGCCGTGGGTTACCCTTCCTCCATTGGTTGACTCTATGGTCAATCAAACGGCTTTGTCAATTTGTCAAACGAGCGCAGCGCAGCCGCAGTCGAAACAAAACATTTATTTTAAATTCATAAAAGAAAATTCCATTATTTACTTTATAAAATGTATTAACTGAGTAGTCTTTAAGTGGAAGTACGTATTTAAGTGAAAATGGAGAAAGTTAATTGCACTTTATTATTGGTTTCGCTGTTTGTTTTGCTTTGGGGTGTGGCCGGTCAATATGAATGGCAAACTCGCGATGCTTTTGATGATGTCCGGCTTAAAATGGACAAGGTAACGGCGGATAACTGCTTTATTACGCATCTGGACGACTTATACCTGCCCGAGGACTCCGTGTCTCACCACCCGGATGTGAAAGAAATCAATATCAACCCCGTATTCCCGAATCGAACTGCGATGTTGCACCTCCACAACATGGCTATGAATAGGGCATTTTTCTGGAGCTATATACTCCAGTCGAGGTTTATTCGTCCAGCCATAAACGATACGTACGATCCCGGTATGATGTACTACTTTCTTTCGTCGGTAGCCGATGTTTCGGCGAACCCGTACATTAACGCTAGTTCGATATATTTTTCACCGAACATGTCCTACACTTCTTCGTACCGTGGATTCTTCAATAAAACGATGCCGAGATTTGCACCACGAGCGATCAGAGCCGACGACTTCAATGACCCTGTCCATCTACAGAAGATATCAACGTTAAACACATTTTATGTGGAAGATTTGGGTGCGTTTGACCCGTCAAGTTTATCAAAGGACTATACGTCAGACTTCTATCGGATCAATGAGTGGTACCAATTATGGTTGCCTGATAAAGTGGCACAAAGGCATGACACTAAGACTACATATCAAGTGGAGATCAGATATGCAAACAATACTAATGAGACTTTTACATTCCATGGACCACCTGGGAATGATGAGGTGAGAAACATTTTTTACTCTAATTTAAAAAAAAAATATTTATTCTTTATTTTGTTCTAAATTAAAAATTATTGAGACTGAACACCCTGGGTGATCATGCCAGCCTCAAAAGTGCTTTTGGATATCCCTTAGGCAAAGAGTTGGTCAACCAGATAATACCTTTAAACTAAAAGCTTTACTTGTTACTGGTTCTGCTAATCAGCAATTTATAATTTTCGAGCCCTATTGGTCTAAGGCCAATCAGAAGTCGCTGTTCCGAGAAACTGTGTAAATAAACATGTTTTTATACAGAATATGTTAAGATAACTCTAGTAACCTATGTAATGATATGCATGTGTTGAAGTTTCTACAAAATAACTTTTAGGTAGGTATTATAAAATATATATATATATTTTTATAATAATAAAATGTATTTATTAGTCCAAACGACTTAATAACTATTGATACAGTTGGATAATAGCAGAAGTACAACCTGCACTATAAATACCAGCTATCTCCCATTGATACAATAATACATTATCTGCAATTTGTTAATCTGCAATAAATTTGCAACTCTAAAACTATATTCGGCTTTGTTCAGCATTAACTGCAGAATAAGCTAGTTTCCAACAGTAACTTCAAAACACGAAATTACCATGGAATTGTATGAAAAGGCACACTGACAAAAACATGATAAAATGTTGGTTTTTCTTTATATTATTTTCTTGATCATTATTCATAAATAAGTAAAATTAAAATGTTTTTCGTCAGTTTCAGATCTGTCTTTATTTAGTAATCAGAATTTACATACATACATACATAAACATACATAAACTCACGCCTATTTCCCACCGGGGTAATCAGAATTTAATAATTTATATTTGACTTTGGACACTACCCAATTCTCTTCTAATCTTTTTATCCCCTGTTGGGATGTAGGGCTTGAAGAACAGAATTCCAATAATAATAATAAATAATAATAATAAATATACTTTATTGAGTACAATGGACACAAAATATAGAGATAAGGACAGCATATACAGAAAAGCACAACAGGCGGCCTTATTGCTCATGCAGCAATTTCTTCCAGGCAACCTTTGGGTACAGGAAAATCCTCCAATCCTCGTGATCTTGCAGCCCCTGTAGCTTGCTCCCATGATGTGCGCAGAGTTTTTGATTCCCGGTCAACCGAGCGTTGCCTGGCCTCTTGGCCCACTACTTAATTAATTACACCTATGATTTGTGCATAATTACTTTTTAATAAAATAAAAAACAAAAATAGCCTTTATTCACCGATATTATTACATAGTTTTACTTTATTACTTAATTATTTATGTTTAATTATATGTCGGGCTGTCCTAGGACATACGCCTCCTCCTTATTGCGCCACACCTGTCTGTCGCCTGTTGACCTGCTCCAACCTTGTGGTACATCATCTTCCCACCTTTTGTTTGGTCTCCCTTTTCGCCTTTTACCATCTCTCCCCATAGATGGTATTACTTTTCAGGACTGTTTTATTTATAAACCTTTTTTGTAATTCAGTCTCCAGGCCCTGTGAACTGGACGAAGCCATATTTCGACTGCGGCAGGCTGAACAAGTGGTTGGTGGCGGCTGTCTCGCCCGTTGCTGACATCTACCCTCGCCACACGCAGTTCAGACATATTGAGTACCCTACGTAAGTATCACCTCATTTTACAATTATATTTGTTGTCACACAATATAAGCTCGTGTTTATATCCCAATTGGGGTAGTCAGGTACATCCATCGGAAGATGAACTAAGTGCCCACACTGCACCGACATTTTTGTTCGACCAACATGTGTTTTTGCTATGGGGACATTAATTACAACACACATAAGTTGATTTAATCTGGGCACACCATATACTATTTTCCTTTTCTGTCAGTCAGAACCGTCATTTGCTAGAGCGAGATAAAGTGCGGGAGTGCGACTGCGCTCCGACCGCCACGTAGAATCCGCCGAGTATGGTCGCATTATCTCGCTTTAGCAAATGACGGTTCTGAGTGATAGAAAAGGATAGAAGAATAGAAAAGTGCGGTTCTGCCGGATGTACTTCAACTCTTCGGGCCTTCAAATCAGCAGCTGCTTGGATGAATTTATTAATCTGTGCGATAGGAGCATGCGAACCCCGTTACAAACACGCGAATTCAAAAGTCAATTGAGAGAGAGAGAGAGAGAGAAAATTTATTGAACATTATACAATATTCTCTTCAGTTATATTCTACTATTCCTATTGTGTTTCAAAACATTCTCGTCAGTAGACAGTCATGGAATAACAATAGGAAATGTTTTATTGTGACCATCCCTCGCGGCACGGTAACTGCACCGCGCGATTCACTGCGTTTATTGGTTGAAACCCTCGATAGAATTCGCGCCACGCGCGCTTCAGTTACCATGCAGAGCCTGCATGTGTTCAGGATCACATGTGGTGTGATAAAAACCACAATGGTCAAAGTTATTGTGAATATTTTATTTTACCCGCAGGTACACAGCAGCAGTGGTCATGGAAATGGATTTTGACAGAATAGATATAAACCAGTGTCCACCGAGTCAAGGCAACGATCGACCGAATAGATTCGCCTCCACAGCACGATGTAAAGTAGACACCACAGAGGTAAGATTATTTGTCCAATAAAGGATATATTGGGACTTACTGAAATAAGGAAGTCAAAGAATTGACTCAAGATAGACAAGAATGGAGAATGCTACAAGAGTGGAAGTCACGGAACTTCCTCCCAAAAATACACTGGATCTTATCAAGCAGATTGGTTTAGAGGAGGACTTGGGTACAATAGATCTGGCAAGGTCGCAGTGGCTATTTGCGCTTTATCAGTTTAGGAGTAGGTCTGGCTCCGGACTCGGCCACCATCTCACGCCGGCCTACTGAAGTGAAAGGCGCAACCCCCGCGGCAAGGGCCCGCCGAACAGGAATTGCCCCAGTGGACGGCAGAGAAAATGACTCTTTCCCCCTGGGGCCGGGTAATGGTCTTGAATGAAACAAAACCGTATAGTAGGTTATGGTATTGTAACTAATAATATCTCAGTTACGTCGTACATAACTTATACTTATAGGGTAATATAAATAATGTATGTGCTAAGTGTGTGCTAAGACCCGTTTACACTCTGCAGTGCGAGCCCATCCACGGCTGGGGCTTCCGCCGCGGCGGCTACCAGTGCCGCTGCGCGCCCGGACACCGCCTGCCGCGCCTCGTGCGCCGCCCCTACCTCGGCGAGGTCATCGAGCGAGCCACCTCCGACCAGTACTACAACAACTTCGACTGCAAGCCTATTGGATGTGAGTTTACAATCCATATTAATATTATAAATCGGAGTGTATGTATGTGTCTGTCCGTTTGTTTGTCCGTCTTTCACGGCAAAACGGAGCGACAAATTGACGTCATTTTTTAAGTGAAGATAGTTGAAGTGATGGAGAGTGATATAGGCTATTTTTGGTGAGGGGGGTGAGGTAAACCTAGCTCAAAAGCAGCTAGCTCTGTTAGATAGAAAATAATCGATCGACTTAATATCGACTGATACATCACTATGCTCATGATCATCACATCACTAGTAGGTATTTTGGCAGATCTAATTCGTACCGCGCATTGAGACGATTGTAAAATGTTATCTTATTGAAATATAATAACGGCTTCCATGGTCCAGTGGTTGAGCGTTGTGCTCACGATCCGGAGGTCCCGGGTTCGAATCCCGGTGGGGACAAGTCACACTGAACACCTGATTGTCCGAAAAGTAAGATGATACGTGCTTTGTGAGGCACGTTAAGCCGTTGGTCCCGGTTATTACTTACTGATGTAAGTACGTAGTCGTTACATGAGTCATGTCAGGGGCCTATGGCGGCTCAATAATAACCCTGACACCATGGTCGATGGGGTTGGTAATGCACCTCACAATCCACACGATAGAAGAAGATTGAAATATAATCAACAATTGTACTGACTGGTCGTTCTGTTTAATATTTCGTCGTTATTCCTTATTCTATGCTAGGGGTCCAACGGATGCCAGTAGAGTGGGTGAGGGCCCACCCGTTCACGCGCGCGATGTACATGGACCAGTACTACGAGTATGTGAACGCGACGCCCGGGCCCGCCGCGCTGCATACGGAGCGGGTCAACGTCTATGAGGTGCTCAACTTCATACGAAGCGTCCAGCCCAACAACTGCACCAAGTAAGTACCGTGCCACGATCAGTGATATGCCGACCATGCTATAACAAGACCAGAGGGCTTAGCACAGTAAGCACACGACTCTTTCTCGCCGCGACAGAGATCGTCTGTCTCTTTCTGGGCAGTACTGTGAGAGAGTGACGGGTGACATAAGTCGAGGCGAGAAAGCGTCGCGCGCTTACGGTGCTAAGCCCGTAGGTATGCTCAAAATTGACAGCTAGCATTTCAAGGTTAGCCCAGCTGACGTCATCCTTTCCTGCTTTGTCATTTCGTAAAAAATAAATTACCCACGTCCAATGTTTTTAATTTACTTTGCAAGGAAATTTTGCACTTTTAGTAAAAGATTTACCTACAGTTTTAATGATTTTTGTATGTGACAAATAGTAGTAAGTAATTAAAATACAGTTTCAAATTACAAAAAGTCAAATAATCCAACTTAAAATTACTTAACCTAGAACCCACTCCGTGTCAAACCTGGCCCAAAAGTGCCCATGACACTAGCAGCGTTACCGCGCTGGATTGCCACGGACAACCTCTGAGCCAAGTAAGACCCGGAGCGGGGGTCAAAGCCCTGCTCTCTAAGGCGACGGCCCACGTCCACGTCGGTCGTCGTCGTCAGTAATTCACTTAATTTTCAATTAATCAAATTTACGCCCTTGGAATGTTGGCGATACCAATTGAATTGTTACCATTCAGTTACGTCATCAATGGGCTAGCAATGGCGGCTTGTTATAGGATTGAGCATACCTGGTCTTCTTATACCATGGTGCCGACAATAAAAAGTCGCAAAAGTTATTATAAGAAATAATCTAAAATAACAGCGCCATCTAGCGGTTGGCGATGGGACTACGTCGAAGACGAACAGATGGCATTGACAACGCAACGGTAATACTACTGAGGAAATACAGATGGCCTTACCTACCGTTCCAGGCCGTCACATGTACCTGGTCTACTTACTGTGTACAGTCATGAGCAATTTCATGTACCCACTTTAGAACCCTGTCGCACTAACATATTTGACACTTAATGAGACTTGCGGTTCAATTTGTGAAAAAAGTTAATGTGACATGGTTTCAAAGTGTATACATATTAGTACTCGTGACCGTACCACCTTAACTGTATAGGTACTTGCAATGTAACTTGCAATGAATGCATATGAAAATGAAAATTAATAAATATACCAAATCTTTCATTTTTTGATGCTGTCTGTAAAAGTTTTATATATGTTGCTGTATGTGTACCTAAATAAATATATTTTTAGGTACAACCCGTCGGACTTGTACCTCAACGGCGACATAGCGTGGGGCGCGGAGGAGCAGCTCGAGAACCAGGCCAAGATGGCTGTTAGACTGGCCAACTTCATCAGCGCTTTCTTACAGGTATGACAACATACATAACATAAACAGCCTATATACGTCCCACTGCTGCGCACAGGCTTCCCCTAAATCAACCGGTGGGTATGGAGCATACTTCATCACGCTGCTCCGCTGCGGGTTGTATGATTCTGATTTCTGTAGGTCTGCCGTGATCTTGAAGAGGTTGTTAGCGAGCGAAATCACACATGACCAACTCAGTATTAGTAGTTTAGTAGTTTGATGGGTACGTTTGAGCCAGGAATGATCCGGGGCGGGCTATTCGAATAATGACGAAGCTTGTTTCTGATTTCGGTTTGTATTTTGACGAAACATTTGTGGATTTATGGTTTATTCTTGTTTTTAGTTCCTTTTTGACGAAGCCTGTGGTGGATTTAATGATCTTGTTTAAAATCTTTTTGAATTAAATTAATTTTGTATTAACGTATAATAAAAATTTATATTGTTTCGCTGTACTAACATAGTATTCTTAAGCTTTTTTTTTACTAACAGTCTATGGATTTGTAATTATCTGAAAATAAACAATGTTTATTTATTAAAGAGTAAAAGATCGCAAAATTATATAATGTAAAAAATCTTACTTTACAACCCGTTGCTATGCGCCATATAATCAACAATACCTAGGCAACGGGGGTTGCCAGATCTGACGCCAACAGAGGTCATGTACAGCCGCACTTGGTATATGGAAAATGTCATTGCAGGTGTCAGATCCCACGGAGGTGTTCAGCGGAACGCGCGTGGCCGACAAGCCGTTGACGGAGGACCAGATGATCGGCGAGACGCTGGCTGTAGTGCTCGGGGACTCCAAGATATGGTGCGCAGGTCAGACATAAATAAATAAAATAAAATAACCTTTAAAAATACGAACAGAATCACGTGGCATGCATGTTAGGGGAAAAAAACTTATCGATTTCGACAAAATTTATTGAATCGATCGATAATGTTATCGATCGTATAAAAATAATATACGACACTGTACTGGTGCTAATTCCAGTACGCACCACCTAATTTTATTTTAAGTTATACCTAATAAAATTAACGTGATAAAATTATCGATCGATTCAATAAATTTTGTCGAAATCGATAAGTTCTTTTCCCCTCACATGCGTGGCACGTGATTCTGTTCGTATTTTGACAGAACGACATGACATATTTGGGTTCACGTATAAGCACCAGTCGACATAACGACACAATTATATCGTCAGAGACCAGACTCGATAAAATGACCGTGACGAAATTTTATCACGTTGCGCAATGTTAGCCCTACTGGTCTTATACCATGGAGGATAACTTAGTCTTAACTTTGGACTAAAAAAATATACCTCATCATTCATCATGTCACAATTTTCTCTAACGCCGTCACCGATCATTGTAGGAACATTCTGGGACAGAAACAAGTTCACCAACCGCACGTTCTTCGCGCCATTCGCCTACAAGACTGAGCTGAATACCAGGAAATACAAACTGGAAGATCTGGCACGACTGAACAGTACCGGTAAGATATTATTAAATTATTATATTTCTTTGTACAATCTAAAAAACTACATCAAAGCTGTAATAGTCTGTAGAAGAACGCCTCTAAAGTCGCAGGTTTGAATCCAACATGGGCCTTGACCAATGATTTTTGAAAATCCGAAAAGAAAAGGGATTGGTAATTTACAGACTAGTCGTGTGCTTATATTATATTGTTACAATAGAAAGATATTGGTGCTAATTCCTGCAGACGCTATCTTATTTTATTTTAAGTTATACCTGTAATTTTCTTATCCGTTGAAAAAGAAAGGGACGGGTAATCGACAGGCATAAAATTTATGGAATACACGTCAATTTTAAGTAGAAATATAAAACAACCATCTAAAAATGTTACAGCATGTCAAACGAATTACGTACCGGCGAGATGCCTATTTTATTCGCCCGGGTTATTCATTCGTTTTAAAATTAACTTATTGACAATCATCCGTCCCTGTCCTTTTTGGCGGATAAGAAAAGACGAGTATAACTTAAAATAAAATTAGGAGGTGTCTGCAGGAATCGGGGCCAATGTTTAATAATAATGTGAATCAAGTCTAGTAAATGTTTGTTAGAGCAATAAGGCCGCCCAAGTTGTACTCTATTCAATACAATACAACTACACTTTATTGCACCAAAATAAACAGAAATAATTACAAAAAGTCTCTTATCTAAGTACATGGAAAATGGCGGCCTTATCGCTTAAAGCGATGTGTATTCATGTGTGAGTCTGAAATTATATTCTGTGCAATGAAGTGTATTTGTTTTTTTTTTTCCCACAGAGCAAGTCTACACGAACAAACCCTGGTTCCAGTTCTTGAAGCAGCGTTGGTCTACCAATTTCGACAGCCTTGAGAAATTCTACCTCAAAATGAAGATAAGAGACGACGAGTTGGGAAAGTATTTGAAACGCTACGAAAGATACCCTACGTTCTATAGGGCTGCCAACTTGAAACATGGACACTGGACCAGGCCTTACTTTGACTGCGACGGACATCTCAAACAGTGGGTGGTTACATACGCTGCCCCGTTCTTCGGTTGGGATAGCGTTAAAGTCAAGCTGGAATTCAAGTGAGTTTAAATACGAACCGCTTTATCGTTTATACCCTGCTAAGATTCTTCAAATCCTACCTCTTTTTTGACGTGATTTATCCGATTTATCCGGGGCTATAGGCGTGATGTTATTGTCTATTGTAAAAAATAAAACCGTGTTTTTGGTTGCTCGTATAGGCATGTACCAACACCAGCTCCAGCTACTCAAATAGTTTTCCATAACCACTTTTTTATATATGTCGAATTGTAGATTTGCAGCAAATGGCATTAACTATTTGGCTGGACAAATGGGAAACGCTGAAGGCTCTCACCCGGTACAACGTTTAAGATAACAGGCCTGGTGCCCAGTTGGGTGCGAACCTTGGCTCAAGGCATCGTTTGATGGGATAATATTTGAAAGTATTAATCGACCCTAGCGGGTCGATAGGGATAACCGCTAAAAAAGGGAAAGGGTCGACCACGCCGACGGGTCTCGGGATTCTGAAGTGTTTCTTGTCGACATAAGTAACAGTGAGTACGATGTTTGACCATGATGACGTCACAGATATTTCCATACAAACTCCAAAGAAAACTTTCGATTTGACGTTTCGTAAAAAGTATCTCATTTGACTAGGTTGTCAAGTAGCCTATTCACTATGTTTGTAAAAGCTGCTAAGGACTAAAGTAAAAGGGCGAGCACGCGCGGACTGTCTTGTCTCGCTCGCATTTACGCGGCAAAGCAGCGATTACAATGAGATTTTTGTATGGAATATTCGAGGTGTGAGTATGACGTAACCAAAGCATATTTTCTTCCGCAGAGGCGTAGTGGCGGTGACGATGTCCCTGATGTCTCTGGACATCAACCAGTGCCCAGACAAGTACTACGTGCCCAACGCGTTCAAGAGCACCGATAAATGCGACAGGACGTCTTCTTATGTCAGTATACATTATATCATACAAATACGTCTATATACATTGGTGCACACACACCCAGACATGTAGTCACCTCACACACAAACGCACGCAAGCACACACGCTCGCACACGCACACACACACACATACACGCACGCACGCACGCACGGGTTTTCGCTGTAAGATGACGATTTGGTATTTGTAGCAGTGTTTTGAGTAGTTTAGAATTGTCCATTGACCAGCTATTTTTTATTTATTTATTTAAAGGCACATCAATAATACAAGCACATTACACATAATCACATACACTATTTTTGATCATTAGACAGTTAATAGTGAATTGTTCGTTGGCAGTGCGTACCGATCCTGGGTCGCGGGTTTGAGGCCGGCGGCTACAAGTGCGAGTGCCTACAGGGGTACGAGTACCCGTTCGAAGACCCCGTCACCTACTACGACGGCCAGATCATGGAGGCCGAGTTCCAGAACATTATTATGGACAAACCCACGCGCCTTGACATGTTCAGGTAATCTTCTTCTATAGTTTGTCAACCACGTGGGTGGGTTAACGTCGTGTCTTATAGGGAAGTCAAGGAATTGACCTTTGATAGACTGGTATGGAAAATGCTACACCGACAAGAGCGTGGCTCTTAAACTGATGATGATGAGTGTGTCAGGGCTACATATTTTATAATCTTCTTCTATCGTGTGGGTTGTGAGGTGGATTACCAACCCCATCAACCCTGGTGTCCGGGTTACTATTGAGCCGTCAAAGACCCCTGACATGACTTATGTAACAACTACTCACTTACATTAGTAAGTAGTAACCGGGACCAACAGTTTAACGTGCCTTCCGAAGCACGGATCATCTTACTTTCGGACAATCAGGTGATCAGCCTGTAATGTCCTAACCAAACTAACGCTCTAACAACTAGACCACGGAGGTGTTAAAAAGACTTAACGGATTTTGTATAATTTCAGATGCAGGCTAGCCGGCGCCGCGTCCGTGCAGGCTAGTATGGTACTGCTATTTGCCGTTTTGTTCGTGCTTTTAAGGATCAGATAAGTACTGACTAAAAGAGAACAATAGTAACTCGTCTGAAATCTTCACACAAGCACATTGGTACAATGATTTTATATTATAAAAAAAAACTCGTTTAAAAGGCGGAACGAATTATTGTTATGTATATTTGTCCTTTTGTTACCAAAGTGCTAATAGTGGGTCGGTTTATAGTGAAAATTTCCTAAGCGCCTTTTTCTCTTCTATCGTGTGGGTTGTGAGGTGGATTACCAACCTCATCAACCTTGGTGTCAAGGTTATTATTGATCCGCCAAACCCGCCGGCGTACATACATCAGTAAGTAGTAACCGGGACCAACGTCTTAACGTGCCCCTTTGAAATATCACATTAGGATGTATTTTTTGTGAACATAATCAATCAGTCAATTTAAACCAATCCATAAATTAATTGAAAGAAAACTACGTTTTATTAAAGAAAAATCACACCAGAATGTGATTTTACAAAGCCGCTTACGAGATTCTCACTATAAGAAGACGTTACGAAAGTAATCCATGAAAACGACTCGCATTTATAAAGACAGGCATACGCACCAAGTGTATTTTAAGAGTTTATTTTCATTAATAGATAGTGAACACATTTAGGTAACGAGAGATTATGAGGACGCGGTGCGTCGCTGCATACCATTTGATCGCGCGTAAAAGTGTTTCTGCATGAACGCTCTTTTACATCGCCATGTGTTTGTTTCCATCGCGCGACGGGAAATTAAACGCTCCGCGCCGCGTTTCCATAAAACAGGTCATAGCTAGTGATGGACAATTGTTTCAAAAATTAACAATCGAATTATTCGAATAATTCCATGCATGGTATTCGTTATTCGAATGAAAACAAATCATTCGAATACTAATTCGATATTCGAATGAGTTTTGACCAAATGTGTGCAACATGATATATTTTTGGTTTATTGGTTACAATTATTATTTACGCAAATATTTTTAAAAGTTTTCAAGTTACGTTGGGTAAATAATTTTTGAAAATTATAAACAAGAATGATGAAAACTTATTCGGATTTGATACTAATTCATTCGAATGATCTTTTCATTTGAATACCTGCCCATTTGAATGAATCATTCATATTTTCCCATCACTAGTCGTAGCATTTTAGTGACCAAAATCTACACTATTTACTTACTCAGTCAGTCTTTACTTAGTCAGTTTTGTAGAATCTCAAGTTAGATTTAATTCGTGCAGCTATAAATCGTGGTAGCTTGGCTACTCAGTATTGTAGTGATTGACTTCATATCAGATAGTTATAAACAATATACTGAGATAAAAAATATATAAGATTGTGCCTTTTATAATGTCTATTAATCTTCTTCTATCGTATGGGTTGTGTGGTGGATTACCAACCCCATCAACCCTTGTGTCAGGGTTACTATTGAGCCGCCAAAGGACATGGCTCATGTAACGACTACTAACTTATAATTAATGTCTATTAACTAGTAAGTATGACTTTTATCTCCGAACTTTTTTACGAAGATTACAAGCCATGGCTAAATATAAGATTTTTTTAAGAAACATTTTTATACATTCAGATAGCAATAGTGTTCTGTATCATTGATTATGCGAATAATTATAATTTCTCGTCTTTTTATGCTAAGTTTTGATTATTATATTATTTTAAAAACGGTGCCTATTCGGGCGGACACAAACAATCTAATTTTACGTAACGATAATGCAAAAAGGAGGGGTGTTCAGCAGCTATGTCAGGACATCATTTCCCACCTAACTTCTATACTTCTTACACGAATTTAACAAATAAGATAGCTATGGTTGTATGTCAATCTGCCCTTAGATTTCACTTCCTACGGTGTTCAACCACGGCTGTCTTCTGAACATCACTATACCACACTATATATATTACTTCACTACATCATTACTCACTATTAGTCAGAACAACTGGTTCAGTACAATTAATGATTATATTTCAATAAAAACAAGTAAATAGCTTCAATGCGCGGTACGGTCACGAGCATTAATGTGTATACACTTTGGTACCATGTCACATTAACTTTTTTGACAAATTGAACTGTAAGTCTCACTAAATGTAAAATATAGTGCGACAGAGTAGTAGTTAGTGCGACAGAGTCCTAAAGATACATTATATTGCTCATGACAGTGTTGGGACGTTCATTGGCATAGTGATGTGTCAGTCGAGATTAGGCCGATCGATTCTTTTCTATCTAACACTACCTATTGAATTCAAATGGAATGGAATATTTTCTTGTTTCATACTTTTTAGAGCGCGATTTTTCCGTAGTCGGGTTTTAGTTTTTAATCTTATTGAAGAAATAGATAATCGATTTGGATATATTTGGTTGAATATAATGAATATAAGGGGCGGTAAAATAAAACGGCGTCGTTCTTGCTACTCCATTTTGTTTCTATTGTTTTATGATAAAATATGTGGCCAGCTAGCTAAATTGTTACACCCCGTTTTCGCTAGATGGCGCTTGTCCGTGACACTTATTGATTTAGTTTGAAAACTTTTAAATTCGCTTAAATGCCGTTCTTTACTTACACTGGGTACAAGAAAGAGATAGACCTACTTTTACTCCTGTCAAATTAAGTTTGTGGTTGCCCGAATTGGCATCATTATAATTATGTACAAAAAATGAGAACTTTTTGATCTGATTTTTATTTTATATTTCACGCTAAGTACTTTCTATACTCTTCTATTTTTATGATATGTTTTTATAATTATTATTTTATTATTCGACATTTATTATGTTAAATTGTGAGCCGTCCATATTAGACTGATTTATGTTATCAATATACTTATCAATTATAATGAATCTCAACTTTTTTAACAATTTTGTGTATCAATCGTTGCACTACTAAAAATAATCTTATAAAAATAAGATGTCCAGGGGCGTCGTCCTTTTAAGACATTTTACCCCATGTTGTGAAGTCGTCTTAAAGTTGAGGAGGAGATGGGCCTCCTTTTATAAATAAAAGTCCGAACTATGATGGGTATCCTCTATTGTTCATCAACATACACGGATAGGACAGAATAACAACACAATCACGATAATTTATATAAAAATCTCAGAGCGAGTTGAAAGTGCACCTGTCGCCTAGCAAGCCTTTCACCCAAGAGAGAGAGGTGAGGTGCGGGGGCGAGCGGTGTGACATATGGCCAAGCGTGAGTCGAATTTATTTGGCACTGGCTACAACATCATTCAGCCTTGTCATACGCCACAAAGTGTATATTGAACTATAAGTAGCATATTTTACATCAATGATTTAAATTAACAATATGGATAAAATCTGCCTATTTCTCCCATCAGTTGTCGCTACTGGTGAGTGTTCTTCAATTCTGACATTTCCCTGTGCTATTTGAGTAAACAAACATATTGTTTTGGTTATATTTTTACCAGCGCCTTTGCGCAGTGTTTAACTACCAAATTATACAGTTGAAGAAATCCTTGGGTGTCGGGACGGTGAAATTGATTTTATAAAATAAAACAGCAGCGTCTTGTCTTGTGTTGTATTGAGAGAAGGGGCGAGCGAAAGCTCCGCGAATGAATGTGATCACAACAGTGTTTCCATATTTAAAAATATTAAAATATATTATATGTTTTCAACAACAGTGTTACTACAAAACAAAGACTAAAAGATATACTATGTTTAAAATATAATCCGTATACGAAAGAAGTCCCGAACGCCGCGGCGCTACTGTCGCAGATCCTGCATAGAATTATTATGGCTTGTCAAGTTAGTTTCATTAAAATCCGCCGACTTCTTTTGTGGCGCGAAATACTATTTCAAACCTAGTTTATTTTTAGTTTGTGTTTTGTAGTAACACTGATAGTGTTATATTTATTCCTTAAAGATGGGAATGAAGAAAACTTATTTTCAATCAAAACTGCCCTTTTCTAATGGCTGCTTTTCTTTTTCGCAACTCATCCTTCAGATGGGATACACGCATACTCCACGTTGCTCCACATTTTATAGCAATTCATCACGAATTTTAGTTGGACAGTATGGAGAGCTGTCAAAATTTAGGAACACTCAACAGTGCTGCTACATTTTAGCTTCTAGTTTTTATCCTCACTAAATACAAATTATGAATTTTAGTATTAAGTGCCCAGTCCATAAGGGTTAAAAAGGCGACATCGAAGCAATTCATCTAAAAAAGCAATATTGCAATTTCATATAAAAATATTCAATATTTTTAGATGAATTGCTTCGATGTCGCCTTTTTAAAACCCCAGTAGTCTATAAACAAGATAAAAAAGGCAATGTATTTTAAATCAATTTATTTGTCACTTAGTTTTTAGTATTGTTACGTAGCAATAAAACATAATTACTTATACGATTTTGATATAAAGATATTTTACATGGTTTCATACAAAAATGTATTTACTTTAAGGGTTTATGTAACGGAATCACTAGCTTTCTCTTTATCTAACTTATTTGTGTTATTCTATGTTAGATAGAGAGAGCAAACTTTTATGTATTTTAGTGGAATTCGCCGGTTTTGTTGATAAATCATTGTTTGGAGTCCTAAATGCGGAATATTTATGTCAGAAATAAACTGAATAAATATACCAATATAAGCTTTAAAAAACTTAGTAGCATTTGAAATCATTAACATTGATTTTTTCTATAAATGTACAAGATGACAACACACATTTCTTTTACATTGGAAAATGCGAAAAACTGAAGAAGTTTTGTTTTAAGTTTATTGTTTTAAATATTTCGCTTTTACGACTCAATGGTCCTTTTTCACGACTCACTAATAAATTGACTGACAGCCTATCTACCTAATTAAAGTCTGATAGCTGTACTACTATCTGCTAGATAACTTCTAGACAGATTATCAGCCAGTTGTTAGCAAGTGGTGACATAGGCTTTTGAAGATTATATGCAGCTTGAAATTATAGTATACAGCCTAGTATTAAAGTCATATCTGTTGTCTCTCTCGCACTAGGGTGTATACTATGGCTCTGTCCTGCTGTCATTAAAAAATGAGGTACATTTAGCACAACGTTTTGTAACATTCCACTAAGTGTGAATGGTTAATCCGGGTCCCTCCGTCCATTATGAGTGCCTTTACAATTTCGTAATAAAGTTTTTAAAATATCCACACTTGTTTTGCTATTGTTGTGGTTGTTGGCTGACCATTTCCCAGGCTACACTGTAAATGCAGAAAAATAATAATTAAAAGTCGCGTCACTCACTAATAGTTACCAAAACTATTACCGTAGCACGGAGCACGCATATCGCGACGTGATACATTAACCAACGCTATTGGTTTTGTGATAAATAAACTAATTCTATTGGCGCAATTATCGCGTCGTTGTGAGCGATATACGAGCTATTGGGAGGTATATGGAAGCAATGGGGTATAATAGTTGATAACACGTAGAACGAAGCGTTTGAAGAAGTCTGTTACGCTAAATAAGGTTGCCAATTGCCTTGTATTAGATAAGCCTTTTAAACCTCTGTTATTATCTTTGTGCAATAAATAATATTTCTACGGGGACAGATTTTAGCCCATCGACCATTATAATGGTTCATTAGTTTGGACGGGCGCAATCCCTCTAGTTTTTACGACATGGGAAGATAAGAAGCTGATGGTGTTCTATGATTTTCCGCGCTCAGTCTAGCAAAGATTTTTCTAGCTGTGGAGTTTTCGAGAAAAGAAAAACTTCCTAAAATAAAATTAAGAAGCTACGTAAGGTGCGGCATAGCGCTTGCGGTCAGACTATTGCAATATACCAATATATTTTAGGGCCTCCATTTTCCTGAGCATGTGAAATCTCCACACGTACACGTGTCTTCTGTTCCGCCCAGCCTGGAGAAGAAAACCTTATCACTTCACTTGCCAAGTTCAAAGCAGGTGAAGGAGTTGTAGTAGGTGAAGCAGGTGAAGTAGTTTTAAGGGACGACGCGCTACGATACGATTGCGAGGTAGGGGATTCGAAAGAAAGAGAGGGAAGAAATAATTAGGCATCTTCTGCGTTAGCTCGTTACACTGTTGACACTTCCTTGACCTCTTTAAGAGGCAGAATGGTGTCAATAGCAAATCCATTTAAGAAGAAATTAGCTATCTGCCCTTACGCTTGTACACTCACGGTGTATGATAAAATTGGATGAATGGCATATTACAAAAGTGACCGTGTGTGAATAGGGGTAGCCCCTACTATATCCCGCCAGAAAATGGAAGGTGTGAGTGCTGTTATGACATCTGACAGAGACGAATGGCATGTTCTCTCTTTCATTCAAAAACTCCCTCTCTTTTTGACTCTCTGCTAACCCCGGTGGGAAATAGGCATGAGTTTATGTATGTATGATTTATATAATCCTAAACTCTTTTATTCTGTATTAACCGAAGGACCAACGCTGTACTTCATACTGCAAACCTGAAAGATTAAAAATCCTTTATACCTTGATATTACATACTTGTCGTCCTGTATGATAGCTGTTCTTATGTATACTAGGGCTCCTATCAGTCCTAAGTATACAAAAATGTATATCAACATGTAAAGGACAACCAGTAAACGGAATAACCCCATATTTTTCACGGAGCCTTTTCTATTTCAGCATTTTCTGTTTGTCTTGAGATTTTTAACTAATACATTTGCATTTTCGGGGTTTCATTTTTATAAATATTTATTGTAAAAGTGACAATACATTTACTTGATTGACAGCTGACAGTATCAGTAGGCTACGCCCGTAGTAGGCATCGAAAGCAAAATGCGTATGACTGTATAAGCTACGCTTTCTTTGCCTATAATTAAGGGACAATAAAAAAATGTTTGACAACTTTGACGTGACATTTGATGACATTGACATTTTGGGAAAAAAAAAAAGGCGCGGGACAATACGGACGTGTTTTAAATTTGCATTTAAATAATATTTCGGAAAATTTGTATAATACTGTATATATTTATAAAAATAGGATTACAATTAACTTAATTCTATAGTGTAAATATAAAAGATTGAGTGAAGATGGGGAAAGGCGCAAAAAAACGTAAAAAGAAAATTGATTCTGAGGAGGCCGGGTCTGATAGTTCGGCAGACTCAATGAAGTCATTTGAAGTAGAACCTCCAAAGGATAAGTATGAAGTCTTCAAGATTCCTGATTATGTTCGATATTATCCAGAAGATGGCGGCAACTTTGAATATGTTGTCTTCATGGAAAGTACGAAGCCTGAGCAACCTCTGGGTGCTCGAGATATGATGTCCCTTGCAAATTCCCTGAAAAGATACAATAAAGGAGTGAAACAGCTGCAAAGAATAAATAAATTTAAAATTGGAGTCATATTTGAGCGGCCCGGCCTGGCGAATGCTGCTCTAACAAATAAAAAATTTTTGGATTCGCATAATCTGAAAGCGTCGATACCAGCGTCCTCAAGTGAGGTCACTGGTGTAATAACTCACGTGCCTACAGACCTCTCTAATGAACAAATATATTCTGCATTGACATCAACCAAAAACATTGTCACTATTCGAAGATTTATGAGGCGTGTCAAAAACGATTTTGGAGAGTTCAATTTAGAGCCAACAAAGACTGTATCCATAACTTTTTCATGCCCAAATTTACCCGAAAGTGTTGACCTCAACAGCTGGCGGTTCGAGCTTCGTCCGTATATTCCACCAGTTAAACAATGCTTGAAGTGTTTGCGGTATGGACATATCGCAAAGTTTTGTAAAAATGCTGAACGCTGCTCCATCTGCGGTGAGTCTCACAATTTTAAAGTTTGCACCAAGCTACCCAAGGATGCTTCTTGTTGTCACTGCAAAGGAAATCATATAGCTATATCATCTCAATGTCCAGTCAAAAAAGAACAAATAGAATTAAACAAACAGAAAGTGGAGACCAGATCGTATGCCTCTATAATTAACCAGAAGTCCTTCCCTCCGTTGAAGCAACATCCAACTGACCTCCTAGCATCTTTACTTAACTCAGATCAAATACTAAACATGGTTGTGGAATCAGTGGTGAAGCTGGTTGCTATGCACAAAAATAGTGAGGCATCAATTTGCTCACAAAGTATTAAGGACACACTCTTGGATACTATAAAGAGAAACAAGAAATCCCAATAGTTTATTCTTTCTTTTCTTTTTATTATGGATTATTTAAACATAATTAGTTGGAATGCTCAGAGTTTGACTGCTCATAAAAATTTACTAGTTCATTTTTTGAAAGAGAAAGAAATCGATTTAGCTCTGATTTGTGAAACTTGGTTAAAACCTCATATTAATTTTAATATTAAAGGATATAACATTGTAAGATTAGATTCTGGTAGTCGTCACAATGGCGTAGCCATTTTAATTCATAATAGTTTACAGTTTGACAAAATAAACACTTCTTTTGACGATTCTTTACAAAATATAGCTGTACGATTGAAATATGGCAATAAGGAAATTTCTTTTGTTTCTATATATAGTCCTGGCAGTAATCCTTTATTTTCTAAAGTAAAGTTCGATAATTTAATCAGTAATATACCTGGTCCCATGCTGATTGCTGGTGATTTTAACGCACTGCACACAGCATGGGGTTGTAGTGCCATTAATGCACGTGGTCGTGGCATTCTTGAAAGCATTAGTGACAATGATTTAGTTTTATTAAATGATGGCGAATTGACTACAGTTGGCTCAAGCAGTTGGCAGAGGAATGCTCTTGATCTTGTAATGGTTTCTTCATCACTGGCACTTAATTGTGAGTGGTCAGTTCACAATGATCCGCTTGGCAGTTATCATTTACCTGTAATAACAAAGATTGAATTTAGTGATAACAGTTATTCTGATATACATTATCTTACATCTCCCACTCATTTTGATTTTCGTCTAGTAGATTGGGTAAAGTACAGTCATAATTTAGAGATTTTGTTGCAGAATTTTTACTATGATGATTCAGATCCTTTAAAATGTTACTCAGATTTGTTACTATTGTTGGATCTTGCATTGCATCATTCTGTCACAGCTAGTAGGAAGTCCACACAATCAGTTTTTACATACAAAACTCCTCAATCCAGATCTCGTAGGAAATATGTTCCACTGCCTTGGTGGAACAGTAATTGTACCAAAGCTGTGGAGGATTCTAAGGCCGCATATATAGAATTTAAAAATAGTCTGTCAGAGGAAAGTTTCCTTAATTTTAAAAAGATGCAAGCAATTAAAAAACTTGTTTTAAAAAAAGAAAAAAATTCAAGCTGGCTTTCTTTGTGTGAGACATTCAATCGTTGTACTCCCATATCTAGAATATGGAGATTTGTTAAAAAATTTAAAGGTTGTTCTGCTCCATATAAAAATGTCTACAATGATTGGTTACATGACTTTTTGAGAAAATATACTCCTGATACTGTTGAGGCCCCTTTAAAATATGACCCTATTTACAATGAATGTAACAGTCAATATCTAGTGAAACCCTTTAGTTTACAAGAGTTTAAAACTGCAGTTCTTTCACGACGCGATACAGCTTATGGCCTTGATGGTATTCCATATAAGATGTTAAAAAACACAACAGATAAATCTAAGGCCATAATTCTACAAATATATAATTTACTTTGGTCTAGTTCAGTTATACCTTTGGATTGGAAAAAAGATTGTTTGATTCCTATATTAAAACCAAATAAAGATAAAACTAAGGCTAATTCTTATAGACCAATTGCTTTAACTTCCTGTTTAGGAAAAATTTTTGAACAATTAATAAAGCAGAGGCTCGAATTTCATATTGAAAAAAATAACATTTTACCTTCAAATCAGTTTGGCTTTCGTAGGGGCAAATCTTGTAGAGAGAGTATAGCTCATCTTCAGCTTGATATTTTTGACTCACTTAAAAAAGGTGATATTCTGATTGGTGTTTTCTTTGATATCATTGGTGCTTTCAATAATGTTAATCATCATATTCTTTCTTGTGAACTCTTTTCTCTCGGTATACCTGAAAAAATTGTAAGTTGGGTTTTTAATTTTTTGCATGGTCGTGAAGTATATGTGAAGTCTAATAATAAATTAATAGGTCCACGTTTTTCTTATAAAGGTGTGTGTCAGGGTGGTATCCTATCACCTCTGTTGTATATATTGTACATACATAAACTGAATAGCATATTAGGAATACAAGTGAGCAACTTGCAATTTGCTGATGATTTAGTTATATATTTTGCTGGGTCTGATATCCAGCATGTATCATCTGTTATTAACTCTGCTCTTGATAAACTAAAAAAATATTTTGGTTACTTAAATCTTGATATAAGCCCCGAAAAATCAAAAGTTGTGGTTTTTGGTGAGTGTGATTCTGATGTTGACGTTATATACAATAATGTTAGTCTGCCAATTGAAAATGAAGTTAAATTTTTAGGAATAATCTTTACTAAAAATCTTTCCTGGAATAGGTATGTTGAATCTGTGTTGGGTAGAGCATTTCAAGGCTATAACATCTTGAAGTCTTTATCAAGTATTGATCCAAAAATCTTGTTAATGCTGTATAAATCAATAGTGAGAAGTCACTTTGAATATGGTTTTTTGAGTTTTGCTTCTGATCCTAAATTGGTACATAAGTTAGATGTTTTACAAAATCATAATCTGCGATGTATTACAGGAGCAATGAGAACTACTCCAATTAATTCCTTGCAAATAGAATGCAACATTCCACCTCTATCACTCAGGTTTAAGTTTTTAAAGTTCAAGTTCATGATAAAATTATCTTCAATGCCTTCTCATCCTTTATTTAAAAAAATTGATTTTTATCATAGATTGCATTGTCCATCTAATCTCTCTAAAGTACCGTATGTGTTTCATGACTTCTCTAACATGATTGAATACAGGCAACAGCATACAATATATCAAACTAATAATAGTTGGATCTGTTATACTGGACAGTATGAGAGCAATTTTTACAATATTAACATCGTTATTGATACTCACTTAAAATGCAAAGAAGAGGTGTACGAGCAAATAAGTAAATTTCCTTCACACAAGCAGATATACACAGATGGGTCTAAAACTGATAATAGTACTTCTATGGCCATATACATACCTAGTCGAAAATATAGCCAAGGTGTTAAGCTTCCAGAACAGATGAGCATATTTACTGCAGAATGCCTAGCTATTTTTGCTGCACTTCAATTTATTGAACATAATATTCGTGAATCCAAACTTTGGCTTATCTTAACAGACAGTATGAGTAGTCTGCGTGCTCTTCAAAATTGCAAATTTAACTCAAATTCCAACTACGTTTTGCATGATATTAAACAATTATATTATAAATTGAGCACTCAGAGCGACATCAATATAACTTTAATGTGGATTCCTTCTCACATTGGTGTAGCTGGAAATGAAAATGCCGATACTTTGGCTAGAGCAATTTCAAATTTTTCAAACGACTCAAATGTCAATGCAACAACCAGGAATGTTGCTATACCTCACACTGATTTACTTCCATACTTAAAACATAAATTGATGCTGGACTGGATGCAGAATTGGGAGGAAACTCTCAAAACTAAAGGACAGTGGTATGCCAAAATTAATAAAATAATTAGTCGCCCGTGGTTTACAAGATCAACATATCTTCATGAGAAAAGATTTTATAGTATCATGTCACGTCTAAGATTTGGACACTGTCGATTTAAATCACATTTATGTAGAATGAACATCATTTCATCACCGAAATGCTCAGCATGTAATACAGATCAAGATCAGACCCTTAATCACATATTTTTTGAATGCCCAGCTTTTAGTATTCAGCGATTGATTCTGGTTGACAGATTATTGCATATTTATGGAACATCAGAAAGCATCCCGCGCGACATTCAAGACGTTTTGGCAAATATTGCAACATACAGGGACTTGTATGCTTTTATAATATCTTCTGAAGTGGAGTTATAAAGGGGATTTGTATACTTTTCTTGGATATAAGAAATTTGGATATGTCATTTTTATTACAAAGGATTTGAATTGAAAACATGGATTGAACATAATAGAACATGGATTGTACACGGATATTAACATGAAGAAGACGTGGCTTCGGCCTTGAATATATTAGATAAGACACTTTTATAAAGGACTTGAAATAAAGAACATTGACAAATACTCACACAAGACGTGGCTTCGGCCTTATTAAGATTTGGACATGACAAAAAATACATTAGACGACGGCTGCACGGCTTTGCCTTTGCCTTTCCCCAAAGGGATAAAAAAGTTAAAAAAAAAAAAAATGACATTTTGGACGAGAAGAAATTTGCACACTCGTTATCACGAATTTTCCAAAATAACTGTGATTTGTAGTGATAATTGTAAGGACTTAGAAGACAATTAGATAGAGTAAGTATTTTTATTAATTTTAACGTACATTTCACTTACAATTCTTGTCAGTGTTCATACGTTTCTGTTCTTTGAACTATTATAACCTTGACTTTAAAATACTTGATTACATGTTGAATAATTTGAATGAGAATTTGCATAACTCCTCAGAGCCACACGACCTCCCTTAGGTATTATGTAGAACGCTGCTACATTTCTATTTCTGTATTCACGAAGCAAGTTCGTATTATGAACACTACATGCATGAGGAGAGTTTCATCAATTTTTTTTTATAATAGGTATTTCTACAAAGTAGCTTCCTACTTTGAAACTATTTTAAATACCTACCGAACTCTTATTTAGCGTAGAAGCTGAGTAAAAAAACTACAGTTAATATTTATACCAGTAAGAGATAAAGAAGAAAACATGAAAGAAGAGAATTATCTACTTATGTCAAGATTAAAATAAATGGAATTTCGTAGTTTCTGCTTACCCTGAAAGGATATAGGCGTTTCTGTATCTGTATGTATGTTTAATACTAAGTTTATTACTGTTTTTAATTAAATTTGTTTTATATTATCCAGATCAAAATGAGTAACATGATGAGAAATCTGTTTAACCAGCTGAAAAGCAAAGAATTTAGACAATATTTGATGAGGTAAGTGTATGAGGGGATAAGTATATTATTTACTTTAAAAAAAGCATGAATATATTATTTTTATTATTGGCAAAAATTTAACTATTGTTCTGTGTTTATTTGGGATTTTTCTTTGCTGCTTAGGGTGTGTGAAATTGTTGATGTTAGTTATTGATACTGTTCAATAGTTGTTAGCCCAATTTAGAGGCTGAGGCCACTTGTGAAAGCTGCTGGGTTATGTGGGACTCTCACCCACTAAACCCCCCCCCTCTGAGAGTGTAGTAGTGTAATTGTTCACTGAGTAGGACTAGCTAATGGGATTCTCCATCCTACTCTGCTGAGTGGAGTGAATTGTGTAGCCTGAGGGTGCTTTGAAAACTGGCAATTATGTGGCAAAACTTTGTATTGTATGTGTATGACATATTATAACATGAGTTCACGACTATATCCCACATGGGGTAGTCAGAGGTACATCATTCTCAAGATGAACTAAGTACTACACCTCTGAGTTTTCTGTTAGATCAATATGATAGGTGTTAAGTTGTATGTATAATGGTCGAGCCAACTGTGTTAGTGAAAACTGCACTTAAGATAAATTTATAACTCATTGGTGTAAGTTGGGTACTGAGATTTGAATCAGCGCTCTTAATTTGAGAAGGAAACCGGTGAACCTATTTATCATCAGCCCATTAATGTTCCCACTGCTGGGGCACGGGCCTTCCCAATGGATGGATAGGGAGATCGGGCCTTAAACCATCACGCGGGCCCAGTACGAATTGATGGTTATTAACGACTGCTAATGCAGCCGGGATCAACGGCTTAACGTGCCTTCCGAAGCACGGAGGAGCTCGAAATGAAAACTTTTTTTTTGTGGTCACTCATCCTATGACCGGCCTTTGCCAAAGTTGCTTTACTTCAACAATCGCAGACCGAGCGCGTTAACCGCTGCGCCACCGAGCTCCTCCGCCACCGAGCTCCTCACCTATTTAATTGTATTGTATATTTATATTGTTATATTTCAGTACACATTTTTGGGGTCCAGTAGCTAATTGGGGTATACCTCTAGCAGCTATAGCAGACTTAAAGAAAGACCCCACCTTTATTAGTGGCAAGATGACAGCTGGTAAGTTTCCATTTTATTTGTACTTATACACTTCTCATCAAAAAAATCGAAACACTTCCGTTTTCATTGTTTCTGTCCGAATTTAACACAAAAAAGAATTCATACGATTAAAAAAAAATACATAAATGTATAGCTGGCAGTTTGGCCATTACAGTAATAAGCGAAAATTCTAAATTCAAAATTAGAATTTCATTTGTTTATCTTAGAAACGAAATGAATCACTGTTTTGAGACAAATGTGTGTTTAGGGTTGGAGTACATTTTAGCGTTTAAAAACTAAAAATTGGCGCCTATCCTTAAACTTTTTGTTTTTTATTTCAATACTGTGACTTTGGGACGTCTGAAAACAGGTTTTTTTTCTAAAACGTATGGATACTTCGCCCACAGAAGCCGCCCAAGTTGTGGCATTGCTGGATTCTGGCCTTAGTCAGCGTGTTGTGGCTGCAAGACTGCATCTAAGCCTGTCATCTGTTCATAGAGTCTATAAACGTTATCGGGAGACTGGTTTGTTCACGCGCCGTTCAGGATCTGGCAGGAATCGGGTCACTTCTGAGCGAGATGATCGATTTATTGTAACAACTTCTTTAAGAAATCGACGCCTTAACGCTTTTCAACTGCAGCAGCGGCTTCGTGTTGTACGAAGGGTGGCTGTAAGTGACTCTACAATTAGAAGAAGGTTGAAGGATCGTGGACTGGTACCGCATAAGCCAGCAAATGGGCCGAAATTAACTGCAGACCATCGAAGAGCTCGCCTTAACTTTGCACGTGAGCACCTAAATTGGTCATACCTACAGTGGAGCAAAGTTCTCTTTTCTGATGAGTGTAAAATTATGCTGTATGGTAACGACGGAAGGAACAAGGTCTACAGAAGAGACGGAGAACGCTATGCACAATGCTGCATTGAAGAAAAGGTCAGCTATGGTGGCGGTTCGTGGACGGTTTGGGGAGGAATCAGCGCCGACGGTAAGACAGAGCTTGCTTTCGTGTCTGGGCCACGTCTGCCTGCACTAAACTGTCATCGGTACGTCGAAGAGTGTCTCGAGCCTCATGTGATGCCCTATGCACATTTTATTGGCAACGGCTTCATATTCATGCACGACAATGCTAGGGCTCACACCGCGGGCGTCGTACGAGATTATCTTAACGAAGTCGATATCTCTATTATGGAATGGCCAGCAAGAAGCCCGGACATGAATCCCATTGAACATCTGTGGGATGAATTAAAGAGACGAATTCGAGCAAGAGATCCTGCCCCAGAAACACTTAGCCAGCTGCAAGATGCAATCCAAGAGGAATGGGACAATATACCACAGCATGTGATCGTGACTCTCATCCGATCGATGAAGAACCGTATGGAAGCAGTAATTAGAGCTCGGGGAGGGAATACAAGTTATTAAATAAACGTTTTTTAGCTTTTTTTTCATTTACGTGTGTTGTTTTATCCATTTCCTTTATACTCCATACGGAATAAAAATGACTCATTTAACAAAATACGAAACCTATGAAAAATTCATTTAAATTTAGAACATTAACATTAAGATTTGATAAGCTCATATTACTCACTATTAAACGACATTTAACATTTATTCCTAAATGTACACATTTTTCTGATAATCCTGACAAAACGTAAACTTGCAAGGTGTTTCGATTTTTTTGATGAGAAGTGTATTTGTCATTGGAAATAAGAATTATTAATATGTAAAGGGCATTTCATCTAAAAGTGCATTATTTCAAATTGACATTTGCACATATAAAATTGCAATTTTAGATGAATTTACGGCTTCAATGTGGCGTTTATAAGCCAGTTCGATGACTTTTATAAATGTCTATTTTACTACATCGAAAAATCTTGAAATTTCTTAAGTATACCTATTGAATAAAGATGTTTTTGAATTTGAATTTGAATATATCTCCTAGATATTTTCACTACAATTTGTTACTCTGCCCACCCTGATAGGGATTATGACGTGCCTCGTGTGATACTCTTCAATGACCAATGACCTCGCTTATCTGCTATATCTAATGATGTTCGCATGCTCGTAAGTAGGTAAATTGTGTGACATTTCAATGTTAAACATTCAGGTTTATGATTCTTTATAAAAACATATTATATTCTTCAACAAGCGCCCAGCTTCGGTTAGTCTAAATTTGTACCACCTTTCTACTAAAAGTATTCTTGGAGAGGTGCACATTAATAGCAAAAACTTCATGCAAATACATCCAGGGGTATTCGAGATTTGTCCGAACATAAATGAGGACGAGCTTCCTTTTATATAATTTTACATATAAATACACTTCTCATCAAAAAAATCGAAACACCTTGCAAGTTTACGTTTTGTCAGGATTATCAGAAAAATGTGTACATTTAGGAATAAATGTTAAATGTCGTTTAATAGTGAGTAATATGAGCTTATCAAATCTTAATGTTAATGTTCTAAATTTAAATGAATTTTTCATAGGTTTCGTATTTTGTTAAATGAGTCATTTTTATTCCGTATGGAGTATAAAGGAAATGGATAAAACAACACACGTAAATGAAAAAAAAAGCTAAAAAACGTTTATTTAATAACTTGCATTTCCTCCCCGAGCTCTAATTACTGCTTCCATACGGTTCTTCATCGATCGGATGAGAGTCACGATCACATGCTGTGGTATATTGTCCCATTCCTCTTGGATTGCATCTTGCAGCTGGCTAAGTGTTTCTGGGGCAGGATCTCTTGCTCGAATTCGTCTCTTTAATTCATCCCACAGATGTTCAATGGGATTCATGTCCGGGCTTCTTGCTGGCCATTCCATAATAGAGATATCGACTTCGTTAAGATAATCTCGTACGACGCCCGCGGTGTGAGCCCTAGCATTGTCGTGCATGAATATGAAGCCGTTGCCAATAAAATGTGCATAGGGCATCACATGAGGCTCGAGACACTCTTCGACGTACCGTTTAGTGCAGGCAGACGTGGCCCAGACACGAAAGCAAGCTCTGTCTTACCGTCGGCGCTGATTTCTCCCCAAACCGTCCACGAACCGCCACCATAGCTGACCTTTTCTTCAATGCAGCATTGTGCATAGCGTTCTCCGTCTCTTCTGTAGACCTTGTTCCTTCCGTCGTTACCATACAGCATAATTTTACACTTATCAGAAAAGAGAACTTTGCTCCACTGTAGGTATGACCAATTTAGGTGCTCACGTGCAAAGTTAAGGCGCGCTCTTCGATAGTCTGCAGTTAATTCCGGCCCATTTGCTGGCTTATGCGGTACCATTCCACGATCCTTCAACCTTCTTCTAATTGTAGAGTCACTTACAGCCACCCTTCGTACAACACGAAGCCGCTGCTGCAGTTGAAAAGCGTTAAGGCGTCGATTTCTTAAAGAAGTTGTTACAATAAATCGATCATCTCGCTCAGAAGTGACCCGATTCCTGCCAGATCCTGAACGGCGCGTGAACAAACCAGTCTCCCGATAACGTTTATAGACTCTATGAACAGATGACAGGCTTAGATGCAGTCTTGCAGCCACAACACGCTGACTAAGGCCAGAATCCAGCAATGCCACAACTTGGGCGGCTTCTGTGGGCGAAGTATCCATACGTTTTAGAAAAAAAACCTTTTTTCAGACGTACCAAAGTCACAGTATTGAAATAAAAAACAAAAAGTTTAAGGATAGGCGCCAATTTTTAGTTTTTAAACGCTAAATGTACTCCAACCCTAAACACACATTTGTCTCAAAACAGTGATTCATTTCGTTTATAAGATAAACAAATGAAATTCTAATTTTGAATTTAGAATTTTCGCTTATTACTGTAATGGCCAAACTGCCAGCTATACATTTATGTATTTTTTTTCATCGTATGAATTCTTTTTTGTGTTAAATTCGGACAGAAACAATGAAAACGGAAGTGTTTCGATTTTTTTGATGAGAAGTGTATATTGTTTCCCCCCAGAACGTCGAAGTCATTGGTGCTAATTCCAGTACACACAGTACACACCATGTAATTTTATTTTAAGTTATATCTGTCATTTTCTTATCCGCCGAAAAGGAAAGGGACGAGTAATCGACAAGCATAAAATTTATGGCATACACGTCAATTACGCACAAATCAACCCTATTAGAAATTTACATTGGCTAATAACCCGACAGAATTAAGTTGACAACACACGTCAAACGGTTTGCATACCAGCGAGATACCTTTGTGATTCGCCCGGGTTATTCATTCATTTAGGCGATTCTTACACTGCCCCGCATCATGCTGCATGTTGCGTGTCGAGGCACCTACGTGCGTACTTGCGGGAGTGCAGATCTGCATCATCGTGCAGGATTTTTACGCACTCACGCGCGTAGGGGCGTTTTGTAGATTAACGCACGGCAGCTCTCATTTCATTCAAAGCCGTTCCAAAGTCACGCGCGGCACTGCGGGATTCGGTGTGCCATACCTTGCGTCTCGTAAGAGTAGCAGTAAGAACAATTTGAAAAAGAAAAGCAGGTAATGTCCTTACTATTATTATTGCGTATGGCAGACAGCAATAAAATATCCTTCGTGGATCATATATCCAACTTAAGCTCCCCTAACCAAGTCTCTGCCGCATCCGTCACATAATGCAGCTCGGAAACTAAGGAGTTAATGTTATCTTGCTGTAAAATAAAACAATATTTGAGCATATTTTGTAAACATTAATAGAACCTGACGGATATTTCGTAAACAACGCAAGATTAGACGTGTGTAGTTAAAAAATAAAATACGTCATCAGCTCTATTCTTTAGCTCTATTCTTATTACGTATAGTCTTTGGCGGCTCAATCATAACCCTGAAACCAGGGTTCATGAGGCTGGTATTCCACCCCACAACCCACACGATAAGAAGCTCTATTTTATAGTACGGTCACGATCATCAATATGCATACACTTTGGTACCATGTCACATGATGTTTTATGACAAATTGCACTGTAAGTCTCACTAAATGTCAAGTATGTTAGTGCGAAAGAGTCCTAAAGTGGGTATATTGCTCATGACTGTACATACGCGCTGTTTCCCACGTGTGAGGGTAGGCAGAGGCCATAGAGCTCCTCTTACTACGATCCAAACTACGCTTCATCCACTCTCAAAATACTCTCGTACATTCATAAATTCACGCTCGTAATTCCTAATAGGGTAGCCACAAGTATTCAGAAGTCAATCTGAGCCACTGTTGATACTCTTTATTGTACACATTAATACATAATTAATGACAAAAAAATAGGTACAAAAGGTGGACTTGTAGAGATACAAGATATCTCTTCCAGCAACCCCGTATAATTTCCTATCATTCCTATTTCCGAATAAATAGTTAGTCTGTGACTCAGAGAAATTATATAAGTACATATAACAACAATCCGTTCGTTTGTTATTTGTATGAGGGTTTTGATTTGCTATGCGTTTATGGAGACGTAGAGTTTTTCTTATCGCCATACCCAGATCGAAGGAATTTTACATGGACAGTAGTGCTAATATGTGCAACGTGATAGAGTTTTGTCAAGGTCATTTTATAGATTGAACGAAATAAGTGGTTTGTCCATTGGTGCTTATACAGGGTGTTAGTGACATCGTAACAAATACTGAGGGGATGATTCAGACTATGATTCTGAGTTGATGTCAAGTGGAATTTTCCGTCGCAAAATTCATGATTTTTTTTAGTTTTTTTTTTTAATTATTTTCAATTCTATACTTTTGCGATCAAAAATTCCACTTGATATTAACTCAGAATAATCAGCTGAATGATCCCCTTCAGTATTCGTTACGATGTCACTTACACCCCGCACAAGTACATACTGTAGCCATACAAGTAGGTATGGGTGTTAGTGACACCGTAACGAATACTGAAGGGGATGATTCAGACCATGAGTCTGAGTTGATATCAAGTGGAATTTTCAGTCGGAAAATTCATAAAAAAAATGTTTTTTTTTTTTAAG
Source organism: Pectinophora gossypiella (assembly GCF_024362695.1). Lineage (NCBI taxonomy): Eukaryota > Metazoa > Arthropoda > Insecta > Lepidoptera > Gelechiidae > Pectinophora > Pectinophora gossypiella. Next base: position 1,565,482 of record NC_065413.1, read on the forward strand.
TTATTTTCTGTTCACTAACACCCTGTATGTGAACCCAAATAAGTCATGTCGTTCTCTCAAAATACGAACAAAATCACGTGCCACGGAAAAAGCAAACTTAACGATTTCGACAAAATTTACTTAATCGATGACCAAATTGGGGATGTCCTTAGAAAAGGTTTAATACGATCTACTCTGAACCGGCGTGCGTGTAGAAGCGATTGATGAATGTGGAGGAAGCAAGAGAAGTGTGTCAGGATCGAAGCAAATGGAATTCTATAGTCTCTGCTTACCCCGGTATGAAATAGGCGTGAGTTATGTATGTATGTATGTATGTTACTTAATCGATCGGTAATTTTAAGGCAATAAGGCCGCCTATTGTGCTTATGTTTTATTCGTATGTTTATGTCCTTTGTATATGTTGTTGTGGAATAAAGTATTATTGATTGATTGATTGAATTTTATCACGTTGCGTATGTTTGCCCTGCAGGAGGACGACCAGGGGCCTGTTCAATAAAACTTACAATTGTAAATTACAACGACAATTTGATGTTCATTGCGTAGCTAATATGAAACTGCAAAATATTCATGATCACACACTCCGCAATGTACATCAAATTGTCATTGTAATTTACAATTTGTAAGTTTTATTAAACAGGCCCCTGGTCGTCTTCCTGCAGGGCAAACATACGCAGCGTGATAAAATTCAATCAATCAAAGAGCTGCGGATTCAAGTCCCGTCCGAGTAAATTATTTTTCGATTTAATTTTTTCTTTCTCTCTCTATTTAACAGCTGCGCTCTTATCGGTGGAGTAACCGCCATTCTTCTCTTCTTCCCGCCAAAACCTTCACCTCCCGATACGACACGACCTGCACCTTCTCTTTTATTTGTTTCATAAATGTAAATGTATTTTTTTCTTTACTAACGATATATTGCAACCGTTCTAAACATTTCCAACCTTTATTGAAGAACAATCATTATCTCTTAGAAGTAGGTACCATAAATCCATTCAAGTATTATTTTATTCTTTATCTCGAGTACGCCATAAAACTTATCATAATGCAGTGTGCGCAATCTGTCTGGATTTTCTGTCGTACAGATAAGCTTCATTGTTACAATATTGTAAATTTTTTACGACATTTTCAACAATTTCCCGCGTAATTGACGTCTCTTCTTTATAAATCTTCTTCTTATAGGTAGAAAATGTGTTTTTTTAATAGATGTAAGTTTTTTTTTTGACGTGACTTATTGTAGATTTGCCGCAGATGGCATTAACTACTTGGCCGGACAAATGGGGAGCGCTGAAGGCTCTCACCCGGTACAACGTTTAAGACAACAGGCCTGAGGGTGCCCAGTTGGGCGCGAACCTCGGCTCAGGGCGTCGTCTGAGAGAAAAATATTTGAAAGAATTAATCGACCCTAGTGGGTCGATAGCGATAAGCGCTGAATGAGGGAAATCGTCGACCACGCCGGCGGGGTCGGTATCGGGGACCTAATAGATGTAAGTAAGTAGGTACCTCGTCGTAGGAATCTTCAGGCTAGGTAAGCGGACCCCGTGAAAAACGGGAAAACGCTAGGGAGATGATGATGATGAACTAGGTACCTTGTGTACGTATACATACGGGTTCTCTATGAGAGACTTACCAGGCTATGTTCCCCAAAAACAGTATAGATGGCGCTGTACAGATTTTCCTTCGTTTAACCTTCTAATTTCATGGCATTCCGACATATGCATCTTTGATTTTGGGTATAAAATGATAATTACACCCTTTTTATTACACCAAGGCACAATTACATCTTCCACTCATTATTATTCTAAATAAAGAGAAGCAATATAGGTAGGAATATAATTCTATACATAATGTGATCCAAATACCAAGCAACATTGTATTTTGCAAGTCCGCTACTGGGGTTCAAATTCAAATTCAAAGATATCTTTATTCAGTAGGTAATATAGTTACATTTTGAATCGTCAATTTTTACATAACGAACGTCTCATCCGCCTAAAACTATTGCAGCTTCTCACAACCCGCATAGCCGGGGAAAAGAAGCTGCAAGAAAAACCTCGGCACAGGGCCCTAGACGTTCTTTAAAAAAATAAACATAAAATATTGTTATACAATTGAGTAATTTAGCTGCCTAATATCAGTTCTTAGACGGTTAATCCCATGCATTCATATCTTCTAAATAATCACTAATTTTAAAATAACCTTTTTTGTAAAGTTTCTGTTTAACTACTGTCTTAAAACAGTTGAAAGGCAAATTCTGAATGTCAATGGGAATCTTATTGTAAAAACGTATACATTGCCCCTTAAAAGATTTAGTGATCTTAAATTCGATGTTCGAACCGGACATCATTACGAGCATTGTCCTTGTTATGTTTTTAAATAATTTCTCCTTGTCTGTTCCAGCGTTAACCCTGTACTCGGTAATGTTCATGAGGTTCGCGTGGCGCGTGCAGCCGCGCAACCTGCTACTATTGGCGTGCCACGTAACCAACACCGCCGCGCAGACCACGCAGGGAGGCCGCTTCATCAAGTACCACTACCTGGACAAGTAGGGCCATACTGCCTTATGTAATACGACGGACAAATCAATAGCTCATTAGTTACGTTTCAGTAGATTTGCCTCGGAATTTACTACTTAACACAAACATACATACATACATACATACATACATACATACATAAACTCACGGCCGTAATCCCTAATGGGGTGGGCAGGGCCACAAGTAATCAAAGACAACTTGCAGCCACTGTTGATACGATTTCGTAAGCTGGATATGATATACCTTATGGTGATAAGGGATCAGCCTATCGCCCATAACATTAGTCCATCATGTTAGAGGACACAATCCCTCTGTCGGTTTTTACGACATGCCCGGGAAGACAAGCAGCTGAACGTGTTTTATGATTTTTACTACTTAACCGGAACAACAAACTCAAACTCTATAGTAACCCTGACACCACGGTTGATGAGGTTGGTACTCCACCTCACAACTCACACGATAGAAGAAGACTTAACTGGTCATGAGGAGCGGTAGTGGGTACCACGGAATAGAAGAAAGAGGTTGGGAGGGCAAAGTGGGCGCGAAACAAGTATGAGCAAATAGTTCATACTTCAACTTTGCACTCCATTCGCCCGCAAACTTTACGACACACGGAGCTCCGCGATAGTATATCAAAAGGTTGTCTTGTGCATTTTAACCTGCAGGGAAAAAAATCTAATATCGACTATCGTGCAAGGAGATCCCTGCTTATCACAGGAAAGCTAGCCTTAGTATGATTGGCTATTTATCAAAAAAATACTTTTGTATGCAGTATCTTACGAAAACTGAGGATAAAATTGCCGCCTATCACATAAAATATACATTGCCGGTAAAGTGGCTGTGGAATTTGAGAAGCTATAGAGCTATCGTAGTTATCTGTTTGCAGGAGTAGTAGTAAAAGAGAGTGGGGTGGGGGGGCAACGGAATCAGAATCATTTATTCAACGTAATTATCATGGATAAACTTGTTGAAGCTCAATGTAACATTTTTGAATTTACGTCATTTCGCAAGGTGTTATGGGCTGAAGAGAAGAAATGACTGTAACTGCAACAGCAACGGTTCGGGCTTTTCCAACTTCTTTCTTCTATTCCGTGGCGGATACCACTTGCTTTTTCATGTGTCAGCGCTTAAACGCTGGTAACTCTAGGTACTTCTCGCCAAAGAACATGAACTAGCTGGCTGGCTGTCCATGTGAAATTTTGAAGAAGGTATATGAACTTAACACATAAACATCTTATTTACGTCCTACTGTTCGCCACAGCATCGGCGGGTGCAGAGTGGATGTGACGTTATGGCGTTTGTACGCGTGAGGTCCTTAGTGTTGCCAGCATTTAGGCGCTGACATACGTTGTCCTAGCACTTCGCAAAGATCCAAAGAGGCTATTCAATCAATTGTAAATAAAATAGATTTGTACTTCGATATCTGGTCGAAGCGTCGAACTTGAATTTTAATTTGTTAGATAATTAATCCTGCCATCAAGGTTACAGGAACGTCAAATTTGTCCGTTGAATTATAAATTAAGCAAAAGACCCTGGCTTACTTCCGACAAGTAGTTGATATTTTGAACGTAGAACATGGATTATGAATTTATGATCAAGATTTCTGTTTGTGTTGAAGAAAACACAAAAGTTGGGTTTATTATTTGTCTCTCTTTAGCTAATGTGAAGGTATATAGGCATAGAGAGGGAGATAGAGAGAATTTAGTACTTACTAATCTCTTTTTTCTCTTCAGTATAAAGTAAATAAATATTCTTTGAAGTAGGAAATGCATGGTCCATGTTCTATTTTTAACTATTTTCTAGATTTAATGGCAAAAACTAAAAAGGTGAACAAGGTTGGGAAGTTGTGAATTTTAAGAGAAGAGATATATCGAATATTGTCGTCATGTAGGTACAAAATTTTAGCTAATTTGATGTGTTCATTGCGATAAGGTTTGTAAACATGTATCGACATGTATTTACCAACTTTAAAATATAGGAGGTTATGGCATCAATAATAGGGAATATGCGCGTGTTCTTGGTCGTTCTTGAATTTTATTTTACATTGAAGATGTTGAATTTACTTTGTTGTATATTTTCTGATAAATTGTTAAACACGTGAAAACCCCAAGCTTGTGATCACGAGTATTGGGGTAGTCAGAGGTATATCTATCGCAAGATGATCTATGAGTACTCAGTTCATCAACACCTTGAAGTCGCCTCTATTGAGGACGGAGACATCTTAGAAGAATACGGATGAAAAGGTCCCAGAATTACTCAAGAAAGAATGTAAGATCTACTGAGTCTGGAATTTAGACTGTCCTCTTTGAAATTGGATTCAATTTAGAATGGTTAAAGAGAGTTTGGCTACTATAATTTTAAGGGTGAATATCAAAATTTCAAGTTTGATGGCGAAATTTCATATTATTTTTCGTGAAAAATTGGGTTCCGACATGAAAAAGATCCAAAAGGATCCTCGGTTTCGGAATCCAATTTTTCACGAAAAAATTATATGACAGTTCGCCACCAAACTTGGCACATTTTGATATTCACCCTTAAGCTTATTCTGCAAAGCCGGTAACTGCAAAACTCACAATGAAAATGAATATACGTAATCAACATTTCATTATGAAGTCGTTTTGACATTAAAAATAGTCAATATTATCTAAGTAGTTCAATATTTATCCGAATATTGTCAAAAGTAGAAGCGTGCACTCAATTCAAGTTATAATCACGTAGAAAAAATGTAAAAAAGAATTTCATCGATATATTTTTGTCTATGGTAGTGAGCCTTGAAGAATTATAGACGGGGAGTTGTCTTTAGGCTAGCTGCACACTACATTAAAAGGTTACCTACATTTAAAATTGTAGAGTAAAGTGACAGCCGTGATAGCCCAGTTGGTAGAACGCTTGCCTCTCACTTTGAGGTCGCAGGTTCGAATCCAGCACAGGCCTAAACCAATAATTGTCGAATTTGTTTTCGAATTCATGTTTGGGTAAATGATTATCACGGGCTCAGCGGTAAGGAAAAACGTCGTGAGGAGACCCACATTCCCGAGAAATGCATTTTCGGAGGTATGTGACTTAACCTGTATTGGGCTGGTTTTCCCTTCGCAGGTTGGAAGGTCAGACAGGCAGTCGCTTCTGTGAAAAACCGGACCTGTCAAATCTTCAGGTTAGGTAAACGGTCCCTGTGTAAAACGGGATAATGCTAGGAGGATGACGAGCTTGAAGTGAGTAGTCACTGCCGCACATTCAAAAGAAAAAAATTATGTCTATAAAGGCGTACCAAAACTGTCACACAAATAACATAATACGAACCGATTGTTCATGAACTTCGGTAGACGGAAACGCGTGCGCTTGACAACTCCCGTCTATAATTTGTCTTGAGTAGTGAGCTAATTTTCTATAAATGGCGACCGTTTAAGTAAAGTCATGAGCAATATCATGTACCCACTTTAGAACCCTGTCGCACTATCATATTTGACATTTAATGAGACTAACGGTTTAATTTGTCAAAAAAGTTAATGTGACATGGTTTCAAAGTGTATACATATTAGTACTCGAGACCGTACGTTGCCAAATGATTTTATTGCTGAAACTAATTTTATAAAAATAGGTAATCAATTTTACTATTTATTAATCTGGAAACACTGTGAGTGATTTGACATTTCGTTGAATTATGTTGTGTGTTATGCGACCATTACAGTTTAATTTGTGAAAAAAGTTAATGTGACATGGTACTAAAGTGCACTTGGTTCTAAAGTGCACTTGGTACTAAAGTGCACTTGGTACTAAAGTGCACTTGGTACTAAAGTGCACTTGGTACTAAAGTGCACTTGGTACTAAAGTGCACTTGGTTCTAAAGTGCACTTGGTTCTAAAGTGCACATGGTACTAAAGTGCACATGGTTCTAAAGTGCACATGGTACTAAAGTGCACATGATACTAAAGTGGACATGGTACTAACGTGTTCATGCACGTGACCGTACAAACAAACAGGTACAATGCTAAACTTCGAAAAACTGTGGGAGTGAGCACACTGGGCTGGTTGACCGTCATGGACAGGTGTACGTAAGTGTACGAAAGAGCCGAATTCGTACTAATGCGCATCGAAAGTGAGCGCGGCCTTATTTGATCGTGTAGTCTAAGGCATTCTTCCTATATAAATATAAATATTTTTCTTCTATATACGTAGCTAATTATACAGTAATTTTAATGGTAAAGGACAATTTCTGTAATATAGAATTGATGACACTTGTCCTGCTGTCGATGAGGAAGCGATTTGAGTGGACTGTTCACATTGCTGTCGAGAATTCTCTCCACTATTTTGTCTCGGCGACAAGAACGATTAAAGAAAGTATCGATCAGCAAAGATACCTTGGCGATTAAAAAACTGAACACTCAGCACGTAGCCTCATGTATAGTGTATAGTCCTAACTTAGCGATGCCACAGTAGGTTGTACAGAATTTATTTAAATATTACGTACAAAGTGTACAGGAGTATATTTTTTATAGTGTATTTATTGCCAATTATACTCTACTGTTGATCTGTTCGACGTGTTTTATTTGATACCCCTTCCGCTACTATTTTTGAACGGCCTTCGTGGTCCAGTGGTTGAGCGTTGTGCTCCCGATCCGGAGGTCCCGGGTTCGAATCCCGGTGGGGACAAATCACAAAAATCACTTTGTGATCTCTAGTTTGGTTAGGACATTACAGACTGCTCACCTGATTGTCCAAAAAATAAAAAGATCAGTGCTTCGGAATGCACGTTAAGCCGTTGGTCCCGGTTTTTACTTACTGATGTAAGTACGTAGTCGTTACATGTCTTGTCAGGGGCCTATGGCGGCTCAATAATAACCCTGACACCAGGATTGTTGGGGTTGGTAATTCACCTCACAATCCACACGATAGAAGAAGAAGACTACTTTTGTGAGGTGGAATACCAACCTCATCAATCCCAGGGCTGACACCAGTGTCAGGGTTATTATCGAGTCGCCAAAGGCCTCTGGCATGGCTCATGTAACGACTACTTACATCAGGAAGTAGTAACCGGAACCAACGGCTTAACGTGCCTTCCGAAGCACGGATCATCTTACTTTTGGACAATCAGGTGATCAGCCCGTAATGTCCTAACCAAACCAGAGATCACAGTGATTTTTGTAATATGTACCCAACGGGAGACTTAGGAGAACATTTATGAAACAAATAAAAGAGAAGGTGCAGGTCGTGTCGTATCAGGTGAAGGATTTGGCGGGAAGAAGAGAGGAATGGCGATTACTCTACCGACAAAAGCGCAGCTCTTAAATAAAGAGAGAGAGAGAGAGGGAATGATAAAATGATTGACCAATATAGGTACTGTATGTGATGATTAGAACTGTAGTGGTAAATAGGCGTGCGTTTACGTATGTAAGAACGTCTGCAAAATAATATAATAAACGTTGCAAATGCAAATAGTTTTGGTCTGCACCACCTGTTTATATTCTAATTAAATAGCCAGTGTGTTTGCTTGTGTATGCTTTGTGAAACGGTAAAGGGACGTTTGCTCGTTTATGTTAGGTATGCTAATTTTATTGTTCACGTTATTTCACTAGCAGAGATGGAATTTCTTTGCGAATTCGTTTGGACCCGTCCTGATGAACGTAACGTCTGTTTGTTCATGTAAAATTTGTATTTCCTAGTGGTTTTAATCTTTTAATTGTATTAAGATTTTTCACGTAGAGCGGATGAAGGATAATAGGATTGCAAAAGCGGTATATAAAGCGAAAGTTGTTGATAGGGCTGGCAGAGGAAGACCGAGAAGGACTTACGATGACCAAATTGGAGATGTCCTTAGAAAAGGTTCAATACGATCTACTCTGAACCGGCGTGCGTGTATGAAGCGATTGATGAATGTGGAGGAAGCAAGAGAAGTGTGTCAGGATCGAAGCAAATGGAATTCTATAGTCTCTGCTTACCCCGGTGGGAAATAGGCGTGTGTTTATGTATGTATGTAAGATTTTAGAGCGTCTGGTATTCGTCCAATTACAGCCGTTTTCGCGTCGCGTGCGATGATGTGCTTTTCCGGGGAATGCTCCCATTGTAAAATCTCTTTAATAGTGGCTGCTTTTCGTCATCAACACTGGTGTCAGGGTCATTATTGAACCGCCAAAGGCTAGTGACATGGCTCATGTAACGACTACTTTCTTACATTAGTAAGTAGTAACCGGGACCAACGGCTTAACCTGCCTTCCGAAGCACGTTACGGATCATCTTACCATATCAGGTGTTCAGCCTGTAATGTCTTAACCAAACTAGGGATCACCAAGTGATTTTTGTGATTAGTCCCCACCGGGATTCGCACCCGGAACCTCTGGATCGTTAGCACAACGCTCAACCACTGGACCACGGAGGCCGTTACGTCGGGTCGGGTAGCATAGTTGCAATAGTCGTACAGTGAAGCGAGCCTTACTATTTATTTATTATTGTGATGCTATTATTTTCAAATTAATATAGAAATAGTATTTTATGCAACAGTTGTAGCATTTTTTGACCTAGTTATACAACGTTGCATACAATACTTTTTCTACGACGACGTCATTTTTCCTTTTTATTTTATACTTTTTAGTGTTTTGAAACGAAACACAAAAATTTTCCAATTTATTTTCCAACGCGCGGGAAAATGGCGGCAAATGTATACTTTTTTTTTATAGTATATCTATGGCACCAAACAAAGTAAAGGTGCCAGTTTCCAGGTCAAAAAAAAAAAAACAACAACAATGCTTTTTTGGCGACATTATAGTACAGTTACACTTTGTAAACAATGCTTTTATAGGCCATAGAGCGTACACTTTTTCAAAGAGTTTAATTATGTATGTACTTATATTAGACTTTTTGGTTATTTAAATGCCAGATTAAAGTAGAGGAGTAGAAAAACAATATAATGACAACAGTTTACACCGGACGAACGAGGGGAGAGCCTATAGGGCATTGTGTCAAATACACGAACAAGATGCGTTGCTATAACATTAGCGGCAGGCGTCCACATTTCCAACACTGCGTACACTTAGATGAGTAACTCTCCATCTCACACAAACTCGTATCCGACATCCGAGCAAGATTTACCCCACCCCCCTGGGTCTTATTTTAGTCTAAATGGCCTGAAAGGTCGTCCGTCAAACGAAAAAAAAAATACCTTTCATACTGGTATACAGTCCCTGCTGAAATTCACTCACCTAATCGAACTCAAAAATATCTTTGTCCAATTGGTAACATACCTACACTTTGAATTGACTAAATAAATAGAGTAAATTATATTTTTTGTAGAACATTTCATCAGCGTAAAACTACTTAAGTACTGTATCTTCTCACAACCTGTACTGCCTCAGCATAGGGCTTTAGACGTTATTAAAAAAAAAACCACAAAACCATATTATGGTAACTAATGAAACAACAATACAATTTCAGAAAGGCTGCTTAATATCTGTTTTCAGACTGATATTACCCAAGCATACCTAGATAATATTGTACCCCACATTCCCGTGAAATGCATTTTCGGAGGTATGTGACCTAGCCTGTATTGGGTTGGATTTCCCTTCGCGGGTTGGAAGGTCAGACAGGCAGTCGCTTCTGTAAAAACCGGACCTGTCAAATCTTTAGGTTAGGTAAGCGGACCCTGTGAAAAACGGGATAACTATAAGCTTATATTACACTTATTAACTTATAAGTCATACTATTAGTAAACAAGTATTATAATAATAATAAAAAATATCTGTGAAAAAAAAGCGGTATTTTATAAAGTATTTTTTTTGAAGTTTTTGGTGTTAAAGAGTCCATAGTCGATTTATTTTAATTTTTTTTGTATTATTTGTAATATTGGTATTTTTTTTGTAATATTAATCGAGTCGCGAGCGGCTGATGCCAGACATGGCATGGTAGCCATATAAGGTCAGGTTCGGGACGAGTGAAACAGCCGAGTATCATCTCAAGACTAATTATTAATGGAACCATTTTACTCATCATACATCAATACATAACTTATAAATACATATACTACTACACTACACCAGTTTCATAGGCAACACTGAATCTGGCAATATTTACCACACTTCCTCCAATATCAAAGACTAAAAATACTTTCTCCCTTTCTTTCTTAATAATATTTTTGTTTCTAGGCGAGCGTAGGACACGCACATCGTGCTAGCAATGTTAGGAACGGTTGAAAGCACAGAGATAGGTGCTGACTTTAATTATTATTAATTAAATGTTCCCGCGTCGTGCACCCGTCCTATTCGGTTATTATTTAATGTGCAACGTACATTGCAATCGCTCTCGACGCGTTTCAACTTTCTTGAAACCTCGTTTATTCTATAAAAGAAAATATTTTCTTACAAAAGAACGATATAGGACACACTCCGCAAAGCGTTCGTCTCTGAAACACACAATTTTATACTCAAAGACTGAAAGAAAAATGCTTTATAAAATCCTTTTAGAACGGAACGTATAATGTATGATAGAAAATCAGAAATTTGTCGCTGGCATCGTTCTATGCATACCTGGGTCTTCTTATACCATGGTTCTATGTTCTTGCATAGTTTGGCCAATGAATGTAAATAGAATGTACGGTTGGGACGGGTCACAAGGAAACGAATCGTTGCAAATATCTTGAAGAATCTTATAAGTACGAAGGCATTATAAGTATGTACAAAAAGAACAGTCACTGAGCTAGCCGGTTATTTGAAGCAGTGGTGAAATATGAACCATTAGTCGTCATAATTATAAAATTGGGGGGCCTGTTGTATTTCCTAATGTTTATAGTCCTAAAGTCGATTTTCCGAACATCATTTTCCTAATATTTAATTGTACTAATGTTCGATCATCCTAAATATTGATTATCCTACCGTAATACTTGTCCTAATATTCTTTAGTTCTAATATTAATGTCCCTAAAGTTTGAAATTCCGAATTTTTCATTCCCTATATGATCTATTTGACATATTTTGGTTAGTTGTGACCATCGAGGCCCGAAGGGCCGAGAGGCGGCGTTGAAGATTTGTTTCGTAACGACAGCAGTCACGGGTGCGAGCGAAGCGAGCACGGAAATTCGCGGCACCCCGACACTGTAGATATAGGTTACGAAGGCTGGGTTAGGTTACTTGTGACCATCGAGGCCCGAAGGGCCGAGAGGCGGCGGTGAAGGTTCTCTATTGTATTCCCTAAAATTTCTTATCCTACTTTTTATTTCCCTTCACATTTTATTTAGGACTATACATTTTAGGAATATAAACGATTGTAACTATGGACATTAGGGCTTACCATCATTAGGATGAAAAAAAAAATAGGGCAATGAACAGTAGGAGTTAACAAAATTGGACTAGGATCATTAGGACATTCGATACTTAGGACTAAAATGTGAAGGAAAATAAAAAGTAGGATAAGAAATTTTAGGGAATACAATAGAGAACCATAAAATTGATGTCTTTGTATGTGTTTGTGGTCTATTACAGAAACGACACGTAATCAGGAGGTCATAAGTGCAACCAGTCTGTTAATTTACTACTTTGCAAGAAACTGATTGGACTTTTGCAGCTTATTGTATTGTTATAGTACGCCCGGTACGTTCCTTATTTATGAGTCGTGCAGTGCTACAAGAGCAAAAAAGGTCTGCCAAAGAGCAATGGAACGCAGTATCCTAGGCGTTAAACGAATCGACCGTGTGCGAAACACTACACTGCGCTCCAAAACGGGTATCACTGATGTAGGGAAAAAGTCCGCCAAACTGAAGTGGGACTGGGCCGGACACGTTTGTCGGATGCATCCGGAGCGGTGGGCACGAGTCGTTACTCACTGGATACCTCAGGGCGGGTTTAGAAGTCGAGGCAGACCGCGTAAAAGATGGTGTGACGACCTCAATGTTTATCGCAAGGATTGGCCGGAGATCGCGCAAAGTCGAGAGGAGTGGAAAAATCAAGGGGAGGCCTTTGCCCAGCAGTGGGATCGTATAGGCTAAATAAGATAAGATAAGTTTTAAATCTTACGTGATGGTAAGTGACGATGTGGTCTAGGGTGGATCACGCTTACCTAGCAAATGCCTATTACTATAAGAAGTTGGAAAAACTGATGACGGCAAGCAGTTCCAATCCTTCGCTGTTCGCATCAAAATGAAGAGGCGAAACCTTTAGGGTATATCCATAACGTACAATACAATACAATACAAATACACTATATCGCATCAAAATAAAAAGAAATAATTAGTCTCTTAACTAAGTACATGGCAAATGGCGGCCTTATCGCTTAAAGCGATTTCTTCCAGACAACCATAAGGTGAGGAAAAATGTAAAAAAATAAAATAAACATAAGGAATAAATGCCCGCCACCATAAGGTTCATCATAATCAGCTTACGACATCGTATCAACAGTGGCTGCAAGTTGTCTTTGATTACTTGTGGCTTTGCCCACCCCATTAGGGATAACGGGCGTGAGTTTATGTATGTATGTATGTAAAAAATGCCCGCCGACGCGACGTCAAGTTGTCCGTAGATGGAACGGAGTGGGTGGAATTAACTCGTGAAGTTCCTGCGCACACTCACCGAAGTCCTATAAAAAAACCGACAGACAAACTACCCATCGTCTGTGGTCTAGACTTTGGAGTCGAGTTTCCACTAACGAGTCATTGTCTATGAGCTTTATTGCTAGTCAGTCCACCGAGTCGCTTAGCTATTTTTTTTAAAAGGTCGGTCTTATTTATTCAGTAGGGAGTCTTCTCACATTAACAAAACTTACGAGAACGTTGACCGATTTACGACCACTTACGAAACAAATATTTCTCTGCCATCATCACATTATTAGTCACGTTAAGACGGAAGCTAGTCGGAAAAACATCTCTGGTGGACCCATATAAAACCAGTAAACAAACATATTAGGCTATATTACCGATCCCTATATTTCTATAATAAAATAGTTTTTGTCGCCTATCAAAAGTTGGCATCAGCAAACGAGTGAGTTGTACTGCGCTAGTTTTAGTGGTTGAATTTGTTTGATAACGGAAAATCGTTTCAGGTGTTTTTCTTTTTTCTTAGGAGCATTAGGTCGATGGGCGTTGGGCTGATCACCTGTACCATAGAATAAATGATTATACTTTATACTCCGTGGTAGACCTCGAAAGAGACGGCGTTACGACTTGGACGCTTGCCGGAGGAAATGGCCGGAGTACGCACAGGACCGCGAAAAATGTAAAGAGGATGGGAAGGCCTTTGCCGAGCAGTGGGATCTTGTGGGCTAGATTAGATTAGATTAGACTTTATTTAGAGTTTTAGATTGAGAAGGGAATGTTAGGTTGGTTTGGACACGTAGAGCGGATGAAGGATAATAGAATTGCAAAAGCGGTATATAAAGCGAAAGTTGATGGTAGGGCTGGCAGAGGAAGACCGAGAAGGACTTACGATGACCAAATTGGAGATGTCCTTAGAAAAGGTTTAATACGATCTACTCTGAAGCAAGAGAAGTGTGTCAGGATCGAAGCAAATGGAATTCTATAGTCTCTGCTTACCCCGGTGGGAAATAGGCGTGAGTTTATGTATGTATGTATGTATGTAGACTTTATACTCCGCACTAATTCGTATCGGTGCCGAGCTACATTTACCTCACCCCCGCGGCCCCGTTGGGTCTCGCTTTAGCCTAAAAGGCGGTAAGCCGTTAAGGAGTACGGAGGCGCGTGTGGACTGTCCATCTCGCTTGCACTTACGGTAAGAACGAGATTTTTGTACGAAGTGTCTAGGCTGAATCTGTACGGTAGCTACGGTTAAATAAATCCATCTTTAGACGTATTAAAAGTGGTTGCAGTCTGACTTCTTACTAACCTACTTGTGGCTTTGCCATTCATCATTAAGAATAATGAAAATAAGTTGATATACCTAAGTAAGTTTAGGAGTTTCAAATGAAACGTAGCATGAAACACATATGACACATAACATATAGATAAGTACATAATGAATTAGAAATCAGAATAAAAAAAATGCTCAAAAAGACAACTTTAAAAAGTACCTAAATAATAAATATGTAGATCATATTTTTTGATCCTTTCTCCCCACAAAATAACCTTTCAAGTAACATAGGCAGGAAGTACATTACCTAAGCTTTTTGTAAGATGGCACCGGATGAATTGGCACCGTTATAATACACCGTTATTTTAGTTGAACAGAAACTTTACAATAAAGGTTATTATAAAGTTAGTGATTATTTAGAAGATATGAATACATGGGATTAACTATCTGAGAACTGATATTAGGCAGCTAAATTACTCAATTGTATAACCATATTTTATGTTTTTTTTAAAGAACGTCTAGGGCTCTGTGCCGAGGTTTTTCTTGTAGCTTCTTTTCCCTGGCTGTAAGAAGATGCAGTAGTTTTAGGCGGATGAGACGTTCGTTATGTAAAAATTGACGATTCAAAGTGTAACGATGTTACCTACTGAATAAAGACATTTTTTAATTTGAATATAAAATGTCAGCAGTCCCACATGACCGTGTGCTAACTAACCTCCTGACACGAGTTCACGGGCGATTGACTCTTAAGTGAGAGTTTCTGGACGCGCCCGACCCGCCGTTTCCGGAGCAGGCGCCGCCGCGTCTCCGTCCGGTTGCCGTTCGCGCCAAATGAAGACAACATGGCGGCTTGAACACCGGACGCGGGAAACTCCACTGTAAGTATTTATGTCTCTTCAATGAGGGATTTTCTTTTTATTTATTTTTAAATTTCTGCTGGATAGATGGCGCTGAACTTAGTAGGTTACTTCAAGGAACGGAACGTTATATTAAGAATTTTTGATTTTCTTCGATGTAATTTTGAAATCATAAAACGAAAGATCATCTCAGGCCTTTACATCTTCATCAGATGATTCAAACAGCGTTTCTGTGGCAGCTTTTAAAATGGCTGTAAAGTCCGATGCGAGAGCGACAGTAGCGGCCGCACGACTGGCATTGTAGTTGAGGGGTATTAGATGGGAAATCGGCCCTCTCACTTCTGACGAAACGAAAGATACATATCACAATAATTTTATCAAATCAAATACACTTTATTGCATAGAACTTAAAGAGCCGTGATAAGGTCGGTCATTGACCTCAGCTTACACGAGAGAATACCAGCTTAAATAACTTAAATAACTATTAAAGAGTAATTAAGCTATTTTTATTTACGAATGTAAATAAGTATAAAAAATGGTTACATGGGCGCCATCGGTACGGCAAAGCAGTACGGAAGGGGAAAGTCACAGGGACTACCACCTGGAACTTCACAGAAGGCAGCAGTAACTGTCAGTATTCAGAGGCGGAGGACAGGAGTCCTAGTACGGCTTTGAAATATACTACTCTGGGTGCATCCCACTCGCGACAGAGTACTGCTGGGCAGAAGGCAAGAGGGAAATCACTGCCTTATTTTCCCTAAAAAGTAACAAGAGAGGAATGCTACACCGACAAGATCGTGGCTCTTAAGAGCCACTAACTTAAGTTAGTGATGATAAAAATGATAAGTAAATAAACTGTTTTATGTTTGTACGTACCTACCTACTTAATTTTATAAAAGACAAAGTGTCTCTCTATCGTTTAGTAACAAGGTACAGGTAATTGTTTAAGTAGGTATATAAAATGTATGTAAATAGTAAATATATACCTACCTTTTTATTCTTTTCACATTGTTTTTCTCTGGCCAAGTATAGTTACCATTTGCCATTTGTGGCAAATCTACAATAACACACGTCAAAAAAAAACTATTGTTTTGTGTGCACTGAAATTTATTATGCCACCTGTACTTTGTAAACATATAATTTAAGTACTTAATAATAATATATTCTAAGTATATTATATTATATGTTTATTTATCTGTTTCACTTATATTTTTCAGTAAATCAACATTGACAATTATTATAAACGTTCTTAAAAATATATTTATTTTATTCGTGACTTTAAAATGAATCATAGTAATTAATCAATTAAGTACTTAGCTATTTATTGGTGGATGCCATATATAAACTCACGCCTATTTCTCACCGGGGTAAGCAGAGGCTATGGAATTCCATTTGCTTCGATCCTGACACACTTCTCTTGCATCCTCCACATTCATCAATCGTTTCATACACGCACCGGTTCAAAGTAGATCGTACGGAACCTTTCCTAAGGACATCTCCAATTTGGTCAAGGTAGGTCCTCCTAGGTCTTCCTCTGCCAGCCCTACCACCAAACTTCGCTTTATATGATAATACTTTCGTAATCTTATTATCCTTCATCCACTCTACGTGTCCAAACCAACTTAACATTCCCTTCTCAATCTTAGTCACTAAAGCATCATTTACACCATATCTCTCCATACACATACATACATACATATTTTAAATTTATACATTGCCACATTAAATATCTACTCTTCTGGATAGCACGTCAAAAAAATGAAGATTTGACAGGTCCGGTTTTATACGGACCTCTAGAAATTATTTTAAAAAAGCCAAGAACAGATGCAACAGAAGTTCATTACCGTTGAATACTGTAGCACAAGTGTAATCAATAATAAATTAACTTACAACAATGCATGTTGTCGAATGAGTGTCAAATGGTTATTAATATTATTTACTTATGCCTTGTTTTTTTTACACAGTGCCCTCTGCTTTGTGCGATGAGACTATATAACCGTGATGACATTAAAAAAATACATATCCATTCGTCATGAGGCTTGCCATCAGTCTACTTGCTTTAACGGTAAGAATTACACATAATATAAGCTTACGACTATATCCCAATCGGGGTAGCCAGAGGTACATCGCAAGACGAATTAAGTACCCACAGCTTACCGAACATCCTCTCTCTCTTTATATAATAGCTGCGCTCTTGTCGGTGGGGTACTTACTCCATACATTACTTTATGGCCCCTAGTTTGGTTAGGACATTACAGGCTGATCACCTGATTGTCCGAAAGTAAGACGATCCGTGCTTCGGAAGGCACGTTAAGCCGTTGGTCCCGGTTACTACTTACTGATGTAAGTACGTAGTCGTTATATGAGTCATGTCAGGGGCCTTTGGCGGCTCAATAGTAACCCTGACACCAGGGTTGATGAGGTTGGTAATCCACCTCACAACCCACACGATAGAAGAGAAGACTCCATAGATAGGGCGTGTAGAAAGGTGGTTGTCCCAATCGCCTTCCGTAACCGAGCATCCTGTAAGAATAAATAAATAAAAAACATCACCACCACCGCCCGTAAGTATTATTCTTTATTCTATGACCACCCGTCACCAGTGATGAAAAAAAACTCTAACATTATCCAGTAGTAATTTTTTTTAAAATTATTATTTCAGGTGCTTCTCGCGACATGCGCACAAGGCTTTCGTTGTGAGTAAAATTACTTACTTAAATATGTTTTTAAAATCAAAATATTTTTACAGCTTTTACATATTTGATACCTACTGTTAGATAGAAAAGAACCGATCGAGCTAATATCTGAAAGATCACTACACTACGCTAACGAACGTCACAACACTAGCTTACTTACTTTGACATATCGAATTCTTCCCGCCTATTGAGATTATTGTAAAATGTTAACTTATTGAAATATAATCTCTAATTGTACTGAACAAGTCCTTCTGTTTAATACTACATAAACATCGAATCTGACCGTACATTTATCTACCTAATTATCACACGTTCTGTATCATATTATGTCAAACTGAAACGGAAATAAGTAAATCAGAGGAAGATTACTAATTTAGTAACTCACAAAGGTCAACTTCTTACTTATCTAAATAGGTAACATACCTAAACAAAACTTATATATTACAGTTACTGGCAGTCATGATAATCAAATCCAGTCGAAGCCAGTCTGTCGTTGCACCTGCTATGCCGATAAATCGTTAAATGATAGCAACGATAATGATGATGATGGAAACGAAGATACCCAACCTGCGCCGAGTCATCCAGATCCTGAAGACAGTATACAAGCAACAGTTTTAAGCGATAATGATGATGATAATAACAACCCAGAAAATCAATCCGAAGGGGAACCCAATGATCAAGATCAAGAAAACCAAGCCGGACCAACTCAACAAGACTATGTAATTGTCGACCGACCACCCCCACCACCACGTGAAAGTAATACTTATGAAGGCACGAGCCGAACTAAGTCTAGCTATGATTCGAGCAATGACGGTACATCGCAGAGTGACAACAAAAGTTCATATGTCCAGAAACCAGATGGATCATCCAAATCAACCAACGAGTATAAGAACAAGTACGAAGATTCTGGAAAGTCAAAATACGACGACGAGTCAAGCAGTAACGATAAATCAACGACAATTGGAGGAGGACAGAAAACAACAACGGAAACCGATTGGAAGTCAAAGAACCAAGGAACCAACGAATACAAGAACAAGAACGTTTCGAAAGGCAAAGACACCAGAACCGTAGATGCTGACGGCACTATCCGCCAGGATTCGGAGAATTCGTCTAAAGGTACTTCATCCTCCAGATCTAAATCTAATTCGGACTATACGTCAACAACCAAGACTAAAACTGAACCAGTCAACAAGAGCCCTCAGGACAGTGGGCCTGTACCCATTCAAGAAAAACCAGCTGGACCGGCAAGACCGGACACTGTAATTATTGGCCCACCAATTGGACGTCCATATCCTCCACCTTATGATAGTAGCACTTATGAAGGCACGAGCCGAACTAAGTCTAGCTATGATTCGAGCAATGACGGTACATCGCAGAGTGACAACAAAAGTTCATATGTCCAGAAACCAGATGGATCATCTAAATCAACCAACGAGTATAAGAACAAGTACGAAGATTCTGGAAAGTCAAAATACGACGACGAGTCAAGCGGTAACGATAAATCAACGACAATTGGAGGAGGACAGAAAACAACAACGGAAACCGATTGGAAGTCAAAGAACCAAGGAACCAACGAATACAAGAACAAGAACGTTTCGAAAGGCAAAGACACCAGAACCGTAGATGCTGACGGCACTATCCGCCAGGATTCGGAGAATTCGTCTAAAGGTACTTCATCCTCCAGATCTAAATCTAATTCGGACTATACGTCAACAACCAAGACAAAAACTGAACCAGTCAACAAGAGCCCTCAGGACAGTGGGCCTGTACCCATTCAAGAAAAACCAGCTGGACCGGCTAGACCGGACACTGTAATTATTGGCCCATCAATTGGACGTCCATATCCTCCACCTTATGATAGTAGCACTTATGAAGGCACGAGCCGAACTAAGTCTAGCTATGATTCGAGCAATGACGGTACATCGCAGAGTGACAACAAAAGTTCATATGTCCAGAAACCAGATGGATCATCCAAATCAACCAACGAGTATAAGAACAAGTACGAAGATTCTGGAAAGTCAAAATACGACGACGAGTCAAGCGGTAACGATAAATCAACGACAATTGGAGGAGGACAGAAAACAACAACGGAAACCGATTGGAAGTCAAAGAACCAAGGAACCAACGAATACAAGAACAAGAACGTTTCGAAAGGCAAAGACACCAGAACCGTAGATGCTGATGGCACTATCCGCCAGGACTCGGAGAATTCGTCTAAAGGTACTTCATCCTCCAGATCTAAATCTAATTCGGACTATACGTCAACAACCAAGACTAAAACCGAACCAGTCAACAAGAGCCCTCAGGACAGTGGGCCTGTACCCATTCAAGAAAAACCAGCTGGACCGGCTAGACCGGACACTGTAATTATTGGCCCACCAATTGGACGTCCATATCCTCCACCTTATGATAGTAGCACTTATGAAGGCACGAGCCGAACTAAGTCTAGCTATGATTCGAGCAATGACGGTACATCGCAGAGTGACAACAAAAGTTCATATGTCCAGAAACCAGATGGATCATCCAAATCAACCAACGAGTATAAGAACAAGTACGAAGATTCTGGAAAGTCAAAATACGACGACGAGTCAAGCGGTAACGATAAATCAACGACAATTGGAGGAGGACAGAAAACAACAACGGAAACCGATTGGAAATCAAAGAACCAAGGAACCAACGAATACAAGAACAAGAACGTTTCGAAAGGCAAAGACACCAGAACCGTAGATGCTGACGGCACTATCCGCCAGGATTCGGAGAATTCGTCTAAAGGTACTTCATCCTCCAGATCTAAATCTAATTCGGACTATACGTCAACAACCAAGACTAAAACCGAACCAGTCAACAAGAGCCCTCAGGACAGTGGGCCTGTACCCATTCAAGAAAAACCAGCTGGACCGGCTAGACCGGACACTGTAATTATTGGCCCACCAATTGGACGTCCATATCCTCCACCTTATGATAGTAGCACTTATGAAGGCACGAGCCGAACTAAGTCTAGCTATGATTCGAGCAATGACGGTACATCGCAGAGTGACAACAAAAGTTCATATGTCCAGAAACCAGATGGATCATCTAAATCAACCAACGAGTATAAGAACAAGTACGAAGATTCTGGAAAGTCAAAATACGACGACGAGTCAAGCGGTAACGATAAATCAACGACAATTGGAGGAGGACAGAAAACAACAACGGAAACCGATTGGAAGTCAAAGAACCAAGGAACCAACGAATACAAGAACAAGAACGTTTCGAAAGGCAAAGACACCAGAACCGTACATGCTGACGGCACTATCCGCCAGGATTCGGAGAATTCGTCTAAAGGTACTTCATCCTCCAGATCTAAATCTAATTCGGACTATACGTCAACAACCAAGACTAAAACTGAACCAGTCAACAAGAGCCCTCAGGACAGTGGGCCTGTACCCATTCAAGAAAAACCAGCTGGACCGGCTAGACCGGACACTGTAATTATTGGCCCACCAATTGGACGTCCATATCCTCCACCTTATGATAGTAGCACTTATGAAGGCACGAGCCGAACTAAGTCTAGCTATGATTCGAGCAATGACGGTACATCGCAGAGTGACAACAAAAGTTCATATGTCCAGAAACCAGATGGATCATCTAAATCAACCAACGAGTATAAGAACAAGTACGAAGATTCTGGAAAGTCAAAATACGACGACGAGTCAAGCGGTAACGATAAATCAACGACAATTGGAGGAGGACAGAAAACAACAACGGAAACCGATTGGAAGTCAAAGAACCAAGGAACCAACGAATACAAGAACAAGAACGTTTCGAAAGGCAAAGACACCAGAACCGTAGATGCTGATGGCACTATCCGCCAGGATTCGGAGAATTCGTCTAAAGGTACTTCATCCTCCAGATCTAAATCTAATTCGGACTATACGTCAACAACCAAGACTAAAACCGAACCAGTCAACAAGAGCCCTCAGGACAGTGGGCCTGTACCCATTCAAGAAAAACCAGCTGGACCGGCTAGACCGGACACTGTAATTATTGGCCCACCAATTGGACGTCCATATCCTCCACCTTATGATAGTAGCACTTATGAAGGCACGAGCCGAACTAAGTCTAGCTATGATTCGAGCAATGACGGTACATCGCAGAGTGACAACAAAAGTTCATATGTCCAGAAACCAGATGGATCATCCAAATCAACCAACGAGTATAAGAACAAGTACGAAGATTCTGGAAAGTCAAAATACGACGACGAGTCAAGCGGTAACGATAAATCAACGACAATTGGAGGAGGACAGAAAACAACAACGGAAACCGATTGGAAGTCAAAGAACCAAGGAACCAACGAATACAAGAACAAGAACGTTTCGAAAGGCAAAGACACCAGAACCGTAGATGCTGACGGCACTATCCGCCAGGATTCGGAGAATTCGTCTAAAGGTACTTCATCCTCCAGATCTAAATCTAATTCGGACTATACGTCAACAACCAAGACAAAAACTGAACCAGTCAACAAGAGCCCTCAGGACAGTGGGCCTGTACCCATTCAAGAAAAACCAGCTGGACCGGCTAGACCGGACACTGTAATTATTGGCCCATCAATTGGACGTCCATATCCTCCACCTTATGATAGTAGCACTTATGAAGGCACGAGCCGAACTAAGTCTAGCTATGATTCGAGCAATGACGGTACATCGCAGAGTGACAACAAAAGTTCATATGTCCAGAAACCAGATGGATCATCCAAATCAACCAACGAGTATAAGAACAAGTACGAAGATTCTGGAAAGTCAAAATACGACGACGAGTCAAGCGGTAACGATAAATCGACGACAATCGGAGGAGGACGGAAAACAACAACGGAAACCGATTGGAAGTCAAAGAACCAAGGAACAAACGAATACAAGAACAAGAACGTTTCGAAAGGCAAAGACACCAGAACCGTAGATGCCGATGGCACTATCCGCCAGGATTCGGAAAATTCGTCTAGAGGTACTTCATCCTCTAGATCTAAATCTAATTCGGACTATACGTCAACAACCAAGACTAAAACTGAACCAGTCAAAAAGAGCCCTCAGGACACAACAGGGTCTGTGCCCGTTTCAAGCAACGATCAAGTACAACCAGCTGGACTGGCTAGACCGGGCACTGTAATTGTTGGCCGACCAATCGTGCCAATCGTTCGGCCATATCCTCAACCAGATGAAACTCACACTTATGAAGGCACGAGCCGAACTAAGTCTAGCTATGATTCGAGCAATGACGGTACATCGCAGAGTGACAACAAAAGTTCATATGTCCAGAAACCAGATGGATCATCTAAATCAACCAACGAGTATAAGAACAAGTATGAAAATTCTGGAAAGTCAAAATACGACAACGAATCAAACGGTAACGATAAATCGACGACAATCGGAGGAGGACGGAAAACAACAACGGAAACCGATTGGAAGTCAAAGAACCAAGGAACAAACGAATACAAGAACAAGAACGTTTCGAAAGGCAAAGACACCAGAACCGTAGATGCCGATGGCACTATCCGCCAGGATTCGGAGAATTCGTCTAAAGGTACTTCATCCTCCAGATCTAAATCTAATTCGGACTATACGTCAACAACCAAGACTAAAACTGAACCGGTCAAAACAAGCCCTCAAGACAAAGGGCCTGTGCCCATTCAAGAAAAACCAGCTGGACCGGCTAGACCGGGCACTGTAATTATTGGCCCACCAATTGGACGTCCATATCCTCCACCTTATGATAGTAGCACTTATGAAAGCACGAGTCGAACTAAGTCCAACTCTGATTCGAGCAATGATGGTACATCGCAAAGTGACAACAAAAGGTCATATGTCCAGAAACCAGATGGATCATCTAAATCAACCAACGAGTATAAGAACAAGTACGAAAATTCTGGAAAGTCAAAATACGACAACGAGTCAAGCGGTAACGATAAATCGACGACAATCGGAGGACGACGGAAAACAACAACGGAAACCGATTGGAAGTCAAAGAACCAAGGAACTAACAAATACAAGAACAAGAACGTTTCGAAAGGCAAAGACACCAGAACCGTAGATGCCGATGGCACTATCCGCCAGGATTCGGAAAATTCGTCTAGAGGTACTTCATCTTCTAGATCTAAATCTAATTCGGACTATACGTCAACAACCAAGACTAAAACTGAACCAGTCAAAAAGAGCCCTCAGGACACAACAGGGTCTGTGCCCGTTTCAAGCAACGATCAAGTACAACCAGCTGGACCGGCTAGACCGGGCACTGTAATTGTTGGCCGACCAATCGTGCCAATCGTTCGGCCATATCCTCAACCAGATGAAACTCACACTTATGAAGGCACGAGCCGAACTAAGTCTAGCTATGATTCGAGCAATGACGGTACATCGCAGAGTGACAACAAAAGTTCATATGTCCAGAAACCAGATGGATCATCTAAATCAACCAACGAGTATAAGAACAAGTATGAAAATTCTGGAAAGTCAAAATACGACAACGAATCAAACGGTAACGATAAATCGACGACAATCGGAGGAGGACGGAAAACAACAACGGAAACCGATTGGAAGTCAAAGAACCAAGGAACTAACGAATACAAGAACAAGAACGTTTCGAAAGGCAAAGACACCAGAACCGTAGATGCCGACGGCACTATCCGCCAGGATTCGGAGAATTCATCTAAAGGTACTTCATCCTCCAGATCTAAATCTAATTCGGACTATACGTCAACAACCAAGACTAAAACTGAACCGGTCAAAACAAGCCCTCAAGACAAAGGGCCTGTGCCCATTCAAGAAAAACCAGCTGGACCGGCTAGACCGGGCACTGTAATTATTGGCCCACCAATTGGACGTCCATATCCTCCACCTTATGATAGTAGCACTTATGAAAGCACGAGTCGAACTAAGTCCAACTCTGATTCGAGCAATGATGGTTCATCGCAAAGTGACAACAAAAGGTCATATGTCCAGAAACCAGATGGATCATCTAAATCAACCAACGAGTATAAGAACAAGTACGAAAATTCTGGAAAGTCAAAATACGACAACGAGTCAAGCGGTAACGATAAATCGACGACAATCGGAGGAGGACGGAAAACAACAACGGAAACCGATTGGAAGTCAAAGAACCAAGGAACTAACGAATACAAGAACAAGAACGTTTCGAAAGGCAAAGACACCAGAACCGTAGATGCCGATGGCACTATCCGCCAGGATTCGGAAAATTCGTCTAGAGGTACTTCATCCTCTAGATCTAAATCTAATTCGGACTATACGTCAACAACCAAGACTAAAACTGAACCAGTCAAAAAGAGCCCTCAGGACACAACAGGGTCTGTGCCCGTTTCAAGCAACGATCAAGTACAGCCAGCTGGACCGGCTAGACCGGGCACTGTAATTGTTGGCCGACCAATCGTGCCAATCGTTCGGCTATATCCTCAACCAGATGAAACTCACACTTATGAAGGCACGAGCCGAACTAAGTCTAGCTATGATTCGAGCAATGACGGTACATCGCAGAGTGACAACAAAAGTTCATATGTCCAGAAACCAGATGGATCATCTAAATCAACCAACGAGTATAAGAACAAGTATGAAAATTCTGGAAAGTCAAAATACGACAACGAATCAAACGGTAACGATAAATCGACGACAATCGGAGGAGGACGGAAAACAACAACGGAAACCGATTGGAAGTCAAAGAACCAAGGAACTAACGAATACAAGAACAAGAACGTTTCGAAAGGCAAAGACACCAGAACCGTAGATGCCGACGGCACTATCCGCCAGGATTCGGAGAATTCATCTAAAGGTACTTCATCCTCCAGATCTAAATCTAATTCGGACTATACGTCAACAACCAAGACTAAAACTGAACCGGTCAAAACAAGCCCTCAAGACAAAGGGCCTGTGCCCATTCAAGAAAAACCAGCTGGACCGGCTAGACCGGGCACTGTAATTATTGGCCCACCAATTGGACGTCCATATCCTCCACCTTATGATAGTAGCACTTATGAAAGCACGAGTCGAACTAAGTCCAACTCTGATTCGAGCAATGATGGTTCATCGCAAAGTGACAACAAAAGGTCATATGTCCAGAAACCAGATGGATCATCTAAATCAACCAACGAGTATAAGAACAAGTACGAAAATTCTGGAAAGTCAAAATACGACAACGAGTCAAGCGGTAACGATAAATCGACGACAATCGGAGGAGGACGGAAAACAACAACGGAAACCGATTGGAAGTCAAAGAACCAAGGAACTAACGAATACAAGAACAAGAACGTTTCGAAAGGCAAAGACACCAGAACCGTAGATGCCGATGGCACTATCCGCCAGGATTCGGAAAATTCGTCTAGAGGTACTTCATCTTCTAGATCTAAATCTAATTCGGACTATACGTCAACAACCAAGACTAAAACTGAACCAGTCAAAAAGAGCCCTCAGGACACAACAGGGTCTGTGCCCGTTTCAAGCAACGATCAAGTACAACCAGCTGGACCGGCTAGACCGGGCACTGTAATTGTTGGCCGACCAATCGTGCCAATCGTTCGGCCATATCCTCAACCAGATGAAACTCACACTTATGAAGGCACGAGCCGAACTAAGTCTAGCTATGATTCGAGCAATGACGGTACATCGCAGAGTGACAACAAAAGTTCATATGTCCAGAAACCAGATGGATCATCTAAATCAACCAACGAGTATAAGAACAAGTATGAAAATTCTGGAAAGTCAAAATACGACAACGAATCAAACGGTAACGATAAATCGACGACAATCGGAGGAGGACGGAAAACAACAACGGAAACCGATTGGAAGTCAAAGAACCAAGGAACTAACGAATACAAGAACAAGAACGTTTCGAAAGGCAAAGACACCAGAACCGTAGATGCCGACGGCACTATCCGCCAGGATTCGGAGAATTCATCTAAAGGTACTTCATCCTCCAGATCTAAATCTAATTCGGACTATACGTCAACAACCAAGACTAAAACTGAACCGGTCAAAACAAGCCCTCAAGACAAAGGGCCTGTGCCCATTCAAGAAAAACCAGCTGGACCGGCTAGACCGGGCACTGTAATTATTGGCCCACCAATTGGACGTCCATATCCTCCACCTTATGATAGTAGCACTTATGAAAGCACGAGTCGAACTAAGTCCAAGTCTGATTCGAGCAATGATGGTACATCGCAAAGTGACAACAAAAGGTCATATGTCCAGAAACCAGATGGATCATCTAAATCAACCAACGAGTATAAGAACAAGTACGAAAATTCTGGAAAGTCAAAATACGACAACGAGTCAAGCGGTAACGATAAATCGACGACAATCGGAGGAGGACGGAAAACAACAACGGAAACCGATTGGAAGTCAAAGAACCAAGGAACTAACGAATACAAGAACAAGAACGTTTCGAAAGGCAAAGACACCAGAACCGTAGATGCCGATGGCACTATCCGCCAGGATTCGGAAAATTCGTCTAGAGGTACTTCATCCTCTAGATCTAAATCTAATTCGGACTATACGTCAACAACCAAGACTAAAACTGTACCAGTCAAAAAGAGCCCTCAGGACACGACAGGGTCTGTGCCCGTTTCAAGCAACGATCAAGTAGAACCAGCTGGACCGGCTAGACCGGGCACTGTAATTGTTGGCCGACCAATCGTGCCAATCGTTCGGCCATATCCTCAACCAGATGAAACTCACACTTATGAAGGCACGAGCCGAACTAAGTCTAGCTATGATTCGAGCAATGACGGTACATCGCAGAGTGACAACAAAAGTTCATATGTCCAGAAACCAGATGGATCATCTAAATCAACCAACGAGTATAAGAACATGTATGAAAATTCTGGAAAGTCAAAATACGACAACGAATCAAACGGTAACGATAAATCTACGACAATCGGAGGAGGACGGAAAACAACAACGGAAACCGATTGGAAGTCAAAGAACCAAGGAACCAACGAATACAAGAACAAGAACGTTTCGAAAGGCAAAGACACCAGAACCGTAGATGCCGATGGCACTATCCGTCAGGATTCGGAGAATTCGTCTAAAGGTACTTCATCGTCCAGATCGAAATCTAATTCGGACTATACGTCAACAACCAAGACTAAAACTGAGCCAGTGAAAAAAATATAAAATTATGGCTGTCTTTATTAAAGTAGCATCAAAATTGTTTGATACCTGAATTTTAATATCGTTTAACATTAATATGTTCATACTTACCTAATTTCTTATTTTGTGTTGTATTAAATGATAAGTTTTTCGGCTTGAAGGTTTGGTTCTAATGGTTGTTTTATTTCATTCTTCCACAATTTTTTAGCAAGTACAACATTTTTCAGTTGTAGCCTCCTTCCAAACAAATATATTGCATCCACAGACTGCGACATTTTGTGTGCTTGTTGTTCCGCCTTGAGTGAGTCTTCACTGGAAAGGCAAAATTATATAAAAGCCAAACTATCCTAAAACAGCAGTCCATGTTATAATATGTACTGTTAGACATAGAAATTTAAAAACAATGTAATTTTACGTTGACGTCACCCAAATTTTACAAATTGGTAAAAAGTTATGGTAAAAACACGAAAAAAAGTCTTTAAACTGATTTTCTTAAAATGACATTTTGGCGCTTACGTAATTGTACCTTTTTAGTGACGGTATGCTTTTAAACAGTATTCAAATTCCAAATTCAAAAATATCTTTATTCAGTAGGTAACATAGTTACACTTTGAATCGTACATTTTTACATAACGAATGTCTCATCCTTCTAAAACTACTGCAGCTCCTCACAACCTGTATAGCCGGGGAAAATAAGCTGCAAAAAAAACCTCGAAAGAAGCTGCAAGTACTGTCCGGTCAAGTAGTTGATGTCGCCTACAAAATACCAGGCAAAAACACAATCTGTCCCAGTCAGCGGCTATGCGCAGAACCTGTCGCATAGGCTTAGGAAATATCAATATCGCTGGTGAACTGCCCAAAGATGGTAACGGTCTCCGTGGTCCAGTGGTTGAGCGTTGGGCTTACGAACCGGAGGTCCCGGGTTCGAATACCGGTGGGGACATATCACAAAAATCACTTTGTGATCCCTAGTTTGGTTAGGACTTTACAGGCTGATCACCTGATTGTCCAAAAAGTAAGATGATCCGTGCTTCGGAAGGCACGTTAAGCCGTTGGTCCCGGTTACTAGTTACTAACGTAAGTAAGTAGTCGTTACATGAGCCATGTCAGGGGCTTTTTGCGGCTCAATAATAAACCCTGACACCAGGGTTGATGAGGTTGGGAATTCACCTCACAACCCACGCGATAGAAGAAGAAAAACGTAAATAAACGGAAAATAGGCAGATAACATTCACCCAATTGAGTTACCTGGAGATGCACGCCAATTAGTGTTGTGCAATCGTGGTATCGATGATTTTATCTCGATATCGCCCTGAGGGACGCCCACGGAGCGTCATAATTACCGAGCTCGGTAACGATTGGCGCCCTCTAGTGAATTATGATGCGAGACATTTACTGATGCATTTATTTATGTATTGGCCGGTAGGTTTGGATTCTGCTATAGAAACAAAAGTATCTTTATACATTGTTTTAAGTTTAAGAAAGAAAGAAAGAAACATTTATTATTTAGGACACCACAGACACGGATACACACGACACACGGACACGGAGTTTACACGGTTTTTATCATAATTAAAACACATAATAACGGGTTCTTACCGCGTTTAAAATAGAGATATGAGACTCTCGATATTTTTCGACACTGTTGCAAGTGCCATGATCACGGAATGTCGGACAGTGTTGAAATATCGGGGGTCTCATATCCCTATTTTAAACGCGGTAAGAACCCGTTATTATGTGTTTTAAAAGTATCTTTGTTCAATTTAAATTGAACGTGAATTTAATTACCTACTTACTTAATTTCTACTAATTAGTTGTTCTGTAAGTACCCAAAGACTAAATAAAAAACGGGACTTTATTACTAAGACTCCACTGTCCGTCTGTCCGTCCGACTTTTTTTTGACCTTTCTTATTGCAGATGGCATTAACTACTTGGCCGGACAAATGGGGAGCGCTGAAAGCTCTCACCCGGTACAACGTCGTCCGTCCGACTGTTACTAAGCTGTATCTCATGAATCTAGATAGTCAGATAGTTGAAATTTTAACAGATGATGTATTTATATTCCCGCTATAATAAATACTAAAAACAGAATAAAATAAATATTAAGGGGGCTCCCATACAACAAACGTGTTTTTTTTTTGCTCGTTTGCAGCCGTAATAAGTAGACGCTTGAAATCTTCACAGAATATTTAGTTTATAAATAATTAATAATTAAAATTAAATTAATATTTAAGGGAGCTTCGATACATAATGGCCGCTTGGCCGTTTTTTTTATCACCTTTCGCCGGACGCCTATTTCTCGTCATCCTAGTCATTAGATTTTTCATTCCAGTTTTAAGATCACAGTCTTCAAATCCGTAAATACATTCACAAAAAAAAAAAAAACATTTGACTGCGATGGCGTTTCATCCCAATGTCGTCTATCAGTAAGAGACAAATTGATGATGTGCTTCAAGATGGCGCATGAGCTTCTTAGAATGAAAAGGCAAGGAGATTTTAGGAGTATTCTAAAAAAAGCTCACGACTATATTATTCCCAATTGGATTGGATTACGTCTATCTTACAATTCTATTTCAAGTAAGTTAACTCACTACACCCTTGGAAACAGAAAAAGTGTCCCGCAAGATCTTATAAAACAACAAATAATAAAATCCGACCAAGTGTCACATAACCTAATAATATAGAGTTGACTAAACAAAAAATCAAGATACGGAATACTGTGTTTTTTTATAATTAAAACACATAATAACGGGTTCTTAACGGGTTCGGGGTAAGAACCCGTTATTATGTGTTTTAATTATGATAATAACCGCGTAAACTTAAAACAATGTGTTTTTTAATATGAGTAAACGGTATTTTTAGTTATAATTACATAATAAATAGGTCAAAGGTATTTTAAACTGAAAATAAAATGTGTAAAGGTAGAATTTTCGGGACCGAATCGAGACATCGGCCATTTTGTTCACTGACACATGCACAAATGCTCTGAGCTATCGAGCCTCTAATTTAGCTCGGTGCGTTCGGAAACTCACTAATTGTTCCAAGAGCAATTACGTCTACAGTACTATATGCGTCCTAGAGCCTGTGCTTGTAGAGTCTGTAGGCACTAGTAACTATCTCTTCGGAATTCTTCTTCGACAAATATTGTCATATAGGTACAAATACAAATACAAAATGATTTATTTGTAAAACACTGGTAGAGTAGGGTGTTATACATAATAATATAGGTAAGAGCGCTGTGATCTGCCAGTTGGCGTTCAAATATTATAATAAATTAATTAAACATTAGAATTCTCTACTAATTATGCTTGCCCTTTTATATTTTTTTACATTATTAAAGATATAAATTTATTATTAATAATTGTCACAATAATATAAAAGTCAAAGTATAAAAGATTCAGTTCATTTCAAGACAAAAAATTCGTCAACCGAATAGAAGGTGTTGTTAACCAGAAACGTAAATAGAACGTGAGGTATACGTGAGGTATTGTGAATTATTTGTCTATTTACTTCACGGTATTTTACTGCACAAAAATATCTGTAAAAGTTAATAAAAAGACCGCGATAAAATCATAGAAACAAGGGAGATATGTCTTCAGTACTAAATTAAACGAGGCCGCATGCTGCCGTGTTGCCCATATGCTGGCGTGTGCAGCGGCCGCACCAAGATATTCCTGGCTGGACCGCTACATCGGGAAACCCGATGTGACATTGTCAATCCGTCACAATATGACTTCGGTAGCTTCGGTATCGCGCGACCACAACTAGCGCTCTTGTTACCAATGTATACGCAATGAACAGTGAGTAAACGGATGTAGCGGTCCAGCCAGGAATATCTTGGTGCGACCGCTTCACACGCCAACATGTGGGCAACAGGGCAGGGTTTCCTACTTGAAACCGAATACCGTTTGATCGAATATGAATTGCTCGAAAACGATAGCTCGAGTACCCATGAGATCGACAAATTTTAATCATGAACTCGATAGCTTGTCTCATCGAAGTATCAAAATCTCGAAAGAACATAAACTCGATGGATCGACGCCATGAAGGATCATTAGTTTAAAACTTAATTTATCGAAATATCGTGAGATTGAATATCGTAAAATAAGTTTATTTGTAAACCATGCTCTTCTTTGGGTTTCAAATTATCTCCATACCACATGTAAATCAGTTCAGAGGTTTAGTCGTGGAGAGGAAATTACGCCATCTCCTTGCTGTTACTTTATGTAAGATTACTATACTATATAGTCAAGCGTATAGAGAGTGGAGGAGCTCGGTGGCGCAGCGGTAAACGCGCTCGGTCTGCGATTGTTAAAGTTAAGCAACTTTCGCAAAGGCCGGTCATAGGATGGGTGACCACAAAAAAAAAGTTTTCATCTCGAGCTCCTCCGTGCTTCGGAAGGCACGTTAAGCCGTTGGTCCCGGCTGCATTAGCAGTCGTTAATAACCATCAATCCGCACTGGGCCCGCGTGATGGTTTAAGGCCCGATCTCCCTATCCATCCATAGGGAAGGCCCGTGCCCCAGCAGTGGGGACGTTAATGGGCTGATGATGATACTATATAGTTGTAACGCTGGCAGTTCTTTTAAAATCCAAACTCCATTGTTTTACTATTGTGTCTGGAAACCTCGGCTTTACGAGGATATATAATAATTTGTATGTTTGTTGTTCTGTTATGTTGACTGGCATAATAATATCTTAATAACAGTTTACTGATTGCAATATGACTCTTGTTTTTCTTATAATTTGACCTCAAATAAACAAAAAAGTGTTCTTAACTTTTACAGTTCCGTGCTTCGGAAGGGTCCCGGCTGCATTAGCAGTTGTTAATAACCACCAATCCGCACTGGGCCCGCGTGGTGGTTTAAGGCCCGATCTCCCTATCCATCCATAGGGAAGGCCCGTGCCCCAGCAGTGGGGACGTTTATGGGCTGGTGATGATGAAACAAAAAAGAAGAAAATCGATCTCATGAACAGAAAAGGGTTTCAACCAAACCAGAGCCGTTCAACCCTTTTTAAAGTTCCGGATGCTGAAAGAAAAAAATACGGACATTAAATCGAGAAGCAATAGTTTTAGAGAATCCACTGGTACGAGAACACATTTTAATGAATAAGTTTTTTTCAGGTTCGTTAGTGTTACCAAATTGGAAACTTATAACTAGTACTTGGCTTAAAAGTTATACAAGATTATTGGATTTTACAACGCTCAACCACTGGACCACGGAGGCCGTTTTGTTTGATGTCTTAAATGTTGAACAGCTGAGAGCCCTCAGCGCTTCTCATTTATCTGGTCAAGTACTTAATACCATCAGCGGGAAATCTACAGTTAGTCATTTCATAAAAAAAAGGAATCGTTTGGCGACCGTTGCCTAAAGTGGTCTTAATAATAAAAAAGTTTATTCAGGTAAAGTGGTCATGTCAATGAGGTGTGGTCATTTTGGTTTTCATTCATTGTGGTGAGTCCATAGAGTCACTTAAAACTCCAACAACAAGTTCTAATTTTGAACATGCTGACCACAATGAAGTTTATTAATTTAATATTGGACTCATTTTAGTAACCCACACTAAATTGAGTATAAACCACAGATAGAACCAAACCGCATTAAATTCATACCTATTCAATTAATTAGCCCGCATTGTTTTATGCATTATTATAAGTTTGACAACGATCTCTCTCCATTTATAGGATTATGGTTTGAAAGTGCGTATATTAAACTATAATAAACGTTAAAACTAAAAAGTGTCCGACAACCCTATTACTCTATAGAGGCGACCAATCAGCTCTCGAGAACAAACATTTCAGGGTCCCGATACCGACCTTTCAATTAACGCTTTACTCTCACTATAAGGTCGCAGGTTCGAATCCAGTATTGGCCTAAACCTATCATTTTCGAAATTGCTTTTCGAATTCGTGTTTGGTTCATAAAGGAAAACATCGTGAGGAAACCCACATAGCCGAGAAATGCGTTTCGGAGGTATGTGACCTAACTTGTATTGGGTTGGGTTTCTCTTCGCGGGTTGGAAGGTCAGACGGGGTTAGTCGCTTCTGTAAAAAACCGGACCTGTCTAATCTTCAGGTTAGATAAGCGGACCCTGTGGAAAAGGGGTAGCGCTAGGGAGATGATGATGAGGGTAGATTAATTCTTCGAAATATAATACTCTCAGTGCGTGGCACTTAGCCGACGTTCACGCCCAACTGGCGGCACCCTCGGACCTGTGAGAGCCCTCAGAGGTTCCCACTCATCCGACCAAGTAGTCAATACATTGACAAGTTTACCTCAACCCCAATGTGTAGTGTCTGTGTAAAACGAGGCTTTTTGTATGAAGCACACAAATACATTAGTACATCCCAACTATTAAAACATATTCATTAGTACTAATGTAACATATTCATTAGTACTAATGTATAAAACATGAATATGTTTTAATAAAACAATAATAAAATAAAGAATGATGGTAGTAAAATTTTATTACTGGTTTAAAACATATTAATGTTTTAATAGTTATGATTTGTAACTCCTCCTGCCCAGCCTGACGTAAGTATCAAAGACACAATTTAAAAAATATAGTTTTCAGAATTAAAGTAAATTGAACCCGTAACCTCCAGGGTTGGTCGTGCAAAGTACATCTATTAAACCACCGAAATCGTAAAGCTTCCATTATTACAAAACAGCAATTTCGTAATCAAAACACAAGGGCAATAATAATCATAATTTTGTACACAAAATTGTGCCAGCGATTTAAACAGCGTTCGTAATATTAAAATGCCGTTTATAGATGCAAATTTTGGAATAACTTGCAACACCAGAGCGCGTTAATTGGCAACTCTGGCCGCCGGCGATCTAATTGTCCAAATTACCGACAAACGGATGACCGTCCGGTCCAGTCCGGACGATGGAACCGATGCTATTTGCGTCGGATTAGGTGATAATGCGATTTGGAGCACAAAGGGATCGTAGTTTACTCTTATTATGTTCCCGGTATCGAGTTACCTTGATCTAGGTGTAACAGCCTAACAGGTAACTCTCTCTCTACCCCGATACCGACCCTGCTGTCGTGGTCGACGACTTCCCCCAATCAGCGCTTATCGCTATCGACCCACTAGAGTCGATTAATTCTTTCAAATATTTTTCCTCTCAGACGACGCCCTGAGCCGAGGTTCGCGCCCATCTGGGCACCCTCAGGCCTGTTGTCTTAAACGTTGTAACGGGTGAGAGCCTTCAGCGCTCCCCATTTGTCCGGCCAAGAAGTTAATGTCATCTGCGGCAAATCTACAATAAGTCACGTCAAAAAAAAGGGTAACTCTCTAGGTGTTAGTAACACCGTAACGAAAACTTTAGGAGTTACTTTAGTCCATTCTTAGTTGATATCAAATGGAATTTCCTGTCGGAAAAATCTTAAAATACTTAGCGCTTTTTAAATTATTTTCAGTTTCATATTGTGCTTTAAGCTGCAATATTTACCCCAAAATATAAAAATAAAAATGACAAATTATTAAAAACCTTCAATGTAAATAAACAATGTGAACACACACAATCTTTTCAAAAACATTTCCAACAAAAAAAAAAATAGAGTACCATCGCTGGTACAAACAAACACAAGTAGGCGCTCCAATGTTTTTTTTCATTACGGAGCAGGTGTCACTAATATACCCTGTATGATTCTTTTTTTTATGACATAACTCATTGTATTAACTCATTATATACCTATCATATACATACATAAACTCACGCCTATTTCCCACCGGGGTAAGCATGTAATCGAATGAACTACTTAAGTACTAATCTTTTGTTTCTCTCTTTTTTCTGTGTCCATCCATTTTTGTGATCTCGAAAATTGTGTTTCCGTAAGTACTTTACTATATTTAACGTTAAAGAAGTTGTTTGCCACTATAATTGTAGTTATTTAGTTATGCTGTGTGCACTATTGTGGATATTAGATTAGTTCTGGGGGGTTACAATGGCTACATCAAAGCAATTCATCTAGAGAAGCAATATTGCTATTTGACATAATTTACGTACCTATATATAAGTACGTGCGCAATGCAAACAAATGTGGCCTTTTTAATCTCTCTATACTCTGTATTCTATAGTTCTGTTATGTGTTATCTATTTTCTTTTTGTGTACCTAATATATAAAATAAAAAATAAAATAAATATAGATTACCAAAACAGCACTCCCAGTACCCAGTAATCCGAAAATTGGTTCGTTAGTATTATTTAAATAAATCAGAAATGAAACAAGGAAACGGAAGTCCATTCAAATTTATAAAGCGAGCGCCAATGTGACTGCAATGAACTTTGGAAAATTTTCCTATTTTTTTTCTTCTTTCCTTTAATTGTGCCTACAGAGCGGAACGGAGGGAATTATTGAAAAAGTTAGCATTTTTCTACATTG
This sequence comes from Pectinophora gossypiella, assembly GCF_024362695.1. NCBI lineage: Eukaryota > Metazoa > Arthropoda > Insecta > Lepidoptera > Gelechiidae > Pectinophora > Pectinophora gossypiella. Next base: position 1,601,867 of record NC_065413.1, read on the forward strand.
CCATTTGTGCTGCGTAGACGGGCGTTCGGAACGCTAATATTTTTTTATAAACGATGAGTAATTATGATGGACTGTTAGCAAATAAATAACATACGTAACACAAATAAATGTAAATGAAAAAAAAAAGTAATGAAATGATGTGAATGATGCGGAATAAATAAAATTGAAATTGAATTGTTTCGTTCATCTACTTAACTTTCCGGGCATATCGTAAAACCCTTCAACATCAGTATTTTATCTATTATTTATATATTAGTATTCCGTACTTCATCTTGTTTCGTCAAAAGTGACCGCTAGTTGTCTTCTTACTTGTAGCTCCCCATTAGGGACTATGGGCGCGTTTATATATAGATAAACTCAAAATTGCGCATATAAAAATGTAAAGTAAATTGATTGGTTAACAAAATACGATATTTTTCTCTTCGGGTGTTTTCCGTGAAAAAAACTAGTTTATTTATGACTACGTGGCGTTTATAAAACCGCGGCGTTTATCCGCCCGTCTGTACTCCCGGAAATGGAACCGCGGGTTGGTCTCGACTCGTTTACGTTTCCACCTTGCCGGCACGTAATAGACGCAAAATCGTAAGGAAAACAACTTTGCCCATTACACCCTGAACCGTGCAAGAAAGAGGGTATTGGGCATAAGCGGATATAGGGTTCCCTGATTGGATTCTGCGGTCTGTTTGTCCGCACGGAATATGACGTTAGTCCGTGAATTTTATTAAAGTTCAAGCTAAAACCCGATTAAAGCGCCCTGTCCAAAGACATGAAAACTTGCTGGATGGATAATGCAAGAATGAGAGAAACTTTCGCCGATTATTATTCTGATCAAAATAAAGAGAAGCAATATGCTTAGGTACCAACATAATTTTATACATAATTTGGCGGTTCAATAGCAACCTGACACCAGGGTTGATGGGGTTGGTAATCCACCTCACAACCCACAGGATTGAAGAGAAATCATTTTTACATATTATGCTTCTGTCATTCATTACATTGTATTGTGGAATAATTATGTACCCGAGTAATAAGAAAATAGGTATTATCACGTTAAAGCTGTTACCTGTTGTGTGTACCTTTTAAATAAATAAATAAATAAATAAATAAATAAATAACGCCATCTATATTGTTTTTGGTGAACGTAGCCTGGAAAGTTCCTCATAACTCCAATATCGCTACATCTCATCCATTGCACCACAACTAATGCCCCTCTTGGAATCACGTCCTGATTTTTAGAACAAAAAACGTAAATGTATTATTAAAATGAATTGGTTACTTTAGGAAGTCACTGCTGGGGCGCGATCCGAATGCTTTGTTTTCGGTAAAACCGGTAAAAACGGTATACGGTTAAACCGTTGAACCCCGGGAAGTGGTAACTTCGCCCGTTAGTTCCCCTTCCTTTCCAGACTAATAAAGTTTTTGTTACTAAACTGGCACTGAGTTTTCTTTCGATATTGTGAAACAAATGAGTTTTGCTACCTATAGGAAAGGTAGGTAAAATGAAAGTGGTGTTATGAAAATGCAGATATGTTTCAGAAAATTTATAAAGTGGTGTTTACCTGAAGGGCACAGCTAGATGTTATAGACCGGTGAGCATGAGACAAAGAAAACTCCCTTGAATTTGTACAATGTATATTTTTAAATCTACAAATTTCATTAACCATAGGTAGGTCAAAAACCCTATGGAGGGAGACAGGTCGCGCTTTGGTCCGTCAGGTTAATTGTCACTCCGTAACAACCATGGGATATCACTATGTTTAAAACACTGTCCGTACACCTGTAGGCGCCTCACTTACTCGAGGACCTCCGACTATCAGGCCTACCTGAGGCGTTCCGGAATACCGTACAGGTGATGAGTTGAGGCCGGCTCAGGCCAGGGCGTGCTGGACGATGGCGGCGCAGCGGGCCAACTGTTACGCAGCTGGCGGGCTGCACGTCCACCGGTCAACCTCGCAGACCTTCACCGGGCCTTATCCGGAGTGTTGACAAAAGGAGAGGCGCGGCACACCCACATGCGCGCCGCACAAAGGAAAGCTTCGACGTGCAAACAACCAAGGCAAGCTCCGCCGTAAAGAAGCTTGAAATAACTTGCAAACGCAGAAGAAAACAGTAGCAATCTTCATTCACAAAATTTGTTGAAATAGTCTGATCCAATCATAAACTTCTTCTTAGATTAAAACTTGCAAAAACGTTAGACGTTAAAACTTGCAAAAACGTTAAAACATTAAAACGTTAAAAACTTAAAGAAAACAAAAACAAAAAACTTTAAAACTTTAAAACTCTAAAACTTTAAAAAAACTTGCAAAAACTTAAAGAAAACCCCATCTGCAACAAGGAATGGTAATGATTAGCATGTGTTCAGCTGACAGCGTGGCAAGGCAACTCACGAGCGTAAAACAAAGAAAATAACTTACAGGTTCATCCGGGATAGTTGGGCATCGCTCGGATGAAACCTAATCCCACCCACTGGACCTTAGGCGATGGGATTTCAGTGATGTTGCTGAAAAACAAAGGACCTCGAGGTTATCACCAAGTTGGTGCAAAAATATGCACGAAGAATTGCGAGGACTCACCATCTCGGTTAAGTTGTTTATTTAAATCGAGACATCGGCTCTTGATGTCGCCGATAAATCGTGGCTTTTAATTTGCCCACATTATTGTTACGGCAGTGGAGTCTCCGGCGCTCTCGCGACGTCCCCACCCCACTTTCCATAACCTGTCTCAGCTCAGCCAGCTGTCAGTCTGACACAAGAACCACGAACAAAGTTCCAAACTAGAAAAAATCTACCAAACCATAAATTCGCCGAATCAACGACAATAATCGATCGACTTGTTTGATCCAAAACCTAAATATAATATAATTTCAATAAATGTTGCAGATAATTAAATATACCAAATTTAGAAAAACGAAAAGAAAATTATTAAAATGTTCGGGCCCATCGATAACCCTGCAGCGCCATCTGTGATGTCCTGCGGGTAAAATATAAAAACAACGTTATATCGCAAGAAACCACTAGATGTCGCTACAAGGCTCGTTGGTCCGAAATGCTTCGTTACAATACCCCCCTACCCACGAGAGGTTTCGAACTGGGTGAGAAACACGGCTGCCCTCAGCCATAGAGCCTGGAGCGCACAACCAGTCTAAATTTAAAAAACTGTCTCTAAAGACGAGACGACAAAACAATTTATAAAAAAAAACGTAACGAAGCACAAACACCAACATCTAAACAGCACAACCCTAAGCACAACAATTACCCCGACCTGTTATTCATCACCATTCATTGATCACCTTTCACTTCTTTCATATAGTAGCACCCAGTATCCATTTCACTGGATGTTACCCACATTCATACCCCTGTTGAGCTGACGACTCTCATAGTGTCACTCGATACCCCAATTCTAAAGACAAAGACAAAAAACAAAACAACAGTTGCTAGAGGCTTATTTAAGGAGTCACTACCCGCTCCGTCGAAAAACAAAAAAAAAATAGTCGACCTAATGAGGTTTCCTATCTAAATGAATTTCTAATAAATGGCTACTATAAAGCCTAAAAAATGTTGTCACGAGCAACATGAAAACTATATTAAATAGTTGGCTATAATCGCCTATAAAAAAAAACATAAAAATATGAAACGCTATATTGGGCGTTCATAAAAACGCTGCGTTGCAGACGCAAGTGTGTATGGGCCTTATCAGCGCACCATAAACACACTAAAAAAAAAACATTAAACATAAACAAACATAAAACATCTATTGGTAAATAAATGTACCTAGTTATTTTAAAATCAAAAGACTTAATTGATAGTCTTTAACTACATAAATAAAACGTGTTTGTTATAAAAAGGTTGTTATTAGGCCACTTACGACACAAGTAACCCCACCAAATTTTTTCTAAATGTTATTGAATGCTAACCATGAAAAGGAAAAATTCTCCAATGAGTGACCGCAAGCTTTAAGATTCCCATTCTGCTTCGATTGGATGTCCCTATCGACAGACTCCGTGCATACTACACGCTCAAGACGGTGATGAAGATGATTATACAAAGCCTTAGCACGCATAAGGTGATGACGGTCCCTAGACTTCACTGCTAAATCAAGTTTTGCCTGCAGCTCCTTCAGCTTTTCGGTGATGATTGGGAATTCAGCCTGTGGTTTTCTTTCATCGTCCATTATTTCATCCGGAGAGAAACCAGTGATCAACTCCCTAAGCTGTTTCTTCAATTTGAGAACAGTATCAGCTGGTGCTTCAGCACGAATACTCACCTCATAAATTAATTCATCACGGAGCAGTGAATGTAAATAAACAGTTTGGATATCCATGGTTGTGTTTCAGAGTTATAATTTCAAGATTGAAAAGTGGTTTGAAGTAAACTGAAGTAAATTTATGTTTCAAAATGTACCCGTCTGCCTCCAAAACTTAATTTCTAAAATATGTACAAAATTTTCATATAATATAACCCAAATAAGTGTAATTATCACACAACATCAATTCTCAGTCTATCCCTGTAAATAATTTTCAAAACAATAAAAGAAACAACAGTGTTTTTTAATTAATTTTGTTTAAGGTTATGTTTTAAATATATTAAATGTTTATTGTCACGTAAATATATTGTTGTAATTATATAAAGATTGTAAAGCAAGTGTACTACTATATATTTCTCAATAAATTTGTTATTGACAGACAGTTCTATAAAATTATTTCCAAAACAAATAAGCAAAATGTTTGCCAAGCAGCGGCACAACTAACAATATGATGATGAAGCAAAGCTACAAAATATCAATTTCCACTCAATGTCCTGTTGTAAATGTTATCAAAAAACTATCTTTATAGCTGATGTTTTGAAAGTAATATTGTTTTAATAATAAATGGTAAATTATGTTTGTTTTTTAATTATTTATGTCCAAATTTTATCAAAACAACTCAATACTGATAAAAAAAAAATATAGCTAGTAAGTATCAAAAAAAATGTTCAAATTTGGTTTTAACCTGAAATTTATACAAACAAGGTTAAAAAAGTAAACACAAATGTAGTACTAAAATGACAATAAGCCCTAGACCAGTTTGGTCATAAAATTGGGTTTAAAACTTATTGTACAAAATAAGTATTTAAGTTAGGTCTCTTTAGGAGGCCTAGAACCTTACTTATACTAAGAAACAGACACAACTTAACCTAAGATGCAAACAAAACACAAACAATTCACACAAAATCCCATCACTTTTAATAATAAAAAAAAATACACTGTTTTCACTAAATTTATTCTTAAAGTTTATGCCAACACCACTTATATACTAAAAAAAATGGTTGTACAAAGCGACAATTTCACCAAGAAGGGCGCCACTGAAACACTACTTTGTAATTCCAATAGAATAGAATTCAATTAATGAGAAGTGGGCCGTTAGGTAAAGTATCACTCTGTGACATGACCATGTGCTAGCACTATATTTAAAACACTGTCCGTACACCTGTAGGCGCCTCACTTACTCGAGGACCTCCGACTATCAGGCCTACCTGAGGCGTTCCGGAATACCGTACAGGTGATGAGTTGAGGCCGGCTCAGGCCAGGGCGTGCTGGACGATGGCGGCGCAGCGGGCCAACTGTTACGCAGCTGGCGGGCTGCACGTCCACCGGTCAACCTCGCAGACCTTCACCGGGCCTTATCCGGAGTGTTGACAAAAGGAGAGGCGCGGCACACCCACATGCGCGCCGCACAAAGGAAAGCTTCGACGTGCAAACAACCAAGGCAAGCTCCGCCGTAAAGAAGCTTGAAATAACTTGCAAACGCAGAAGAAAACAGTAGCAATCTTCATTCACAAAATTTGTTGAAATAGTCTGATCCAATCATAAACTTCTTCTTAGATTAAAACTTGCAAAAACGTTAGACGTTAAAACTTGCAAAAACGTTAAAACATTAAAACGTTAAAAACTTAAAGAAAACAAAAACAAAAAACTTTAAAACTTTAAAACTCTAAAACTTTAAAAAAACTTGCAAAAACTTAAAGAAAACCCCATCTGCAACAAGGAATGGTAATGATTAGCATGTGTTCAGCTGACAGCGTGGCAAGGCAACTCACGAGCGTAAAACAAAGAAAATAACTTACAGGTTCATCCGGGATAGTTGGGCATCGCTCGGATGAAACCTAATCCCACCCACTGGACCTTAGGCGATGGGATTTCAGTGATGTTGCTGAAAAACAAAGGACCTCGAGGTTATCACCAAGTTGGTGCAAAAATATGCACGAAGAATTGCGAGGACTCACCATCTCGGTTAAGTTGTTTATTTAAATCGAGACATCGGCTCTTGATGTCGCCGATAAATCGTGGCTTTTAATTTGCCCACATTATTGTTACGGCAGTGGAGTCTCCGGCGCTCTCGCGACGTCCCCACCCCACTTTCCATAACCTGTCTCAGCTCAGCCAGCTGTCAGTAGTCTGACACAAGAACCACGAACAAAGTTCCAAACTAGAAAAAATCTACCAAACCATAAATTCGCCGAATCAACGACAATAATCGATCGACTTGTTTGATCCAAAACCTAAATATAATATAATTTCAATAAATGTTGCAGATAATTAAATATACCAAATTTAGAAAAACGAAAAGAAAATTATTAAAATGTTCGGGCCCATCGATAACCCTGCAGCGCCATCTGTGATGTCCTGCGGGTAAAATATAAAAACAACGTTATATCGCAAGAAACCACTAGATGTCGCTACAAGGCTCGTTGGTCCGAAATGCTTCGTTACAATTGGTGGCAGTGACTATAAGATTCCGGAAAATTCTAAGAAATTATATTATTAGTTTTTCATTTTCTTTGCGCGTTTCTGCACTCTATTAAAATGTTATTTTAATTGTGTTTTTCTGTTTGACTGAGAGAAAATTAACATGAAAAATAGTACAAGTTCATCTACTACTACTACTTATAGTGAGTGATATACAGGTTGTGATAAGCTCCTAAGTTTTAGGCGGGTGACAGGCATAACAGGTAACGATATTTTAACTAATTATATAACAGTTACGGTGTACATAACATTTAAATAATGAAGTGACCGCGTCAAAATGCATGGAACATTTTTTTGACGTGACTAATTTCTAAAAAGCAAATTTGATATTTGCAATCTGATGACTCAAAGCTTACCCCGGCTTTTGGCGGCTCAATAGTAACCCTGATACCAGGGTTGATGAGATTGGTAATCCACCTCACAACCCACACGATAGAAGGAGAAGAAGATGATGAGAAGAAGATATTTAGCTACTTTTTACTTACTTGCAATATTCCTTTTTAGATTAATTGCTGGAGTTGTTAGCAAAGAAGACTCCAGAAAACAAGTTTTAGTATCATAATATACCTGCAATGTTTATTTATTCCGACCCCATTATTTTACCTAAGCACCTCATAACGGCAAACTACGGCCCACATGAATTTAAGTCTCATCATAGAGTTTAATCTAAATTAATTGCAAGTTATAACTGTCCCGAAAACGATTAAGCACTATTGTCCTCACAATAATGGGGACGGACCTTCGGACAGGTCCCCGGATTAGTTAGGTCCCATGTTACCGTCGGATTCCGGGACAATTCGCTACAACACTAATGTTTTATGTAACCCTATTTCTGTAACAGGATGACTATTAAATTTTAACGGTTAAATAGTATTTCTAATTTAAATGCTTTTAGGGATGCGCAGGAATAGTTTCACGCATGCTCTGGGACGAAGAGTTGTGTCCTGAATGTTCCGTGCACCATTTCGTCGCTGACGTCGCTAACTGACGTATCTGAAATTTTTGGAGAATTTTGCACCTTTTGCTATTTCCAATAAAACAGAAATTATTTTGGAAAAAATTGTAGATACGTCTGTTTGAAAGGTCAGCCACGATTTGTCCGGCTAAGGCCAGGCGCGTACTACGAGGTTTTCGCCGCGCGGCAGAAAAGAGCAGTGGCATAATGTCGCACTGTAAGACTGCGCCGCTGCGGTGGCTCTGCCGTCAAGTGCGCGCAATACAATTTAAAACTGTTTGGTACAATATTACAGTGCGACATCATGCCGCTGTTTTTTTCTATCGCGCGGCGAAAAACTCGTAGTGCGCGCCTGGCCTAAGTAGTTAGAGCCTGTTCACACTGGCGACTTGTCCGGCGATTTTTCAGCGATTTCACGGCGAGGCGTGCTCGCCTCGTGCCCGTCGCGATTTACTCATCGCCGCGTGCCCGCGGTAGAGCACACCGAGATTTTGCCGTTGTCACTGTCACGGGCTTTCTTTATTCACAAAATTGCTACTAAAAATAATCGCGGCGAAATTGCGACGTGCTCGCCACGAGCACACGGCGATATCGTGGCGATGGATAAATCGTGGCGATTTCGCCGCGTGCACGCCGAGATGTCGCCGCGTGTACGCCGTTTGCAACAAATCTATGTAGTAACGTAAAGTTTGTCATATACACATAAGCTTACGAGTATATCCCAATTGAGGTAATGAAAGATACGTCCATCGCATGATGAACTAAGTACCAACACTTCACCGAGCTTTATGTTAGAGCAACGTGAGAGGTGGTGAGCCGTATCGCCGTCCATAATGGTCAAGCCAACTGTGTTAGTGGAACCTGTACTTAATATAAATTATTAACTCATTGGTGCAAGTCCGGGACCGGGGTAGATGTGATTTTATGGTTGATGATAATATGATAGATAACATAACATTAACAACCTATATACGCCCCTCCGCTGGGCACAGGCCTCACTTCAATCAACTGGAGAGGTTATGGAGCACTCCACCACGGTCCTCCTCTGCAGCTTGGTGGAGTTGTTTCACGACCGGGTGGGCGGTGGGCGGGCCCTCCGAAGCATGGAATCATCTTACTTCTAAAGAAAGAAAAAAATAAAAAGAAAAAAATAGAAAAAGAAAAAATCTTTTTATAAAGATTCTATCTATTTATCTATCTATCTACTTTTTCGGACCATCAGGTGATTCAAGCCTGTAATGTCTATACCAAACAAAGAACAGTTTCACAACGTGATTTCCACAATGTTCCCATCGAGAATCGAACCCGGGCCTCCAGATCGTGATCGGGCACGGATCATCTGAGACACGGATCGTCTTACTTTCGGACAAACAGGTGATCATCCTGTAATGTCCTAACCAAACTAGAGATCACATAATGGTTTTTGTGATATGTCCCTATCGGGATTTGAACCCGGGACCTCCGGATTGTGAGCCCAACGCTATAACCACTAGACCATATGATATCAAGTATTTTATTTAGTTACAGAAGAAGATTATTTGTAATATTACAACACTGTTGTCTTAAAACTGGGGCAAAGAACAAAAGGAAGGATCCGTTTTCAAGGAAGACTGAACAAACAAAAAGTTATCAACGAGTTTAGACTCAAACCTATTGGAAATTCACACTTTTAATCCCGATGTTTTGCACAACTTAGATTAAAAATGCAGTGACAAACACTTGGGGGTGAGTACTTCACATGGGGGTGGGCAGAGCCGTCAAATGAGTAGGTAAGTACGTCTTAGTAGAACTCTGATATTAGTTTGGCTAAAAGTTGACTCAGTATTACATTTGTCAAGCTAAGTATAACATTTCGAAATCAGGCCTAATGAATGAAAAAGAAAAAAAAATGCCTACTGAATAAAAATATTTTGGAATTTGAAACATAAAATATTTTAACAAATAAGAAAAAGTAAGATGATTCTGTGGTTATATATTAGCCTTAAAAACACCTTCGCCAACCCGCATTGGAGCAGCGTGGTGGAGTATGTATACCTGCTACGGTTGACTGAGGGGAGGCCTGTGCTCGCATACACACACACACACACACACACACGCACGCACACACACACACATACACATACAAGCATTTATAGATTTGATATTTTCTTTTTAAGAAATATTTTATGATTTAGTCTAACAATTAAAAAAAAAACTTTATTTTTTATATTTTGTTATTTTTTCTTGACCATAACTTTTTGGGGGTGGAGGCCTGGAGTCCTAAAACACAGCGTATCCTAGTTTAGGCTCTAGCCTCTACAAATATTGTATTTTTGTATGTATTTATGTATCCATGTGTTTTATTATTTGTAGAGGAAATAAAGATTTTACTTTACTTTTAGTGGGACGTATATAGAATGTTTATATTTATATTTTTTTTTTTTTATTTATAACATAACATAATAAATACTTTATTGCACAAACAGGAAAATACAAAACTGCTGCTGCGGCTGATACACATAACACAAACAGCCTATACACGTCCCAATGCTGGACACAGGCCTCCCCTCAATCAACCGGAGGGGGTATGGAGCATACTCCACTACGCTGCTCCACTGCGGGTTGGTGGAGGTGTTTTTACGGCTAACAGCCGGGACCAACGGCTTAATGTGCCCTCCGAAGCACAAAATCATCTTACTTATGTTATGTATATCACGTTCGTCTACAGGGGTTTAAAATGGCAACGTCGAAGCAATTCATCTAAGAAAGCAATGTTGCAATTTGACATTTGTGCATATAAAAGTTAGTGCGCAATGCAAACAAATGTCAAATAGCAATATTGCTTTCTTAGATGAATTTCTTCGATGTGGCCATTTGAACTGCCCTCGAGGGGACTTAGTTCATCTTGTGATGGATGTACCTTAGTTCATCTTATGCGTATATTCTTAGGATGTTACTATTATGTATGATGTATTTTATTTGTTTCAATACTTGTTTTATATGTGTGTGTTTAGTCTATTATTTATTATTATAGTTTCCTTAGATTAAGGTTAGGTTAGGTTAGGTTAGTAAATATGTATTATAATATATTTATTGAGTATTTATTAATATTATATATGTATAGAGTATATTAACTTTAGTTTTACTTTTAGGTATTTATTTTTTGTTACACCATCCCGCATCCAAGTTGTTTGTAAATGTTTGTTTCCTTTTGGTGGTTGCCTGGAAGAAATTGCTGTCGAGCGATAAGGCCTCCCAAATTGTACATACTGTATTCATGTGTTATGTGTGATTGTTGAAATTGAGTTCTGTGCAATAAAGTATTTTTGATTTGATCTTGATTTGATGTACCTCTCCCATGTACCCAATCGTGAGCTATGTTGTTGTTATGTATGTGTGGGTGCTTATATACTGCAAGCATAGAACTACCTTCCGGCCATAATCCAACGCAACATAAAACATGAAGGACTACCCCAGTTTACTACGAGCCCCTACAATAACTATGGCTTTATTCCTTCGCGAATGACGTCACAAATCCTTAGGGTTCCGTAGGCATAATCGTAAAACTCAGCGCGGCGCTATGAATTGTTTCCACCCCGATTTAGTGAAAGTGCTCAACTTAGGAATAGTTTGGGAATTGTTAACATACTATAGGCTTTATATAAAGTATGTTATAGCCTGGTAATAATAATATATAGCCTGGTAAAGAATAAAGTTAACATCAAGAAATGTTAATATTATTTTTTTTGCTTTTAGATTTATGTTAGAGCATCTATCTGGTCCCGGTTTAGAATCCCTGTGGGGACATATCGCAAAAAATAAATTTATGGTAAAATTAATGACAATCAACGTATGTGCCTTAACACTTTCACGGACACAGAACACGGGTCGTTGACTTTTCATTCATAATATGACACTTGGAATACAGACGTCGCCTGTAGACGTTCTGTCCTTAAAAGTGTTAAAAAAGTGAAAAAATATTATGTTCTAAAAATAGTATGCCTACTAGGTTCATGCTTTTTTAAACGAATCGAAAATAGAAGACCTTTTACGGCTCTTATAAGGTGGGTAAGGAAGCTTACCAGCTTTAACAGGTTCAAAACTAATGAAATGTTGTCAATAACTTCTAGAAACTTCCCTAAACTAAAGGTAGCCAAGCCGTCACTTACACCTGATCACACAAGCACATATTTACAACCACAGATAATAAAAACAAGGGAGATATGCCTTCAGCACTAAATTACACGAGTAGAGTCACGGTATTAAGACAGTAGTTAAACAAAAACTTTACAAAAAAGGTTATTATAAAGTTAGTGATTATTTAGAAGATATGAATGCATGGGATTAACTGTCTGAGAACTGATATTAGGCAGCTAAATTACTCAATTGTATACCAATATTTTATGTTTTTTTTTTAAAGAACGTCTAGGGCCCTGTGCCGAGGTTTTTCTTGCAGCTTCTTTTCCCCGGCTATACAGGTTGTGAGAAGCTGTAGTAGTTTTAGGCGGATGAGACGTTCGTTATGTAAAATTGACGATTCAAAGTGTAACTATGTTACCTATTGAATAAAGATATTTTTCAATTTGAATTTGAATTTGAGTATCACAGTTACAAAAACGGTTGACTCTCACTGTGACGTCGCAGATTCGAATCCCAGTAAGCGCCAAACTTAATGCTTTTCGAATTTGTTCTCGAATTCACGTTTGCATCATAAATGATTATCACGTGGTCAGCGGTGAAGGAAAATATCGTGAGGAAACCCTCATACCCGAGAAATGAATTTCGGAGTTATGTGATCTAACCTGTATTGGGCTGGTTTTCCCTTCGCGGGTTAGAAAGGAGGCAGTTGCTTCTGTAATCAACCAGTCCTATCAAATCTTCAGGTTAGGTAAGCGGACCCTGTGAAAAACTGGATTATAGTAGGGAAATAACAAACAAAACAAACATATTCAATATTAGGGAAATTCTGATGAATAACATCCGTGGGGACATATCATAAAAAACATTTTGTGATCAGAGATCAGAATCATTTATTCAACGTAATAATAATAACCATATTTGAATTTACGTCATTTCGCAAGGTGTTATGGCTGAGGAGAAGAAATAACAAGAAACTACTGCTACAGCAACACATCTTTTAAAAACCAATGAGGGTATACATTACAAGTTATTTAATAACTACAGGAACACATTTAATCCCTATCCCTAGTTTTCCCTAGTTTCGATCCCTAGTTTGGTTAGGACATTACAGGCTGATCACTTGATTCTCCGAAAGTAAGATGATCTGTGTTTCGGAAGGCACGTTAAGCCGTTGGTCTCGGTTATTACTTACTGATGTAAGTGAGTAATCGTTACATGAGCCATATCAGGGCCTTTAGGGGCTCAATAATAACCTTCACACCAGGGTTGATGAGGATGGTAATCCACCTCACAACCCACATGATAGAAGAAGACTGTTGTGTGCATACTTCGGTCGCACCGGCTATGCTCCCGCGGCATTTCTCTACAGTAACAACTCCGTGTTCACAACACTCTCATTGCTTCGAGAAATTTCGCCAGAGCAGTTTCGTTACAATTTTACATATATTTTTAATTGTCTATTTGTTTTGTTTGTTGTTTTGTTGTTTGAACAGCCTCCGTGGTCTAGTGGTTAGAGCGTTAGGCTCACGATCTGGAGGTCCGGGTTCGATTCCCGATGGGGACATTGTCGAAATCACTTTGTGAGACTGTCCTTTGTTTGGTAAGGACTTTTCAGGCTTGAATCACCTGATTGTCCGAAAAAGTAAGATGATTCCGTGCTTCGGAGGGCACGTTAAGCCGTTGGTCCCGGCTATTAGCCGTAAAAACACCTCCACCAACCCGCATTGGAGCAGCGTGGTGGAGTAGGTATGCTCCATACCTCCTCCGGTTGATTGAGGGGAGGCGTGTGCCCAGCAGTGGGACGTATATAGGCTGTTTATGTATGTATGTCTATTTGTTCCATTTATTATTATTATTATTTGTTGTTACATTATGGTACAGTTTGTGGTGAGCTCTATCCTATCCAATATACATACAGGTAGGGTTGCAATCCTTCGATTTTACTTAGTTTAAATTGCACCCGGGCGGGATTTTAATTCAATTCCAGGTTTTAAAGTTCGCGTAATAATAATTAATAAAAAAGCTATAAGTTTGACATTGCAATTTATTTTTAACAGATACTAGAGGTATACTACTGCCTCATATGTATACTCTAACTCTTACGTCTGCGATGACGATATAACGAAAACTTGGTTTACTAATTAAAACTGTATTTGATTTTATTGATCAGTAGTAAAAGACTGTTTGAATTTCCGGATTGTAAGCTCTACGATCCGGGGTTTTCCCAGTTTTTGTCTTCGATACCGACCCCGCCGGCGTGGTCGACGACTTCCCTCAATCAGCGCTTATCGCTATCGAACCACTAGAGTCGATTAATTCTTTCAAATATTTTTCCTCTCAGACGACGCCCTGAGCCGCGGTTCAAGCCTGGTTGACAGATGTTAGAGATGGCAACCCTAGATACAGGTAACAAATAGGCATATTTTTTCTTGTTTTATTATTCCCGAACGAACTTCAATACTGTATAACTCCTATTTTCCTGTCGAATGAAAGAAAAAAGAATAAACTGTATAAAACGTGAAAACAAAAATCCAGTTGCAAAGTTAGCGCGTTCGGCAGGTTGCAAAAAATGTGTCGAAAATGCTCAAAGTGGAGGCGAAATATATACGTGCAGTAAATCAAGTAAGTACGAAATACAGATACGTTTATTACGGCGAGGACGCCGCAGTGACAATATAAAACACAACATAGGCTAGCAATCTAAATACAATAACAGAGGCTTGTTGGCGAATAATATATGAAATAATAAATATATATATGAAATAATAATACAGGCTTCCTGCATAAAAGGGCCTCCCTCAGCATAAGTCACGACGATGGTATTCTGACTTTATTGCTTAAAGATAAACATAACAAATAGGACAAATTTAATATGTATTACTTTATAATAAACAGAAGAGGTACAATCGGCGGCCAAATTGCTAAATAGCAATTTCTTACAGGCAACCTTAGGGTGAAAGCAATGGATAATTGATTGAAATGTTTATCATAGTATATTTGAGAACTTAGATCCAAGTTGAAGAAGTGGCTGCGATCGTCTTCTGATTACTTGTGGCTCTACCCACAGGGCGCCTAATTATTGCTTATTGCTTATTGGGCCGCCTTTGCCCACCTTAGAATAAGTTTACCCTGTAAATGTTTTGTGAATTTGTGTGCAATTAAGTGTTTTATTATTATTATTATTATTAGGGCGTGACTTTGTGTATGTAAGTTAAAATGCATGCCCTTTGTTGTCATACTGCGTGTATTTATCAATTTTATGGGGGTCCATACTTTAGCCAGGGTTGTACTCAAAGCGATTTACCTAGTTCAGCTTGCGTTTGCTTAGTTCTACCAGATACGGACTTGGTATTCCGGGATTCAAATTACTTTTGACCTGCACGAACTCCGTGGGCCAGTGAGTTGAGCGTTGGGATCCCGGGTTCGAATTGGGTAGTTTCCTAAGTTAAACTTAAATTATAAAATTCTGATTAATACTAAATAAAGACAGATCTAAAAGTAACAAATGAACAAATAACATTTTTTTTCTCTATTTAACTTATTTACGAATTCTAATAAAGAAAAATGTAATAATAAGTGCGACATTCTGTCACGTTTTTCTACGACGTCACAGGTTGATTTTTCATACAAACTCCATTGTCATTTCCTGTTTTGACGTTTAGTAAAAAGTAATTGATTTGACTAGTTGGAAACTAGTCTAAAAAGCATTTTGTGATTCCTAGTTTGGTTAGGACATTGACACCCGATTGACTCCCTCCGGTCGGTAGAGGGGGGAAGCCTGTGTCCAACAGTGGGACGTACACTAACCTTTTATGTTTGTTAGGATGATCCGTGCTTCGGATGGCACTTTAAGCAGTCGGTCCTAAATACTGTATAGTTAAGTATGTAGTCGTTACATGAGGGCCTTCTAGGGCTCATTAGTAACGTGGGTTGATGAGGTTTTCTTTTTGACGTGACTTATTGTAGATTTGCCGCAGATGGGATTAACTACTTGGCCGGACAAATGGGGGGCGCTGAAGGCTCTTACCCGGTACAACGTTTAAGACAACAGGCCTGAAGGTGCCCAGTTGGGCGCGAACCTCGGCTCAGGGCGTCGTCTGAGAGGAAAAATATTTCAAGGAATTAATCGACTCTAGTGGGTCGATAGCGATAAGCGCTGATTGAGGGAAATCGTCGGCAACGCCGGCGGGGTCGGTATCGGGGTTGATGAGGTTGGTTATTCATCTCACACGAGGGAAGAGAAAGATGATGGTAGCAAGTTGACTTGGCTCTATCTGATGGGAATGGGAGGGAGTCATATATTTAAACAATCTCAGGCTTCCCTAGATCCACCCCAAGTGTTGCTCTTTATGCTGTTGGCTCTCATTAAAACTTGTGTAGTTTTTGATATATAGCGTGTGCTGCGACGAGGTGCGACGGATGCGGGCAATATGCTCACAACTTTGTTTAATTCCCTGCTCATGGAATTCGCTTCGCACAGTCGCACAGTCTTTCCATACAATAAGTATACCTATAACGTTGCTACATAGTGCCTTTCTGTAAATTGGTATTATGCGGGGTGTTAGTGACATCGTAACGAATATTGAGGGGAATGATTCAGATCGTGCTTCTGAGATGATATCAAGTGCAATTTTCCGTCACAAAATGCATGATATATTTTTTTAATTATTTTCCAAAAAGTTCATGACTTTTCCGACAGGAAATTCCATTTGATCATTCAGAATCATAGTCAGAATTCGTTACGGTGTCACTAACACCCATACGTACTTGTATGGCTACCTGTAAGAGCTATGGGGTGTAAGTGACATATAATAAAAAAGACTAAAAATAAAAATAAATAAATTAATTAATCAAATATTATGTTTTTAAGGACATCGTCTTCATTTTGACGTTGTGATTGCGTTCCTCCTTGGTTATATTTCCGTTACAAACGTTCCATATAAAAATCATATATAAATCTACTTTTAACGGAATCGCTCATATAGATTAATCGAAGAAAAAACCTTATCTAGTTCTGTGGAATAGCCCACTATAGCCACAGAATTACATTTAGAACGGAGTTACTTATGAATCAAATCCCATATCAAACATTGAACATTGGGACCCGCAATTTCGCGCCGGGTAATCCCTAAAGCTAATACGGTAAACCAATTCGAGACCTCAATACACTTTCTTATTTACCGATTCAATTCAATATTTCTTGTAGTGATGTGCCTAGCGATAGTGATGAATCGGAAGATTTGAGTGACCAACCTCACACGAGACTCACTCGCAGTTGTATTTTTGTTTATATCGCTCGCGTTTGATTACAATTTTATCAAGTGACGATGTGGCCTACGGAATACGCTTACTTAGGAAATACCTTCAAGAATCATATTCAGCCCTTGCGATACGGCAACCGAAGCTTTCGACCAATAGCCGTACGACGTTTATCTACGTAGGTAGCATTCGCTGCGTTTATTGTTCGATGCCTTCGATATAATTCGCGCTGTGCGGTGCGGTTCGGTTGGCGTGTAGACTCTGCAAGGAACAGATACTGCGGCAGGCTCTTCCAAGCGATGTGCGGTCCCCGGGAAAGTTCCCGAAGTAGGAATGTTCCTGTTGTAAAAACTCTTTAATAGTAAGGACACTGGCTGCCTGATCTTTTTTCAAATTGCTCTTTCTTGTCTCTGGTCTTATCTACCTAAAGGCTAAATAATAAAGCTCTTTTTACATCATTTATTGCGCCTTTTTACTATCTGCATATAACTGGCTGTATCAGTCCTTTGCTGTTCGCGCTGTTAAAAAAAAGAAAAGAGCGCTATGTGTGTAATTTCAGATCACTCGAAGTTTTTATGCGAGAATACTGTACATTGGAAATCGTGTTTGAATACCTAGGTATCAGAGTTCTGTTTTGGATCACTCGAGTACTTATGCGAGTACAATTCTTGTTTTGTAATTTCATCTTTATCTACAACGTGGAATGGCAATAAAGTTATTGAGTATTGAGTGTTAGAGTCGGTACTTGAACTACTCGAGTCATGGCTCGGCCCACCTCTAATTTCTTGAGGGTAGTCGATTTGTGTCGATCCTGCCTGTTTGATCCCAGGTACGACCCGGTACTTCTTTTGGGGTCCAGTTCACCGTGAAATTGACTCCCCTGATTGTCTGTCGCTTGTAAAAAGACTTGTTTGTGGAAACGGCTTGGCTGAAATTATTTCCTGACTTCGTTCACTTTCTGAGCGTTTGAGGTCAATTTTGTTCAGTGTATATAGTGAAGGAAATGCGATGTTTGGTCTATGTTACAACTATAGAATTGGGATTTTGTGGTGCAACATTCTAAAAACGTCATAGATAAAATATTTGTAACAAATGCAGACTATGCAGAGGACATAGCAGAGGCGGACTTTAGACCTCCTTCGTTTGAGGAGAAGGGGACGATAAAAAGCTTATCTCGTTTTGTCTAGTGTCTCGTGTGTATAGCGTTATCTCGTTTTTACACATTATTTATTGTAAGTTAAGTGTGTAAAAAGCAGTCTGACAATTTGTTAAGATTAAATAAGCGGACCTAATTGGTAGACTCTGTTGCTTCAGTGAAATCGAGCTAAGTACTATTTAACAGAACGACTAGTTTATATTTATATTTGAATATACATAATTGTTTTCTTAGTAATTACTATAGTTTCAAAACTTTAACGGGGCCCATATGTTGTATCACTAGCGGACAAGCTAAGTTCAGCAGCACATGCCGTCAGAAGGATCCGACAACTCACAGATGTACCCACTGCTAGACTTGTCTACTTCAGCTACTTCCACAGCATAATGTCTTACGTTATTTTGATGTGGGGTCGAGCTGCTGATGTAGAAACCATTTTCATTATCCAAAAAAGAGTATTTATAATCTGCGTCGTCGGGACTCTCTAAGGGAGCTGTTCAAAGAAATAAATATACTTACGGTCGCAAGTAAATATATTTATGAAAACATTATGTAGGTAAGTAAAAATGTATCCATCCTTCCGAGAAACTGTGAAAGGCATACGTATAATACAAGGAATAAAAATAAAATTTCTATTCAAAATCTTTTTTGGGGTTATACGTTTTCACAATAAAATAGCAGAAAATATGTTGAATTGGTCAGAAAATAAAATTAAATTTAAAGCTTATGTGAAGCTTACTTTGTGTAAAAACGCTTATTATAAGATTAATGATCAGCTAAATAATAAAAATGCTTCGTATTAAAGTGTACCTATAGCTGAAATGTATTTGTAGTTTCTTGTAATTTCTGCTTCTCAGCCATAACACCTTGCGAATTGACGTAGATTATAAAATGTTAAATTGACCCTCCTCAAGTTTATCTATGATAATTACTTTGAATAAATGATTCTGATTTTAGACATAACATTTTACAATAGCTTCAATGCGCGGTACGAATTAGGTCTGTCAAAGTGTAGAAGCCAGAAATGAAAATAATTATTGTGTAACAAAAATATAGTTTTATTCAATATACAACAAGAAAATATACAGGATTTTTAAACGATCCAAAATCACTTTCAGGCAATTCCTAATAAATAATAATGACAATGATACTTCATGACTTCGTAGGGGATTGCACTTTTACATTATCGTGTACTATTATTGCTCATGGTATAAAAAACCAGGTACTTATGCTCAATCTTATGACAAGCCGCCATTGCTAGCCCTTTGATGACGTACTAAGTGACTTACCATTAAATTGGTATCTCCAACATTCCAAGGACGTTAATTTTATTATTGAATATTAAGTGAACTACTGACTAATGTTTTAATTTACTATTACTTGTCATATACTTATATAAAAATAATTAAAACTGTCAGTAAATCTTTTACTAAAAGTTCAAAATTTAAAAGTTAAAGACTAAGGCCGAAATTCGGTTTCGGGTTCGGCCCTTAAACATAGTTTCGGTCGGACATTCTGTTGCATTATAATTTTGAATAATTTGAAAAAAAATAGAAAACTGGAAATTATCACGTAGGAGTAAGACAGCGCCATTTATTGTTTGTCACTGGAAAGTCACTCATTTACCAATGTAACACGTCACTGAAGTATGTACTCTCTTAAAAAACCTCTCTGCAATAACCTAACCAATCTTTTTTATAACCAATTGGACACTGACTTGGTATGTAGAGTATGAATCTGGAAGTTTGTGGATCTACGCAGTTTCCGTCTGTGTCTTTCTGCGTTCCTTCTGGACATTCCGTGTTCGTTCTAGAAGCTTCTGCTGTTGTGGTGTTTGTCGACTCTGTTGCTTCTTCTATTTTCCCGTGGTAAGATGGTTCTAAGAGTTCTACGTCATTTTTCGGATTGTCCATTTTAGTTTCTGGTTCTTGTGTAACAGGAGTATATGTAGCCGGATCGTCGTCATTAATTTCTCCCTCATCGGTGACTTCTGATCCCGTATTGGCACGTTTGAACAATTTGTCGTAGAAATAAGCTTTGTACAACCGAAGTACTTCGCTGAAGCATTTATTTAAAACGTTCCCTTTGTTATCTTCGTTTCCATTCTCGTTTTTGTTCGTTATTTTCGTCACTAATACATCCGCTAAGATTTCGTTCCATGTCACAGTTTTCACTTCGTTTTGTTGGAAATTTTGCAATTTCCTTAATAGTACCTTTTGTGTTTCATCCCTGGTGTATTCATCCTTAATATTTGAGTCCACTTTTCCTGCAAGGATCGCGGTAAATGCAAACACGAGTACAATATTCATTTTTTTTGTGTATATTTATTGTTATTTTGGTTGTTTTTTTATGTGTAACAATGGTGGCACGGTAGTATTAACTGAAAGGTTGAACTTCCATAGATAATGGAGATAAGATGTGTTACTGAATACAGTCAACAACAGATTTACTTTTGTTGAGATATATTTTATACAAATCGCTTTTAAAGATATTACTTTTCGTTAAAGAGTATCTGATTTTGTATTTTCAAACAAAACAATATACATTTGCTCAATGCTTTTTAAAGCAAATCAAAACAAGGTAAAGTTGGGCAGAATGAATAACTTCATGTCAAAATAACGTTAAGAAAAGATTTACTTAAATAGAAATGTACTTACGTAAATAGTAGGTAACAGAATTTTCTTATAAGAAAATAACGAAAGTTCAAAGATAAATATGTTTGATGTTATAAACACAAATAGATAATCATGTCTTCTGTTTCTGACTGTACTTGATACGACGCTGATAGCGATAGCAGCTAAAGTAAACATTTACTAAATGACGTACAGTTAACACCATTCAGTAAACCAATTTGCAGCATGAAAATAGTTTTATCGAATTTTTCAAGTGGTCAAAGTATATCAAGGACGTTGCTTTATATCTTTACCAGTGTATAGTTTAGTGCTTCAATTATAATTAATAAGTATGTTCTAACATGATGGATAATATTATATATAAATAATAATGATGTGTAGATATAGAACCGTGGTAGCCCACTTGATAGAACACTTGACTCTCACTTTGAGGTCGCAGGTTCAAATCCACCACAGACCAAAACCAATGATTGTCGAATTTGTTTTCGAATTCATGTTTGGATCATAAATGATTATCACGTGCTCGGCGGTGAAGGAAAACATCGTGAGGAAACCCACATTCCCGAGAAATGCATTTTCGGAGGTATGTGACCTAACCTGTAATGGGCTGGTTTTCCTTTCGCGGGTTGGAAGGTCAGACAGGCAGTCGCTTCTGTAAGAAACTGGACTTGTGAAATCTTAAGGTTAGGTTAGGGGACCCTGTGTGACGCGGTTGTGTGCAATTGCGTTCCCGTATCCCTGCCACACGGCGGCAAGGAGGAACACCGTTGGGTTTTAGTGGGTATATCGGGTGGCGTCACCCGGGGAGTCCCACATAACCACGTTGCCCCCCCGGGCGGCGTGGTATGCGTAACGCATTTCCCAACGATAAAAAAAAGGGGACCCTGTGTAAAACGGGTCGATGCTAGGGAGATGATGATGTGTAGATATAGAACGGTAACCGTCCTCCCCGCACCAATCCGTATCGGGCGCCGAGCAAGACTTACCTCACCCCCTCTTGGTCTTACTTTAGTCTAAATGGGCGAGAAAGAGAAAGAGGGAGCGCTCGCGGACTGTCTGTCTCACTAGCACATACATACACACATAAACTCACGCCCGTATTCCCCGAGGGGGTTGGCAGAACTACAAATAATCAAGAAACTATTTCCAGCTTTTAGAAAGAAAGAACGCAACGTTTATTATAAAGGGACACCACAGTAACAAATATAAAACACAGGTATATTATAAAACACGGAGTAACACATAATTTACAATCAAAACACATAATAAAAACAACTTACACGAGAAATACAAATAATTGAGTGTATGAACTGGTCAACGATGGTGGTGGTGTCCTTTATAAAAGGGCCTCACTCAGCATAAGCCGCGGCGCGAGCCACGACGCTGGTATTCTGTGGACCCTGCTAAGTGAGGCACGGAAGCCGTGTCTCCTACAAATACAAATTCAATCAATACATAATAATATTTACTTAAACTATGACAGTGTTTTGATACATAGTCCTAAGGTGGATAATGATAAACCGTATGATGATAGGGGATCAGCCTATCGCTCTTACAGATGAGCCATCATGTTGGACAGGACGCCCACAAAACTCACTAGTACACACACAAAAAACATAGTCCAATAAACATCTCATTCTCACTATGTACCGTCTAACGCGTATGTGTGAGCGAGATAGATAGTCCACGCGATTACTTTTCTTAGCAGCGGCCATTTTGAAACTAAAGTAAGATCCGTTCCGCGTCCGTTACGAATAGGTGCGGGGCGGACGGTTACCGGTCTATACGTCGCATTATTGTGTAGAGGAAGAAAGGAACTCCGTGGCGCAGCGGTAAACGCGCTCGGTCCGCGATTGTTGAAGTAAAGCAACTTTCGCAGAGGCCGGTCATAGGATGGGTGGCCACAAAAAAAAAGTTTTCATCTCGCTCTCCTCCGTGCTTCGGAAGGCACGTTAAGCCAATGATCTCGGCTGCATTAGGAGTCGTTAATAACCATCAATCCGCACTGGGCCCGCGTGATGGTTTAAGGCCCGATCTCCCTATCCATCCATAGGGAAGGCCCGTGCCCCAGTAGTGGGGACGTTAATGGGCTGATGATGATGTAGAGAAAGAAAAAGTGTTACGTCGACCAGTGTGGGATATTTCTATCGTTAATGAGTCATTATTATCATTAAAGTCTACACTGGCGTTTCTACGTCAGTACAAACATAAGATTGTAGACTATGTAAACTCGCTTCGCAATATGATAAATTTTCCTCAAAGGAAGCTGAAATTCAAATCGCTTATTGCGTATTGTAGCGAAAAAATTATAAATATTATGGAATAAATAAGTATAATATATACGAATAGTTGAATTTATCTTAAGTGCAGTTTTCACTAACACAACGAACTCCGTGGTCCAGTGGTTGAGTGTTGGGCTCACGATCCGGAGGTCCCGGGTTCGATTCCCGGTGGGGATATATCACAAAAATTACTTTGTGGTCCCTAGTTTGGTTAGGACATTACAGGCTGATCACCTGATTGTCGGAAAGTAAGATGATCCGTGCTTCGGAAGGCACGTTAAGCCGTTGGTCCCGGTTACTACTTACTGATGTAAGCAAGTAGTCGTTACATGAGCCATGTCAGGGGCCTTTGGCGGCTCAATAGTAACCCTGACACCAGGGTTGATGAGGTACTCCAGCTCACAACCCACACGATAGAAGAAGAAGACTAACACAGGTGGCTCGACCATTATAGATAGCGCATACGGCTTACCACGATGATGCCTCTGACTACCCCAATTGGAATATAGTCATGTGCTTGTTATGTTTTTGACATTTGTCGACATTGCGCAATTACTTTTAATATGTGCTCAAATCTTCTTCTTCTATCGTGTGGGTTGTGAGGTGGATTACCAACCCCGTCAACCCCAAATCGCCAAAGGCCCCTTACATGGCTCATGTAACGACTACTAACTTGCATCAGTAAGTAGCAACCGGAACCAACGGCTTAACCTGCCTTGCGAAGCACGTCTCATCTTACTTTCGGTGATTTTTGTGCTCAAATTGCATTTTATTTTTTTGATCAGATGAATTGCTCCAATGTGGCCTTAGTCACAATCACTCGCTTGACTTGTGGAGAGTCCAGTCTCCGTGAAATTGGTTTGACGTATAGGTTTACTATTGCCACTATGGTCGATTAATTATTTCAAATATTGTCCTCTCAGACGATGCCAACCGAAGTTCGCGCCTAACTGGGCACCCTCAGGCTTGTTATCTTATATTTAGTCGAAGTCGCCGTCATTGTCGTGGTTGTCTAAAAAAAAGGTATGTAGTGTATTACCTTCAATATAATATATTATGTCGCAGGGATATGATAAAAACGGGGATTCCCTAAGGGATTTGATCAAATCACGGAAGATGTTAAAATAACAACACGATTTTATCTTTTCCCTAAACAAATCTAGTGAATTGAACAAATCCCTAAATTGGTTCAGTGGAATGACAAAAATAATTTCAAATCCCCGTTTTTATCATATCCCTGCGACATATAAATAAATAACGGCTCGTTGCCACACACTACGACTTCACTCCACCCCCGTTCGGTCACGAGTACTAATATGTATACACTTTGAAACCATGTCACATTCACTTTTTTGACAAATTAAACCGTAAGTCTCATTAAATGTCAAATATGATAGTGCGACAGGTTTCTAAAGTGAGTACATGATATTTCTCATGACTGTACATTTATTTATTTATTCATTCCCGTACAGTTTACTTTTTAATTGTGGCTACCACGTATACAGAATATATACCTATGTGAATCGATTATATCGATTTAAGTAGTTTATAATATATTACACATTTATTTATATATTTAATTATACCTACGTGTATTAAAATACGATGTGTTTATCTACTTATGTAAACACTACAAGGTAAATGATTTTTACCTTATTTAACACGTTGATCACGTATCGACCCGTTAAAATTTAATTTAATTATTAAAAGAAAGAAAAAACATTTATTTCCATATTGGAAGCCACATTAACAAACTTAAAGAAGATGAATCGGCTTCGTCTTAGCTGGTAGCCCCTCTGGTCATTTCTGGTCCAGGCCCGGCGCGAAAGACTTGCAAACCGTTTGACGTGTGCTGTCAACATAATTCTGTCGGCTTATTGGCCAATATAAATTTTTAGACAGTTGTTTTAGATTTGTGCTTAAATTTGACATGTGTTCCATAAATTTTATGCTTGTCAATTACCCGTACCTTTCCTTTTCGGCGGATAAGGTATTGACAGATATAACCTAAAATAAAATTAGATGATGTTTACAGGAATTAACACCATTGTCGAATTCAGTGGCTTAGAGCCCGACCTTGGATTCGAAACTGATCAATCGATTGCTTACAATCTCCACTAGTATGTATCGTTCCCTGTTGCCTGCAGAGTATAAGGTACACGAATTGGGTGAACAAACACTCCGCAACCAATAACATAGAAAATGCAGCGCGATTGGATTCCTCGCCCTTTTCATTTCATTTTCTAGCATTACTAGGGTTGGCAACGTTTAATTCAATAAGTATCTATTTTACTTTATTTTATTTTTTTATAAGTAATTAAGCTATATTTTTATTACAGGCTTGAATCATCTGATTGACCGATAAAGTAAGGTGATTGATACCGTGCTTCGGAGATATATACATAAACTGCCCTATATACGTCCCACTGCTGGGCACAGGCCTCCCCTCAATCAACCGGAGGGGGTATGGACCATACTCCACCACGCTGCTCCACTGCGGGTTGGTGGAGGCGTTTTTACGGCTAATAGCCGGGACCAACGGCTTAACGTGCCTTCCGAAGCACGGAATCATCTTACTTTTTCGGACAATCAGGTGATTCAATCCTGAAAAGTCCTTACCAAACAAAGGACAGTCTCACAAAGTGATTTCGACAATGTCCCAATCGGGAATCGAACCCGGACCTCCAGATCTTGAGCCTAACGCTCTAACCACTAGACCACGGAGATATAGAATAAAGATAATTAGATAATTTCTTACCGCGTTTAAATGGGGATATGAGAGTCCCCATTTAAACGCGGTAAGAACCCGTTATTATGTGTTTTAATTATGATAATAACCGCGTAAACTTAAAACAATGTTTAATTGACGCCTGTATTTCTGAATATCTACTTCAATAGGGAGTGTATTTGTGTGTTATGTTAAGAACTTACATTTTTGTAGATGGGCTTCTATGCTGGACTAGAAGCGAATAAAAAACATAAAACACGTTCAACTGAAAATTCCACTTGATATTAACTCAGAGTCATGGTCTTAATCCCCCTCAGTATTATTTACGATGCCACTAATACCCTGTATTTAATCATTAATTAAATATGTTTTTTTAGAACAACAGTGATTAACGCGTCATTTTCGATATTTGCCAAGTACCCTATCACAGCCGTGTAGATTCTCAGCATACCGTCAAAACGTGTCACTAAACTTACAAAATAATGTGTATAAATTTGAATTTGGAGCGAAGGACTAAAGCCTCGTTTTCACAAAGGGGTCCAAATTGGATTTGCTAGCAATGCGTTCAGGTCACAAGCTCACAATAATGTTAAGCCGTGAAAGCTGATGCTGCGTTTAGATAGAATGGAGCTCAATAGTGGTTGTGTATGCTTTTGAACTATGTGATGATCTTTCAAGTGCATGCGACAATATGACAAAGCCATTTGGAATTTCTGAATTTACTGTAACATGAGCGTTAGGCTCATGATCTCGAGTTCGTGAGCTCGATTCCCGGTGGGGACAGAACGAACAAAAATAAATTGTAGATTAAACTCGGCTGGCATTCACTACTTTCCCCGTCAACTGGAGAGCAATAGTATAAGGATATTTTCATGTTATATACTTTATAATAATACTTCATAATAAAATACTTTATTGCACACTTTACATGACATTTACAGGAGAAAATTATTCTAAGGTGGGCAAAGGCGGCCTTATCGCTAAAAGCGATCTCTTACACTTTAAGAATAAGAATACAATATACTTTTTGCCACTTCTCATCAAATAAAACGAAACACTTTCAAAAACACGAGTTTATTTAATCCATATAAACCAGATTTAAAACAAGGTTTAAAAAAATATAATATCCAGCAAAGTGTGCTTTTTGGTTGGGTTGGTTAATTAATTGAATGTCAAATTTGAATTTGGAACATTAGAAATAATTCCTTTACATACACACTGTAAAATGTTTGTTTTTAATTTATTCCTAATACGTAGTTATTTGTATTTAATATTTTTCAGATAATCTTTACGAAACTTTGAGTAGTTTCGATGTTTTGATAAAAAGTGTATGTTTTGTATATTGCGATGTGCATTATTTTTTACATTATTGTCAACCCTAGTTCGTCCGACGCAAGTCCGTTTACGTATTTTTGCTTTTCGCGCATTCGTGTTTGCTCGCCTTAATTGGAAAGTTGTTTGGAAGCGATTGTAGGCGCGACTCTCATACTTATGCTGATTTTCCTCATTGGTAAGCGGAAGGAAGCACTTTTCTCCCGATCGGTTTTCGCAGCCTATTTTCGTAATGAGTAGGTGATACAGGTACAATTTCACAAACGTTAAATAATGTTACTTATAAATAAGTAGATTGATAGAATTTCGCATGGACAAGAGGAAGACTCGGTGGTGTATTGGTTAACACGCTCGTCCCGGCTTGTCAAGAGCTGCGGGTTCAAGTCACATCCGCGTCAGATTTCTTTCAATTTAATTTTCTCTTTGTGAGTTTCCCTGGACCACGGGTGTGCTATAAAAACAAAAATCATATAAATAAGTAGTCTATAACTAAAAAATTAGTTTTGGCGTCGTGGGTGTGCTGCCGCCAAAGCATGTTTTCGGGGTACCGTACTGAGCATAGTACCCCACTAGCCACAAGTTGGTAGTGTGACTAGGGATCGACGATCCAACAGTGTTGTGTTGGAAGTTGTATATATGCGTCTTGCTGTGTAAACTTCGATATCGCGTTTCACGACCGCTTAAGACTGCATTATTGAATGTGGCGCCATCTGTTGCATGTGGGCGGAACTAGGTGGCTAACTAGTTGGATCCGCTACATAGTCTATAGTCTATAAAAATCATATAGTAACGGCCTTCGTGGTCCAGTGGTTGAGCGTTGGGCTCACGATCCGGAGGTCCCAGGTTCGAATCCCGGTGGGGACATATCACAAAAATCACTTCGTGTTCCCTAGTTTGGTTAGGACATTACAGGTCCGATCCGTGCTTCGGAAGGCACATTAAGCCGTTGGTCCCGGTTACTACTTACTGATGTAAGTACGTAGTTGTTACATGAGTCATATTAGGGGCCTTTGGCGGCTCAATAGTACCAGGGCTGATGAGGTTGGTAATCCACCTCACAACACACACGATAGAAGAAGATAAGTAGTTTTAAAACTATGTGGTTATTTACTTATTAATGAAGGTGAAGGATGATTGTGGTTCTGTGCTTCACTGGATTGCTTCTCAAACGAGAAGCACCGGCTCGAACCCCCGTAACGGAGTTGCATCAATGAGTTGTTAAGTTTTCACTAACTCAGTTGGTTCGACAATTATAGACGACGATACGGCTGACCACTGGTCTAACAGAAGGCTCGATGAGGAGTGGGTACTTAGTTCATCTTGTTATGGAAGAGGTACATCTATGACTATCACAATTAAGATATCGTCGTGAGCTTGTACAGGGTGTTCAGACCATGATTCTGAGTACTTTTCAAGTGGAATTTTCGCCGCAAAAGTATGGAACTGAAAATATTAATAAAACACTATATCATGAATTTTCCGTTAGGAAATTCCACTTGATACCAACTCAGAATCATGGTCTGAATCATCTCCCTCAGTATTCGTTACAATGTCACTTACACTCTGTACAAGTATGTACGGGTAGCCAAACAAGTGCGGTTGGGTGTTAGTGATATCGCAACAAATACTGAGGAAGGTGATTTAGCTCATTATCCTGAGTTGGTATCAAATGGAATTTCCCACCGCAAAAGTATAAAATTGAAAAAAATTTAAAAAACAAAAAAAAGGAAAATTCCAACTGATATTAACTCGGAATCATAGTCTGAATCATCCCCCTCAGTATTAGTTACGACACTCTGTATTATATTTTGAATATATTTTTTGTTTTTGGAATACGCATATTTTCCGGCCTCTAAACATTGTAGTAGCATTTTGTTGGCGCGGAATAGAATAGTTTCAGTCACAATGATACAAGTGGAGCGTGAAATCGAGCCGGATGTCCGACGTCCGGTCGTCCGGTCCGTATGGTCCGGCGACAAAACCGCCGCCCGTATACGGCTTTTTGTTACGTTTTTTGACAAACTTCAAACAACGCTTGATTTGTTTAAAGTGTACTTTCCAGGTTACTTCCCCCAAAAAATATAGATGCCGCTCTACAGATTTCCTTTCGTTTAACCTTCTAATTTCTTGAGCTTTTATCTTCGTTTCTGGGTTTAAATGATGATCCTTGTTATTCACCCAGGCACAGCCACATTTGTGTTTTTTAAAATTATTTTCAGTTCCATACTTTTGCGATGCAAAATTCCATTTAATTTCAACTTAGACTTATGGTCTAAATCATCCCTCAAAGTTTTCGTTACGATGTCACTAACACTCTGTTATGATGATCTCCAACCGATTTCGGCCATGGCGACCACTTCGACTCCTGCTGATGCGCCCGAAGATGGCTTATGTAGCTTATCTTTACAGTGAACTCCCGCGCACAGTGAGGGCACGTGAGCACGAGTGGCGAACGTCGTGTCTTATAAGGTAATCAAATAATTGGACCTTGATAAACAATAATGGAGAATGCTACACCGACAAGAGCGTGGCTCTTAAGTTAATGATAATGAGCAACAATCGAA
Organism: Pectinophora gossypiella; assembly: GCF_024362695.1. Lineage (NCBI taxonomy): Eukaryota > Metazoa > Arthropoda > Insecta > Lepidoptera > Gelechiidae > Pectinophora > Pectinophora gossypiella. The sequence continues at coordinate 1,631,678 of NC_065413.1, forward strand.
GCCGTATGTGGCAAACTATTTTATTAGTCGCAAATGTTATAGAAAGTTGCTGAATGTTAGTATAACTCTGGCGTAGATGCACATTTATGTACGGAACTTCGTTCTATGTGGAATTCCGTTTTGTTTCACGGTAATAGTGATGTTAAGCGGTAGAAATACGTCGCGGTATACGAGCAGAATACACGGATACCCCATATTCGTGGTCCGGGTTTGATTCCCAGTGAGGACATGTCAAAACTTAAAATCTTTTTCTTAATCAAATGGGTTTGCTCTTGACACAATTCTCCCTCTTAAAGAGGTTAAGAACGTGTCGAAGGTGGATGTATCATCACATCATCTCCTTCGCGTTATTCCATTTAATGATAATTATTTACGTAAGTATATGGTCCAAACATGAATTCGAAAATTATTCGTCCATGCTAGGATTTGAGATCAATATAATCCAACCAAAAATCCCAATTAGCAATTTTCAAGGTTTTAAGACCTCATTAGAGAAATAGGCACCAATTAACGGATGTCAGTTCAACTAAAAGTTAAGGTTTACTTTGACAGAAGAAGTTTCGAGAATTTTACGACTTTCGAGACATTCTCAGATTGCCCGAAGTTGTCAGTTATCTCGATCCTAAAATTGTGAAGGTCAATGCACTTAAGTTGTTCTGATGTCAAGTCATTGAAGATAAGTGCTTCTAATTTAACTAGTGTTGGGTAAAATAAGCATCTTATAATACTTACAAGTATTTTAAGATTATACACTATATGCTATTACAGGCTTAAAATACTTGTAAGTATAGTATTAGACTGTAATAGCAGATAAAACATACTATGTAAAAAAAAAAATTGACGTTACTATTTGTAGATTTGCCGCAGATGGCATTAACTGCTTGGCTGGACAGTGGGGAGCGGTGAGGGTTCTCACCTGGTACAAAATTTATGACGACAGGCCTGAGGGGTACTATGTACAAATTGCATAAAGCGTATAAAATGTCTTATTATCTATGTTCGAAAGCAAACTAAATGCAGCTGCATATCCTTTTCAATATGAGAACCTATTTTATTCAATATTATGTAACAAAGTTACACTTTGAATAGTCATTTGTTATTTAATTTCTACATCTTCTCAACTCTCTCCCTGCTTAGTGAGGAAAAGTAGTTCTTTGCCAGAAAACCACGGCGCAAGGCGCTTGACGTTCTTAAAAATATTGTAACTAGTTACTACAATATCAGTTTTTTTTGACGTGACTTATTGTAGATTTGCCGCAGATGGCATTAATTACTTGGCCGGACAAATGTGGAGCGTTGAAGGCTCTCACCCGGTACAACGTTTAAGACAACAGGCCTGAGGGTGCCCAGTTGGACGCGAACATAATTTCAGTATTTTGGGTGCCTAGTATTGGTTCCTGCTCAAAGTCGCCCCTAGTCGTTAGCGCTCAGCAAGTCGGTTGAGTGACAGTCGCGCGGCCTACGGTAATTAGGGCCGGTAACTCAGGTAAACTATCGCACTGAACCCTCGTGACAGCTGGACACCTCTTTGGAGGCTGGAGGTAATGAAATTTGGTTAGCTTAGTTTAGCTATATGCCTCTAGGTATATGCTTGTTTAGCCACAGAGCACGCAACCTAATCACGCTACGTTAGTCTATATGCGCCTTTATGGAGACTGCATATCGTCGCCTTATAGTATAAAACAAGTAAGCACCTTTTTGAAAAATTACATACAATTATAATAAATTACATACTGATGTGATTTTATTTTTGTTTTGAAAAGCCGTGATAGCACAGTTGGTAAAACGCTTGCCCACTTAGAGGTCGCAGGTTCGAATCCAGCACAGGCCTACTTAAACTATTGTCGAATTTGTTTTCGAATGCATGTTTGGATCATGAATGGTTATGCGGTGAAGCCCACATTCCCGAGAAATGCCTTTTCGGAGGTATGTGACCTAACCTGTATTGGGCTGGTTTTCCCATCGTGGGTTGGAAGTTCAGACAGGCAGTCGCTTCTGTAAAAACCGGACCTGTCAAATCGTCAGGTTAGGTAAGCGGAAAATCGGGCTAATGCTAGGGAGATGGATGAACTTTTGTGATAGCAAATTCCAGTTATATTAACTCAGAATAATGTCGACCTTAGCCTAGCTAAGTCGGACCTTAGGCTACAATATAAAAAATATATATTTTATGTTGTTATAAATAAATTTCAGGACTCACCATTGAACTTGGCACCCATTTAGATTTCACTTCTTTTGTCGTTGAAGTCAACAACCAAGGCATAGGTATCTCATAATATTGACCTTGGCTCTCATTTCCCATTTATGTTTTTGATGGTTAATTCTTTCTTTAGCGATCTTATACTGGCCACTACGCCACTAACGGTGGCTGACAAGCCGCGGGCATCATATCATAATTACATATGTACACGCAGATGCTCGTCTCAGGGGAAATTCGTTTCGCTTCACCCACTCCCGTTATTACGTCGCGAAGATATGTAGCGGAGTAATAGAAATAAAAAGTTATGTTTTGTTTTTGCTGTGACCGTCTGTCGTCGTAGTGCCACTGGTTTGAATCCTATCTCGAGTACTAAACCACAATTAATACGAAGTGAGTTTTGTGGTTAATGATCGCATTTAGTTAGTCGGAAAACATTTGCGATATGATTATCATAGCCGAATCCGGGGGCACGCCCGTGCCCCCGCCAAGACGAGCAAAGCGAAGCGCAAGGGCAGGCACTACCTACCTTTTCTCGAAACGTTTCGCCGATTTTTTGGACCCTCATAACTCAGGTTTGGATTACAGTAGACAAACTAAACTCTCAGGATATGTTTTCAATTAACAAAGTGTACCTAGCTATTTTCGCTTCGTGGCAAGAAGCTGCTTCATAACTAGTTTATGCGGATTTTTGAGTAATTTGTTTGGGATTCGGAGTAGGAGTCTGCTCGGAAGGTGGGAGCTTAAAGTCTGCTTAGTTTTCATCATTCATCGACATCATCTTTTATCATTTAATTTATTTAACCTCTCATATGCCGAGATCATATCAATGTCATATGTGTCTGGTAAGACACAATAGATTTTACATTGTGTCTGGTCGAGATCCGCGTTCCGGCGTTCGAAAGATTAATCGTCAAAAAAAAAACATAAGACATGGCTGTATGGGGCATAGTTCCCTTTGCCTTGCGCAAAAAAAAAAGTCCAGGCAGGTATTGTTTACCTGTCAACTTTTTACAATGTTTAATATTTATTCGACGGACGTTTTATGTCGTCACACGCCGTTGGGAGCCATTTTGACGAGTTGTCAAATATCCGCCTATGGCCGCTCTAATAAAACTAACTTGTAAAAATAAGTGCCGCATTTTACGATCGCTGCTAAACTGTCGGCTCGATAAAATTTTATCTTGAATCCATAGACATTGGGGCGGATTTGGAGTGCTAGTTTCGGTTTCTAGGCTTTTGGGAGTTGATAAACATATTAATCAGAATCATTTATTCAACGTCTTCTTCTTCTTATCGTGTGAGGTGGAATACCAGCCTCATCAACCCTGGTGTCAGGGTTATGATTGAGCCGCCAAAGGCCCCTGACATGGCTCATGTAACGATTACTCACTTACATCAGTAAATTGTAACCGGGACGTATTATATGATCTGTGCCGGGACCAACGGCTTAACGTGCCTTCCGAAGCACGGATCATCTTACTTTCGGACAATCAGGTGATCAGCCTGTAATGTCCTAACCAAACGAGGGATCACAAAGTGATTTTTGTGATATGTCCCCACCGGGGTTCGAACCCGGGGCCTCCGGATTGTGAATCCAACGCTCAACCACTGGACCACAGAGGCCGTTATTTAACGTAATTATCATGGATTGAAGGTCAATTACATTAATGAATATACTTAGAATAAATGAAAAGAAACTGCAATAGAAACACATCTTTTAAATCAATGTATACTTACACTTTACGAGTTATTTGAAACTAAGTAAATATTAAGTCAGAATCATGAGCTAAATCATCTTTCTCCGTATTCAGTACGGTGTACGTACACCCTGTATACTGTTACGGAAGTGAGTTTCGAGATTGGAAGGAAAACTCACTGAGGGTGGTATTAATAAACTAATCTCAGCTGAGACTGTACCTCAAGATCATGCTCAAGTCCCTGTTTTTATATAAGAACTGTCACATTGACATGATCTTGAGGGCAGTCTCAAAGGTGAGATTAGTTTATTAATACCACCCTGAGTCCAAGAAGAAACGAATTTATTCACTATACACATGGTACAGCTTGCGCACATGGCTTCGCGGTATAACTCCGTCACCGTCACTTCACTTTATTTCGCGACACTCGAACACATCACGAAACACTTCACTAGTGTTGCACTAACACTGCGCTTAACACTGCACTTGACACTACACTTTTCCAATTCTTCCTTTTGCTCCGATCGCTTTTAAAAACTGAACTGCTCTCCTTACTCTTTCCGCTCCTTATATTATATCCTATGGTCTAGTACTAGGATTATCGACTCTTTTCTCGAATAATCTCGGATGGAACCTTCTAGTAAAGAAAAACAAAAGAAAAGCGTCAGAAAAGTAAGAATTTGTTGTTGTTGTTTAAATTCGCCTTATGTATAAGGCAAGCAAAGATCTGAGGACCATACAGCCTTGACTTTAGTAACTTAATATCCGAAAATCACGATCAAAATAGGCCTAAGCCTTGTCTTCAGTTTTCAGTGAATTTACGGTGACATTCCAGAAGTCTCTGGTTGCAGAGTTAGTTTAGGCGATGTGACATCGCCAATCCGTCACAATACTATCTGCCTATCCCTTTGGGGATATAGGCGTGATGTTATGTGTGGCCCCTGGCCTCTATCCAACTCCAGTCCCGTGCTTCACAGGGGTAGCTCAAGGAAAGGGTTCCTGGAGAGTATGAACTTTTTTATGACGGGACGTGAGTGAAATTATATGAGTTTACGTTTTAGAAGAATTGCCGTTTTACTACCTCTTTCTTATTGACTTTTTAGTTGAGATCTCGTAAGTATTTATTGGTAAATTTATTTCAGTTTCGTGGTACATAAAGCACAAGTTCCTACTATGTAATGAGTTTGAAATAGGTACCTCAAAGTTATGAGCTCGCTGAGGAGCTCGGTGGCGCAGCGGTAAACGCGCTCGGTCTGCGATTTTTGAAGTTAAACAACTTTCGCAAAGGCCGGTCATAGGATGGGTGACCACAAAAAAAAAGTTTTCATCTCGAGCTCCTCCGTGCTTCGGAAGGCACGTTATACCGTTGGTCCCGGCTGCATTAGCAGTCGTTAATTACCATCAATCCGCACTGGGCCCGCGTGATAGTTTAAGGCCCGATCTCCCTATCCATCCATAGGGAAGGCCCGTGCCCCAGCAGTGGGGACGTTAATGGGCTGATGATGATGATGACCTCAAAGTTATAGCTGTAATGTGGGAATTTCCAGGCTACGTTCACAAAGAACAATATAGATGGCGTTGTGCAGCTTTTACATGATAATTACTTGCTTTCTAATTATTCCAAAATAACATGTGATAGCAGAAGCGGTTCTCTATTTTTACGCATAATTTTTTATGTAATAATTTACCATGGCATAATATTACTTCTCCTATTGTTAATTACGCATAGTATTAATTTGTCATAACTTTTTAAGCATAATTTTGAAACTCATAACTACTTAAGCATAATAATTAATGACAATTATGATATATAAGCATACTTATTATAAGCATAAAAACTATACTCAGAATAAGAAAAGTTTTGGCACAACTTTGAACATTTCCGAAACTTACTTTTTCCTTGGCTGCATTTGGTTCATGATTGTGACATTTTATATTTTTTGACTGTATTTCATGCTGTTGGTCATTCAGCATACTTTTCGTGTGTAAGATAAACATGCTGGCGGCGTAGGGTTGGCCCTTGGGCCACCCCCGTCGCACCCTAACCTACTGTTATGCCTTGTAAAAATTATGACAAAACACTATTATTCTAAAAAAGAAATTATGGATACATATTTATATGCGAATCAAATTTATACCAACAAATATTAGTCCAAAAATAAGTTATACCTAACAAACCAGTATTCTTACATGTTATTATGGGAAAGTACTATTATGCTTAAAAACATTATGCGAAAAGGATTATGATAATTAAAATTATGACAAAACCATTTATGCATTTTAAGAGAATCCCAGCAGAAGCATATAAATTGTTGCTTGATATTTGGATCACACTTATAGAATAATGTTGCTACCTTTATTGTTTCTCTTTATTTTGAACAGAATAATAATGGGTGGAAGATGTGTTGTGCCTGGGTATAATATTTAATAAAAGTCGTCATTTATACCCAAAAACAAAGATAAAAGATGCATATGTCTGTTATTCGTGAAATTAGAAGGTTAGATGAAGGAAAATCTGTACAGCGCCATCTATATTGTTTTTGAGGAATGTAGCCTTGAATGTCCCTCATTGAAGTCTATTTATTTATTATACCTATATATATAAAAAAGGAACGCCAACAGTTTATCTAATAAAACATAAAAGTTACATCAGGAATTGAACTGTTGCATAAGCTAATTACAGGGTGTTAGTGACATCGTAACGAAAACTTTGAGTGATGATTCAGGCCATGATTCTGAGTTGATATTGCAACATTCGCAGTGTAAGACAACGTAATCGTTTAGGTAGATAACTACATTATAATTATACATTTAATTAAATAAATAAATTAAAAAGTTCGATACCATTTATAAATGATGTTTCTAATATAATATTGTATACCATTTCAGTAAAAGTAAGTAGCAAAAAATCTTACAATTCACACACACAATTTCACGACGGAAAATTTCACTTGATATTAACTCAGAAACATGAGCGGGATCATCCCCCTCAGTATTCGTTATGACGTCACTAACACCCTGTATTTGGCTGTCTGTTATGTCTGTCGTAAAACTGCAGCGAAATTGTAGACTCGACTCAAAGGCGATTTCGAGTTTAAAAATACGACATTCGCTTTCAATCCCGAAAAATCTTTTCAACAAGCAAGCTTGTCACATTTTACCACTGTGCCAAGATATCGCGGTCCTCTCGTCCTTCTTAGTATTCGGGTATAGTCTGTCACACTGGGCGCCTGTGCATACTATATTCAGCACATGTGACCGCCGCGTACAACGAACGAAAGTTTGCATAAAAACTTTGGAGTAAGCATATGGAGCAAAGTTATCTAGACGCGTGACGGGGAATCTGCGGAAATATTGCCGCGTCCCGTTTGCATAGGATAAGGTTAAATGTTACTTATTCAAGCCCACAGGCAGAGGTATAAAAAATATGAACACGCATCAAAAACGATCCTGACACGTTTTCCGTCATTTCTTTTTTGTAGATAAGTAAGTACTTATACATACAAAAACTCACGCCTATTTTTAGAGACTATGGAATTCCATTATCATAATCATCATTATTATTAACGTTATATTTTACGTGACTTGTGACAAATTGAATTTCATAGCCTCTGTTTACCTCGGTAGGAAATTTTATGTATCTTTACGTAACTCATTATAGATTTGCTGTAAATATTAATATATGGCCATACAAATGTGGAGCGCTGAAGACTCTCACTCGGTACAACATTTAAGACAACAGGCCTGAAGGTGTCCAGTTGGGCGCGAACCTCCGCTCAGAGCGTCTGAGAGGGTTACATTTGAATGAACTAATCGACACTAGTGAGCCGATAGAGGTAAGCGCTGAATGAGGAAAATCGTCGACCACGCCAGCGGACCTAGGGAACGAATTCCGTCATAACTACTAGTTAATAAAGTATATTTTTTTCATTACTTGTATCCCTTTCTCGTTTGATCTTATAATGTGAGTGATCTTACAAGATTTCCTTTTTTTCCTTTGAGGTAAAGAACCCTAAAAAGTAAAACATCAATTTGCTTTTAAAACATTTTGCTTTGACAAGAATCCTTGAGGATGCAGTTAGCAAAGTATAAATGAAGAACGACAGCATATGTCGGCACGTGCAAAACAATTGAACAACAATTTACTTGGTTGTCATTTGGTTTTTGGTAGAATTTAAATACAATTGAATGTTTAGTGGATCACAGATTAGAAGAAAGAGGTTGGAAGGGCCAAGTGATCGCGAAACTAAATTAAATATTGTCACTAACAACCTGAAAAAAAATAGTAAAACCAATGTAATGTACCTATTTAAATTTGATTATATCGACTATTATTTTGCGTTAGCTTGATAAATAATTTTTGCATGCCAAATTGCGGCAAAACACGAGATTCTCACATTTATTGTAAAACCTTTATTATACCATGTTTTATGAGCAAATAAATAATTTTGAATTTTTTTTTTAATTTTGAAACGCGGGCCATACAAGTATGTGCAAATAGTTCATATTACAACTTTGCACCCCACTCGTTCGTAAACTTTACAACACACGGAGCTCCGTAATGGTATATTAAAAGGTCGTTTTGTGTTATAACCTGCAGAGCAACAAATAACATATTGACTATGATGCAAGGAGATCCCTCCATATCACAGGAAAGCTAAAAATCTTAGTATGATCGGCTATTTATCAAAAAAATACTTTTGTATGCTACTGCATACAAAAGTATTTTACATACGAAAAGTAATGATAAAGTTGCAGACTATCACATAAAATGCACATTGCCGGTAAAGTGGCTATGGAATTTGAGAAGCAGTGTAGAAAAATTATAGAATTGAAAATAATTTCAAACATGAAAAAAACATGAATTTTGCGACGGAAAATTCCACTTGATATTGAGTCGGAATCATGGTCTAAATCATCCCTCTTAGTATTCGTTACAATGTCACTAACACCATTTATTCACACAACTTCACAAGTTGCAATTAGTCTTACCTACTAACTTACCTCATTTAAGTATTACCTACAGCTATAAATCATTTGTTTACATAGGTAAAGAAGGAAGTAATCGAGTCATTTCCGACGCAAGTCTTTATAAGTTCGTAATGGAATTAGAAGTTATGCTCAGTATTTCCCTGCTCGATCGAATCAGAAATGAGGAGATCCGCAGGAGAACTAAAGTCACCGACATAGCTCGGAGAATTGCAAAGCTGAAGTGGCTGTGGGCAGGACACATAGCGAGGAGAACCGATGGCCGCTGGGGCGGAAAGGTTCTAAAATGGCGACCACGTGTCGGACGACGCTCAGTGGGTAGGCCCGCTACAAGGTGGACCAACGATCTGGTGAAGGTCGCGGGAAGCCGCTGGATGCGGGCAGCGCAGGACCGATCGTCGTGGAGATCCTTGGGGGAGGCCTATGCCCAGCAGTGGGCGTCGTACGGCTGATGATGATGATGATGAATGGGAAGACTTATTAAAAAATTATAATAATTATTTGAAAAATAAACTTTTGTTTATTTATTTATAAGTACATCAATGGTTAATGAAGTCCATCACCACCGTATGTGTATTTTATATATTATTATTTTTCTTTTTACGTTTCTGTTAATTTGTAATTTATTGCGTTTTTATATTGTTACTGTGACGTCATGTAATAATAAATTAAATACATTCTCTCTTTCTTTCTTTCTTTCCTATATTAATTATTATTTTGAGCAACATCATTTTGATTCAGTCATGTATTTTTTGTAAGTTTTGTTTTTTTTTAATCTTGGTAGAACGCTTGCTTCCCATTTTGAGGTCCAAGGTTGGAATCCAGCATAGCCCTAAACCAATGATCGCCGAATTTGTTTGGCGGTGGAGGAAAATATCGCGAGCAAACCTACGGTCCCCAGAAATGCATTTTCGGAGGGCTGGTTTTCCCTTCGCAGGTTGGAGGGTCAGACAGGCAGTTGTTTGTGTAAAAAACCGGACCTGTTAAGACTTCAGGTTATGTAAACGGACCCTGTGAGGCGTTCTTTAAGACCCCTATGTACCTGAAATAACTGTCTTCGAATTACTTCCATAGATTTTTTTCCATTCAAATACAATATAAATCATATAAAAATTCATATAGCGTTTTCTCAATATATCACTTAGCACATAATGTGAGTCATTACGAGGGGCACAAATTGCTATTCGGAATAAAAATAAAATATTGTTCAAAAGACACTGAATATTCCAGAAATTACCATGACACATGATTTATGTAAGCAAATATACGGAATGGATGTGTTTTTATATAGAGAGTTTTTTTATTTGCCCTTGAAGGTTTCAAGGGGCATTGTGGAAAAGATTCTGAAGAACATTGTCCAATAAACTATCCATATATGGTATTTTTCGAAAGATTAAGTTGTGTATCTAAATTGAATCTTGAGCGCAAGAGTTTCAAACGAGTTTTGTTTATTTGTTTTAGTTTTAATATTATTTTTGTTTTGTTTGATATTACTGTTTTGTAAGTAACTGTGTTGTTTATGGTTTCAGATGACCTTATCTTTGGATTGCGTTGGTTTAGAAGCTTAATTTTTTTACAGGCTCAAAAGACCACAGACAAGGATCTTGACAGGCAGACGGAACTGGAACGGTGTCAGGAACACGCTGGGACCAGGGAGAAGTGGAAGAAAACGAGAGAGATCTTTGCCCTGCAGTGGGACGCACATGGCTGCCAATAATAATAAAATATATTCACGGACCATTCGTAACTCGTGGACCTCCTTTGAGTGTATCGCGACTTCATACAAAATATTCTGGATCAAAGGCGGCAGCGATGCATCTCCAATTGTAATTCCTCCTTCCAAGTCCCCATGTCGCGTGTTGAAACCTTGTGGGCACTCAGGACTATCACATTTTTTGGTTTATTCAATGCTAGTGCGTTTGAGTTCGATTATAACTGGATGTGCCTCTGACTATCCCAGTTGGGATATAGACTCACGACTATCTACTGCATAAGAACATGACTATAATAAGTACGCTTATATTCTGTTAATTTATATTAAATACCAAATAATAACTAGCGAAGAGGTGTTAGTGACATCGTAACGAATACTGAGGGCGATGATTCAGACCATGATTCTGAGTTAATATCAATTGGAATTTCCTGTCGGAAAATTAATGCAAATGGGTGTATTTTTAAATTTTTTTCAGTTCCATACTTTTGCGACGGAAAATTCCACTTATATATTATTATGTGTATGTTCTGACTCATCCCTCAAAGTTTTCGTTACGATGTCACTAACACCCTGTATACTTTACACCTCTGTCTACCCCTTTAGGGATGCAGGCGTGATGCTAGTTGAATATGTATCTTCTCGTCGTTCTTCATTCTAATGGCATCACAAACTAAAATCTAACTAATATTAATTATGATAGATTATTCGAGGCTATGACGTATCTGTTAATTTGTAACGATATTAGGTACTCCAGCTAGCCCCCGCGGCACAGCAACCGCGCGGTCTAATAACTCGGTGGCGCAGCGGTAAACGCGCTCGGTCTGCGATTGTAGAAGTTAAGCAACTTTCGCAAAGGCCGGTCATAGGATGGGTGACCACAAAAAAAAGTTTTCATCTCGAGCTCCTCCGTGCTTCGGAAGGCACGTTAAGCCGTTGGTCCCGGCTGCATTAGCAGTCGTTAATAACCATCAATCCGCACTGGGCCCGCGTGATGGTTTAAGGCCCGATCTCCCTATCCATCCATAGGGAAGGCCCGTGCCCCAGCAGTGGGGACGTTAATGAGCTGATGATGATGATACTTTATAGTTTCTACTAGGCTGGCAGTTTAAAAAAAAACACAGATTGCGTTGAAATAAAAATCATCCCGCGCAAGTATAGAAACTCGACTCTTTCTTGTGGGTTGTGAGGTGAATTGCCAACCTCATGAATGATGAATAGGAAGATGGATGATGAATTATCCAGTTCAATTTATCATTTTTACAAATTTTATTTATTTCTTCTCCTCCAACCCGCAGTGGAGCAGCGTGGTGGAGTATGCTCCATACTCTCTCCGATTGATTGAGGGGAGGCCTGTGCCCAGCAGTGGGACGTATGTAGGCTATTTATGTTTTATGTATTTATTTCTTATGTATATTTATATATCAAAATGGTCTAGATAAAGAAATGAATAATCTTATACAAGTTCAGGGCGGATTAGTACGGGTTCTGAAAATGTTGACAGTTTCACTTCGTACATCGCCTTAAGAAATATGTTAGAATCACTTATGTAAGTACTTTAGTAATATAAACATACTTACATAAAACTATAAGTACAGATTATAATAAGGTATTTGACTGTGGCTGTGTAAAGCCGGTCTATGATGACGACCTATTTTCGATTTTTATTTATTATGAATTAAGTAACAATTAGTATGATGTTTGACCGGTTTTATTGATGACGTCACAGGACAGCATTTCCATACCAACTCCAAAGAAAACTTTCGTTTTGACGAAGTATCTGCTGTTAATATTTATTATTATACCGTTTCGGTCGTTTTTAATTCTTTCAAGGACAGAACGTCTACGGACGTTCCGATTCCAAGGTGTCATCCTACCTATTATGAACCACCAATGACCCATGGTCTCTGTCCGTGAAGGGGTTAATAATATTTTTTCTATTTATTATTATATGTTATAGCACTAAGTAATTGTAAGCGGATTATAGCGCCGAGACAAACCCGTGAGGGGTTTAGCGATGTTATTTTAATTGTTTTGTTTATTTTTCGTTGTATTCAATAATAAAAAAAAAAATCTCTTTTGACTAGGTTGTCAAATATGCTATTAGAGTACTTATTCATACATAACAATGGTGCAATCAGTTGTTTTGGACAGCAGGTGGCGGCAGATACTCAGAATGGTATACTCTCCAGTTACTACAATATTATTTGGCGAATTTCCAAAATAATTACTTACGTACCAGTCGTTCAATCCGGCTTCGGTTGCTATCGGATTATGCGCAGCTCGTCATAAATGGATGCGGTACTGGTTTATTCTTTAAAGAAACCTGGGGGGTTAAAATGGCCACATAGAAGCAAAAAATGGCCACAAAAAGACATAATAGCCAGAATTGCAATAGCCAAACAAGCATTTTAACAGGAAAAAATACATTTCGAAAACCAAAAACATATCATTAAAAATAAGGAAACGGTTTATTAAATCATATATTTGGAGCATTGCACTCTATGGAAGTGAAACGTGGACTATGACACAGAGAGACAGAGAGAGGTTAGAAGCGTTAGAGATGTGGTGTTGGCGAAGGATGGAGGGTATAAGCTGGACTGAAATGGTGTCAAATGAAAAAGTGCTGGAAAGAGTTGAAGAAAAGAGAACCATATTGAAGACTATAGAGAACCGGAGAGGAAATATGATTGGCCACCTGATGCGACACGATTCATTTATAACAAACATTATAGAAGGAAACATTGAAGGGAAGAGAGGAAGAGGTAGACCTAGGATAACATTTATGAAACAAATAAAAGAGAAGGCGCAGCTCTTAAATAGAGAGAGAGAAGCAATTCATATTATAAGAAAGCAATATTGCAATTTGACATTTGCGCATATGAAAGTAAATACACAATGCCAACAAATATCAAATAGCAATATTACTTTCTTAGATGAATTGCTTCGATGTGGCCATTTTAACCCCCCTTATGCTCATTTGTCGGTTGAACGGTGACAACACGCCTATCTATGGTACTAAGTGTCATTTACTTCAAGGAAAGTAATTCCGTACTCTCACTGTTTCACTGGCGTCTACGACAAAATGTTAGGCGCACAATCCGGAGGTCCCAAGTTCGAATCTCGGACGGGACACATCACAAAAATCACTTTGTGATCCCTATTTTGGTTAGAACATTACAGGTTGATCACTCCATTGTTCGAAAGTAAGATGATCCGTGCTTTGGAATGCAGGTTAATCCGTTGGTCCCGGTTACTACTTACCAATGTAAGTACAAAGTCGTTACAATATGAGCCATATATGAGGCGTTTGGCGACTCAATAATAATCCTGACACCAGGGTTGATTAGGTTGGTAATCCACCTCACAATCCACACGATAGAAGTAAACTTTTTTGGACGTGACTTAATGTAGATTTGCCACATATGGCATTAACTACTTGGCTGGTCTAATGAGGAGTGAAGAGTGCTCACACACACATAAGCACACGCCTTTTTCCCACCGGAGTAAGCAGAGACTATAGAATTCCATGTTTCGATTCTGACACACTTGTCTTGTTTCCTCCACATTCATCAATCGCTTTATACACTCACGCCGGTTCAGAGTAAATCGTATAAGAGTGCTTTCACCGGGCACAAAACAAAGACTGGTTGCCATTTTTTTTTACGAAATAATTTACCGCATCAACGTTTTATTAATCTGCGTCCACGAACAAGCTCCAATACGGGCGTTGTATCAAATATTCATTATCTCATCGTAAAGGGTGCTCCGACGAGTAATTTGGCAGAGCACCGGAATTAAAATGATGGGAGAGGATTAGCTGATGCAGTCGGGTACAGTGTTTCTGTTTGTATTATACTACCTTTTGTACGACTTCGCAACTTGGGTGTGCTATCGACCCAGTAGAGTCGATTTATTCTTTCAAATATTTTTCCTCTCAGACGACGCCCTGAGCCGAGGTTCGAGCCCAACTGGGCACCCCCAGGCCTGTTGTCTTAAACGTTGTACCAGGTGAGAACCTTCAGCGCTCCCCATTTGTCCGTTTGTTAATGCCATCTGCGACAAATCAACAATAAGTCACGTCAACAAAAGAGCAACTTGGGTGTTTTGTCCGACCATCATCATCAGCTCATTAACGTCCCCACTGCTGGGGCACGGGCCTTCCCTATGGATGGATAGGAAGATCGGGCCTTAAACCATCACGCGGGCCCAACGCGGATTGATGGTTATTAACGACTGCTAAACTTTTTTTTTGTGGCCACCCATCCTATGACCGGGCTTTGCGAAAGTTCAACTGCGACTTCAACAATCGCAGAACGAGCGCGTTTACCGCTGCGCCGCCGAGCTCCTCACCAACTTTCATAGAACAAAGAATAATAGTACTTATAGAATGGTAACTCTCCGCACCGCACCATTTCGTATCGGGTGGCGACCTCATCTCCTCTGAGTTTGACTTAAGTAAGTAAAAAGAGTAAGGGGGGGAAGACGCGGTCTGTATCTCCCCCGAAATTACGCGGTAAAGCGGCACATGGTCTTCTTCTCATCTCCTCTGACTACCCCAATTGGAATATAGTCATGTGCTTGTTATGTTATGTTTTTGACATTTTGTCGACATTGCGCAATTACGTTTAATATGTGCTCAAATCATCCTCGTCTACCGTGTGGGTTGTGAGGTGGATTACCAACCTCATCAACCCTGGCTTCATAGTTATCATTGTGCCGCCAAAGGCTCCTGACGTGGCTCATGTAACGACTATATGTAAGTAACCGTGACCAACGCCTTAACGTGCTTTCCGAAGCACGGATAATCTTACTTTCGGAAATCAGTCTGTAACGTTCTAATCAAACTAGGGATCACAAAGTGTATTTTGTGATATGTCCCCACTGGGATTCAAACCCGGGGTCTCGATCTCGTGAACCGGGATCACATAGGCACACGGTAAGAATGAGATTTTTGTATAAAGTGTCTGGGGTACTCTTGCGCGGGTGCGCTCTTTGGTAGGAATTTCTATAAGTTGATTTTCTGTCATTTTCATTTTCACATTGGATTTTACAAGCATTACAGTACTTGAAAAAAAAATCAAAAGGCCTCTAAAAGGAAACTAAAAAGGCCAAACTGGGTCAAAGATAAATTATAAAATGCTAATCTAGAAATAGAAGACAGTCTAAGATGATCAAGATTCAATCTAATATAATTTTCGACTTATTTTCAAATTTTATTACCGACTTTTTATGTACTTAACATTGAGTATGACGTTTGACTGCTTTTATTGATGACGTCACAGGACAATATTTCCATACAACTGGTCTGGACTGACTACTGAAGAGTAAGTACTCAAAGATAGTCTGTACTCACTAATATTACTCGTATTACTATTATGTCTAGATTCGTATTCTCTTTTAATCATCCTATATGTGTTTTATTTTTACTTCTTTATACCCAAGTGCATGCATTAATTCTTGGTGAAAACTTAATTGGCTTCTGTACTACCTTAAGTGTGTTATATTGATACACGTGTTATTTTAAGCTGTATGTTTTCCTTAAATAAAAAAAAAATAAATACAAACTCCAAAGAAAACTTTCGTTTTGACATTTCGTAAAGTGTCTCATTTGATTAAGTTGACAAGTAGCCTATTGTTGGTTCGAATGTCGGCTCGTGCTCTAAACCACTGAATTCTAATTCATATTTTTTGTCCTGAACGGAGACTTAGATAGTAGGTATGTACTGTTGTTAATAAACGCAATGAACATGATTCTTACGACACAGGCTTCGCTTAGTGTAAGAATCATAGATATTGTCTCTGAAAAAGTAAACTCAATAAAAAATTTAAACTTCACTAAAAATGGCCCCGATTCCTGCAGACACCGCCTAATTTTATTTTAAGTTATATCCGTCATTTTCATATCCGTCGAAAAGCAAAGGGACGGATGATTCACAGCTCTTAATTTTAGGAAGAATGAGTAAATGAATGAATAACCCGGCCGAATCAAAAGGTACGTCGCTGGTATGCAATCCGTTTGACGTGCTGTCTACTTAACTGTGTCGGGTTATTGACGGATGTAAAATTTTTAGACGGTTGGTTTAGATTTGTGCTTAAAATTGACGTGTGTTCCATAAATTTTATGCTTGTCGATTACCCGTCCCTTTCCTTTTCGGCGGATAAGAAAATGACAGATATAACTTAAAATAAAATTAGATGGTATTTACAGGAATTAGCACCAATGTAATGTTGTTTAAGTAAAAAAATTGAACCTTTTTTCTGAATAAATATTATTGTTATTATTTGGATCATAGATACATACATACATAAACTCACGCCCGTAATCCCTAATGGGGTGGGCAGAGCCACAAGTAATCAAAGACAACTTGCAGCCACTGTTGATACGAAGTCCAAAGATGGATATGATGAACCTTATGGTGATAAGGGATCAGCCTATCGCCCATAACATTAGTCCATCATGTTAGAGGACACAATCCCTCTGTCGGTTTTTACGACATGCCCGGGAAGAGAAGCAGCTGAACGTGTTCTATGTTTTTTATATGCTCCCAGAACAGCATAGAAGCATGGATCATAGATAATAATTGATATCACGTGATTTTAAGGATTTGTGCCCGGTTAATGGCAATAGGCTCGCCCCCTATTACTTGGGGCTTACACATAGCGCCGAGCAGTACCTACCTACTCAGGTAGGTACATACTAAACACCTCTGCCTACCCCTTCTGGGACACAAGCGTGATGTTACGTTACTTATCTCCTTATTGATAACTCCTAGAGTTCTCCCTGTGGTAATGCAGAACGTGACCCAACCCAAACACGAGGGTAAGGAAATAGTTTTCAAGGGCGCTTTAAAAGGGCATCCTTTCACTCAGGAATTTCATTCCAGCATTGTCTGGTGTGAAAACAATCATTCATCTTGCTCAGGGTATGACGCGAGGATTCTGACTGGGAGACAGTTTAAATTGGATCTGAGGGAGTTCGCGCGACAACTTGATCAGGGATGGATTTGGGTGGTACTGAGTCCCGGACACTTCACCGAGTCTTGTCTGTGTAAACTACACATTGGCGTTATCGTACACGCGCATGTGTGTGTGAGGTGAGGCGCGCACACGATTGAAGACCAAAGTAAGACCGAGGGGGTGAAGTAAACCTAGCTCAGCCACAGGTGGGGAGCGGAGATTTGCCGTTCTATTAGTAGTATTATTCCTTATTCTATGATTGAGTAGAGGCGCTGAGGTGGTTTTTTTACATAAAATAAGCTCAAGATTATATCCCGATTAGGGTAGTCAGAGGTACAGTCATGAGCAATATAATGTACCCACTTTAGGACTCTGTCGTGTAACATATTTGAAATTTAGTGAGACTTACAATTCAATTTGTCAAAAAAGTTAATGTGACATGGTACCAAAGTGTATACATATTAATGCTCGTGACCGTACATACAATGCAAGATGAACTTACCACACGAAATCGTAACGCATACTGAGGGGGATAAATCAGCTCCTGATTCTGAGTTCGTATCAAATAGAATTTCCATCGCAAAAGTATAAATTTAATAATTTTCAAAATTCCAAAAAAAATCATTAATTTTGCGACTGAAAATACACTTATTCAATTTAGATACATGGTCTGAATCAACCGTCAAAGTTTTTATTACGGTGTCACTAACACTGTTTTTGTAGTTTTCGCTGTTTTTTTTCTGGGTCTGTTTCTGTGTTTGCGTATTTTTTGTATAAATAGGTAAAGTATTTTATCATATATTTATTTTTTTCATCATCAACTTAAGAGCTACGCTCTTGTCGGTGTAGCATTGGTTTCCCTCTTGCCTTCCGCCCCGCAGTACTCTGTCTGACGCAAGTGGGATATTTACCTGTATATTATGTGTTTTTTTTTATACAGGTATAATATAAAATACCTTATTTTACTACAAAAAATACAGAATTAGCGCCCCCGGCCCCTAGTCTGAGCCCGTCCCTGTGTTCGCGACAAACGTGCCTAATGTAGAGTTTCGTTGTTTAATTGAAATTACGGCTCACTGTTGGAAGAGCGAGTAAATTAAAAAGTTAACACAATTTTCAGTACATTACGTCACAGGGGATACTGTGAGGTTGATAATTTAATAAGTTACTTTGTTCTTTGTTTACACATACTATATACCTCTACCTACTCCTCAGGGGATACAGGTATGATGCTATGTTATAGTCGTATCGCCCTATAGTAAAAACGACGTAAGCGCTTTTTTGAGAAATTACGTTTGGATGTGATTTTTGTAAAAACACCTCGAGATCATATTTGAAATAGATAGGCCCTCTCGATAGACCAAGTCTACCCACCCATTTAGAGATTACGGGGTGAGCGTAAAATCCCCAACCTGATTGGCCGGACTCCAGCGAGATGGACTGTTTACCCTACCCTCAGCTCTCTCAAACTTCTTATTGCGCTGTATCGATTCTGTTCAATATCTTTTTTTTAAAGCCGCTGATTGTCTTCTCAACTGTTTTAATAATAGTGGATCTGTTACTGTCTTTTTGACGGGACTTTTGGGTTGGCTATTGCTAGATTCAGTAAATAAATTTCATTTTGTTTTAGACTTATGTCATTGACGTACTAAGGGTTATGTATACGATTTTATGCATACCTTATGTAAAAAAGCTTATTGTAAATTAAGATTAATGATCTTCTAAATAATCAAAGTGCCTTGTATTAAATGTGTTCCTGTAGTTATTAAATAACTTTGTATACCTACATTGATTTAAACGATGTGTTGCTGTTGCAGTTTCTTGTCATTTCTTCTCCTCAGCCAAAACACCTTGCGAAATAACGTAGATTCAGAAATTTTCAATTGATCTTCAACAAGTTTATCTATGATAATTTCGTTGAATAAATGATTTTGATTCTGAATGTCGACGTTGGGTGACTTTAGCTTTCCAACTAGTTAAATCAGTCACTTTTACAAAACGTCAAAACACGAAATTACGCACTATGGAATTTATTACTATGATTTATTATTACGTTTTTCTTGATTACAATCCATAAATACCTAAATAGATAAAAAAAAATATTAATCATAATTTTTTTTAATTACCTAAGATACTATATAATTTCGACTCAAGATCCGGATGAGAGAGAGTTCAGCGTTCTCTACTTGTGCGGCCAAGTAGTTAATGCCATCTGCGACAAATCTACAATAAATCACGTCAAAAAAAGAAACTACTCAAGATCTAGTCTCAAGAGATGCACTAATTGGTGTCTACGTGTGTCGTAGGTTTTACCTAAATAAAGTTTTTTATTATTATTATTTTTATTATTAATTATATAGGTACTTACCTCGTGGTCTCGTCTGGTCAGACATTTTCTAAAATACACCGCATTATTAAACCTGCCAGACCCAATTATATCAGTCCAAAAACTCCTCAAACAAAACGGCTTATCCACTACAACTAATTGGCTGGCCCGAACCACTAAATAAGATCCCCTATTACATTGGATCAGGCAAGATTAGCCTTCTAAATTAAAATCGGCATGTCGCAAAATCTGGTTATAAATAATTCAATCGACAGAGAGCCATCAATACGTTCGTTGAATACTGTAGGTCCTTAATCCTTGAGCGAAAGCGATTGTGTTTTGATGCGGGGCTGCCCGAAACTGCGATGTTGGTTTAAGTCATAAGAGATTGACGACCTGAGGCCTTATTTTTAAATTGACGAATCCGCAAATATTGGAAGGTATAGGCCTCAAAGTACCTAACACAAGACTGCGTAGGGGGCCACGAAATGAGGTGTTTGTGGTTCCGACGGCGAGAACTAACGTGCTACGCTATGCGCCTCTCACCACTGCCCTCCATATAATTAACGCAGTGTCCATGGAATTGGATGTATTTGTTTGTACTCTGTCGAGATTTACGGTTGTCACTTTAGAGTACTTAAGTAGTTAAATGGAATTTAAGATCTAGGAACTAGGAATTCATTGACTAATTTAAAATATCAATTGATTGTAAATTTGACTAATTGTTAATTTTTGAAATAATAATTTAATAATGTTCTAATTTTTTGTTTTTATTTATGGGAATTATTAATGATGTATTTGATTATTATTTTTGTTATCTATTGATTTATGTTTAGTTGTAATTGGATTATATTAAGCATTATCGAATTGGGCCTGGCCTGTTATGATAATGTGTGTGAATATGTAATAAATAAATAAATAAATAAATAAAATAAATAAAATTGCTCACCATCGAAAATATAAACCCATTTCACGTAGCACATCTGAACTTCGCATTTGCAAGATGAGACAGATATACGGAGTGTTAGTGACATCGAATACTGAGCAGGATGATTCATCAATCAATTTAAGAGCCACGCTCATGTCGGTGCAGCATTTTCACCATGCTACTTTTTTAGGGAAAAATAGGACAGTGTTTTCCCTCTTGCCTTCCGCCCCGCAGTACTCTGTCTGACGTAAATGGGATGGCGCCCAGAGTAGGAGGGGAAGTTTTACATCATAGACCCGAAAAGGTAAATAACAAAATAGAAGTTTAAAAGAGTCAAATTTGCCGCTGATGTCGCAAACTGATTGTAAATAACACACAAGTTACTATAGCAAAAACTTACAGATACGTCAGTTAGCAAAATCAGCCACGAATTGTAACATCAGTATCATAAAGATATTATCATCTGTACATATTATATCTAGGCGATAACATCTCGCTTAAGCCTATCGCTTGTACCCCACACTAAGAGCGGGATTACCCGGGATTTTTTCCCACTAAGCTGGACGTAATTGGATCCTAAATTGACCGTGGGCCAACACAGTGCCGAATCGGGAACGATTGCCGTTTCGTGCTACTGTTCCAGGACTTAGGACTTAGGAGTAATTTTCTACGTTAAATGATTTTCGTATATTTTCTTATCGAATTATACTTAATACGAGTATGAGTCTATTTTGGGTTAATGACAATACAATACATTATGTTATTGCATAAAATGAAAATAGATCTATAGAAGGGCTTAGTACTGAACCCACAACGCAAATGTAGCTCACAATTAGTATTTAACCTCCAATTAACAGTTCAATTAATATTAACATAATCTAAACACCTAACCGCAAACGATTTCCAATTAAACGGTATACAAATACATTAAATTTGACAAAGCTTGGTTGCCTAGACGACAAACCAACAATTGCATGGAAATTGCAGTTAATAACAGTTGCGTTTCCGTGCGAAAGCATTTATGTTGGACCGCTTTTACGATAATGTATCGTTATCGACGATGTCACCTCTAGACTCGTAACAGGCCAACGGATTCTGTCAACACTTCTGACTCGTAGGTCAGATATAAGATGTCTCACGACAAAGTTCGACCAATCTTCGTGACTTTTTGATGTCTTTAGTATCTTTAGTGCGCTAATCAGAACACCGCAGATCGCTTTCTAGTTGACGTAATAATTCATATGTAACATGATCCGTGCTGCGGAAAGAACGTTAAGCCGTCATCACCACTAATTTAAGAGCCACACTCTTGTCGGTGTAGCATTTTCCATTCTTGTCCATCAAAGGCCAATTCCTTCACTTCCTTATAAGACACGACGTTCACCTTCTCTTTAATCTGTTCCATGTAAGCTCTTCTTGGTCTTCCCCTTCCTCTCTTTCTTTGTAGCTTTCCTTCTATGACGTTTTTAATTAATTCGTCGCGTCTTATTAAGTGTCCAATGATCTTGCCTCTTCTGTCCTCGATAACTCTCAATATTAGCCTCTTTTCCCTTACTCTTACTAACACTTCCTCATTAGTAACTCTTTCAGTCCAACTTATTTTTTCCATCCTCCTCCAACACCACATTTCAAAAGCCTCGAGTCTCTCTCTGTCTTTCTGTGTCAGTATCCACGTTTCACATCCATAGAGGGCTATAAGCTGTAGGTCCCGGTTATTGTTTACTGATGTAAGTACTTAAGTAATCGTTGCATGAGTCATGTCATACGAGTACATGTTGATTACATTCAAAAAATCAAAATATTTATTTCTTTAACAGAGATGGTACATAATAATATTTGCAGTTGTGACCTCCTAGTAAGTGTGAAACACCTGTGACAGAAGGTCACGCTCCTCCATATCCATAAGTACTTGTTGATACCAAAAGCCTGAAGTATACCTACATCGTATTATAAGTAAACAATAAAGAAAAATAAATATGAAAACAAACGTGTGTGTGTGTGTGTGTGTGTATGTGTGTTTGTGTGTGTATGTATGTGTCAAGGACACTAATTAGGTCCTCTACACTAATACTAATTAGGGATAAGTGTTATACCAAGTATTCGAAAAGCTTTTCTATTTCCTTATAATCTAATAATTTGAGCCATGCAGTAATCTTTTTTCTACATTCGAATTTAGATAAGAAGTAGATTTCTAGTTTTTCATTGAGTTGGTTATTGGTATATATACATTGGTCATCTACCTCACATCCCACACGATAGAAGGTGCTTATGCGAAAAATCATACATGAGGCGTCTATTTGGTTGTATCGTCGATGACGATAATGTATAGTCCAATGCGTGCTCTGAATTTGACAGTTCAATTCGTGGCCAATTTGTTTGTCGCCGATAAAATTTGGCTATTGAAAAACTAATGGGGGCTGTTTGAAGGGATGCGGGTGCGTAACCTACATCATCACCTCCCTAGCATTATTCCGTTTTCCACAGGGTTCGCTCAACAAACCTGAAGATTAAACAGGTCTGGTTTTATACAGAAGCGACTGCCTGTCTGACCTTCTAACACGCTTAGGGAAAACCAGTCCAATACAGGTTATGTCACAAACCTCCGAAAATGCATTTCTCGGGAATAGGGGCTTCTTCACGATGTTTTCCTTCACCGCTGAGCACGTGATAATTATTTATGATCTAAACATGAATTCGAAGGCAAATTCGATTCGAAAATAAAAAGACGGGTAACAGTATACCTATAACACCGGTATTGCATGTAGGATTGTAATTGCTTCCATTTTGTAAGATCAATCCTGGATCTCAGAAAAGAAACGAGAATTTAAACGATTTATCGGGATTTTATTATTGTATCGGTTTCAGCTTCACTTCGTTTTACATTCCAATAAAAACAAAAAAACATATCAACTGACAACGCTGACAACTCAACCGCAATAATATTTCGTGTTACCATTTAAGAAATACTTTTACCACCTTAATCTCTCTCTCTTTATACAAGAGCTGCGCTCTTGTCGGTGGAGTAATCGCCATTAATCTCTTCTTCCCGCCAAATCCTTCACCTCCTGATACGATACCTGCACCTTCCCTTTTACTTGTTTTATAAATGTTCTCCTAGGTCTCCCTTCCTCTCTTCCCTTAAATTTTTCCTTTTATGATGTTTGTTATAAATGCATCGTGTCGTATCAGGTGGCCAATCATATTTCCTCTCCGGTTCTCTATAGTTTTCATTATGGTTCTCTTTTTTTCAACCACCTTAATACAAGATACAAAATAATAGATACTAGTAATCATAGTAAGGCGAGGAGCTCGGTGGCGCAGCGGTAAACGCGCTCGGTCTGCGATTGTTGAAGTTAAGCAACTTTCGCAAAGGCCGGTCATAGGGTGGGTGTCCACAAAAAAAAAGTTTTCATCTCGAGCTCCTCCGTGCTTTGGTCCCGGCTGCATTAGCAGTCGCTAATAACCATCAGTCCGCACTGGGCCCGCGTGATGGTTTAAGGCCCGATCTCCCTATCCATCCATAGGGAAGGCCCGTGCCCCAGCAGTGAGGACGTTAATGGGCTGATTATGATGATGATGAGTAATCATAGTAGCAGTGACGCTTACAATTTGTAGTTACGAGTGCAAGAACATTATTCATATCAACATCTACCTTTAAAACAGACAGTGCACCTCGCTCTCATTCATCACAACTCCACTAACTCGAGCCACGAAGTTAAAACTAGTAACTGTAATCAACGCCGTGTAATTGTTAAACCATTCCCAGTAATGCCTCGTTTAATCACACAGAGTACTACTAGCACAATTATTTTAATTGTGATGTAAACGTTTGAGGCGCACTTAATTGCAATAGTAAAGCTTTTGGTGGTCCGTTTGCACTAGTTCCGGAGATATTGGGAAATGGTTTTATTTGAATAGGCTCGCCCCTTTTAAATGGGACCTAACCATAGCTGGCGAGAAGTGTATGTACTTAGACATCTTTGCCTACTTCTTCGGGGATATAAGCGAGATACTATGTGATTTTATTTTATATAAGAGAGGCACGGTGGAGTATGCTCCATGGCCCCTCCAGTTGATTAAACGGAGGCCTGTGCCCAGCAGTGGGACGTATATAGACTGTTTATGTTCAGTTTAAAAGCGATCGTTGAGAAACAGATGTTTTTGTTTACAATATTGCTTTTTTACATGAATTGCTTCAATGAGGCCTGTTTAGATCGCCAGAACATAATTATTTAGTTGAGTTTTGCTCGAAATTATAAGCGTCTTAACATATTAAGTATACCTATGTTTTTATTTATTCCCATCCAAACCAGCAGTACTAATATTTGAGCTATTTTTTAAAAATAATGTAGGCTTGCGATCACAATCCTTATGGTCAGTGGCGATGTGGTCTAATGTAGATCACGCTTACCTAGCCAATGCTTATTCACTCTGACATAGTAAAGTGGATCAATTCGTTCAGTCGCGTCGATATGAACTTAATGAGGAGATAAACGTCAAAACGGCCATCATAGCGTGACGCTAGCTTAATACAAATAACACATACACATAAACACTTAATCAGCCTATATACGTCCCACTGCTGGGCAAAGGCCTCCCCTTCATCGACCGGAGGGGGTATGGAGCATACTCCACCACGCTGTTCCACTGCGGGTTGATGGAGGTGTTATAACGGCTAATAGCCGGGACCAACGGCGTAATGTGGCCTCTGAAGCACGGAATCATCTTATTTTTCAGACAATCAGGTAATTCAAGCCCTTACCAAACAAAGGAAAGTCTCACAAATACAAAGAAATCGGAATTAAGTAAATGAACTTGTACGCAGTAAACGAAGCACAAAACAAATGTTAATGATAGTACAGATATAATGTAACGACTAAACATGTAATAACATCTAGTTTAAACAATGCTGCGAGTCTGAATGGAATATGAAAATTAACAAAATGAGAACTTGCCTTTATATTTTCGGTATTATATTAAAACAAATTGTTTTACAAGGACTAATGTAACAATTATTACGATAAAACTATATATGTTCACACGCATAAACTCACGCCTATTTCCTAGTGGGGTAAGTAGAGATGGAATTCTGTTTCTTCCCCCACATTCATCAAACGTTTCACACTCGCACGACGGTTCAGAGTAGATCGTACTAAACTTTTTCTAAAGATATCCCCAAAATGGTCAATGTACATCCTTCTATATCTTCCTTTCTGCCAGCCCTACCAACAACCATCGCTGTATATACCGCTTTCGAAAACTTTGATGATGATGCTTCACAGTCGATTTCGACTACAGCGACAGCAGCTGGTGGATTCATTAACGGTTGTCATTCAAGAGCTTGGAAAGGTTTTTAGTCATACCTCCGTGGTCCACTGGTAACGGCCTCCGTGGTCCAGTAGTTGAGCGTTAGGCTCACGATCCGTAGGTCCCGGGTTCGAATACCGGTGGGGACATATCACAAAATCCCTTTGTGATCCCTAGTTTGGTTTGGACATTACAGGCTGATCACCTGATTGTCCAAAAAGCAAGATGATCCGTGCTTCGGAAGGCACGTTAAGTCACTGGTCCCGGTTACTATTTACCAATGTAAGTATGTAGTCGTTACATGAGCCATATCAGGGGTCTTTGGTGGCTCAATAATAACCATGACTCCAGGGTTGATAAGGTTGGTAATTTACCTCACAACTCATACGATAGAAGAAGAAGAGTCAAGCCTAAATTTTCTAACGTGTGGGTTGTGAAGTGGGTTACCAAGCTCGTCAACCCATGTCTCAGGGTTATATTGAACCACCAAAGGCCCCCAGTTATGGCTTATGTATCGACAACTTACTTTTGTGATTATATGTCCCCACCGGATTCGAACGGGACGACCGGATCGTGAGCCCAATGTTCAACCACTGAACCACACATTTCATGAAATGAAATGAAATTTATTTAATGAAATTTATTCTGTGCATGGTATTCAGGTTACAAACAGCTGTTATTTTTCATTGAGTATCACCAAATACTGCCTTTTCAGGCATACACACAGATTATTTAAAAACAATAACAAATAATAATATCAATTTTACAAATAATCTACACACTTAATACTTGCTTTAAATTATATACATAAAACCTGTTATTTGTAATCTAAATATTCTTTTACGCTGTAAATTGGTTTTTCGCTGTAACTTTCATGGGTTTTATTTCTCTCCCAGCATAGAAGATCGGAAAAGCGTTATGATTTTTATTTTATTACCTACGGCGGAGGACATTTCAACTTCAGCCACTAAGCCAAGACCATTCAAAGCCCAATGGACCTTGAAATCGGGACGTGGTCACAACAAGGCGATAAAGAAGCGAGCTCGACGTCAAGCGGCGTCGGGCAATAAAGCTAGTGACACAAGATTCCTAATAATATCAGAATAGACTAGTTTCCAACTAGTCAAATCAGTTACTTTTTACTAAACGTCAAAACATGAAATTCCTATGGAATTTGTCGGAAAGAGCACACTGTGACGTCGGACTTATTATTACGTTTTTCTTGATTGAAATTCGTAAATAAGTTAAATGGGAAAATTTATTTACTCATTAACTGTGTGTGTTGTTTTGGTGTTGTGTGGGTGGTTTTCACTAACAAAGTTGGCTGGCTCGCCACATATCACGTTGGTTTAATAGAAAGCTCGATAGGCGTGGGTACTTAGATCATCTTTCTATAGAAGTACCTCTGACTACCCCAATTGGGATATAGTAGTAGTACTGCAGTAGTTTTAGGCGGATGAGACGTTCGTTATGTAAAATTGACGATTCAAAGTGTAACTATGTTACCTACTGAATAAAGATATTTTTGAATTTGAATTTGAATTTGAATACTCGTGAGCTTATACGTGGTTAATTCTCCTTCTCCTCAAGTTTAATCTACCCTTTTCTTTTTTTGTCGTAAAGTTATATAAAAATAATCAAACTTATGTTAATAATACAAAAAATATCACCTCAATAATAAGTCGAGGCACGCTTTATTACGGCGTTTGGCGATCTCATTTTGACAAACACATAACTTACTTTACTTTCCAACTGTACTTAACGGACCTTCGCGATAAGGGGCTATGCAGACGGGGCCATAATTAAACTGACCTACGAACAAATAATATGAAAAAATATCATATTATCCATCATATACAGAATGTTGGTGACATCGTACAGAATACTCCGTCGCAAATTCAAGATTTTGTTGTTTTTTTTTTAGAATAATGAGCTGAATCATCCCCTCAGTATTCGTAACGATATCACTTATACTCCGTATTAGTACGTAAAGGTAGCCATTTCCTCTCGGAAAATTCAAGATTGTTTTAGTGTTTTTTTCAATTATTTTCAGTTCCATACTTTTGCGAGGGAAAATTTCGCTTGATATCAACTAGGAATCATGGTCTGAATTACCCATCAAAGTTTCACTTCAGAATATAATTTTGGTGATTCAGTAGTTTGAGCGTTCGGCTCACGATCCGGAGGTTCCGGGTTCAAATCCCGGTGGGGACATATCACGAAAATCACTTTGTGATCCCTAGTTTGGTTAGGACATTACAGGCTGATCACCTGATTGTCCGTAAGTAAGATGATCCGTGCTTCGGAAAGCACGTTAAGGCGTTGGTCCCGGTTGCTACATACTGATGCAAGTTAGTAGTCGTTACATGAGCCATGTTACCAACCTTTGGCGGTTCAATAGTAACCCTGACACCAGGGTTCATGGGGTTGGTAATCCACCTCACAACCCACACGATAGAAGAAGGTTGTGTTCAATTCTTTATAATATTCGTTCTGTTAAATCTCTTTCTATATTCAGACCGCATTGAACTGTAGAACTGGGTAACCTCGTAATTCTTAATGCACGCTAATAAAATAGTAGTATATGGTATATGAAACTTAGGTTTTTCACTTAGAACTAAAGTTAGTGACTGATGCATTGCGGAAAGCTGGAATGGTCGATTTATCTTGCGTTCAATTTGCAGTTCAGTATTTTCTCGTTTATTGATGTTGACAGCTCTTGGTTTATGGCTCAAGGTGTATTATGTGCAAATGTTTATTATTCATATATTCTTGTTATGTCAGGGGGTTAAAATGGCCACTTTGAAGGAATTCATCTAAAAAAGCAATATTGCTATTTGACATTTGTTTGCATTGCGCAGTTATTTTTATATGCGCAAATGTCAAATTGCAATATTGCTTTCTTAGATGAATTGCTTCGATGTGGCCATTTTAACCCCCCAGTAGTTTATATACGAATCAGTATTTTTTTCATATGCCGCATATATCCAGACACCACTTGTCCAGACAAATGGGGAGGGCTGAGGGCTCTTACCAGTGGTAAAACACAATTACATTACACATTATATATTTCAATTTTTACATTTTTCCTCACATTACGGTTGTCTGGAAGAAATCGCTCTAAACGATAAGGCCGCCATTTGCCATGTACTTAGTTAATAACCTTTTTATAATTATTTCTTTTTATTTTGGTGCATTAAAGCGTATTGTATTGTATTGTAAGAACGAACAAAAAGAATTAAGCTTAAATTGTTATTTTTATTCTTAAATATTTCACGTGCCATGTTGCATGGTGCTCAACAAATAAATATATATAAAAAAAAAAAACGACTGCGTAACTGAACTTATCATGGCTATTGCAAAAAATAGAGAAGATACTTCTTTTAGCAATCCATATTCCGTTCACTGTATTACTGCAATGTGTATTTAATGTATAATTGTAATGTACATAGGAGCAGGGTGTGCGGAAAGTGGACGTTTTTATTACATTACTTTTTCATATTCCGTCTAGCAGAGGAGCTCGGTGGCGCAGCGGTAAACGCGCTCGGTCTGCGATTGTTGAAGTTAAGCAACTTTCACAAAGGCCGGTTATAGGATGGATGACCACACAAAAAAAGTTTTCATCTCGAGCTCCTCCGTGCTTCGGAAGGCACGTTAAGCCGTTGGTCCCGGCTGCATTAGCAGTCGTTAATAACCACCAATCCGCACTGGGCCCGTGTGGTGGTTTAAGGCCCGATCTCCCTATCCATCCATAGGGAAGGCCCGTGCCCCAGCAGTGGGGACGTTAATGGGCTGGTGATGATGATGATGATTCCGTCTAGCAATATATTGCTATCATAGTCATAAGATGATCTGCGATTTAAGAATATTTTGGCGCTTACGTAATTTTGCCTTTCCAGTGGCAGTATTATGGTGTAACCCGCCCCGTCTGCCGCGACCTTTAAGGATGACAAAAATATGAGAAAAGTTGGGTAATACCGCGTATATTGCATCCCTCGCTTTTTATTCCGATTGCGGCCACTTTCAATTGCTCTCGTGACATAATAAGACGAGTTTCTGTTCGACTGGGAGGAGTCGGATAGTCCAAGCCATCAACAACCTTTTATAAACCATTTCCAGTACTCCAGTAGGCCTATATTGTAATGTTCCGAGGACAACTCAGATCAGTTAAAAATAAAGTTTATTTGCTAATTGTAAACTTGACCTTCAACAAGTTTGTTTTCGTTTTTTAGGGTTCCTAACCTCAAAAGGAAAATTGGAACTCTTGTAGGATCAGTTTGTTGTCCGTACGTCCGTCTGTCCGTAAGTAGTCGTTACAGGAGCCATGTCAGGGGTCTTTGGCGGCTCAATAGTAACCGCAACATTTTCCATTCCAGTTTATCAAAGGCCAATTCCTTGACTTCCTTTAATAAACCTTTTCTTTAATCAGTTCCATGTAAGCTCTTCTTGGTCTTCCCCTTCCTCTCTTTCCTTCTAGCTTTCCTTCTATGATGTTTTTAATAAACTCGTCGTGTCTTATTGCTCTACGGATATTAAATACGTAATTTTGTGTCCATATTTTTAAAGTTCAGTTACGCAGCCGTGTTTTTGTTTTTTCTAATTTAATTACTTTTTATATATATTCTCCCACATGTTATAAAGGCCCTCAGACTCGATTGCAAACACGAAGTTTGGGGTCGAGTCACTTTTGCACTTTTTATGTCCTGTTGAATATTTATTAACTAGGGAGTGCCATAATGTCGTACTTCTGTGTCACGTCTGATTCCTTTGTGGCGACTATTTTGCTGAGAAATTAGATTTATAAGTATAGATGTTGTTATTCTGAGAAACATTTCTTGTATGTTTGGCGACGAGGGTGCGCCAAAGGATCTTTTCGGGGTACCGAATAGAGCATAGTACCCCGATAACTACAAGTTGATAGTGTTACTAGGGATCCACCTTGGAATAGAGATCATCATCAGCCGTATGACGCCCACTGCTGGGCATAGGCCTCCCCCAAGGATCTCCACGACGATCGGAATAGAGATAAAAGGTTGAAAAGCGCATTTTGTTCGCTGTCGCCGGTTCAGCCCCACTCTCTTTTACTACTACTCCTGCAAACAGATAACTACGACAGCTCTACTGTTTCTCAAATTCCATAGTCAAAAGTGACTATCACATAAAAGGCTGAAATTTTATCATTACTTTTCGTAAAATACTGAACTTGAAATACCGATCATACATTTTTTTTTTAGTTTTCCTGTGATAAGGATCTTCTTGCATGATAGTCGGATATTTGATTCTTTGCCCTGCAAGTTTTAATGCATAAGACGACCTTTTAATATACTATCGCTGAGCTCCGTGTGTCGTAAAGTTTGCGGCCGAGTGGAGTGCAAAGTTGAAGTATGAACTATTTGCTCATACCTACTTGTATGCGACGAAAAATTCCGCTTGATATAACTCACTCTAAAAATTCTCTAAAAGACTCTATAAAAGTTTTCATCTCGAGCTCCTCCGTGCTTCGGAAGGCACGTTAAGCCGTTGGTCCCGGCTGCATTAGCAGTCGTTAATAACCATCAATCCGCACTGGGCCCGCGTGATGGTTTAAGGCCCGATCTCCCTATCCATCCATAGGGAAGGCCCGTGCCCCAGCAGTGGGGACGTTGATGGGCTGATGATGATGATAACTCACTCAGAATTATGGTCTGAATGATCCCTCAAAGTTTTCGTTACGATATCACTAACACTCGTTATACCATACCAGAGCGCTGAGGTCTCACACCCAGTACAAAAGTAAGACAACTGGTCTGATGCTGCCCAGATGGGCGCGAACTTCTGCTCAAAGGGTCGTCTGAGAGGAATGTACTTGAAGAAATTAATCGACTCGAGTGTGTCGGTAGCACTGAATGAGGGAAATCGTCGACCCCGCCGGCGGTCAACTAGAATAGAACAGAAATAGTTTATTATAAAAGGACGCCACACTCAAAAACAAGACAATAATTCTTCTTCTTCCTAAGCCTTGTCCCGCTTATACAGGGTCGGCTCTCCTTATCCTATTTCTATAGGTTGGTCGGTTTTGGGCCAGTTTGGCGTCCAGGTCTAATTGTTTCAGGTCCTTTTGGACCGTCGTTAACCATGTGGCGGGGGGTCTTCCACGCCCTCTTTTTGACGTCGGGATATTTAGAGCTGTTCTGACTATATGGTCTTCTGCAAAAACAAGACAATAATATCAATTAAAATTCTCACAAAACAATTCCAAAAAAGAAACAAGACGGATTTTTGTCGATGGACGTCCTGAGATAAAAGGGCCTCACACAGCACAAGTCGCGGCGTGAATCACGAGACTGGTATTATGTAAAGAAAAAAAAGAAAGAAAATATTTATTCGGCATACTTAACACTAATTAACAAAAAAATAATAATAATGATACATAGTGCCGAAACGGCTTCAGCTCAGCAAATGTCACGGCCGCTGCAGCTGTAGCAAGACTATGACGCTGATTTTCAGCTGCAGCCGGTTGGGGAATTAAAAACAGTAAAACAAAAAGAACTGGGCTCTAAAGTCTAAGCACATAATTACGTACCTAAACGTAAGAAAATAATAAGAAAAAAATAAATAAATTAATAATTCTGTATTATGTATTATACTGTATGTGTGTGTATATACTATTATGTATGTGAGTTATATATGGCTTACATGAAGCATGAATATTTTTAATAGGTTGTATCACCGCTTAACTGGCATTGTAGAAAGTGTTCTTTTACCTTTGACCGGATAGTATTAAGATTACGTAGAGGAGGAGGGATGTTGTTTCTGATTTTTGCGGCGGTGTACTTGAAACTACCTTTAAAGGCAGCAGTTTTATGTGGGGGAATTATTAGCTGGGCAAGACGAATACGTGAAGAAAAGGAAAGTTTGTGTGGAATGTGGAACTATGACGTACTTCACAACTAAAATGACTAGGAAGGCATCCTGGAACATTCCCCACAAAAAAAGAAGTCTTCTTACTAAGCAACACCATAGTTTTTATTTTATTATTTTGCAGAGAAACTTATAATTTCAAATGCACTAAGAAGCAGTGTTAAACAAACACCAACTTTGGATGTGCAGCTGGGCAAAGCTTGTTAAGAAAAAATATGCATCTTGTTAATTTTTAGAGTTCCGTCCAAAATTTGGTTGGAGGTCTTCTAGTTTTATGTTCTTGTTATGTCCATTAAAAAAAATCCTGTGGAATTACGCGCCGAAAACTTTTTCATTCTGTTAAATAAAACGGGAATCTACCTTATCTGTTCTTTTACTGAACAAATAAAAAGCTAAAGAAAAGAAACAAATGCAAAACTGAGAGCTTTGTCAATGCGTACGGTTCTTAAGAATGTGTTTTCAGCATTAATTACAAAAATCACTTTGTGATCCCTAGTTTGGTTAGGACATTACAGGCTGATCACGTGATTGTCCAAAAAGTAAGATGATCCGTGCTTCGGAAGGCACGTTAAGCCGTTGGTCCCGATTACTACTTACTGATGCAAGTAAGTAGTCGTTAAATGAGCCATGTCAGGGGCCTTTGGCGGCTCAATAATAACCCTGACACCAGGGGTGATGAGGTTGGTAATTCACCTTACAACCCACACGATAGAAGAAGAAGCATTAATTATTATGTTCTTGATTTGAAATGTTTTCAAATAAACTTCAAATGCAGTTCTTTGCATACCTCGTAGAGTAGAGTTGGCAGCTATCCCGAATTTTTGCGGGAACGTCCCGATTTCCAAAAGGTTCGAAACTCGTTCTTTGTAACCACAGCACTACCGTCTTGGCTTTAGCTATGACGTCTGTTATTTCACTACAGAAGACCTTTAGTACCCAGTTTAGTTAGGACATTGCAGGTTGATCATTCGATTGTCCGAAAGTAAGATGATCAGGGGTTCGAAGGGCATGGTAAGCTAAGTAAGAATGTAGTCGTTACATCAGCCATGTTAGGAGCCTATGGTGGCTTGGTAGCAACCCCGACATTGTTTAACGGTTGATAAGCTCGAACACTGAGCTCACGAGATTAATTTTATTCTGTTTAGGATAACTTTTCTATCAGGTGTTTAATTGCTTATCTTTGCAAAGACCTATAATACAGGTTTCCACCTAGTATAGGCATCGGCCCTCCACAAAGAGATGCTATACTCTTAACTATAAGTCAATTGCTACTGTATTTGTCTTTTTGTGGATTCTAATAAACTTTACTTTACCTTATGAGATTCCACGCCTGGCCAAAGTCCCAATATTTCTCTTTTTGATTTTGGAGCCCCCCTTTTTACGTTTTTGTCCCGGTTTATACCACATCAACCCTGGCAACGCTAGTCTTAAAGTGCAACCACACTGCCATCGCAAGATTCCACTCCAAAACTATTTACAACTAACTTCGGCTCAACTTTGGTTGCGTGTGCAAGCCAAACGTGGCTTCGCTTGAGGCTTGGAAAGGGCTGTTGGAATTACGAAGATGTACTAAATTATTTTAACGGCTCGATACGTTATTAAATTTTAAATAAGATAAAATTTGTTAAATTGATTGTTTGTTTTTATTTTGTTAGTTTATTACCCCGATACCGACCCCGCCGGCGTGATCGACGATTTCCTTCAATCAGCGCTTATCGCTATGGACCCACTAGGGTCGATTAATTCTTTCAAATGTTTTTCCTCTCAGACGACGCCCTGAGCCGGTTCGCGCGCAACTGGGCACCCTCAGGCCTGTTGTCTTAAACGTTGTACCGGGTGAGAGCCTTCAGCGCTCCCCATTTGTCCGGCCAAGTAGTTAATGCCATCTGCTGCAAATCTACAATAAGACACGTCAAAAAAATAGTTAGTTTATTGTGTTCCTTTGTATTCTTATGGACCCGATAAAAATAGTTCCTAAAGTTTACATGCCATAAGCGTGGCCAATTATTGGTCAGCAAAAATTTAGTTTCGATCGGCATCCACTCGCAAAGAAGAAGAATAGTTTACTGTGTCTAAAAAGCGTGAATCTATACAAATGATTGTTATGAGGATGCGTCTTTTAAGGGCCATAGGTCACTGAGACGCCAAGGCAACGTCGCCGATAATGTGGCCATGTTGCTTGGCCACGTTTCTGAGAATGCGGCTATTCCGTCTCGGTTAATTATGGCTCTTCAAAAATACATCTCCATAACTTCAACAGCCTTTTTTCATAATTCTTTATGAAGATACTTAGTTTCCGTAATAAGGTTCTTCATAGTCACGTTATGGAGGCTTCTACTACTGCTGCTTTGTGCGTAAGTGTCAAATTGATAACCAATTTTTTCTTTTTTTTTGTAGATGTCATAATTTCGTATAATTCCCCGTATTCATCTTGAGTACGAACGTCGTCTTCACTGTATAAAAATTATATATTTTAAAATATTTATAAAAATAAGTGAAGTATTACCGTCACAGGGACTGTAACCTGGAACCTGACGGAGGGCAGCAGTACCTATCAGTACTATTCATATGCGGAGGACAACAGTCCTATGGCTTTGTAATAGACTACTCTGGGCGCCATCCCACTTGAGTCAGATAGAGTACTGCGGGGCGGAAGGCAAGAGGGAAACCACTGCCCTATTTTTCCCTAAAAAAGTAGCATGGAAAATGCTGAACCGACTAGAGCGTGGCTCTTAAATTGATGATGATTGACATGATTGATTACCTACAAATCGTAGTTTCATTCAACGTGTTTCTCGCACTACTCAACAGCGCTTCGGCCCAACAGAAGTTCTACACGGTTCCAATATTCTCATGAGACTATAACCATAACCTTAGCTTGGAATAAACTCGTATATATAAGATGATAGACCATAGACTTTTCAGGACTTCGTATCAAGTTGTCTGATGATAACTTGTGGCTCTTTCCTGTAAGTATCTATTTTTGACTTATTTAATATTTACTTTTAACTCAAACTATTATATAAAAGAAAGAAAATAACATTTATTATTTTCGAACACCACAGACAGAGAGGTACATTACATTTAACACAGATACCACTGATACCACACGAAAAATAATATAAAAAAACATCAATATCAATTGTAACTCTCGGAAACAGTGTGGTCACTCCCAATACTAGCATATCAGATTGCTTACTGGGAGGCCCAGAAATAAGTTATTGTACAGAAATATATTATTATAATTAAAAAATTATTATTTATTTATTTATTTATAAACAATTTACATAGTCATTACAGGCAATCCCAATTCAACTATGTAATGCAATTTTACTTAAATAATATTATAAACTCAAGAGTTTTACAACTAAGTCTGTGAATTTCGTTAACGAACACGTAAATAGATCGATGTCAGTATGGAGTACGGAGATAGTATTAATGGTCTTTAGTGCGCGCGCTACTGGAGCGTAGCTGCCGAGGTTGGTGCGCGCAGTGGGCACCGCAAACGTTCGGGGAGGCCGTCTAGTTTTTCGAGCGTCTAATGGCACTAAAAACTGCAAAGTGGACAAAATCTCCGGATTGTGAATTATTCCTCTGAACACTTTATATATGTACAATACTAAGGCAGTATTTCTCCTAATATAAAATATTAAAATATTATAATATTACCGGTTATTACTTACTGATGTAAGTACGTAGTCGTTACATGAGTCATGTCAGGTGCCTATGGCGGGTCAATAATAATTTACTTTATTCCACTTAACAACTAGTTACATTACAAACAAGAAATGGACGTTTACAAGGGTGGATACCAGGGTTGATGGGGTTAATAATTCACCTCACAATCCACACGATAGAAGAAGAAGATTTTTAATATGTATCAAAGCCAATTAAAAGCAAAATATTTTCTTTTACATTTATTCTTGGAAAAAAAACTTACGGAACCGTTACTTAAATCCCCGATACAACCTTCCCTCCACCAGACACCACGGCAGAAGTGCTAATTAGAAAAATCCTTGTAATCCGAAATAATTTTCACTAATTAAATTTTATCGTAGCAAACACCTGGTTCCGCTATGGCGTATTTTTGCCTAGATTTGTGACTGCCTGTAATGAAAGAACGCAATTTGTTCCCAAACTTTACATGTAAAGAGGATTAAGTGATTCTAACTGCCTCTGTGGTCCAGTGGTTTAGCGTTGAGCTCACGATCCGGAGGTCCCGGGTTCGAATCCCGGTGGGGACATATCACAAAAATCATCTTTGTGATCCCCGGTTTGGTTAGGACATTACAGGCTGATCACCTGATTGTCTGAAAGTACGATGATCCGTACTTCGAAAAGCACGTTAAATCGGTTGTCCCGGTTACTACTTACTGATGTAAGTGAGTAATCGTTACATGAGCCATGTCAGGGGCCTTTGGCGGCTCAATAATATTATTGAGCCGTCTAATAATAACCCTGATACCATGGTTGATGAGGTTGGTAAATCACCTCACCCACACGATAGAAGAAGAGTGGTTTTCTGTAGGTTTTTTTTATTTATTCATTCAAAGTAACACATTTTACAATCGAAACGGTGACTTATAAACCTATCGACAGGTTTTTCTGTACACCGCAATTTATTATTTTTAGAGAGGGAATGTTTTTAGTGGATTCGTTAATTACTTTGTTAAAAGCAGGATGGAGGAAATGCAATGAAGCAGCAAATGGGTTTGGTACATGTCCCTATTAGTTGGTTGCGGAGAGGCCTGTGCTCAGCAATGGGACGGATATAGTTGCATCGTACGGAGCGGTTGCTATGCCGCGGGGGCTGCTTCAAATCAGGATAAAAACAATGCCGTGATGCGTTTGCAAGTAAATCCGGCGCTGAAGCAAGATTTAGGGTATAACTTGAAAATTATTAGGTATTATAGTGGAAATATGCCACCGATTTTTTGAGAATTAATTTTCCCGAAAAAATGCCATATCTCGCTTCCTATTACATGGGACATAGAGTTAACAAGGAGTGGGTGTGTATGCTATACACCTCTGCCAATCCTTTTAGAGATACAGGCGTGATGTTATGTTGTGTTATTTTGCGCTATAAAATTGTTCACCAATGTAGACTCTTAAGAGAACATACATTATCCCTTACTGTACTTTAAAAGCGATGTTGTCGACATGATAAGCAGATAAACGCTTTTCCATCCTTTCGTCTTAACCCCAGCAGTGAAGTTAGATTGGTATAGCTCGTTTATCTCGACAGAACCTTTCAGGAATTACAAAGCGGTTAAAATGCTAAATAGTTTCAGACACGGTTTATCTTCGATCGGGACCACTATCGTATTCATAGGTTCGGGAATTTCCTCGCAAACGATTTTACCTGGACTAGAGGGATATATAAATGGTGTGGTAGCTATAAAACAAACTAACGTTAGACAAGGCTGTATCTAGACGATTCTTATTAATAGGTATTTAATCATTCCAATTTTAAAGAAAGAAAGAAAGAAAGAAAGAAACGTTTATTATAAAGGGACACCACAGTTTCAACCATTCTCATGTTCTTATTTTAATTATTTTTTTATTTTAATGAATTTATTTAATTTATGAAGTTTCCAGGATTTGTGTCCGGTTAATGGCAATAGGCTCATCCCCTACTAGATCCAAGTTAAACATAGCTAGATAAGTGTGGGTGTATATACCATACACCTCTGCCTTCCCCTTCGGAGATACAGGCGTAATGATATGTAAGTATTACTATAATATTATACTAAATAATACCTGATTCTGGGGCCTATGATAAATAATAATAGTGCGTTTTATATAGGTATTAGTACTAACATAGAATTAAGTTCTATTGTTACTAACACTTTTAATACTTAATGGTGCTAATTCCTGTAAATACCATCTAATTTTATTTTAAGTTATATCTGTCATTTTCTTATCCGCCGAAAAGGAAAGGGACGGGTAATCGACAAGCATAAAATTTATGGAACACACGTCAATTTTAAGCACAAATCTAAACCAACCGTCTAAAAATTTTACGTCAGTCAATAACCCGACACATTAATTTACTCATTCTTCCTAAAATTAAGAGCTGTGAATCATCCGTCCCTTTCCTTTTCGACGGATATGAAGATGACGGATATAACTTAAAATAAGATTAGGCGGTGTCTGCAGGAATCGGGGCCATTATGTATTTAATTTGATAGTTAACTTACCTAGCAACTAAGTACATTGTTACTAACCAATTATGGATATATACTTGTATTGTCCGAAATAAATGATTTTGAATTACGTATTCTTTTGTTTTTAGTATTAGTAGTCTAGTCTTATTTATTTGTAATGTTAAGATTTAGAATATTTAATTGTTAAGTTTATATTTTCGAATTGAAATCAAATATTTGTTATAAATCTATGTCATAATGAAAAGAAAAGATTTATTGTCAAGCTACACTACTGGTTATATATCAAGGCCGGTACCTGGACGTTACTGGTACATGATACCGATAATAATTTACAGCTAAGCCGGCTTGGAAGCACTCCGCTTTACAGCCTTAAAGGCCTTTTGGCTTATTCCAGGTTATTCCTACTTTATTATAAAGCCCCATTAAGGTGTTTTGAGAGGAAGTAATCTTTTTTATTACATTTTGTTTAAGTAAAAGGCGAATGAGTTTCAAGTTTGATGTGGTACTTGTGTTTCGACGTGCGCTTTCTTGACGTAAAAACAGTAAAAAGTGTTAGTGACACCGTGTCGAAATCGGAGAGGGTTTTCGGCTCATGACTCTGAGTTAACATCAAGTGGAATTTTCCGTCGCAAAACTTTTTTGTTTGTATCATAGAAAATTCTAGGATTTATGCCCGGTTAATGGCATTGGGCTCGCCCCTATGACATGGGACTTAAACATAGGAGGCGAAGAAGTAGGTGTAAATACTTTATACGTTGAAAAACAAAACTGACTCGGACGGGACTTAAACCCGCAGCTTTTGGTCAAGCCGGGACGAGGGTGTTAACCATTACACCACTGGGTCCTCCTGTCCATGCGAAATTGTTTCGATCTATGTATCGACAGGTAAAAAAGAAAGAATTTTGCATGGACCCCCTCCGGTTGATTGAGGGGAGGCCTGTGCCCAGCAGCGGGACGTATATAGGCTATTTATGTTATGTATATGTTTGCATGGACAGGTGTATTGGTTAACACGCTCGTCCCGGCTTGGCAAGAGCTGTGGGTTCAAGTCCCGTCCGAATCGACATTTATTGATTTAATTTTCTCTTTGTGAGTTTCCCACGGAAGAGTGTTATAAAACAAAAAAAAATGTGTACTTAATGTCTGTATTTGTGACTTTATTTCAATTATAATTATAAACAAATTCATATTGTCGATAATAATAATGATTATTTATTTTGTTTCAGGAAGTTCCCTTTTAGAGGTTTCATCATAAAGAAGTACAGTTGACCACCAGGGATAGAATCTCTTTAAAGCAACAACCTAATGATATTTGCATTAAAAATTAACTCCTGTTTCAAAGATATACAGGGGGGAAATGGCAAAGCAAACGCAATGCGATGTCAGGAAAGTAAAACAATGGAAACTAACATATAGACCTAACATAGACATACAAAATGACACGTACATACACACACACACACACACACACACAAAGCTACAACTACTGCTGCTGCTATGCTAGCTACTAATTGTTATCCAAAATTAAATTCATCGCCATACAAGTACGTATGGGCGTTAGTGACACCGAATACTCAGGGGAATGATTCTGAGTTGATATCAAGTGGAATCTCCTGTCGGAAAATTTATGAAAATTTTCGTTTTTTTTTAATTAATATCAGTTCCATACTTTTGCGGCGGAAAATTCCGCTTGATATTAACTCAGAATCATGCGCTGAATTATCTCTTAAAGTTTCACTAACACGTTGTCACTACACACACGTTTTATATGTCACGGCTACGTACCTTATAACGCCCGTGTGTACCCGAGCCTGCGTCCTCGCGTCGGATTTTGTCCTGCCGCTTAAAAATTAACACTTTTCCGACCTTCTTACACTTTCCCCAAAATCCCGGGACTTGTATGAATAATAAAAACAGCCCGCGGTCGTCATTTTCGTACTTCACAACTTTGATAATGTTTTAATCATATTTGTGGCTTTATGGCCTGTTGGAGGGAGATTTTGAAAACGTTCGAGTTTGAAGTTTTCGTTTTGGTCGCCACAGTACTTCTCATTTTATTTCACTGTATTGCATGCTGTTCTTCCTTTTCTTTGTGTTAGTTACTGTTTAAAAATAGTAGACCCACTATTCATCATCATTAATTTAGGAGCCACACTCTTGTCGGTGTAGCATTCTCCATTCTTGTCTATCAAAGGCCAATTCTTTCACTTATAAGACACGACGTTCACTTTCTCCTTAATCTGTTCTATGTAAGCTCTTGGTTCTTCTTGTTTTGTTATGGAAAACTTATTTTGTTTTTTCTATTCTGGTTTTAACGTCTTAACTACATCTTGTCTTGAGTCATTTATTATTATGCTACCTAGATATTCAAAGTCCTTTACATTTTCAATCAACATTAAAATAATTCAACTGACTTCAAAATCTGTCAAATGTTGAGTAAGAAATAATATTTTGTTGAATACAATGGCCTGCAGACACCTTCTAATTTTATACCCGTCATTTTCTTATTTGCCGAATAACCGTTAATTTTAAAATGAATGAATAAACCGGGCGAGTAAGATAGGCATCTCGCTAATATGCAACCTGTTTGGCATGTGCTGTCCACTTAATTCTGTCGGTTTATTGGCCAATATCAAATTTTGGGAGGGCTTTTCAAATTTCTGTTTAGACATGTGTTCCATAAATTTTATGCCTGTCGATTATCCGTCCCTTTCCTTTTTGGCGGATAAGAAAATGACAGGTGTGACTTAAAATAAAATAAGTTGGCGTGTACTGGAAACAGTAAGTACCATCGTTAGAATTTAGATTATAAAGTCGGCGCAACCAGACCTTTATTACCTGCGAATACTGCACATGTTCCATCGTGGTTACTTTACTTATGACACACATACATAACATAACATAAACAGTTTATATACGTCCT
This sequence comes from Pectinophora gossypiella, assembly GCF_024362695.1. Classification (NCBI taxonomy): domain Eukaryota; kingdom Metazoa; phylum Arthropoda; class Insecta; order Lepidoptera; family Gelechiidae; genus Pectinophora; species Pectinophora gossypiella. Next base: position 1,673,786 of record NC_065413.1, read on the forward strand.
ACTGCCGGGCACAGGCCTATCCTCAATCAACCGGAGGGGGTATGGAGCATACTCTACCACGCTGCTCCAATGCGGGTTGGTGGAGGTGTTTTTACGGCTAATAGACAAGACCGGGCCCTCAGAAGCACGGAATCATCTTACTTTTTCGGACAATCAGGTGACTCAAGCCTGAAAAGTCCAAGCAAAGGACAGTCTCACGTTGTATAAATTGATTGATGACAGGAAACCTAGCATCGAGACAAACCATTCCTGGTTTACTGTATACTCAAGTTTAATTAAGTAAATAAATTTAAAAAAAAATTAACAATGTCCCCATCGGGAATCGAACCCGGACCTCCAGATCGTGAGCCTAACGCTCTAACCACTAGACCACGGAGGATGTTACTTATGACAACGGGTGGATTATACAGTTCGACTGTCTTTCTATCTATCCTCCATCTTTGTTGATGTCTATTATAAAGAAAAACAACGATTTCGGTCGGAATGATCACAAGGTGGCGGAAATCAAATTCAAAATTCAAAATTATCTTTATTCAGTAGGTAACATAGTTACACTTTGAATCGTCAATTTTTACATAACGAACGTCTCATCCGCCTAAAACTACTGCAGCTTCTCACAACCTGTATAGCCGGGGAAAAGAAGCTGCAAGAAAAACCTCGGCACAGGGCCCTAGACGTTCTTTAAAAAAATAAAAATTAACATAAAATATTGATATACAATTGAGTAATTTAGCTGCCTAATATCAGATCTCAGACAGTTAATCCCATGCATTCATATCTTCTAAATAATCACTAACTTTATAATAACCATATATTATAACATTAGCTTCCATAATTACAAGAACTATTCGGCAATGAAATAGAGGCGCCATAACGTTCCCATGTGTGGTTATCGTTATAACCAGCCATCTGCAAAATTAACCGGCTTGGCTTCCTTAAACTCAAGGTTAAATCAACCTAATTTACGCAACAAATAAACAACATTTCGAGTAAACAGAAATGTGAGCTCAAATTGAGAGGTGGAACAGATTTGTGATACGAAATAGAGTAGAATAAAATGGAAATAGTTTATTATAAAAGGGGCTACACACAAAAAAAAGACAATAACATCATATTCCTGCATCACGCACCATTCTCGGACGAAGGTATCCAGTAGCAAGAATGTGCATACAGTACAACTACTGTCAAAGTAAAAATTCTACAGTAGATATATTTGGTGACAGTCTGGCCGCTTTAGAGCGTATTTTATTAAGTTAATAACTTACTTACCTTCTTTTTAAATTTACTTCGTTCTGTAATGTGGATATAATTTCGAAAATGGGGTGAACTCCTATAATTGCCGTGCATTTCGAAATTGTACACGCAAAAAAAAAAAAAAAACTTAATGTCATGTAAGAAATGTACTGTGTTGGAGTTCCATGAATAAATAAATAAATAAATATTAAATTTCCACTAAACAATTACAAAAGTGCCAGACGGATGTTTGTCGAAATTATCATAAGGTGGTGGTGGACGCCCTGAGATAAAAGGGCCTCACTCAGCACAAGTCGCGGCGTGAACTGAACCACGACGCTGCTATTATGTGGACCCTGTTGGGTGAGGCACGAATATCGTGTTCCAAAAATATGTGTTGATGGTGTACATAAATTATAATTTAATACCAAATTACTTTCTTCTTCATCTTCTATCGTGTGGGTTGAGGTGGAGTACTAACCTCATCAACCTTGGTGTCAGGGTTACTATTGAGCCGCTAAAGGCCCCTGATATGGCTCATGTAACGACTACTTAATTACATCAGTAAGTAGTAACCGGGATCAATATCAGGGGCCTTTGGCGGCTCAATAATAACCCTGACATACCAGGGTTGATGGGATTGGTAATTCACCTCACAACCCACACGATAGAAGATAAGATATTTTATTGCGAGCCGTGGCAGTCCAGTCCAGGCCAGAAGAACGCCTTGTCTCTCACTGTGAGGTCGCAGGTACATTGAAGGGATTTTACGTGACGTATTTTCCACAAATACATACGTTACGTTGAGGAGCTCGGTGGCGCAGCGGCAAACGCGCTCGGTCTGCGATTGTTGAAGTTAAGCAAGTTTCGCAAAGGCCGGTCATAGGATGGGTGAACACAAAAAAAAAGTTTTCGTCTCGAGCTCCTCCGTGCATCGGAAGGCACGTTAAGCCCGTTGGTCCCGGCTGCATTAGCAGTCGTTAATAACCATCAATCCGCACTGGGCCCGCGTGATGGTTTAAGGCCCGGTCTCCCTATCCATCCATAGAGAAGGCGCGTGCCCCAGCATTGGGGACGTTTATGGGCTGATGATGATGATTTGCCACAAATGGCATTAACTACTTGGCCGTACAAAAGTGTAAAAACGAAACGTTCCTTTGTTGTACTAAATGCTACACGAAACAACAGACGATCTATAAGTCCACTTATCTCTACGTTTCAGCGATAAAGTTTCTCGTGCGTACAAACAAAAACTAACTTTAAATGGAGCCGATTGAATAGTTACTATTAGTCGGACAGATTAGTGGAGATGGTTTCGTGTTTAGTCAGAGGTGCATAGCTGTTGGACATTTTATAACATAACACTTCGCCATTACCTATCCCGAAGGTAGTTATTAAATAACTTCTAATGTACTTATCCACCGTTCTACACGCCCTATCTATGGAGTAATGGCGATTACTCCACCGACAAGAGCGCAGCTCTTAAATAAAGAAGAAGAATGTACTTATACCCTCATTGATTTAAAAGATGTTGATGTTGCAGTTTCTTGTCATTTCTTCTCCTCAGCCATAACACCTTTGCGAAATGACGTAAATTCAAAAATGTTACATTGACCTTCAACAAGTTTATCCGTGATAATTACGTTGAATAAATGATTCCGATTTCTGTAAACCGTTACAAATTCGGATACAAATTGCAAACTGTCAAACTGTTATCCTCAGGGACGGTACTGAAAAGTATCGTAGTATACGATCCCGACGACCCGATTACTCTAGCCATAGAGGCGGCCAATCAGCTCGCCACACCAAACACTTCAGAACCCCGATACTAAACCGGCTGGCGTGGTCGACGATTTCCCTAATTCAGCGCTTATAGCTATCGACTCACTAGCGTCGATTAATTATTTCAAATATTCTCCCTCTCAGACCACGCCCTGAGCCGAGGCTCGCACCCTCAGGTCGGTTGTCTTAAATTTTGTACTGGGTGAGAGACCTCAGCGCTCTTTTTTCAATTTTTATTTTTTTTTATTTTTTTTAATAAGTCACGTTAAAATAAATAAATCAAACTATGATCCGGTATCCGAAACACAAACCGCACCAGCATTCGACATCAAACCGAATGCGTTTTATTGTCGTCGCATGTTAAAACCGCCACGCCGCCAAAAATAAATTGTGAAAACAAAATGTTGTTTACTTCTGACGGCTTTAGTGATCCATTGAACTGTGATTGGCCGCCACTGTCAGCGGTTTAGCTGTTACATTAACAACCCATCCCTACTTAATAATAAAAACATTTATTTCGGACAAACCACAACACACGTGTATATATACTAACATAATTTAACAACATTAATTACTTAACCTTTATTAATTACTTAATAGAAAAAAAAAACACTAAATATAAATGTACATGGGTGCGGCAGTCCACCGAAAAAAAAAGGATCAGCGATTATTTGCCCAGAGGCATATAATAAGGAATAATATAATTTTATTGCACAATTAAAAATAAAACAAACACATCTTATCTTCTCATCTTTCTTCTTATCTTATCTTTTCTTATTCTAGTTCTGTGCAATAAAGTATATTTGATTTGATTTGATCTTATAAATATAACACCTACTTCAATGCGTCACATCGCATCGAGGCAAGGTTTTTTTTTGTTTTTAATTGTGCAATAAAGATATTATATTATGTAGATAAGGAATAATACTAAGTACCTATAGAACAGAAACTCTCCGCTCTCCACCAGAGTTTGAGCTAGCTTTATCTCATGTCCGGTTAAGTAGTTAATACTTAATACATTTGCGGCAAATCTACAATAATTTTAATTCAAAAATATCTTTATTCAGTAGGTAACACAGTTACACTATGACTAACGAACGTCTCATCCGCCTAAAACTACTAAAGCTTCTCACTACCTGGTATAGCCGGGAAAAATAAGCTGTAAGAAAAACCACGGCGCACAGCCCTAGACGTTCTTAAAAAAATACATAAAACATAGTTAGGTATACAATTTAGTAATTTGGTAATAGAGTTGTAGGTTTCTTGTGATAAGGAGGGATCTCCTTGCAAGATAGTCGATATTTGTTTTTTTGCCCTGCCAGTTATAATGCAAAAGACGTTCTTTTAATTATAATTATTATAGATACTATCGCTGAGCTCCGTGTGTCGTAAAGTTTATTTATTTATTTATTATGGACAACTTACAAGCTACACTCTGCACATGCAAAGTTACAGACAATAAAAAAAAGATTAAGAGCTAGCTCAATTACAAGTAGTCACAGCATGCACAATCAAGTGAACAAGAAACAAGTGTTTGCGGACGAGTGGAATGCAAAGTTGAAGTATGAAATATTTGCTCATACTTTGCCTTTCCAACCTCTTTTCTATTTCGTGCTTATCTCTCTCTCTCTCTCTCTCTCTCTATTTAAGAGCTGCGCTCTTGTCGGTGGAGTAATCGCCATTCCTCTCTTCTTCCCGCCAAAACCTTCACCTCCCGATACGATACGACCGGCACCTACACCGTGCTTATCAGTCGTAACATAAAAAAAAGGTAGAGTATCAAGTCGCTTCTCTCTAGCAGTCAGACGTTTGCCGTAGTGATCCATTGAACCGTAATAAAGGGATTTTTGGCAGTTGTAGCACAGAGATAACGCTATAGTGCGTCAAGTTCTATTACGGGTGGTAGAACTTTGTATTATGTAACTTATTTGCAACGTAACATAAGCTCACGACTATATCCCAATTGGGGTAGCCAGAGGTACATGTATCGCAAGAGGAACTAAGTACCCACTCCTCACCGAGCTTTCTGTTAGACCAACGGGATAGGCCGTGAGCAGTATCGCCGTCTATAATGGTCTAGCTAACTATGTCAGTGAAAACTACAACTAATGGTGCAATTTATTTGTAGATAATACAGATCTAATTTGGTCTCTTAACCTCGTAAGGCCCGGATTTCCAGACACAATACGATGTCAATTAAAATATAAAATAATAAATAATAATAATAATATATCAATATTAATATATATAATATATTTTGTAATAGTTAAACAATGGGATTTGGATTTTAAAAGGCATCTGGGCCTTACGACGTAAACCTAATTTCATTAGCAATTTTTTGAGTTCAAACTGTGTTAGTGATGTGGTGAAGGATGCTTGATTTTGAAGAAAAAAACAGTAATATAGGTATTCTTCCGCTGACGTCACATACACTGGAAAAATGCGTAAAAAGCTATGATAAAAAACTTTAAACAACCTTTTTCGAAATACCCTTTTGGGGCGTATACTCATTGACGATATTTTGCGACTGTTGTTGTTGTTTTCAATATACTTGATTGTAATTTCCCCGGGCCTACGTCTCTTCAAATTCTTGCCACTGTAAAATATGAATGGAACAATTTATTTTCTTCGCTATTATTTTCCTCTAGCAACAATTTACCAATTAGCAGTGCACCAATCAGAATGCAGCATCGTAAACAAGTGGCATTTAATCTGTGAATGCAAATATCGCGATAACGTTTATACAACAATTTCATAAATACAATTGTGTTTTCCAACAGCTCATCCAATTTATGTGTCCACTTCTGAATAATGGAACAATAGGTTGGAGCTGTGGTGGTGGGAACGCGCAGCCACTGTGGAGTGAGTATAGTGAGACTAAAAATTGAAAGAAATTAAAAAAAAAACGGTAATACATAGACATATTTAGAAAGAGAGTAAGATACGTTTATTATTTCCGGTCACCACAGACACAGACAAACAGTTACATTACTTTCCGAAACCACACGGAAATCAATACAGAGAAAAAAAAACAGAAACAAAAAGAATAACAAACTAAAATCATAAAAATAATAATAATAAAAGTTATTATTCTACATGCAACGCACTGACGGCCTGGTCATCCCTTATCTTCGATACCTTATCTTCGCCTAATAGTGAAATCCTCAATAGCGCCTTTTAGAAAAACCGCACGAGAACATGATTTTCTTAGAAAAAAACTCTCATTTTAATTATTTTGTAAAAAAGATTGGAGACCAGTCTTCTTCGTCGGTGACCAACCTCATCAACATTGGTGCCACTTATTTACTTATTTAGTATACTAACACTTACTACAATAAATTCATAACTGCATCATTTATTCTAATAGCATAACTAATTATAGGTGGTACCGCATACAAAAGGAGAAAGAAAAAAACAAGAAAAGAGTTTACAAAAATGCTAACCTAGAAATCAGAAGCCTGTCTAAAATGATAGTCAAAAATCTATCTCATTTACTATTCAGTTATTATATAACTAATTATGGAAGTTGGTTCAGTTATTATATAACTAATTATAACTAGTTATGATAGTTGTCACTATATGGTATTGCGTTGGATTTGCGTTGGATGTACCTCCGACTACCCCAATTGGCATACAGTCGAGCTTATGTTTTTTTTTTTTTTTTGTTTTTATGAAATCGCGTATCATAGAGTCCTCTCGAAAGGTTCACCTTCCTCCACGTCTGTAACAATAGGTTTTATACATTTCTGGAACGCGGGAGTTTTGAGGGTACAACGAGAACTTTTAATGGGCCCACGGGGCACACAATTTTGTGCATTTTGGAGATGGTCCAACAATTCTGAGCGACAGTCGTTGACACGCGGTACAAATCTACTTCTTTTTCAACTTACTTCTACATCAGCTTTGCTAAGTACACCTACACTTTCTGCGCGAGCTCGCTCCTCCTTAGGCCTCGTCAATGCCTTCGGCAAGTCTGGGGCCAAGAGCAAACCCATCAAAGGTAAAAAAAAAGAGTAAATATCGTCGTATCCTGACTGGAAAGGCAATATTACGTCAAAACATCGTAAAATAGCATTCTATATTAATAATTTATTTAGTTACATTTCACGACATAATAGTGCAGAAGTGCCAATGCGCTGTGAAACTTTCATAATAGACATACGTACAAATCAAATTACGTTGGACGGAAAAGGTTAATAATGAAGAAGTGCTAGCAAGAGTAAAAGAAGGAAGAAAAATATTGAGAGTTATTGAGGACAGAAGAGGAGATGATTGGACACTTAATAAGACACGACGAATTTGTTTAAAAAAATCATAGAAGGGAAGATAGAAGGAAATAGAGGATGGGAAGACCAAGAAGAGCTTATATGGAACAAATTAAAGAGAAGGTTCGTCAAGTCTTATGAGGAAGTTAAAAGAACTGGCCCTTGATAGACAAGAATGGAGAATGCTACACCGAAAAGAGCGTGGCTCTTAAATTGATGATGAAACATTTCATTTAATGAAATGTTTGATGGTTTTTAGTTTCATACTTTTGCGACGGAAAATTCTACTTGATATCAACTCAGAATCATGGTCTTAATCATTCCTCAAAGTTTTCTTTACTATGTTACTGACATCCTGTATAGAGCCTGGGACCTTGCAGCTTCGTAGGCTGTACTTCATACCTACGAGTACCATGACACATGGCCCCATACATAACCAATGTTTCAACGGACCCCGGTTGTGGCTGTGATTTATATGACTAGTGTTCTACAGTACAGTGTTTTTCAGTCGGAATAAAAAATAGTTTTTATGTGATGACGGCTTTATGTTCCGTGTGGAAGAACGCGTCGTTTGCTGAGGTAGCCAGGTTCGAGCCCCATCGTGATATTTGCGTTTTTTTTTTTGGAATCTAAGGGTCATGCTGAGGTCAAATTCGAAACCCATTTTGATACTTGTGATGAAACCCCTAAGGATCATCAGTCTATCTGGCGGCTCCACTATGGTTGCGCCGCCAACAAAATGTTTGTCGACACTTAGTCAATACTAAATCAGTCTTCTTTCTTATCGTGTAGGTTGTGAGGTGGAATATCAGTCTCATCGACCCTGGTGTCAGGGTTATTATTGAGCCGCGAAAGGCCCCTGACATGGCTAATGTAACGACTACTCACTGACATCAGTCCACAGTGAATTACCAACGTCATCAACACTGGTGTCAGGGCTATTATTGAACCGCCAAAGGCCCCTGACATGGCTCATATAACGACTACTTACTTACATCAGTAAGTAATAACCGGGATCAACGGCTTAACGAGCCTTCCGACAATCAGGTGATTTTATTTATTTATTCTCAAATACATACCCATTATAGACACAAATCGATCATGTATGCAATTTTACTTACTTACTAAAATAGTTTAGACTATAATGAATTCCGCCAACGAACATACATACAATATGCCGAGTTAATTATTCAGAAAAGTTCGTTCCCTAACTTGACCCAACCGACAATTGAACTTTGGACATCGAATATCTCTTTTATTCTCATAACGACAGATTCTCATAACGCCATATTCCATTACCAAAAAAAGGTATTCGAGTTATAGGCTGAATTTTATCTGGAATACTATCAGTGTTTCCAGTTATGGAGATCCATGCGTCAAAAGTAAGCTCAATACTTTATAAAAAGTAAAAAATGTCAATACGTAGTTAGGGGCTTAAACCCAGCAGTGGGATTATACAGGCTGATTGGATGGATGCATGGATAGCCCGAATGCAAAAGTTGTGTCGAATCGATATTCCATTGAAGCTAGAGAATTGATGAGAATGCGAACAAAACGAATTGTTCGCTAGCTTTACACATTGATTAATGTATGATGCGTTATCTAACGAGATAATCTTATTTTATTTTAAATTATAGCTGTCATTTACTTTTCCGCCGAAAAGGAATGGAACGGATTTTTATAGAAGCGATTGCCTGTCTGACCCAACCCGCCAAGGGAAAACTAGCCCAATGCATACATATTAGCGAACCGCATTTTTTTTATAAATAAGTAGGTACACAGAATAGAATAGTGAACTAAATAATGAATTTAAACCTTATCTCTAAAAAGGGACGTCAGCTCAGCACGATATTGTGACACATTTCTCGGGAATGTGTGTTTTCTCACGATGTCTTCACCGCTGTACGTGTATCATTTATGATCCAAACATGAATTCGAAAATCATTGGTTTGAGCCCGTGTTGGGATTCAAAACTGCCAACCTCACAATGAGAGTCACAAAGAGTTATTTGTTTAAAGACATTTCCAGAAATGAAACGGATTTCAAACCGCATATAAGCTGAGATATGCCGTTCCTGCGAATGTTCCCGTTGTAAAAACTCTTTAATATTCAAATCAAATCAAATCAAATTCTTTATTCAGGCAACTAGGCCCACACATTGCATTACATTACATTAAATAAAATATAATAAAAATAAAATAAATTAACATAAAATGGTTAGTAACTCGAACTTTCACCAATGTTCAATTTTTCATTATCATATTAAGGACATTGGCCGCTTTTCTTTTTCAAATTGTTATTTCTTGTACTCTGGTCCTATCAGCATAAAGGTCATCAGCTGACAAGGCCGACCTGGAAATCTTCAAATAGACTCCGAATACAGGTTGGCCGAAGTAAAGATAACCTGTCCAGGTGGGGTTTTCTCAACGGATCGGACCTGTGCTGCGTGTGTGGTGTTACGGCACAGACTATGGCTCATCTAACATCTTGCCCCGCGTGCCCTGATACCTGTACGCGAGAGGAGCTGATGAATGCCACCGAGTGGCAAAATACTGGGCTGAAAAAATCTGAATGCCATCGAAACGATAAGAAGAATCCTAAAGGTTAGATAATAAAGCTCTTCATACACAACTTTTACGCCCTTTTTACTGGTGCATATCATTGCATATAAGCCTATCATTTATCATATCAAATCCAGTATGTTCCATATTCTTGTAGCACAGATTTTTCTATATAAATCATGGTCATAGATTTAGAACCGGCGTTGGTAGTGAGAGCTAGTTTTATCGCTTCGTCGACGATAAACTGCACACGTCACGAGCAAGCCCGCAGGCCGGCGCTAAACCAGCTAACGATAGGGTCTTTTCAATAGTGATAATTTTCACTGGGATTTTGTTAGAACTCGTCTGCTGAACTGGTAGTGAAGAGAAATGAGTAGTTAAAAACGCCCCATTGAAGCAATGGGCTACTTGGAAATTAAGTCAATTGCTTTTAGGAAACATAACATACATAACATAAACTGCCTATATACGTCCCAGTGCTGGGCACAGGCCTCCCCTCAATCAACCGGAGGGGGCATGGAGCATACTCCACCACGCTGCTCCAATGCGGGTTGGTGGAGGTGTTTTACGGCTAATAGCCGGGACCAACGGCTTAACGTGCCCTCCGAAGCACGGAATCATCTTACTTTTTCGGACAATCAGGTGATTCAAGCCTGAAAAGTCCTTACCAAACAAAGGACAGTCTCACAAAGTGATTTCGACAATGTCCCCATCGGGAATCGAACCCGGAACTCCAGATCGTGAGCCTGACATCACCACTAGACCACGGAGGCTGTTTAGGAAACACCAAAACGAAAATTTTCTCCTATTGACAGTAGAGCTGGCATTGTTATCTGGTTTACAGGAGTATAACTTAAAACAAAATAAGGAGGTGTCTGCAGGAATCGGGGCCAATGTACCACTTATAAATTACAGTGGTTTAGTGCTTACTATCAAGAAAGTAAAGTCTAAAACTTGAAGTATGTTTATATACCTTCCTAGCTAAGTTATCTGGCTAGATAACGACCATAGCCGAAGAGTTGTCTGGCAGTAACATTTTCCATCGTACATTCTTACGACAACAAAGAGTACGGTATGATGTATTGGGAGCCAAGTGGCTTTCGAAGTCGCCCGCGCGTATTTTAATGCCCGCCGTGCTTACCAGAGAAGGATTTAGGCGATATGTGGCCCCTTCAGTTACATTATTATAAATTAGCTACTATGTACCATGTTTTTTTTTTAACAAACTCACGATTGTAATTCAATCATTTACCTGATTGGCTGAAAGTAAGATGATCCATGCTTGGGAAGGTACGTTGAGCCGTTGGTCCCGGTCACAACTTACCGATATAAGTGTAAAGTGCCATGTCAGGGGCCATTGGCGGCTCAATAATAACCCCGACACCAGGGTTGATGAGGTTGGTAATTCATCTCACAACCCACACGATAGAAGAAAAATCATTTACCTGTTGACTCAGCCACATACCTAATCATAAGATGAACTTACCTTAAACTCACCGAGCTTGCTGTGACCAACGTGATAGGAGCAGTATCGCCATCTATAATGGTCGAGCCAACTGTGTTAGTGAAAATTGCACTTACGATAAATTAACAATATATATAATAATCATTCTCCGTTCGTTCGTCGTTCCGATAACTAGTTTGCTAGCCCTATTATATAGTGTCGTAGATCTACCCTCATAATGCAAAAGTGTAATGTGTGTAACAAAAATATCACCAAAAGAAGCCCTGGATTAGTATGCTGCCGCTGTGAGGTCGCTGTTCATGCTAGCCCCGCATGTGCTGGGTTAACTAACAAACAGTTGACTGCTCTTCGCGCTGCGGATACCCTGGAATGGGTATGCATGGACTGCCACCAAGCGTCGCCCAGGAAATCATTCATGATACCACCGGAGGAAGACGATGAGGAGGTAGAAGTACAGAGCGAAACATTTGGACCAGCAATCGACATCAAGAAACTGCTGATGGAAATTAATAAAGAAGTAAACAAAATCGTTACAAAAGAACTCCAGTCAATCCTAAAAACAGTTCAATATTGTAGTGACAAGATTGATGAATTCAACATCTGTGTAGACGGTACAATTCAAAAAATAAAAGATTTAGAAAACAAACAAAAAGCTTTAAAAAACCAGAATATCAATCTCGAAACTAGAAATGCAGCTCTTGAACAACGCATCCAAATGATGGAACAGGAAAAATTGGCAAAATGTATTGAAATAGCCGAAATACCGTATGCTGAAAATGAAAACTTATACGAAATAACCAAAACGGTAGGAAGATTGATCAAGGCAAACCAAGAAGATATAAAAACGGTTAAGCGCTTGCCCGCGAAGAAAGGGAAAATTGGTGCATTACAAGTGAAGTTTAAGGATGTAACAACGAAATCTAGCTGGATATCTAAAGCACGAAATACTGAAATTACTGTATCCAATATACTACCCATGTCAGAAGGTACAATAGAGCCAGGTCTAATCTATGTTCGTGAAGCACTGACACCCATTAATAAATACCTATTAGGTAAGGCAAAACATGAATTAAAAGGAGTATACAAATACGTCTGGTGCAAGGATGGAAAAGTACTGGCTCGAAAATCAGAGAAGGAGAAGGTAATTCACATAAGAAGCGACGCTGACATAGAATTTCTACGCGCCTAACTGTTATAAAGTGGCTTAGTCATGTACCTACCGATACTAACTCATAAAAAAAAAAAAAAAAAAAAATGGCAAATTTACAAGATAATATAATAGAAATCTACGATTGTATAAACTTAAATCAATATCAAAAATGTTTGGCCTCGGATAGCTGTCTGTTAGCTATACATATTAATATAAGATCGATGGTTAAAAACTTCACAACATTAGAACACATAATGTACAATCTCGAACATAAAGATGTAGATATCATTGTGCTTACGGAGGTAAACATAACAGATATGATAAGTTCTTTATATAACATTGACGGATATTCTATGTACCCACAACTGAGAAAAAAACAAAAAGGAGGGGGCATTATAATCTATATCTCAAATAAACACCAATTTAACGTAATTAAAACAAACACTATTCACTTTGAATGCATAGTGGGAACAATAACCACCATTTCTAACTACTCTGTAATTGTATGTGCTATGTATAAACCTCCTATAAAGAACAAACACGCATTTACTCAAGAATTAGATCGTTTACTCACAACACTACCACACAATATCGACGTAATATGCATAGGCGACATCAATATTGACCTTAAAACTGAAAGCCCGACTCGGCAGGCATACCTAAACATAATGCACGGACGGGGTTTAGTGTGCGGGATCTCAGACTATACACGGATTGAAACACTAAAATTAAAAAGTGGCATCAAAATCACTAAAAGCTGCATCGATCATATTTTTGTGAGATCCAGGTTACATGATGTTCGCACAGCCGCTTTATGTACAGTACTGGCGGACCATAGAATGACTGCAGTTGCTTTGAGTGGGATGCCCCAAAAACAGGATGTTCCAAAATATGAACGACGAATAAACTCCGATAAACTAAAACAAGAACTTAGTAATATCAACTGGACACAGACCAAAGAAATGAAATGCCCAAATGAAATATATAAATTCATTAAAAATAACCTGTTAATGTGTTATAATAAATCTGAATATGTACATAAAGTAAGCAACTCAAACAGAAATCAATACCCATGGATAAATAAAAAAGCTATAACCGCATGCGAGTATACGGATGAACTATACCTAAAATGGAAAAAAGACACTAATAACATGATATTAAGAGTAGAATATAAAAAACAGAGAAACAAAAAACACAAAATATTAGAACAACAGCGGAATACATACTATAAAAAAGAAATTAATAAATACAAAAATGATCCCAAAAAGCTTTGGCAAATTCTTAATAAAATATCAGGTAAAATTATAAACTCCATAGACAAAATCGTATTGAAAGCCTTTCAGACTAGTACTTTCTGCGAGAAAAATATAGCAGACAAGTTTGCTAAGGAATTTCAAGAAAATGTCAAAAATATAGTGCCAAACTGCAGTTCAAAACTTATTGATGAATATAGTTACAGAAAACCCACCGATAAATCTATATTTTGCAAAAAAGCCCATAGTAAACAAGTATGTAAAATAATAAATGAGTTAAAAACTAATAAAGCACCGGGTATAGATGGCATAAGAGCACTAGATCTTAAAGTAATAGCACAAAATATAACTACAGAAATAACCGATCTTATCAATACAAGTTTAAAGACAGGCATTTATCCTGATGAACTTAAGGTTGGCTTAGTACGGCCAATATTCAAAGGAGGCAATCAAAAAGATTGTAGTAAATACCGCCCCATTACTATGCTCCCTGTGATAGATAAGATAGCGGAAAAATACGTCAGCAACCTAATACATGAATTTTATTGTGACCATCAAATCTTGTCACCTGCCCAATACGGTTTTCAGCCAAAAAAAAGTACTTCCATGCTTCTTTCACGGTTTGCCGATGATATCAATACATTTCTCGACGAAAAAAAGCATATACTGATGGTATTCATCGACTACAGCAAAGCTTTTGACACCCTGCGACATGATACTCTTATTCAAAAATTAGATGACAGTGGTATACGAGGCCAATTGCAAGAATGGTGCAAAAGTTATTTGAATAATAGGTCTTTTAAAGTAAAGATAGGCACGGCATATAGCGAGCAGACAAATATTACTGAAGGTACGGCTCAAGGGTCTGTTTTAGGGCCCTTACACTACCTGGCGTATGTAAATGATATTACCAATGTAGTACAACACTGCGAAATATATCAATATGCGGACGATACTTGCCTAATATCAGCTGATAGAAATCTACAAATAGCAGGAAAAAGACTGCAAGGTGATTTTGATAGAGTATGCCAGTGGTCTCATGATGCTGGGCTTGTTCTTAACGCAGAAAAAACTAAAGTGCTACATGTCCACTCCAGCCACAATAGATCTGTATGTAGGGCACAGATAGTCGCGCACACACATAATTGCTTTCACAGAAGCGATTATAATAAGGGCATCTGCAAATGTGAATCGCTGCAGCAAGTACGTGAGCACACGTATTTGGGCCTTACAATTGATGATAGGTTTAATTGGAGTGTACATATTAGTAAAATATGTGACAAATTACGAGCGGTAATGGCAAAATTTTACATAATTAAAAACAGAGTACCCCATACAATACTGCTAACTATGTACAAAGCTCTGGTGGAGAGTATTATATCGTATGGCATAACCACATATGGGCGCACATTTAAAACATATCTTAATAAAATATATAGAATACAATTACGATTACTAAAACTAATATTACCTATAAATATAAAACACAAAATAAAAACTGATGAAGAAATATTCTATTATTGCAGAATATTGCCAGTACATCTTAAATTTAAATGTAATACATTAATTGAACAATTTTTTAGAAAAGACATACAAATTCCCATTGCACATACAAAGGTCACAAGGCAGGTGTCGAATAAAATGTTATCAAAACCGCGTTTTAATAACTATTATGGAAAACGGACGTCGAAGTACATAATACCAGATATTATCAACAAAATACCCATAGAAACTAAAAATAAAATAAATGGTAATAATATACAAGCTATAGTAAAAACCTATTATTTGGAACAAATAAAATAATATCATATTAAATAGTATAATATACTACTTTTGAAAGTAAAAAAATTAATAAAAATAATTCAAAGTTAAAAGTAGCATCCTGTAGTCACCAAACGGGTTTCACTCATTACGCACACTATCGTAACATTGAATGATACCTATCCTAGCATTCTTTTGTCGAACGATCATTACGATGAACATAGCAACTTGTTATTCTTTATGTGAGGTTAGTTTGATATAGGTTTTATTATCATCTTTAGATAATAAAACTTACTGATATTTGTGAGACGAACGAACTGAGGAGACTAGTACCGAGACAAACCGTATTGTGGTTTAACGGTATCAGTGGTTTACCTAATTATGTAATACATGATATAAATAAATTAAAAAAAAAAAAAAAAAAAAAAAAAAACAACTCGTGTAAGTCGGGTACCGGGGTTCGAACCGGCGGCCCTCCTTGTTTAACGAACATCACCAGCCTATTAACATCCCCACTGCTGGGGCCTTTCCTATGGATGGATAGGGAGAACGGGCCTTAAACCACCACGCGGGCCCAGTGCGGATTGGTGGTTATTAACGACTGCTAACGCAGCCGGGACCAACGGCTTAACGTGCCTTCCGTAGCACGGAGGAGCTCGAGATGAAAACTTTTTTTTGTGGTCACCCATCCTATGACCGGCCTTTGCGAAAGTTGCTTAACTTCAACAATCGCCAACCGGGCGCGTTCACTGCTGCGCCACCGAGCTCCTCAATTTTGCATTGTTTAAAGATAAAAAAAGATAAAGATTTTTATCACTACATAGTATAAAACAAAGTCGCTTTTTCTGTCCCTATATCCCTATGTACGCTTGAATCTTTAAAACAACGCAACGGATTTCGATGCGTTTTTTTAATAGATAGAGTGATTCAAGAGGAAGGTTTATATGTATAATATAATAACATCCGGAGAAATACTGTTATTATTGAGATTTTTAATGTGATGTAGTAAATAATTTTAATTTTTTTCTTCAGGCACCCGAGCGAAGCCGGGGCGGGTCGCTAGTTGTGTATAAATTTAGGTACAGTTATAAATAATAGTCGCATTTTTAGTTGCAAATTACGTCTCACACACACGTAATGTTACATCTTACGTCTCTTTTGAGAAGCAAGCCAAAACCTTTTTTTTTAAAAACCTTTTTTTTACCTAAATAAACTTTTTTATTATTTATTTTTTTAAGCCAGTGCACCACAGGATCACAGTGATTCGTTTGTTTTTTTTCTAGGGCCACAAACGCCCTAAGTCTGTGCCTGCAATCGGGAAAGGGTGATTAATCATTTCGGGTGGACCCAGTAAAATAAAGCGGAGTCCTGACCTCTGTCACCACTGCCGACCTCTCCGGAGCAATTTATGTAAGTATACATTTCTTTGTTCATGCAGACAAGCAGATCTTTTATAGAAGGGTTATAATCTATCTATAGGTATGCTAGACAGGGAGCGACAGTGTATCGCCTTTGCGCATTGAATAATTGACATAACATAAATTCACAACTATGATATATTATCACATTGGGGTAGTTAGAGGTACATTCATCGCAAGATGAACTAAATATCCACGCGTCACCGCGTATTCTGTTAGACCAACGTGAAAGGTGGTGAGCCGTATCGTCGTCTATAATAGGATCGACCGGCGAATGTAAGCCGAATACAAATATGTATATAGGCCCGAGATATAATATATGTTTTTGTAAACTAAGTACTTTATTTTATAAGTAAATATTATTATGTATTCATTTAAGTTGTATTTGTGGGAGACACGGCTTCCGTGCCTCACTTAGCAGGGTCCACAGAATACCAGCGTCGTGGCTCGCGCCGCGGCTTATGCTGAGTGAGGCCCTTTTATAAAGGACACCACCACCATCGTTGACCAGTCCATACACACAATTATTTTGTATTTCTCGTGTATGTTGTCTTTTAATTATTTTTTTTATTATTATTTGTTTGATTGTAAGTTATATGTTACTCCGTGTTTTATATTATATATTTGTTATTTATTTTATATTTGTTACTCTGGTGTCCCTTTATAATAAACGTTTCTTTCTTTCTTTCAGATATGGAAACGACATACAAATAATAATTGAAAAATTTGTACATTTTTGATGATTCCGTGCTTAATGTGATAGGTGGTGAGGTGGGCCGTATCGACCACGGAATAGAAGAAAGGGGATAGAAAGGCCCTAACGCGCATTTTGTATGAGAACCGCTGACGCCGGTTCAACCCCAACTCTCTTTTACTACTAGTCTTGCAAACATATAACTACGACAGCTTCTCAAATTCCACAGCCACTTACCGGCAATGTATATTTTATATGATAGGCTGTAATTTTATCATTACTTTTCATAAGATACTGTATACAAAAGTATTTTTTTGATAAATAGCCGATCAAACTAAGATTTTTAGCATTCCTGTGATAAGAAGGAATCTCGTTGTATGATATTTGATTCTTTGCCCTGTAGGTTATAACACACAAGACGACCTTTGAATATACTATCGCGGAGGTCCGAGGATCGTTAATTTTGCGGGCGAGTATAGATAGATAGATAAATCATATATTTGGTCTACAGTCACACATGCATACAATACAAATCAACAACAATACACACCACATACAAAATGTTTGACACACGCCAGGTATGTATGTGTGCTGCAGCAGCGCAAAACGGTCATAGCTCAGCGCAAGTTGTTGCCCTTTCGAGCAAATCGCTGATTTTCAGCTACAACCTGGATAGAGGAAACCGCGGATACGGTAACCGAACTAATTGACGATGTTTACAAATAATAAATATATATATAAAATATAATAAAATAAGTATAGTGCAAAGTTGAAGCATGAACTATTTGCTTTTTCTCGCTCACTTGGCCCTTCCAATCTGCTTCTTCTATTTCGTGGTATCAGTGGCTGGGCTCGTCCATATAGTTCCGGCCAAGTAGTTAATACCATCTGCGGCAAATCTACAATAAGTCACGTCAAAACAAGTCCTTACAAAACATATATATAGCTGGCTTCTTTACCATAAATTTTATAGCGTTAAAGAATTTTTATCCCAAAAATATTGAATTGGAAAAATGTGGTGTAAATTATATAAATGATAATTATTGGAAATGTTTCTGTAACAATATTTGCATGCTATTGTTGATAGCTGATAAGGAGAGACTTTTATGAGCATCTATCTATTAATGTACCCTTTTCAAAAGCAAATAAAGAGTATTTCTATTTCTATTTCTTATAGTTTTAAGGAAGTCCTCAGGTATTGCAGGTCCCGCTAAGTGCTAGAAGTCTCGTAAGAATTGAAATGCCTTTCGGTTCCCCAACTGCTCGTGCATGAGTAACTTTTTCACTCTTTAGCTCATCCTTCAGACGTCGGTGACACTATCTATAATGATCTAGCCTACTACATCTGTAAAAACTGCACAAAAGATAAAATAATAACTATTTCGCTATTTATGTCTTCTTCTATCTTCTATCGTGTGGGTTGTGAGGTCAATTACCAACCTCATCAACCCTGGTGTCAGGGTTATTATTGAGCCGCCATAGGCCCCTGACATGACTGATGTAACGACTACGTACTTACATCAGTAAGTAGAAACCGGGACCAACTGCTTTACGTGCCTTCCGAAGCACGGATCATCTTGCTTTTGGACAATCCGGTGATTAGCGTCCAACATCCTACTAGGGATAACAAAGTGATTTTTGTGATTTGTCCCAGCCGGGATTCGAAGGGACCTCCGGATCGTGAGTACAACGCTCAGCCACTGGACCATGGAGGCCGTTTTTTTGTAATGTGTCTTAAAATGATCAAAGACGTTCGTCCTACCGTAACTCTCCTTTATTTTCCTATCGAATAGTTTCCCCAAACTAACGGGTTTATCGGTGATGAATATTCGCTTTAACACTTCAATCAATTAAGTACAGAACCTTCCAGATGTTGGTTCCCGCATTATTTACGCTGAACCCTTATTTAAACTTAATTTGGACCCAATTTTCGGCAAAATATGTTAATTCGCCCGAAATTGAAGGGACACTAAGCCGAAAAGGGCGCGCTTCCACTAAACGTGGTCGGCAGTAGGTAACATAAATAAAGGATCTATAAAGCTTTTTGTCTTTTCTGTTTTAGTATATTGCAGGGTTTACTATAAATAACATTGTAAATGTAATATATTTAACAATGAAGGCACGATTTAAATGTAAGTACTTATATCAAGCGACAATCGAACGTAGTTTACTTAACATATGGAGTTGTAAAGTTTACAATTAACAAAAGATTAGGGTTTAAAGAAAGAAAGAAACATTTATTATTTTCGGACACCACAGACACAGACAGATAGGTAGGTACATTACATTTAGCACAGGATACAAACCACTCGGATAATAATAATAAAAAAAAAATAAAAAAAAATACCCCGACCAGAAAGAAAGTACGCTAACAGCAGACCAGCTCAGTGGTTCCAGAAGACATTTGTGTTTCAAATGTCAGATTCCACATACGCTTGCAAGCAAACTGAGCGTGTAACATTCCTATCACACCTAACAAACGACCTGATGACATTGAAGACCTGAACCGATTTCCACCAAACATAGCTAAGAACACCATCGACTGATATACCTTTCAAACAAAAAAAAAAAACCGCATTAAAATCGGATTATCCGTTTGGGAGCTACGATGCCACAGACAGACACATACACATTTACACACACACAGACACGTCAAACTTATAACACCCCGTCGTTTTTGCGTCGGCGGTTAAAAAAGAACACTAAGAGGGACAGAGTTTCATGTCTCCGCTATAATTGGTAGTGAGGAGCTATATAGAGTATATAATCGTCATCGTGTGAAAGAGTAGAAACTAAAACTGGGTTCTCACCGCGTTGCCATACTGAAGCCAAATATGAAAAAATAAAATCGTATGGTATTGACATAAGTTGTTATAAAGTCGCCATATAGTGAAAGAGCCTTTTTAACAAAATCTTATAATATACAAGCTAGTTCCAATCAAAGTCACAAAATGATTACTCAATTTTAAACTTAATGTTAGAGGTTTCTTTGAAGAAAATCATATCGGAATGATGATGATGTTAATCCCATACATTTTTGTATTTGATTAAGAAATTGTCGATTGTCATAACTGTTTACAACTTGGCAAGAAATTGAGCTTCATAACAGCTTCGACTGTGCTCCGGTCTAACCCCAAGGAAGCTTTAATATTTATTTAGGCCGGAACAATTAATCAGAGAGCTTAGGTCTGTTGTTTAAATATAAACACTATTTGTTTGCCCCAACTCCATCTGAGACTGCGATTTGCTCGTCTTTATTCCGCTTGGCTTCTACTATTGTCGTTGTTAAGTGGAAAAGTGAATTTTGCTTCTGCTTTTGTTCGAAATATAAAAATGAATTCTTTTCTGCTAGACTACGAGTGAGGATAAACCATAGAATGCGTTGAGTTGCTTAATATCCCGATATTACTTAGTGCGTTATTTACGACGTCGCGTCGATCTGTAAGTCTGTAAGCACTAGGGAATGGAATCCCGACTCGAGAACGCAAATTCGAGATCCCGCGGGATTAGAAATTTTCATGATCTCGTCTAGTTCATAAAAAAATGTAAGGTTAGGATGGCTGAAAAGGATGAAAACTGCTTGTTTGTGATAGTGAGGTTAATTAAAACAAAATATTTTTTGAAAGAAAACAAAAACCTATATTCTTCAAAATTATGAACTAAAAAATTTAGTTTTCTTCGAAAATCAGCATAATCAAAACAAAAATTATAACTCAGGGAGATTTACCCAATCCTGTAAATCTCGAACGGGAACTCGTCATATCATGCATTTCGGGATCAATCCCGGAAAAAAATGACGAAATCTCGCGGGATTCCGATCTCGCTAGGGAATGCAATCCTGATCTCGCGTCTCAATAATAATAAATAAATAATAAGTAACACAGAATAACTGCGGTGTTAATTTATCAAAATTCAGCAAAACGTGAGTTTGACACGAAGACCTTGTAATTATCAGCAGCAGTAATTAATATAAATTAATTACTCGCTTTAAGTTGTCGAAAGGAAACAATTAAAGACTTTTGACATGTCGTCTCTTGTATTGTGATTTATGTTACGAATATTAAACAAAGTTAATTAAGACACAAAATTTATTTATTTTGTTTAATTTTGACACATAATAATTAAGAGTGTGTTTGATATGATACAAATATTACTAGGGCCCTGTGTTTCAGCTGCTTGTTTCTCAAATCAATGAGTTAAGTGCAATTTTCTTTAAAACTGTCGGCTGAACCTTTATAGATGGCGATACGGCTCATCACAGTTGGTCTAACAGAAAGCTCGATGACGTGTGGGTACTTCGATCATCTTGCGATGATGTCTTACGTTATTCAAGAAAATTAGGTACTACAAAAAGTGTTTTATCACAAAGGGAGTTACAAAGTTTTCCCTATAAGACAATGCTGTAGCAATGGGCACAGTTGTAATTCATCATAAGCCAACTTGCAGTCACTTTTAATACGAAGTCTTAAGGTGGAAATGATGAACCGTTTGGTGCCTGGTGATCAGCCCGTATCACCCAGAACAGAATTTCAACAACTAATCATTGTTCGTAAAAAGAAATCGTTATGAATTTTCGGTTATGAAAATATCGGTTACAATGTCAGTGACTAAAATAAATTGCTTAGTCAAATGCAAATATTTATCAGAGCCATAGCAAATCACAATTTATTAATTAAGCTGACTCTATATAAACTCTGCTTTAAATGGAAAATACACAAAAAAATATTCATCAAACTGATGAGTTTTGTAAAAAGCGATTACCATCTGACTGACTCTCCCATTGTGGAAAACCACGGGGGTTAGCCAAGTCGCAAATGATTTAGAAAAGCGACAGTTTTTATTTGACGTGACTTATTGTAGATTTGCCGCAAATGGTATTAACTACTTGACCGGACAATTGGGGTGCGCTGAAGGCTCTTACCTGGTAACGAAAAGGGACAGTGACAGTGATGTACATATGGGATTGATATAGGGTGACATGTCACATCTCACAATGATGTATGGGATTGATATAAGATGACATGTTACATTCCACAATTATGTATGGGATTTATGTAAAGTGACATGTTACATTCTACAATTATTATGTATGGGATTGATGTAAGGTGAAATGTTACATCCCACAATAATGTATGGGATTGATGTAAGGTGAAATGTTACATCCCACAATAATGTATGGGATTGATATAAGGTGACATGTCACATCCTATAATTTTTTATCACTGCCACCGTTGTTTTTCGTAATCGTTTGTAACTTGGCTAAGATTACGAAAAGCGACGTTTTTTTTATAAATCGTTTGCAGTTGGCTGAGATCCTAGGTAGGCTACCACTAAAAAAAAACGGCTCACGTTCGATAGGTCTCCCATAATACCAGCGCCGCGGCCCGTGCTAAGCACGTGTCACGGCATTATGCTGAGGGAGATCCTTTTTTTATTTTGGGCGCCTCCATTGTGTATGTATATTTAATGTCTGTATTATTTGTCTTCTTGTCTTTGTGTTTTTTTTTTTTGTTCTATTTTTTTTTATCTCCTGTAATGTAAGTTTGTAAATGTGGCGTCCAATATGGAAATAAATATTTTCTTTCTTTCTTTCTAAAATATTTCCCCGTGGAACATCAAGCCCAAAGTTTATATTCATTTAAAGCAATTCGTTACTCACACGACTTGTAAAACTCAGAATCAGCTTTTCCGTTGTTTTAATAAACCCAACTCTGCATGTTCCGGACGGCCATTTAAATGCTAATTATTTGCAGACAAGTCAAATTTGAAAGTGCGAATTTGAAAACGTTCGCTGTGGTACCATAAGTCTGAATAATGACTTATTGTGCAAACATTCGTAATTGCGGTCGAGTTAAGAACGGGGTCGTTTTAGCATTCTGCTTTAAATTGGTTTGTTTCGTTCCTATATAGGTCTGTATAGTTATTGCATAGGTGAAATGGAGGTTATAGGGTTATTTATGGTATACACTTCCTTTACATAAATATGTTGTAAAAAAGTTATTTGAACAGGTATTTTTTGATACAGTCACGTTTATATAATAAGGAGTGCTTGTATATAAATATTTCACGTGTATATAAATATTTTTTTAAATAAATAAATAGATAGTGGAGCGGGAAGATATTGAAAAAAGGATTTCAAATTAAAAAAAAATAGTAGTTGCGCCATTATAGTATTTTTTAACTTGACTTATTGTAGATTTGCCGCATATGGTAATTACTTGGCTGGACAAATGGGGAGTGCTGAGGGCTCTTACCCGGGGATAGCGCCTGACACGCGCTTGGGGTGATAAGTATAGTGGAACAAACATTTATTTATTTATCTATTATGGTACATCAACAGTAGTACATACACAAACACACAATATAAAATACACATAGGAAAAGTTCCGGTATGCCTGCCAATTATAGACGCACACAACACTGATAATAAAAAGTATAAACTAAAGTTAGCTTAAAAAGAACAATAATTGAAAATAAAATTTAAAAAAGAAAAAAACATAAATCGTTTAATACAACACAACAACGTTTAAATGGTATGAAAAAATCAAACGAAAACTAAAACTATTGCAGAACATTCCAGAACTTTGTTTTCGTCTTTGATTTCTTATTAAAACACATCCCGTAAGCTTACGAATATCCCAATAGTGGTAGTCAGAGGCACATCCATCACAAGATGAACTAATTACTTACACATCACTTCTTCTTCTATCGTGTGGGTTGTGAGGTGGATTACCAACCCCATCAACTCTGGTGTCAGGGTTACTATCGAGCCGCCAAAGGGCACTGACATAATTCATGTAACGACTACTAACTTGCATCAGTAAGTAGTAACCGGGACCAACGGCTTAACGTGCCTTCCGAAGCACGAATCATCTTTTTTTCGGATAATCAGGTGATCAGCCTGTAATGTCCTAACCAAACTAGGGATCACAAAGTAATTTTTGTGATATGTCCACACCGGGATTCGTACCCGGGGCCTCCGGATCGTGAGCCCAACGCTCAACCACTGGACCACGGAGGCCGTTCTGAGCTTGCTTTATAATGCATTTTTTATAAATAAAACGACGTAAACACTACAACGGTTATTAACAATCAGGAACCGTATTGGCATTCCGTAGCCAGCACAGAAAATCCCGAAAAATTATACGAAATTACATCTGTACCATTTCATCTTTGTAGGAATTCCTTTGCCTTTTTTATGTTGACGAGGGATACTGGGGCGACATCAAAGGGCGTTATGTAACCGAATATTTTCGCCCTCCCCCATACGTTGGGAGAATCTTTAATAGGACGGGTAATGAGAATTATTTTGCTGCATCGACGATACAACCGAATAGACTCCTAATGTTTGACTTTTACGTAACTAGTTTTATTCATTTATTTATAGATATGTGTCTACATAATTGAAACGAAGCTTGAAACGTAGAAATGAAGTTTAATGATAGAAGAGACAGAATAGAAGGTTACAGATGCACAAAAGATGAAACGCGAGAGATGGGGAAAGGTATACAATACTAGAGTGAAGAATGATGAGGTAAGCTTGAAGTATTTATAGCCTTTTTACCGCGTGGTCGTTTAAGGCCCGATCTCCCTATCCATCCATAGGGACGGCCCGTGCTCCAGCAATGGGAACGTTAATGGGCTGGTGATGATGATGATGAGCCTTTTTTCAGATATAGCCTATATTTTTTCCTTTTGGTGGTTGCCTGGAAGAAATTGCTCTATTTATTTATTTATTTATAAAATAAATAAATAGAAATAAATAATCTTATTGCTCTAGAGCAATAAGGCCGCTCAAATTGTACTGTATTCATGTGTTATGTCTGATTGTTTAAATGTAGTTCTGTGCAATAAAGTATATTTGATTTGATATGGTTTGGTTTGGTTTGGTTTGATTTGATTTGATTTGATATAGAAGTCACATTTTAAAGTTTTTCATTAATCTGCGATCTACAATAACCAATCTGTGTGTCTCCGGGCAAAGGCCTCTACTGCTTTGGCAACTAGTTAAGAGATACTAATATTGCTTCAAAAACAACAATAATGCAGAGGAAATGCTTCGATGTGGCCTTTTTAACCCGCCTGGTGATCTAAAAAGGTCAGGAAGCAATTCATTTAAAAGCAAAATTGCAATTTGACATTTGCGCATACAGAAGTGCGCAATGCCGACAAATATGAAAAAGCAATATTGCTTTTACATGGGGCCTTTTGCTTTTCAAGCCGGGACGAGCATGTTAACCATAACACCACCGGATAGTCTTCCTGTCCATGCCATGACGATCGAAGAATTTCGCATAGACAGGAGGAGGACCCGGTGTTGTAATGGATAATACGCTCATCCCGGCTTGACAAGAAAAAGGCTCCATACTTAAAAGAAATTTTGCTATTATGCGAAATTATTCGATCTATGTATCGTCGTGGACAGATATAAGTAAGTAGATGAAAATATTGATTTATTTTGTTAAATTATACAACTTCAAGTAATAATCAATTATATCGATTAAAATCTCTTTCTTTATCATATTCTGTAATCGACATTTCGAATCTACCGACCCACTAGGGTCGATTAATTCTTTCAAATATTTTTGCTCTCAGACGACGCCCTGAGCCGAGGTTCGCGCCCAACGGGGCACCCTCAGGCCTGTTGTCTTAAACGTTGTACCGTATGAGAGCCTTCAGCGCTCCCCACTTGTTAGGCTAAGTAGTTAATGCCATCTGCGGCAAATCTACAATAAGTCAAGTAAAAAAAAGACATTGCGATTTTTTCGGTAAATGTATTACGAGACATATAGTTAGAAACGCAAGCGTTATGTAAGCATATGATGCTGTTTACTTGGAGTGTATTCAAAAGACTTCACAGGCCAGTAATGTGTTTGATCCAAGGCACGAAGCCAGCTACGTTGATGCAGGTTGTGACTCGGCTCTCTTCACATTTCCTATGGTCAATGGCATTCGCTACACCGACCAGCGTGTTGTTCCGAACTAGAGGACTGCCGGAGTCGCCCTGAGGATTTGAAATGATTAAGAATTACTTAATAATAAGAGGAGCACATTAGAAGAAGTTTTTAACGCTATTTCTTTTTTTGACGTGACTTCTTATTGTGTGAGTTGTGAGGTAGAATACCAACCTCATCAACCCTGGTGTCAGGGTTATGATTGAGCCCCCAAAGACCCCAGACATGGGTCATATTGTAACGATTACTCACTTACATCAGTAAATAGTAACCGGATCATCTTACTTGCGGACAATCAGATCAGATCAGCCTGTAATGTCCTAACCAAACTAGGGATCACAAAGTGTTTTTTTGTGTTATGTCCCCACCGAGATTCGAACCCGGGGTCTACGGATCGTGAGTCCAACGCTCAACCGCTGGACTACGTTGACGTGACTTATTGTGGATTTGCCGCAAATGGCGTGAAATACTTGGCTAAACAAATGAGGAGTTCTGAGGGCTCTCGCCTGGTACAAAACTAAAGATAATAGGCCTGAGAATGCCAGTTGGGCGCGGTCTGAGTGGATTAACGAGGAGTGGTGAAAGGCATATAACGAGAAAAGTTATGAGTATGAGGATGGATAAAGGGGTAGGGGACGGCCCAAGAAACTGTGAATGGATTGTGTAAAGAAAGATATGTGTGTGAAAGGTATGAGTACTGAGATGACGAGTGACAGAGATAGATGGAAGAAGAATACATGTTGTGCCGACCACACCTAGAGTGGGGTAAGGGCAGGAAGGTGATGATAGATCCGATAGTTTTAGAACCATCTCACACAGACAGATAGTTCAGATAGTTTCAGAGACATCGTAATTGCAAAAGTAAAGAATTGAATATAATTTTAAAAGCTTAAAAAACCTTGATATTAACTCAGAATCATCCCCTACAGCATGAGCAATATAATGTACCCACTTTAGGACTCTGTCGCATTAACATATTTGACATTTAGTGAGACTTACAGTTCAATTTGTTGCGTAAATGCGTGACTGATAAGTTAGATAACAAACAAAAATGTCTAGGGGTCTTTCTCGACCTAGCTAAAGCCTTCGATACCGTCTCGATACCTACGCTTGTGAACAAACTCGAGAGTATTGGATTAAGAAACTCTGCCCTACAAATTTATAAGGATTTTCTTATTGACCGGTTGCAAAGGGTTAAAATAAATGGTCTTGTCAGTTCGGATGCTAAAGTCACATTCGGGGTTCCGCAAGGAAGTGTTCTTGGTCCAAGTCTCTTTCTTATTTACATTAATGACTTATGTCAAATGTCATTTAGTAAGGGTGAATGTTTTACATACGCCGACGATACGGCTTTGATATTTTATGGGCAGACTTGGAGAGAAGCACAAAAAGCTGCCGAATCAGGCCTCGAACGGGTGTCCGACTGGCTTCACAGAAACCTACTTACCTTAAATATATTGAAATCTACATATATACAATTCCACACTGTTAAATCCCCCCCAGAAGACATAGAGCTTAGAGTCCACTCATGTGAACATAAACAACATGGTCAGTGTGCATGTCTTAAAATAAGTACATCCGATTCAGTTAGATACCTCGGCATTATTTTAGATAATCGACTTGACTGGAAACCTCACATTGTAATGACTACAGC
This sequence comes from Pectinophora gossypiella, assembly GCF_024362695.1. Classification (NCBI taxonomy): domain Eukaryota; kingdom Metazoa; phylum Arthropoda; class Insecta; order Lepidoptera; family Gelechiidae; genus Pectinophora; species Pectinophora gossypiella. The sequence continues at coordinate 1,701,976 of NC_065413.1, forward strand.
CCGTACGCGGAAACTTATTTGGACGTTTAAAAAGCTCCGACATGTTGGAGAACTGGAACTGCTACGTACGGTGTATTTTGCCCTAGTCCAATCTATACTGGGATACTGTATAGTAGCATGGGGAGGAGCTTGTAAAACTACTTTAATACAACTAGAAAGAGCCCAAAGGTCTTTGTTAAAAACGATGACCTTCAAACCATTCAGGTATCCAACTAAATTGCTTTATGAATTTTGTGAATTGTTAACGGTTAGACAGTTATTTATTCTTAATCTAATTGTGCAAAAGCATTCAGGAACTTTATATGACCCAGAAATATGTCGTGGCAAACGTAAAATTCCAAATGTACTTCCCCTTTATTTGACTCGCACTGCCTTTGCAAGACGACAATGTGAATATCTATCGATATACTTGTACAATAAAATCAATAAAAATCTTAATATATATCCACTATCAAGAAATGAATGTAAGTCTAAATTGAAAAAATGGTTGTTATCCTTAAGTTACCACGATACTGAGGACTTGTTCGTTTGAATGTATAAAGCCGGTGCGTAATTAATTTTGAATTATAATTACTAAATAGTAATAATTACTAAAGAGTTTTGTGAGGAAAAATGATTTATATATTATGTACCTTTATATTATTATGGTTATTATATATATATTGTATTATGTTTGTGTAGGTTTACATAAAACTGTATGTAAGTATGTTTAGGTTTAAAATATGATATCGTATTAATAATTACTAGCAACATATATTACTAACCTACCCCCTATGAATGTAAGTTTAATTTAATTTAGTTTTAGATTCTGTTTTTGACTTTCTGTTTTGTATATTTAAATGGGAGAAGCCACTGACCCTTGAAATACAGGTTCTTAGCCTAGTTTAGGGGTCAGAGCCTTCAAAAAATGTATTTTCTATAAGGTCAATAAAGAATTATTATTATTATTATTATTAATTTATCAAAAAAAATAATGTGACATGGTACCAAAGTGTATACATATTAATGCTCGTGAACGTACGAGTACGTACAGGTAGCCATACAAGTACGTATGTGTGTTAGCGTCACCATAACGAATACTGAGGAGGATGATTCAGACCATGATTCTGAGTTGATATGAAGTGGAATTTCCTCTCGTAAAAAAATAGTGTTTATTTAAATTATTCTCAGTTCCATGCTTATGCGACGGAAAATTCCACTTGATATCAACTCAGAATCGTGGTCTGAATCATCCCTCAAAGTTTTCGGTACGATGTCACTAACTTTTAAAGCAACTTAACGTTCTAAAGCAGTACTCACAGAACAAGCTGCAGGTCTATTGTCTTTTCTTCTGGCACAAAAATTAACATCGTTTTTTATCATAATATTGCATTTATAGCCGTGCAATGAAACTCTTTTGACAATGTCTGATGGTTTGTTATTCTGAAACATATATAAACAGCCTATACCTATACGTCTCATTGCTGGGCACAGGCCTCCCCTCAATCAACCGGAGGAGGCAATCCTGACACACCACTTTCGCTTCCACTCTCATCAAAGACTTTAAGCATGCTCAGCGGTTTAGAGTACTTTTGAGCTGGCCTTTCCTTAAAACATAAGGTACCTATCAACATAATTATGCCATCATTATGTATAACTACGGCTTTAAAACTGTACAGGGTAATTTTTTTTTGGCCTGTATAGGATCGAATCCAATACAGACCTAAAACTTTCTTTATTCAGTAGGTAACATAGTTACACTTTGAAATTTGAATATAAACAGCCTATACCTATACGTCTCATTGCTGGGCACAGGCCTCCCCTCAATCAACCGGAGGAGGTCATATCCAAGGGGGGGTTATGGGGGTCATGACCTGGTCCCGGTTACTACTTACTGATATAAGTGAGTAATCGATACATGAGCCGTGTCAACGGCCTTTGGCGGCTCCATAATAAGTTAATAACCCTGACACTAGGGTTGCTGAGGTTGGTAATTCTCCTCACAACCCACACGATAGAAGAAGAAGGACAATTACAAAATGACAGCAGAAGTACTGGTAGTGGTTGCCTGGAAGAAATTGCTTCAGAGCAATAAGGCCGCCCATTTATGCTGTTGCTAAATGTTTTAAAAATGTTTGTATGTTTTGTTTGTGTGCAATAAAGTATATTTGATTTGATCCGATCAAAATCAAAATCGGCGTCAGCAATTATGAAACTAAAAATAATTGTTATTTAAATAAAACTAATAATTTTTATTACTATTATTTACCTCATCCCGTCCTTTGCCCATCAGTACTACATCTCCTTCTTCAAACTTTTGTTTTGAAAGTTCTATAGCTTTAACTTTTCTTGAAAATTTGATCTTTCGGGTCATACGCAATAAAGCTATATCAAATGTATTATCCTTCTTGTAATTGGGATGTATGATGATTCGATTGTATGTATATTTTTTACTATTTTGTTCTGCCTCTCCCCCTACCCAGATTGGTTGCGGATATCTATGAATACTGGAAACAGGACATGCAATATTGTTTAAAAATATCAAGTTTGTGTTCAACTACATACATGTGGGAAACGGAACGTAATCGAGTGAGAGGTGATAGAGTGAAAGAGAGGTGTGATGCGTGGGGGAGGGGATAGAAGAGGAATGGCGGCGAGCCGAGAGTGTGCGAGATTGTTTTATTTTTTATTCTAAATTTAAAATACAAAGAAGCCCGTAAGAGAGATTTTATCATTCGCCCCATTCCTCATGTCGTCGCTGACGTCTCGCTAACTGCACCTTTTGCTACTGTCAATAAGACACTAATTATTTTGGCAAAAAAATGCAGATACGTCAGTTTGCAAAGTCAGCCACGATATAACATACCATGCCTATTTTCCTTTAGGGTAGGAAGAAACCATGGAATTCCACCTACCACCGTGCAATCCTGACACACCACTTTCGCTTCCACTCTCATCAAAGACTTTAAGCATGCTCAGCGGTTTAGAGTACTTTTGAGCTGGCCTTTCCTTAAAACATAATGTACCTATCAACATAATTATGCCATCATTATGTATAACTACAGCTTTAAAACTGTACCGGGTAATTTTTTTTTGGCCTGAGTGGGATCAAATCCAATACAGACCTAAAACTTTCTTTATTCAGTAGGTAAGATAGTTACACTTTGAATCGTCAATTTTACATAACGAACGTCTCATCCGCCTAAAACTACTGCAGCTTCTCACAACCTGTATAGCCGGGGAAAAGAAGCTGCAAGAAAAACCTCGGCACAGGGCCCTAGACGTAGTTTAAAAAAGTAAAAATAAACATAAAATATTGGTATACAATATTTTTGTGTGTGTGTGTGTGTGTGTGTGTGTGTGTGTGTGTGTGTGTGTGTGTGTGTGTGTGTGTGTGTGTGTGTGTGCGTGCGTGCGTGCGTGCGTGCGTGCGTGTGTGTGTGTGTAACAATACCTTGGAATTTTATCAACGCAATGGGCAGCTGTAATTACCCACTGCTGGGATATAATAGCACCTCCACAGCCACGCAGATGCACGAAATATGGATAGTTTGTGATATTTAGTGGATCACCATAGAGAATACGTGCGCTTCTATCTGCACCTAAAACTACAATAAGAAACGTCAAAAACAACATTTTGCTGATTACTTCGTTAGCGTTACATGAAGTGAAGGTTCAAAAAATTTTCGTTAGGTGGCGCTATCCGTATCATAGTCATAGAATAAGGAGTAACATAAAGAACGCATTGTTTTAAGTTTACGCGGTTATTATCATAATTAAAGCACATAATAACGGGTTCTTACCACGTTTAAATGGGGATATGAGACTCCCGATATTTCCCGATAATTATGGATCTACCTACTCCACTCCAATATCATCAGTCATCCCGTGATCATGGCACTTGCAACAGTGTCAAAATATCGGGAGTCTCATATCCCCATTTAAACGCGGTAAGAACCCGTTATTATGTGCTTTAATTATAAAGAACGCAACTTTCCGCTCCCCACCAGCCGCCGAGCTAGGTTTACCTCACCCCCGCTCGGTCTTACTTCAGTCACACCCCGGACACTTCATACAAACAACCTCGTTTTACACAGACACTACACATTGACATAATCGTACACGCGCGTCTCCGTGTGTGACGTCTGACACCATACGATTCAAGTCTAAACTATGTTCGAGGGGGGGAGGTAAACTTAGCCCAGACGCTGGTGGGGCGCGGAGAGTTGTTCTATACGTAATATTATTCCTTATATATATGTATTGTAGTATATTTTGTGTACTTATTCGAATTATCAAATTGGACGCCGAAATTCTTTCGTCTGATACGAATAAAAGCTTTTATCTAAAAATGGACATTAGCTCAGCAAAACGTTGTGTACTTTGCGAAGAAAAACCAAAACAAACATTAATGTAACTCGATCTATTATTAGAGTCAAGATGGCGGGAACAGTGTTTAACGTGTATATCTTTTGAAAAAGAAGAATTTTATTTTTGAGAAAGGTACTTACTAGATTATAATTAAAACACATAATAACGGGTTTTTACCGCGGGAGTCTCATATCCCTGATTTAAAGAAGGTAAGAACCTGTTATTATGTGTTTTAATTATGATAATAACCGCGTAAACTTAAAACAATGTACTTACTAGATTTTTTGGTTAAGATAACAAATAGTAGTGGATTGGTAGTATTATCTAACAGTATGCAATTTCCATTTTTCCAATTGGTCCCGCCATGTTGACGCATGAATTAATATCAATGAGATATTGAAATTATATTTTCAAACAGAAAAGTATTACCTGCCTTACCAGGAAAACTGGCTTCAAACAATCTGTGTAGAAAATAATTAAACAAAGCACCAATTATTAAACTACCGATAAGTGCCGACATCTTACGCTTAGTATTGGTGTATGGGTACTAAATTAGGAATGTCTTCAACTGACATATACCTACTAAGTAATAAAGACATAATTTATTGCGTGCTAAATTTTGTTATTTACCTAGGAATGTCTGTGAGGAAAACAACTTAACACGATTAAGTAATCAATGGCGTACTTTCCAGGCATCATCATCAATTGAAGAGCCACGCTCTTGTCGGTGCAGCATTGTCCATGCTACTTTTTTAGGGAAAAATAGGGCAGTGGCTTCCCTCTTGCCTACCGCCCCGCAGTACTCTGTCTGACGCAAGTGGGATGGCGCCCAGAGTAGTCTATTACAAAGCCATACTAGGACTCCTGTCCTCCGCCTCTGTATAATAATTCTCACGCTACGTTCCCCAAAAATAATATAGATGATGATATGATGATGAGATCTATATTATATATATATATATATAATACTTATTTTCTCATTACTCGGGTACATAAATATTCAAAATTACAAAAAGTAAATAACTATTGCTTGATATTTGGATCACATGTATAGAATTATGTTACCACCTATATTGCTTCTCTTTATTGTGATCAGAATAATAATGGGTGGAAGATGTAATTGTTCCTGGATGTAATAAAAAGAGTCATCATTTATACCCAAAAAGAAAGATGAAAGATGCATGTCTGTTATCCATGAAGGTTAAAAGAAAGAAAATCTTTACACAGCCATCTATTTTGTTTTTGAGGAACGCGGCTTGGAAAGTGCCTCATTCGTGTGTAAACATAATGGGTGACTTTAGATGCTGTAACGGCATACTCTTCTACTTCAGACTTTAAGCAGTCAATCGTTACTAAGCCAGCTTCTCTTCTATGGTTCACCTACACACACACACGCACGCACGCACGCACGCACGCACGCACGCACGCACGCACGCACGCACACACACACACACACACACACACACACACACACACACACACACACACACTGTCTCTTCTCTTCTTTTTTTTTCCTTTGGCATCCTCTTTATATTTTATTAGGTATGTAATTATGTGGATAGTAATTGGTCTTACATATTGTAAATGAAATCATACATTGTACAATTAGATATAAGACTGTTGTTGTCCCAAATAAAATAAAATAAAAATGGTGTGGGTTGTGAGGTGGATTACCAACCTAAATTGTAGCATTGACAGCGACTGTTCGAACGGCGATTCTCGCAGACTCGCCGTAGCGGGAGTCAGTGGCTTGACATCTCGTCTGTCATTTGCATGTACAGTACAAAACACAATTTTAATCACGCTACACACAATATTTTTCAGTAAGTAGTAACCGGGACTAACGGCTTAACTGCTTGGACTAAGCATGTCAGGAGTCTTAGCCGGCTCAATGGTAACAATAGTAACTCTATCAGAGTTGGTGGGGTCGGACATTAATTTGACAGAAGAAAAAGAATTACTACATTTCATTAATTATGACTGTCATCTCTAAAACGGAATATGGGCGTGAGTTTGTACACATAAAGATAACACCTATTTCCTGTCGGGGTAGGCATAGATCATGGACCGGCGGCTCAATAGTAATCTTGACACCAGGGTTTAATAAAACACAGGCTTTAACAATTAAAAAACAAATCTAAAATTCTAACCGCAAAAACCGAAATCCACGCGGACAAAGTCGCGGGCGGCCGCTAGTTATCCATAAAACTTACCAATTAACGTGTAACCTACAGCAATATTATGCAAATAATTCAAAGTAAGTACTTAATAATCGTTGTAATTACCGAGTTATCTTATCATGTTACACATAAATTGCGCAAATATACATTATTTAACGGTAACATACCGTTAAAGGCAAGCGCACAGGAAAATATATAAAAAAGACAAGGACAGACAGATGCAACTCACGGTCAAAATCCCTATTAAAGAAAGAGACAAACACACTTGAAAACTAGTTGCAGTTGCACCAACATTTGGCATTTACGAATATTACGCAATTCCAACAATATTACATACGTACGTAAATTGATAACCTCCTTTTTTGAAGTCGGTTAAAAGGGCATTGTAACATTTCACTATGGAGGCTGGCATAGCCTGGTGGCGCCACCTAGCGGATTTTTTAAAACTGCGGCGCACGATGAAACCTGTGCATATCGATAGGGGGCACTTTTCTGCACAAAAAAGCTTTAATGAACCTAAGCTCTAAAGCGTCACGTTTTCAAGATATTTAGCTTGAAAGTTCCGAAAAGTGTTGTATGAACAAATCGATTTTACTTTTATATGCAATTGGAATATAGTGACTAAGTGATTATGCATGGAATATTAGTGTTTAATATACCACATATTTACTTTATTGAAAAATAAATAAATAGAAAATAGATAAAATAAATATCTATAACTTACTTTTATGTGTAACTTAAAAGAAATCCAGAAACGAGTCGTGAGATGTACAGCTCATGACTTATTCTCATGGCAATCACGCTCAAAGTTATTTGCTATGATTGTCTAACAATTTCACACTTTTTGAGTTTTTATGTTTATTCAATGAAAGGCAGCTTAAATGTCTAATCACAGTGAAAGCAGGTGGGGTGTGAAAATTCGCTTTTAGGACTACTTTACAGCAGTGTATGGAACATACCTAGTTCGTATAGACACACCAATGGGGTGTGTGCCTTCAATGCAACGGGACCTTAAGCTGTTTAGTTCATAACAATCATATTACATGAATTTTCTTAGTTGTGTTTTTATAAGTATGAAATAAAACATCGTAAAAGTAGTCATATAGTTATTTATATTTTGCTTAAAAACGAAATCAATACTAATTGTTATTGAATACATACAGTGTATACAGGGTGTTAGTGACATCGTAACGAAAACTTTGAGGGGTGATTGAGGCCATGATTCTGAGATGATATCAAGTGGAATTTTCCGTCGCAAAAGTATGGAACGAAAAATAATTGAAAAAGACACAAAAATTTTCATGAATATTCAGACTGAAAATTCCACTTGATATCAACTCAGAATCATGGTCTGAACCATCCCCCTCAGTATTCGTTACGTTGTCACTAATACCCATACCTACTTGTATGGCTACTGTATGTACTTGTGTGGGGTGTAAGTGACATCGTAACGAATACTGAGGGGGATGATTCAGCTGATTATTCTGAGTTAATATCAAGTGGAATTTTCCATCGCAAAAGTATAGAATTGAAAATAATTTTAAAAAACTAAAAAAAATCATGAATTTTGCGACGAAAAATTCGACCTGATATTAATTCAGAATCATGGTCTGAATCATCCCCCTGAGTATTCGTTACGATGCGATGTCACTAACACCCTGTATACTTATAACAAATAGGCTTTTTTTATACAAATTCGTACCTATTACGATAATGAATATCAGTCTTCTTGAATAATCAATCTTCTTCTTCATCAGAAATAATAACTTGATCTAAAAAGGCAGCAGGGGGTTGAATTTCTTGGTGCCGAGCCCATCCCTTAAACCAAACTATGCACATGACATGAGCACAGCACCCGAGTGTCCGTTTTCCAACTATACAGCTGCAATAGTGACCGACAAGTTTATTTCTGTTTTTCAAACTATTATTTAGCAAGATATATACAAAATAAATTCTGTTGCTCTGGTGCCTCGAGAGTATTTTAGCTCTTGTCAGCCAAGGATCACAAACTACTATGTTGTATTGATTTAAATTATAGTCAACTTCAAAATCTTCATACACTTCAATGAAAAACGTTCCGTTTTCTTTTAGGTGTTCGCCATAGTAGCTTCTTGCCTGCGTCACTTGATACGGCCCCAGAGACATTATCAACAGATCCTCATATGATAAGATGGGAAACTGTTGAAAGCCTTCACTTGAGTTTATAGCTTGGAAAGCGGCTCTGCGTTGATTGAAATTGTTTTGTATTACAAACTCGCACAGATAGTTTGGGGCGTCGTGCTTAAGGTATTCGTTGATTATTTCATTTACGAGTGGGTGATCTGTCACCCATTTTCCGAAGGCATTTATTAGGGCGCAAGCAATCCTCACTTCCTCTTTTAAATGTGGCATATTCGGTATTGCGTAGTTATCTGGAAACGATAAGAATACTGTTCCATCAATAATGAAGTAAGTACGTCACATTTAGACTGCGTTTCCACCAGTAACATGCTAGATGCTACGTTGCATATCCTACAATCGGGTTCATTGTGCCGATCAGAATCAGACCCAATTATCTGATTGGTGGATATTAAACCTAGCAACGTAGCACATGTCAGATGAAAAAAAGCCTTACCGATGCTTACCGTTGTGCTTGCATTAATATGAACTGATTAATCTCTACTGTTACAAAAAAATGCAAATATCATTTATTATACATAATTAAGTGGTAATAGGTGGCTATAAAATCTATTGAAAGCGTAAGTCTGGTACACAAGTGATACGCTTGGCGTAAGAGCTATCTCTGGCTAATTATAATAGAGATAAGTTGACGACTTTCTGTTAAAAATGTTTTGCGTTGATTACACTTCGTCTAAGACGCTACATAATGAGAGCTTCGATAAAGTAGGATATATTATTTCCATACACGAATTTTATTCATATGACATTTCGATTATGAAAAGCACGATTGAGAAACGAGCCGAATTATACATTGTCATTTTATGTATTATACTGACCAGGGACTATAATATAGATACCAGATACACTGCATACTGAGATTTTTAATTTTTGCAATGTTCAAATAAGATTACTTAGCTCTCGATCGTCAAATAAGTGGCGAGCATAATTCAGGATGTTCGGGTGCCTAGCAATATAATCTTCAGTTGTCAAGTAAGACTGTATAGGACGCCGAGATCTTCGGCGCGGGCCACGAACAGTGCTTACACCACAACAAAAAACATTGCCTGGCACCAACATGAATGGACATCTTGCCAAGACAACAACAACAAATTCAACAATAACACTAACAAAGTCAACAAAAATACTAACAAACTCAAGAGGAATATTAACAAACTCAACAGTGGTAACAAATATAACAGAATGAACAGGATAGAGTCTCAGAAGAGAGAAAAGCGCGTGCGCACGTTTAAGATGAAAGTGGCAAACTGACTGAAAGTTCACCCGGCTGTCAATCGTCCTATTGTATTTATTGTATGATGTTGTCTCACTCACACTTATTGTATGGCTATTCGCTATCCTTGTTGATTCCGCCGAAATATAGAAATTCGTGCAACTTTAAACAAAGGACCTCCATTTTCGTAGTTCCTGGAATTAAACGAGAAAGCAAAATGGCAGTTAATAAGTACACCATTTTGTTTCTCTTACACAGATTTCTTAAACTTCGAGAATTCTGCTTTTTAACGAGTACTAATGATGCCGCAATAAACGCATTGCGTATATAAAAATGTAAACTTTATTTTATATTTCATTAGATCCTGTCGTTGTGTCAAGTAAAATCAAGTTAAGGAGTAAATGACGCCTATATCATACATAACACAAACTGATAAACTCAGTTTGCAATTAGTAACCTTAGATAAGGTGTGCACAGTTAAGTACCTATGTAATGTAGCAAAGACAAAAACCATTAATGTTGTTGCAAGTATTTATTAATTTCATTTTTTCAATAAGATAAATATGTTGTATATTAAATAATGTTTCATGTATAATCAATCACTTTGTCACTATATTACGATTGTATATAGATAAAGAGTAAAATCGATTTATCCATACGATACTTTTCGTAACTTTCAAGCTAGATATCTTGAAAACGTGACACTTTAGAGCATAGGTCCATTAAAGCTTTTTTGTTCAGACAAGTGTCCCCTATCGATTTGCACAGGTTTCATCGTGCGCCGCAGTTTTAAAAAATCCGCTAGGTGGCGCCACTGAGATATGCCAGAAAGGTTCATAGCCCTTTAAGATATATCTCTAACATTTAATCTATCATCATTATCATTTTCCTAGCTTTATCCCGTTTTTCAGAGGGTCCGCTTAACTAAACTAAAGATTTGACAGGTCCGGTTTTTTACAGAAACGTTTGCCTGTCTGACCTTTCAACCCGCGAAAGGAAAACCAGCCCAATACAGGTTAGGTCACATATATATTCACACACACACACATTACACACACACACACACACACACACACACACACACACACACACACACACACACACACACACACACACACACATTCATATTTCACATTCATTCATTGTCACATATATATTTGTACGCCGACTGGCAGATCACAGCGCTCTAACCTATATATATATATATGTATAACAACCTACTCTACCTGTGTTTCACAAATAAATCAATTTGTATTTGTATACTTCCGATAAGTATTTCTTGGGAATGTGGGTTTCCTCACGTAGTTTTCTTTCATCGCTGAACTCATCATAATCATTAAGGATACTAACATGAATTCGTATAAAATCGAACATTTTCCCTGGTGCGCCGCGTACGGGACAGCCCCAACCTTGCTCTCTGTTCGATTGTGGATGAGAGCCCCTATTTGCGTCGCTGCAGTGGGCTGCACGCGCCCATATGTATTATAAGTTTTTGATATTGTATGTTATTTTTATTTTATACTAACACTAGAAAAAAGTCATTTACTAATACATATGAGTCAAAGTCACAAATACGTATGAGTCAACAGCCTCCGTGGTCTAGTGATTAGAGCGTCAGTCTCACGATCTGGAGGTCCGGGTTCGATTCCCGATGGGGACATGGTGCGAAATCACCTTGTGAGACTGTTCTTTGTTTGGTAAGGACTTTTCAGGCTTGAATCACCTGGTTGTCTGAAAAAGAAAGATGATTCCGTGCTTCGGAGGGCACGTTAAGCTGTTGGTCCCGGCTATTAGCCGTAAAAACACCTTCACCGACCCGCAGTGGAGCGTGGTGGAGTATGCTCCATATCCCCTCCGGTTGATTGAGGGGAGGCCTGTGCCCAGCAGTGGGACGTATATAGATTGTTTATGTATGAGTTAATGGTTATTTATTTTTTTATTTTTTTTTACTGATTTAGGCCCGAGTTGAGATTCGAATCTGAGCCATGAAAAAACAACAATATTATTGTTATTATTATTTATTGAAACATAAACACTGTCATGTATTAAAAAAAAAACCATTTGAAACATATTCTAGTTCTAAATTTAAACAATCACAGATTGTATCCAACGAACATAATTAGCGATATTTGTGAAGAAGTACAGTCTATAACAATTGGGACCATAGTTCCCATACTGATGTATGTATGAGGAGATACCATACAATGTATCGTTTTGCACCATTGGCCCAGCTGTATTTTCCTGCAAAAAAGGTAAACTTTATTTGTAAGTCAGTTCTCTTAATAATTTTATTCTACAGTCCTTAACTTGGTAAGTATTACTTAGTACTGTCAGTTCTATATTTTTGCGACGGGATTGCAGTATCGGCGTCCGAAGGACGGTATATACGATCCCGACGACCCGATTACTCTAGCCATAGAGGCAGCCAATCAGCTCGCGACACCAAACACTTCAGGGCCCCGATTCCGACCCCGCCGGCTTGGTCGACGATTTCCCTCATTCAGCGCTTATTGCTATCGACCCACTAGGGTCGATTAATTCTTTCAAATATTTTTCCTCTCAGACGACGCCCTGAGCCGAGGTTCGCGCCCAACTGGGCACCCTCAGGCCTGTTGTCTTAAACGTTGTACCGGTTGAGAGCCTTCAGCGCTCCCCATTTGTCCGGCCAAGTAGTTAATGCCATCTGCGGCAAATCTACAATAAGTCACGTCAAAAAAAGAAATGCGACGGGAAATTCCATTTGATATTAACTCAGAGTCATGGTCTGAATCATCCCCCTCAGTAATCGTTACGATGTCACTAACACCCTGTTTATGTTTATTTTTATATACCTCGGTTGCCTTAGTTGAGGTTAATACTCACAGCACAGGGCCCGGGAGGAACTGCTACCTCCTTGGTACAAATGCTGACGGTCTCAAACAGTCTCAGTTGAGGTCTGATGAAGCCTCGCTGTGAGGGGTCGAAGTAACCCAGGCATCGCTCTCCGAACATCTGGGTTACGTTCCGTTTCATCAGGGTGTTGTGGTCAGTCTGTAACAGGACGGTTACGGAAGTATAGACGAGAGGGTGACAAAGTTGTCAAGCCAAATCGTGAATGCCTTTTTAAGGCCCAATTGGGTAGTTTACACGATTAGTCGGGCGGTGTAATGATTACGAATGGTGGTGAATGATTTTGAGCTACGTTTTCTTTACAATTAATATACCTATCATCATCATCAATAATTTAAGAGCCACGCTCTTGTCGGTGTAGCATGCTCCATGCTACTTTTTACGGAAAATAGAGCAGTGATTTCCCTCTTGTAGCAACCGTTAGTAGAACGCTTGCCTCTCACTTTGAGGTTACAGGTTCGAATTCAGTACAGGCCTAAACCAAAGATTGTCGAATTGGTTTTAGAATTCATGTTTGGATCATAAATGATTATCACGTGCTCAGCGGTGAAGGAAAACATCGTGAGGAAACCCACATTCTCGAGAAATGTATTTTCAGAGTATTGGGCTGGTTGTCCCGTCGCGGGTTGGAAGGTCAGACAGGCAGTCGCTTCTGAAAAAAACCGGACCTGTAAAATTTTCAGGTTAGGTAAGCGGACCCTGTGAAAAACGGGATAATGCTAGGGAGATTGATGATGATGATGATGAGATGAAACGATTGATGAATGTGGAGGAAGCAAGAGAAGTATGTCAGGATCGAAGCAAATGGAATTCCATAGTCTCTGCTTAATAGAGAAGGTGCAGGTCGTGTCGTATCGGGAGGTGAAGGTTTTGGCGGGAAGAAGAGAGGAATGGCAATTACTCCACCGACAAAAGCGGAGCTCTTAAATAGAGAGAGAGAGAGAGTCTCTGCTTACCCCGGTGGGAAATAGGCGTGAGTTTATGTATGCCAAATTCAAATTCAAAAATATCTTTATTCAGTAGGTAACATACACAAATGTATGTGTGTACCTTACCTTGTGAACAAAAACAGCAGGAACATTTGAACTCATTCTTCCTTTAGGTAATTCCACTGGTTTTACATCATCATTTAAAGTCAAAGGTTCAGCCAGTCTTATCAGAGCAATATCGTTGATAGGCGCTATTCCAGCTAGCCACTTGAACTGTGGATGTTTCACTATTTTACTGTAGTTCAAAACCTTCGTTTCTGAACTGCTCCTTTGCATCGTTACGTTGTTGCTGAAACAAATAAAATTAATGTAGGTACGGTCACGTAATTTGTATACACTTTGCAACCCTGTCACATTAACTTTTTTGACAGTTTAAACCGTAAGCCTCATTAAATGTCAGATATGATTGTGCGACAGGGTTCTAAAGTGGGTACATGATATTGCTCGTGAGGGGTCTACTCGTGATAGCGCAGATGGAAGAACGCTCGACTCTCTCTGTGAGGTCGCTGGTTTGAATTCCAACACGGGCCTTAACCAAATGATTTTCGAATTTGCTTTTGAATTCATACATCTTAAATGTTTATCACGTGCTCAGTGGTGAAGGAGGTCTGCCTTTTAAAGCTTCGCTGTGAGGGGTCGAATTAACCGAGACAGCGCTCTCCGAACATCTGGGTTACGTTGCGTTTCATCAGGGTGTTGTTGTGTTGTATTTGCGAAAGGCGAAAAGGTCGTGAGGAAACCCACATTCCCGAGAAATGCGTTTCGTAGGTATGTGCGCTAGATTTTCCTTTGCGACCACTTCAGGATCCCGATACAGATCCCGCAGGCGGGATCGACGATTTCCCCCATTCACCGCTTATCGCTATCGGCCCACTAGGGTCGATTAGTTCTTTCAAATACAATCCCAACGGCACCCTCAGAACTGGGGCCTGTTTAGTAAAACTTACCATTGTAAATTACAATGACAATTTGATGTACATTGCGGAGTGGGTGATCACGAATATTTTGCAGTTTCATATTAGCTACGTAATGAACACCAAATTGTCGTTGTAATTTACAATTGTAAGTTTTATGAAACAGGCCCCTGGTGTCTTAAATTGTTGTACAGAGTGGGAGGGCTCAGCCAAATAGTTAATGCTCTCTGAGGCAAAATACTGATCGGTGACAACGGTTAAAGGTTAGTGAGGTCTGTCATCGATCTTCCAACCCACAAAAGAAGATGATGAAGCAATAGGAAATTGACTTACGATTTTCGCAAACAATGTGCGGCGGTTACCAGCCATCGATCAGATATGATGGTAGCGCTGCAAGGTCCCAATGATGCGAGGTATGGGAACTCGGTTGCATTGGAATCTGAAATTTGTATTTTATATTCAACTATGAGGAAGTGGCGTTTACTGATAAGATTCGTGTTAAACCACCATAATGTAATGATGCGGGCGAAAAATAATTATATAATATTTGCACACTTGCTTGCAGCTTGAATATATGCACTGTTTACTTAGAATAAGATCTGAAATTTGTATTCTTGCAAATAAATGAATTAACATTATAACAAAAGTTCATTTATTTGATCAAAAATAAGATGATTCCGTGTTTCAGAAGACGCGGTATAGCGTTAAAAGTTATCTAAGTGAGGTACTATTTCATTTTATTTGGGTAGCTTACAGCCTCTTTTACAAATTGGATACTTATAAATACAAACAAATGTGAATAAAAAGCCACCACCAGTGAATATGTATGTAGCGTTATTATAAGTAATAACATAACACAAGACGACTATATCACAATTGGGGTAGTCAGAGGCACATCTATCGCAAGATGAAGTAAGTACCCATACCTCACCGGACTTTCTGTTAGGCTAATGGTGATAGGCGGTGAGTCGTATCGCCGCCTATAATGGTCGAGTCACACTAATGTCACGACTTTATACAAAACACCTCGTTTTACACAGACGCTACATATCAACGCTTTTGTTTGTATGACGTCTGGCGCCCACACGATTGAGGCCGAGGGGGTGAGGTAAACCTCAGCTCAGCTACTGCGCACTGATGGGGAGCGGAGAGTTGCTGTTCTATTCGTAGTATTATTCCTTACTCTTTAGTAAGGCGTATGCCAGCCATCGTCTGACAGCGCGGTGTTCCGTACGGATTACATACAAATTAATGCGGTTATAAACCGCTTCACTGCTAATCGCCCCGATTTGTGGAGCCGCGCGAGATTTGCCTTAAAATTAAATTATTTTTTTACCATTATTTTGGCCGAATGCTGGTGTAGTAACGGAAAAAATAAGAGCTATCCAAATTAAATACATGCTACGTTTTTAGCGATTTTACTTCGGGTGGCATGTACAACTTGACCGAACAAATGGGGTGGATTGAAGTCTCACTAGTTTTAAACTACGACATACATGTAAGAACAACGGTTCTTTTATACTACATCGCATTACATGCGGGTGACATAGCTAGCAAATATTTTTCAAAAGAAAAAATGAACATGTATTTTCCTGTTTTGTAATAAATATTTCTGTTTATTGCTGTTATTAAGGCGATGTGTTTTTGGGGCACAGTAGTGGCCTCGCCAAGTCTAGGAGCCTTTTTGTTTTTTAAACTATCGCCGTACGTATTTAGCACTATCATAGAATTGTTTTTCGGTTTGTATACTTTGGATCTATTAGTAAATCGTTTTCGTTTAAGAACAATAGTAAAGCAATAGTAAAGATGTATTTTCATGCTACACTGCAGTCTGTACCTACGTGTGTATATATACGTCCTCTATCGACGATTATTTAGAAGAAATCTCTTTTGGCGATAATACTTTTTTTGGGTTTTAGTTTTTCCTTGTAATGAAGTGTTAATTCATTCATTCATCACTTTATGCAGTCATTATGCATAGTCAAGGAGCTTTATGGATGGCTGTCCTCCGCCAGAGGGCGCCGTGAAGTAAACATTGGCTCCGTATAATTTTAAATTCTAAAATAGTTTAATCGCGTTTTTTACGTGGATTTTAGTTGTAATGTGTTAAAAACTGTCTAAATAATATGTGTGAATGTTAGTGATTAAAATAAGTTTGATGTGCGAAAGATATTTAAATTTTAAAATGACTGACATATTTTGTACTATAATAACAAAATTAACAATATATTTCGTTATTTTGTTGATAATAAATGTTCAATTACATAATTGAAGTGAAATAGACACAAAAGTATAAACTAATTAATATAATTACAGTGCTAATTTTTAAATTTATACTTATAACGTACAGTAATAAAACAGTGCGTGTGTACTCGGGAAACTTCGGATATAGTCGAGTATTTTCGTTGATGAAATACTAGGCATGTACGTGCGTAACAAGTGACTTACAATTTCACGCTCTCTGTTATCGGATAAATGGCTCAGCGGTAGAGGCGACGACTACAGACGCAGAAGACGCGGTTTCGAACCTCCCACAACACATCACACTTTTTGTATTTTTAATTTTATTTTAACTGTTTTAAATCCAATAATCCGAAGATGCCTCCAAAAACACTGAGTAATACTTGCACAAAGTGTAAAAAGAAATGCGCTAGAAATGAAGTAATACAATGCTTTATTTGTAATAAACTCTTGTGTCTAGATGGTTGCTCCAACGTGTCTTATCGAAGATTTATTCTTATGGAAATTGACAAGCGTGCTAAATGGAAATGTACACAATGTATAAAAAAAGCAAGTACTCCTATGGCTTTAAAGAAATCGAAAGCGTTAATAAAGGGAATTCCGATGTTACAATCAGATTCAAGTACCCCCGCATCTAAATCAGCCACCACCCCCACCACCGAGACAAAGTCTGAAGATCCATCACACGACTCACCATCGATGTGTGACAACGTTACTAGACGAAAACGGGACAAGGTACAAGTAAATATTCCGATTCAAAACTCATTTGGTTCATTATCTGATGAAATTGAAAGTATGGATTCTGAGAGCGAAGACGATGTCACTCCTCCCACTACAACTACATTACGTAAATCACAGAGAAGAAGCTGTCCAGAATTGAATACAATAATATACAATAATACATTGGAAGAATTTAAAGAGAAAGTATATAATTTGCAGATGAAATTTGAATCAGCTGAGAATACAATAAAGGAATTAATTTCTGAAAACTGTGCCCTGAAATTACAGATATTGCAATTTGAAAATAAATACAATAGCTTATCAAACTCTTATCAGCCCTCTATAAATCAATCCAAGAATATTTGCGATGAAAAGTTATACGTTTCTGCGCCACAGTCATCAATGCGAACTTGTAATAAAAAAGTTTACTCGCCTCCCCCCCTGCCAACTAAGGTGCTACCGACTCTTACTGGTCAGCGAAGGATAGTTCTGCTCGCCGATGAAACGGGACGAAACATGCGCAATATTCTAGGTAGCCTGTTGGGTGAGGTCTACACTATAACATCCACTATAAAACCTTTTGCCACCATTTCAAGTGTATTAACAACGGACGTGATATCAATGTGCAAATGCTTCACAAGAAAAGACTATATAATTGTGCTAGCAGGGAAACATGATCGAAACCCTCATGATTTCCACACTATATTAAATAATTTTGTAAATATCCTTTCTAACACGAATGTATTAGTTGCCTTACAAGACGAGACTAATAGTTTTGCAAGATTTAAAAATGCAACACTAAAACAAATATGTTCCAAATATCTTCATGTACAACTGTCTGACTTATACTATATAAAAAAGAGTCAAATAGATAAGCTGAATTCGTGTAGAGCTTTTGTACGTGATATTATGAAGTTAAATTATGACAATGTAAAATACTTTCCAACAACAGTGTGCGATTCATTGAAATCTTGCAAAAATATTTCAACACAAACTGAAAATATTCATTGTAAGCCAACAAATAATGTAGATGTATGCAAGGTAAATATTGTAAATAAGCCTGATTTGTCTCTCGGAAATAAAAATGAGCTTTTTCGTCCATAAAAGGGAACTTAGCACTAAAAAAATTCAAGTTTTTCACCAGAACATTCAAGGCGTTTTAAGTAAGTTAGAATTGTTAGAATCGTATATTGAAGAAATGAAAGATAATAATAATATAATCGATATCTTATGCCTCTCAGAAACTTTTGTTAAACAAAATAGTGAAAGTAACATCAAATTAAATAATTTTAAATTAGCATCTTCCTTCTCTAGAAAAAATAAAAAGAGGGGTGGAGTCTGCATATTTGTAAAACACTTTTATGAGGCAAGATCAATTCCGCTATGTAATGAATTGTCTATCGAAAAACTTTTTGAATGTTGTGGTGTGGACTTACCACAGCTTAAAACTTCAGTCATTTGTATATACAGAATACCACGTAATAGTAAACATAATTTGGAGGTGTTCTTTAATCAGCTTGACTTACTTTTAGATAATCTGACTAAACGTAAGAGAAAAATTATATTAGCTGGCGATATAAACATAAACACAATGGATATAGATCAAAAAAATCACATTAATAATTTAAAAAATATTCTTATTAATTACAATATAAAATTTCATAATACTACTATCCCCACAAGACTTAATGCATGTATTGACCATATAGCCAGTAACATAAATGACGCTGTATGTATTATAAATAAAGCTGAACTTTCCGATCATGACACTTGTCAAATTTTACAATTTACATGTACTAATATTGAATCACAGCTCAAATTTTGGTACATTAAAGTTAGAGATTATAATAACGAAAACATTCAAAAATTTTCTGAATGTTTGTCAGCTCTCTCATGGACAGAGACATATCGCGAGCCCAATTTAGAAACGGCATTCAATGATTTCTATGATTTGTTCTGTCTTATATACAATCTCTGTTTTCCTCTCAAAAGAATAAAATGTAAAATTAACATCAATTTAAAGTCTAAATGGCTTACTCAAGGTATCAAAAAATCTTGCATAAGAAAAAGGCATTTAAGATCTTTATATCATAGGACTCGAAATGTTGATACCAAATCTCATTATAAGAGATATTCAAAACTACTCAAATCATGTATTATTAAATCACAACGATTTCAGAATAACAAATTACTACATAACGCTAAAAATAAAAATAAAGCCACATGGAATATAATTAAGAATAAAGATGAAAATACAAGGGGTCCTTCGAATATAGAGTATGTGATTAATAATAATACGATAATAAAAGACCCTCAATTAATTGCAAATACATTCAATGATTATTTTATTAATTTGGCTGATAACTCTTGTAGCAACAAACAAAATGAAAACGTCGTTCCGTTGGAACAAAATAGTATATTTCTAGCGCCCTGCAACGAGAAAGAAATATTGGAAATAATTCGATCTTTGAATAATACCAAAGCCGTAGGTCACGATTGTATTTCAACTCCAATAATTAAATATTGCGCTCTCCTATTGGCGCCTGTATTATGTCATTTAATTAACGAGTCTTTGATGCAAGGCATATTCCCTTCTAAATTAAAAATCTCCATTATAAAACCACTTTATAAGAAAAATGATAGGCACGATTTGAAAAACTACCGTCCCATAACTCTGGTTTCAGTGATATCAAAAATATTCGAAAAAGTTATGCATGTCAGGATTACAAAATTTATGGACAAATATGAAATTATAAATAACGAACAAAATGGTTTCCGGAAGAACAGATCTACTAGCTTAACTTGCTACTCGCTTATTCAAAAGGTAACTGAATTAATAGACATTAAAAGGCCAGTAGTCGCTGTGTTTTTCGATCTGTCAAAAGCGTTTGATTTTGTCAATCACAATATATTACTCTCAAAATGCGAAAAGTACGGAATTAGAGGACCTGCTTGGGAATGGCTCAAAAGCTACTTATCTGATCGCCGACAATGTGTAGAATTAAACAGGCTAAACGACAAAAATGAGATGATATCCTATAGATCACAGTACAAAAACACCTTTTTCGGTGTTCCACAAGGTAGCATTTTAGGTCCACTATTATTTATCATATATATTAATGACCTACCTAAGGTTACAACACACAAAACCATTTTGTATGCAGATGATATTTCCGTTGTTATCCCACACGATCCTAGATTTATATTCTCAGATTTGATAAATGATACAATAGAAAAAATAAACAAATGGACAGAATGCAATAATTTAAATATTAATATTGATAAAACCAGTTATATTCAATTTAGTAATCATAAGGCTCAGCGTTTTCACTTTGATATAAAATGTAAAGGTCAGGTGGTGCAACAAACTGATCAGACTAAGTTTATGGGACTTTATTTAGATCAACACTGCAATTGGAAAAATCACATTGAACAAATTTGCAATAGGCTTGGAAAGTTTACATTTGCTTTGAAGTGTCTTAGACGTACTACGGGCCTCAATGCTGCTCTTACCGCTTATCATGGCTACGTTGCTTGTGTTTTAAGATATGGCCTCGTTCTGTGGGGGAATTCAACTGACATTGAAAAAGTTTTCATCACTCAAAAGAAATGTATCAGAGCCATTATTGGAGTTGGACCGCTGGAAAGTTGCCGTCCATTGTTTAAACAATTACGCATCCTTACATTAACATGTTTATACATCTATGAGGTGGGTGTCTTTGTCAGAGCGAATCGACACCTTTTCCCATTAAGACCAAAGCACGACACTAGATTGCGACCAAGGGATCCAACGCTATTACAGAAGCCAAACTGTAACAGCGCTTTCTACAGTAAAAGTTGTCATATAATGTCCGTACAAAGGGTATAGCGAGGTAAGGAAGACGAAATGGCCCCCATGGCCCATGACGGAATTATCATTTGTACTGGTATTGGCACTCTAAAAGAATACGAAATGTAAGGTCGTTGACCCCTGACCTTGACCTGTCTTTGAGATATTCGAGAAAGTTCGTACGCGCGCCGAGTTTTTTCAAAATTTTTTTTCCGAAAAACTATAAAAGCTAGAAGGATGGGACCAATTGCGTATAATTAGGGATACTTTGAAAAATATTCTGTATTTTTTTCAGAGTTCTGGTGAAATGACAACTGTGCAAAATAATTAAACAAAATATAAATATATTTTTTTAGTACTGTTCTATTATGTTTACCGCGCCAAAAAAAATATATTATACTCTTTGATTTATATACTTACACCACACAAAAACTGATTAAAATCAAAGAGGCGCTTCTTGAGTAATTATGAATTTACTTAGTGTGCGTACGGCTGGTAGGAACTAATTAAAGAGGTCGTTTTTAGATTAATTATTATAATTACATGTTAAACATAATTTTAATCATCATCATCACTATTTTCATTTATTACAACATTGACTGCATCATTTGAAAATATTTTCGACAGAATTTCAGCAGGACGTAAAATGCGAGATAGATATCTCGCATGAGCTAAGTAATATAATTATTACACTTGCGGCATATGAAAATCGACTTGCGAAAATCGTATTTTGGGCAAAAGAAAACCCATTTATGCAAACCGTTTACAATTTGTACTACGAACTAGAGTTTTAAGTTTAGCATCCTGTAGCACTTTCTTCATAATAGTGGCATCATTTTCCGTACCATAAATTGGCCCAGCAAAATCAACTATAAACCCGTTCGTAGTACAGATTGTAAACAGTTTGCATAAATGGGTTTTCTTTTGCCCAAAATACGATTTTCGCAAGTCGATTTTCATATATCGCAAGTGTAATAATTATATTATTTAGCTCATGCGAGATATCTATCTCGCATTTTACGTCCTGCTGAAATTCTGTCGAAAATATTTTCAAATGATGCAATCAATGTTGTAATAAATGAAAATAGTGATGATGATGATTAAAATTCTGTTTAACATGTAATTATAATAATTAATCTAAAAACGACCTCTTTAATTAGTTCCTACCAGCTGTACGCACACTAAGTAAATTCATAATTACTCAAGAAGCGCCTCTTTGATTTTGATCAGTTTTTGTGTGGTGTAAGTATATAAATCAAAGAGTATTATATATTTTTTTTGGCGCGGTAAACATAATAGAACAGTACTAAAAAAATATATTTATATTTTGTTTAATTATTTTGCACAGTTGTCATTTCACCAGAACTCTGAAAAAAATACAGAATATTTTTCAAAGTATCCCTAATTATACGCAATTGGTCCCATCCTTCTAGCTTTTATAGATTTTCGGAAAAAAAATTTTGAAAAAACTCGGCGCGCGTACGAACTTTCTCGAATATCTCAAAGACAGGTCAAGGTCAGGGGTCAACGACCTTACATTTCGTATTCTTTTAGAGTGCCAATACCAATACAAATGATAATTCCGTCATGGGCCATGGGGGCCATTTCGTCTTCCTTACCTCGCTATACCCTTTACAATCATATTCCCAGATACATTAAAGAATTGCAAACAAATTATTTTAAAACTCAACTGTATATTTGGCTAAGTGATAAATGTTATTATTGTATAAAAGATTATTTTGAAGATGCTAAGAAGTTTAATATTAATAATGTTTAGAGAATTTTGAGGCTATATATTTATTTTTGTTAATTATTGTAAGCTTGTTTTCTTTAATTATTTTTGTTTTTATTAGATTTATGTTAGGTTAGTTAAGTTAGTAAGTAGATTTAATTAGTTAATTAAGTACTCACCTACTTACCTCCTAAATTTTCGCATGCTTACATCTAGCGGATCATGTGATACTTGAAACATAAAACCCATCAACTGTTATACAAAACCATGAATCCTACGCGAATAAATGATTTGATTTGATTTGATTTGATTTAGCTCAATTTACAAATACCAACAGTGATAATCTCACATTTTATTCAATTAATAAAATAGTCGAGATTATCATGTTACCTTACGTCAATCCCATATAATAATTATATATGTTTGCAATTACACTGTCGTTTTTAGTAATCGTTTGTAATTTGGCTCCTTAGCTAAGCAGGCAATCTGATGTATGATAAATTCTGATTAAATTGCAGTCTATAATACTATAAGATGGAGTGTGTATCATCAAACAATGACTTTTTTTTAAATTCAATATTTCTCTTCTAAATAAGCTACGAGATCTAGTAGTTATAGAAATTCATGTTAAATTCAAAAGCAGTGTCAAAACACTTTATTTTTATGTAAATGAGTCTTGAACTGCGCACTACTGTGCACTCGGGGAAGTTGCACCGGTCTGCTGTAAACTTTTTAATGCGTCCACTGGTTTGTTTTATTCTACTGAAATTCCAACATTGAAAGCTGCAATGGGGTACTGACAAAGATGCACTTTAAGGGATATTTGCGTAAAAAAATTAAACCAAATTTTCTCGAGGTAAAAACAAACATAATAAGCCTATATAATATTAATATCGTCGTTGCCAATTTAAAAGATCGTATGTGTCGCCCTCGCCAAATTTCTTTTTTGTCAGGAAAATAGTATTTTGATCCAAAACATTCAGTGCAAACTCTTATGTACGTACCTAAATATCAATTATCTTTTAATATTTTTTAAAACACAGACACACAATTTTCTTTTAAGGCGGAAGCGTTTTGTTATTTAATTTCACTTAATAGATTTTAAATTGGCAACGACGATATGTCCACTGCTGGCCACAGGCCTCCTCTCAATCAACCAGAGGGGGTATGGAGCATCACCACGCTGTTCCACTGCGGGTTGGTGGAGGTATTTGGTGGAGGTATTCAAGCCTACAATGTCCTTACCAAACAAAGGACAGTCTTACAAAGTGATTTCGACAATGTCCCCATCGGGAATCGAACCCGGTCCGCCAGATCGTGAGCCCAACGCTCTGATCACTAGACCATGGAGGCTGTTAAAACAAATAAGGGGAGAGAGAGAAGAAGACGAAAGGGATGTGGGGTTTTACGGTCATAAACATAAAAAAATACATAAACATAATTTGATAAATACGTCCTACTGCTGGGCCTCCCATCAATCAACCGAATCAAATATCGAATAAAACGAAAACTAAAACAAAATCAAATATAAAAAAAAGGAAAGTAGTGCAGTAGTTAAAGTTCAATAAAGATCTTCTTATGCTGTAGGTTGTGAGGTGGAATACCAACCTCATCAACCATGGTGTCAGGGTTATGATTGAGCAGCCAAAGGCCCCTGACATGGTTCATGTCACGTTTACTCACTTACATCAGTAAATAGTAACCGGGAACAACGGTTTAACGTGCTTTCCGAAGCACGGAAGTTCAAATTCAAAAATATCTTTATTCAGTAGGTAACATAGCTTTACACTTTGAATCGTCAATTTTTACATAACGAACGTCTCATCCGCCTAAAACAATAAAGATAATAAGCAAATATTACCTATTATGAATTATTCTTTATTCCAATGTATCTTCTCTTTCATAGATTTAACTCAGTGTTACTCTATAAAATAAAATGTCGTTAAATGTGGACTGTCTCGTCTGGTCGCATCAGAAGTTCTGTGAACTGTAATTTGTAAAATGCAATGTAACACGACTAATGGTTACAATCTCGCAGACAATGGTCACTTTGACTACAAGGTAGTTAATAGCTGTCTTCTAAATCAGGGGCTAACAGCCTCCGTGGTCTAGTGGTTAGAGCGTTAGGCTCACGATCTGGAGGTCCGGGTTCGATTCCCGATGGGGACATTGTCGAAATCACTTTGTGAGACTGTCCTTTGTTTGGTAAAGACTTTTCAGGCTTGAATCACCTGATTGTCCGAAAAAGTAAGATGATTCCGTGCTTCGGAGGGCACGTTAAGCCGTTGGTCCCGGCTATTAGCCGTAAAAACACCTCCACCAACCCGCATTGGAGCAGCGTGGTGGAGTATGCTCCGTACCCCCTGAGGGGAGGCCTGTGCCCAGCAGTGGGACGTATATAGGCCGTTTATGTGGTTTATGTGTAAATCAGGGGCTATGTTTGGGTTGCATCATAGAATAAGGAGTAGCATTACGTATAGAACAGCAATACTCCGCTCCCCACCAGCAGATGAGCTAGGTTTACCTCACCCCCTTCGGTCTTACTTCAGTCTTCAATCGTATGGGTGACAGACGTCACACACACTGTCTCAATGTCTGTGTAAAACGAGGTGTTTTGTATGAAGTGTCCGGGGTGTGCTACAAGATAGTTAAAGGCTGTTTTATAAATACGGACCAAAATGGTAAATGAAAAATGTATGTATTTATTTAGTAGGTAACAGCGTTAGACTTAGAATCATAATTTTTCACATAACGAACGGGTCATCCGCCTAAAACTACTGCAGCTTTTTCTTGAAAAGAAGCTGCAAGAAAAACCTCGGCTCAGGGCTCTAGACGTTGTAAAAACCTTATCTTCGCTTTATACTGAAAACCATGTAATCGTCTGTTTTAAGAATAAAATTCAGATGTGGATTTTGGTTAATAGAACCTCGCAATAAACAATTTAGTTTCAATCCGGATAAAAAATTGTGGTCTAAATTTTTACTCGGAATGGAATTAACTCAGTTAAAGAATATTTGACAGACAAAGTGTGTTAAATATGTGATATTTTATTTCTTATAAGATGTAATTTTATAAAAAATTATCTCGAAGTAGGTATTATATTTTATTGTATTGTTGTGCTCTACAAGGGTGTTATATGTCTAAAGATAACATACAGTATATGAATAAATAAATAAACCAAATCAATTAATTGAGGTTTTGTTGAAAAAAATCACATCAGAATGTGATTTTTAAAAGCGGCACTAACGTTTTACTATAAGGCGGCGTTATGGAGTCTATAGTACGCTTATCACAGCTGATTATCCCAGGCACTACTAAATAGACTTGAAATTGGAAATGTGAAAGCATTGGCTTGAGTAACTAAATAAATAAATGTCATTTCTGCACGTTTCAAAAATGATGAAAATGAAATTGTCGAAGTAAATGTAACAAAAAAATAACGTCAATCAAAATCATCGCTAAGAAAAACGTATCTAGAATGCAGAGTAGTGACAAATCAGAGAGTGCTCGTGTCAGTTGGACACCTTTTCTCCGCATATTCCGAGACAGAGCGGTCGCGACTGCGCCGCGTGCAATTGAGATTGGCGTTGTGCGCTGCCCGGCCCGCATACTGAGATGGAGCGGTGCAGAGTAGCTAAGAGGTCAGAGAAATATTTCAAGATATTTTAGACAAAATTAAATTCAAAACTATTCAAATAACGAACGTCTCCTCTGCCTAAAACTACTGCAGCGTCTCACAACCTGTATAGCCGGGGGATAAGAAGTTGCAAGAAAAACTTAGGCACAGCGCCCTAGACGTCCTTTTAAAAAATAAACAAAGTGTAAAAATTAAGATATTTTTGAAATGATTATATTTAAGCGATAAGGCCGCCATTTGCCATTTACTTAGTTAAGAGTCTTTTTGTAATTATTTATTTTTATTTTGGTACAATAAAGTGTATTGTATTGTACTTTAATGATACTACAACAACTACTACTACAATTTAAATGATAATAAATATGGGTGTAATTGCTGATCACTTATCTGCGTAAGATTCATCATCTAAAACATTAATTATCTATTTGATTCAATTCTTGTTTATGGCTTTTGTGTGATCACTCTTCTGCCAGTATCACGTAATGAAGAATATAAGTGAAGGATGTAACGAGACGAAAGATATTTTATATCCTCTTGATTGACCGAGACTCTTCGTCAAGCAGCTGTCATCTTCATCATCTCGTCTTATTTGTGACCTGTACTCCTGATGAATCTGATAGCTGAGAGGTAAGAGAAATGTTTGAAGAAATTTTTGGTGAAATTCGTTTGAATTGATAATGGTTTGCGTTTGATACCAAATGGTCCAGAGGAGGGTACGGATTACCGGACTTATTCTATGCTGCTTCCCAAGAAACTTCACAACCATGTCCAATTCAAAATGTGCGCTCTCTAACTCTATTGAATATATCATTCCATCAAGGCAAATAAAAAACAAAAAGCCGTGTTTCTCTGCGAACAATCATTACTCTGTGTACCTGAGGCGAAAGCTTTTCTTCGCCAGTGTTCTTTGAGCAGCGCCATCCTAATGCAAGACACGTCCCAGTCGAATTTACAGGCAATTCATTCGATATTGGATTATTAGGCATTGATCTTTTTAAAATTTCTAACTAGAACGCTTTCTCACTTAGAGCTACTCCTGTAAGTTTATGTCATCAACCTTTTTAAGAAGAAATAATATGTGGTCTAAAAGGCCACATTGCAGCTATTCACCTGAAAAGCAATATTGCTATTTGAAATTGTTTGACATTGTGCATTTACTTTAAATATGCTGAAATGTCAAATTTCAATATTGATTTTTAGATGAATTGCTTTTATGTGGCCGTTCTAAACCTCTAGCTTGGTGAACGCGTGACTTACGTACATCTAGACTCCCAGTGGGGACATTATTACTAGTTTGGTCAGAACATTACAGGTTGATCACCCGATTGTGGGTTACTCTCATGGCTCTCACGGATTTTCTGTGTATCCTAATATATTTGTATCAGAATAATACCGTGTTCTATTACATCAAATAAATAAAAATAATAGTCTAGTTTGCAACTAGTAAAATCAGTTACTTTATACTAAACGTCAGAACAAAATTACTATGGGAATTTGTATGAAAAAGCAACCTGTGACAATATAGAAAAAAGGGACAAAATATCGCACTTATGATGTTTTTCTGAATTAAACTCTTAAACAAGTTAAATAGAAAAAAGAAAAGGGTTTTTTGTCACCTTTACATTTGTTTTTAATTAGTAATAATTTCATAATTTATCTTGGACCTAGGAAACTATCCAATTATAGGTTAGCCTCATATAGGGTTCCCGGGTAACAACCTATTATAGACCCCCAATTCCCCAATCCCCAATTTCGCTGAATGAGAAAATAATGTCCAAATGATCGAATTAGACGCGCTCTGAATTTTTAATTCGTGCCCTTTTATTCGTGTAATATTTCTTTCAGCTTTTTTCTGATAATTGCTTACAGATGAATGCTGGCAAAAAAGATAACGACCTCCGTGGTTGAGTCTACTCATAAAAAAGAGAAGAACATCTCTTATTCTTTATTTGATTATTTATTAATTCAGCATGATTAAAAATAACTTAACATTTTTGAATCTATGTCATTTCGTAAGGTGTTATGATTGAGGAGAAGAAATGTCAAGAAACTGCAACAGAAACACAACTTTTAAATCAATGTAGGTATACCACACATTTTTATCATAGTGGGTAGAAGAAATAAGGAGCCCTGATAGCCCAGTTCATAGAACGCTTGCCTCTCACTTCGAGGTCGCAGGTTCGAATCCGGCACAAGCCTAAACCAATGATTGTCGAATTTGTTTTCGAATTCATGTTTGGATCATAAAAGATTATCACGTGCTTAGCGGTGACGTAAAACATCGTGAAGAAGCCCACATTCCAAGAAATGCCTTTTCGGAGGTATGTGACCTAACCTGTATTGGGCCGGTTATGCCTTCGCGGGTTGGAACGTCAGACAGGCAGTTCGCTTCTGTAAAAAACCGGACCTGTCAAATTTTCAGGTTAGGTAAGCGGACTTTGTGAAAAACGGGACTAACGGGGCAAGGGAATAATGGGCAGAAGACATAAGTTGTCTGAATGGTTTTGTCGTCATTGAATAAATTATTCTGAATTCTGTCATTAAAGATGTACTGTGTGTTGTGTCTCTTTCCTAGCTCTGCGAGCATCGAGTGTCATTACGCAACCACGATGGGTGCTATTGCAATATTATAGTGATAACCGAATGATTATACTAGGTGATATCATTGAGTAACATTTGGAGAAGCGCGCCGAAATGAGACCTGGAATGGCGCCATGATATTAAAGTCGGGACTTCAAGACATGATGATGACTGGCTGGAATACCTGAAGCTAAAAAGTCTTTATCGTGCTTTACGAGCTTCCTGAGGAGTCGCGTTTTGTGTGCGTCATCAGCGGCGCTGCGGGAACCCGTAGACTCACAGGTTCTGCAAGAAACATCTACGATAAATGCTGTGGCCAATAATGATGAGCCCTTGCATCCCCGGCAGAAGGCAGAAGTGCACCCACTCCACACCAGCTATGTTTAAGTCCCATGTAATAGGGGGCAAGCATATTACCATTACCATAATATAACTTAACATGAACTCATCGACGGCCTCCGTGGTCCAGGGGTTGAGCGTTGTGCTCACGATCCGGAGGTCCCGGGTTCGAATCCCGGTGGGGACAAATCACAAAAATCACTTTGTGATCCCTAGTTTGGCAAGGACATTACAGGCTGATCACCTGATTGTCCAAAAGTAAAATGATCCATGCTTCGGAAGGCACGCCGTTGGTCCCGGTTACTACTTACTGATGTAAGTACGGAGTCGTTACATGAGCCATGTCAGTGGCCTATGGCGGCTCAATAATAACCCTGACTCCAGGGTTGATGGGGTTGGTAATCCACCTCACAACCCACACGATAGAAGAAGATGAACTCATAACTATATCCCAATTGGGGTAGTCAGAGGTACATCCATCGCAAGATAAACTCAGTACCCACACCTCACCGAGCTTTCTGGTAGAGCAACGTGATAGGTGAGCCGTATCGCCGTCTACAATGGTCGAATCAACTGTGTTAGTGAAAACTTCATTTGAGATAAATTAATAACTCGTTAGTACATGTTAGTTACCATTATAATAAACTTCCAGAACATGGAATCCACAGTGATATTTCATAACGTTTTCTTTTCCCATTCAACCGAATAAACTCGACTAAGGTTATAAGGTGAACATTTTATGAAAACTCCCTTCTACGAGTAACCGCAGGCGCAGAGGCCGCGTGAGACAACTTTTAATTAAATACTAATGCCTTTCTCGACAAAATTTACAATTAAAATAGAGTTGCGCGTGTACACAGATAAAATCTATCGCTATCGACGTTATTAGCATAAAGTTCGCGAATAAATTCCGATATAAGGGGCTGGTAGCTCGTATCGATATAATATACGCTTTGGAAGGGGAGATGTAACTTGACTTTTCCATATTTCTTACATTATACTCCTAGATAAGGACTTGATGTTTCGATCAAGTAATATATTTTAGTAAATAGCTCTTGTCCCGACTGCATGCGTTACGCTATCGCGCGCGTCACGATTGCCAACTCAAGCTTCGACCAATAGACGCAATGAAAGTTGGCGTAGACAAATTTAGCAAGTCCGCGATATTTTGTCGCGTCGCGTCGCGCGCGACCCCAAGAGTGCGGACAGATGCTACAGTAATAATTGGTTCCGGCGAGTGAAATAAATCAATTATTGGATTTTTCACAGCTCACTGAACTTCATTAACAAGTTCTAATTAAACAAAGTTTAAGTTCGTTTGATCGTATATGAAGCGATATCACTGGAGTGTAAAATATGCGTATTTAATGTGTCAATACCTGAAAATTACTTTATTGCTACGTTAATAAAAAATAAACATTTCGTTGCTATATTTCATCTTCATAGCGTTATCCTATTTTAACAGGGTCCGATGACCTAACCTGAAGATTTGAAAGGTCTATTTTTTACGGAAGCGACTGCCAGTCTGATCTTCCAATCTAAAGGGTAAACTAGCCCAATACAGGTTAGGTCTCATATCTCTGAAACATATTACTCGGGAATGTCGTTTTCCTCACGATGTTTTTCTTCGCCGCTGAGTGCGCCACTTTCATTGATACCTTGATATTATGTTTATAGGTAAAATTCTTAGGACTTCTGTTTTCTCCAACACACTGTAGATTTGCCGCAGATGGCATTAACTACTTGGCCGGACAAATGGGAAGCGCTGTACAACGTTTAAGACAACAGGCCTGAGGGTGCCCAGTTGGGCGCGAACCTCGGCTCAGGGCGTCGTCTGAGAGGAAAAATATTTGAGAGAATTAATCGACCCTAGTGGGTCGATAGCGATAAGCGCTGATTGAGGGAATAGAAGCAAGCGAAATATGCCCTTAGTACTAAAATACATCATGATTCCGCATGACGCTGCTAAGTCACGTCTGTCTCATCTATTACCATCATTGCTTAGTAAGACAAGCGCCAGTTCTGGATAAGCGACACCAACGAAGCAATGACTGATGTGGAAAGTTATCATAATAAATATGCCTGTTTTGTGCATATTTCGGTCCGACAAGCTAAGACATGTCACAGATTTTCAGTGACGGATATTTGAGACTGGAAATTTACGTTTAACAACTATTTGTACTAGCTTAAGTAGCTAGGAAGCTAGGACACTGTTACAGAAATCTACTAAAATTAATTATTACTATTTTTGCGTATGGCAAAAGAAACCCTACTAAGACGAGAACTGTTGTACCTGTTACACAAATTCGGCAAAAAAATGTGAAAGGATGTGCGGCTAAATGTAAATAAAATTAATCGTATCGATATAGCTTCCCGACTCTATCCCACATGTGCGCGGGTATGAAGAAATTAATTCATATTTCACTGCTACTAATGAACCAGTCACTGCAAACACAACACACACTTGACGGCCTCTGTTGAGCCTTATACAGTCTTGTTGTCTTAATTTTTATCCAAACATACACAAACATTGGCTTTGGTTTTGGTTTCATATAAGACCATTAATCCGGCCCCAGGGGGACAGAGTCATCATCTTCTCTGCCCTCCACTGGTGCAATTCCGGTTCGGCGCGTCCTTGCCGCGGGGGTGGGCGCCTCTTACTTCAGTAGGCCGTAGTGAAATGGTGGCTGAGTTCGGATAGAGACCCAGACCTACGGGGTATGACGTAGAACAGTTGCACACGGATACGGGTGAAGACCTCAATGGTTGCAGAAGTGGAGATGAGAGGCGTCGGTACGGCAATGCAGGACGGAAGGGGCAAGTCACGGGGACTGTAACCTGGAACCTGACAGAGGGCAGCAGTAACTGTTAGTACTTATCAATATAAAGAGAAGCAATATAAGGTGGCAACATAATTCTATACATAATGTGATCCAAATATCAAGCAACAATTATTGACTTTTTGTATTTTTGAATATTTATGTACCCGAGTAATGAGAAAATAAGTATTTTTTTTTATATTATCACATTTAATAACGACAGAGACATCTATATTATTTTTGGGGAACGTAGCGTGGGAATTATTATTCAGAGGCGGAGGACAGGAGGCCTAGTATGGCTTTGTAATAGACTACTCTGGGCGCCATCCCACTTGCGTCAGACAGAGTACTGCGGGGCGGAAGGCAAGAGGGAAACCACTGCCCTATTTTTCCCTAAAAAATTAGCATGGAGAATGCTACACCGACAAGAGCATGTGGGGAGTGGAAAGATGCCGTTCTATACGTATATTATTCCTTATTCCATGCTTTTAGTATCGTTCGGCGTGATTATACATAGTCTAGAATAAGTTTACTAACACATATGATACATGTTTCGTGAATTAAATAAATTATTATTATTATTATTATAGTGGTTAAAGTATGGGTGATCATGATACACTTGAGTATATTAGGTGTTGACGAAGCCAGGATTATGTGAGCTGAAGCATTTACACGAATTATTTTGATTTTCCAGGCGTAGTGTCATTGAGAAGAGCTACCGCAGACCCGACTGTAAATAAGTAAATAAATAGTAAGTGCACTTACAAAGTTGAAAATACAATAGGAAAACAGTTTAATGTTTCTGTTTCATTGTTCTGTACATTGCTGTACGATTCAACCAACTCCTTGGGTCTTTAAACGAACATGATAACGTTTTGGCATGGCTACTTACTTGGCAGTCTTTCCAAAAAATATTCACGAGCGCAGAGCCGCATTCGGTTTAAAACGTGGTTCCTTCGCAATGAAAATCTGCACATTGACCAATGGCTCAAATTAGCTTCAAAACGTTTTTTCGATTCTGTTCCGCACCACCCAAATCCCCTGGTAGTTGCGACTTCCGAATAGGTACACTCCGCTTAGGGACGGTACTGAAAAGTATCGGCGTCCGAAGGACGTAATGTACGATCCCGACGACCCGATTACTCTAGCCATAGTGGCAGCCAATCAGCTCGCGACACCAAACACTTCAGGACCCCGATACCGACCCCGCCGGCGTGGTCGACGACTTCCCTCAATCAGCGCTTATCGCTATCGACCCACTAGGGTCGATCAACTATTTAAAAAAAAATATTACCGCTCTTTTGGAAGTGGATTTATGTTTTATTTTAGCACAGACCGGGCACTCAATACAAAAATCTTCTTTCAT
Organism: Pectinophora gossypiella; assembly: GCF_024362695.1. Classification (NCBI taxonomy): domain Eukaryota; kingdom Metazoa; phylum Arthropoda; class Insecta; order Lepidoptera; family Gelechiidae; genus Pectinophora; species Pectinophora gossypiella. The sequence continues at coordinate 1,735,952 of NC_065413.1, forward strand.
CTTATTCTGTACGTGCGAGAGAGATCATTGGGACAAACCAAGAAATCAATTAACGGATCATGTTCTAACCAGCTAGCCACGCGCCTAATTCCAAATGGATAGGGCAGAGAGGACAATAAATCACAGCACCAGGGGGGTTAAAAAGGCCACATCGAAGCAATTCACCTAAAAAAAGCAATATTGCAATTTGACATTTGCGCACACAAAAGTAAGTGCGCAATGGATACAAATGTCAAATAGCAATATTGCTTCTTAGGTGAATTGATCCGAAGTCGCCTTTATAACTCCCCTGATCTTTTATAGCAACCTAATTACACCCCTGCAAACTCATTGCTTCATGCTGGCCGGGGAAAATTAAATGGGCCCATTAGACTTTTGCGTCCGGATTATACACTCGGGCGCAATTGGCTGCCTCTGCCAGTGAATATCTCCTTAACTTGGCCGGTTTATACTGCATTTCCTGTTTATTTACCCATTCTAATTACATTTGAACAATTGGATATTTGTTAGGCAAACTGGGTGACAGCGGCGTGGAAAGGGGCGCGTTCATACGCACAGATTTGTAGTCACGTGTTCGCGATCACAGCGAGGTAGGTCTGCTTCTTCTTGTCGTTTCGATGGCATTCAGATTTTTCAGCCCAGTATTTTGCCACTCAGACAGCATTTTCAGTGGTATTCATCAGCTCTCCTCTCGCGTACAGGTATCAGGGCACGCGGGGCAAGTTCTCAGATGAGCCATAGTCTGTGGCGTAACACCACACACGCAGCTCAGGTCCGATCGGTTGAGAAAACCCCACCTGGACAGGTTATCTTTACTTCGGCCAACCTGTGTGCGGAGTCTTTTTAAAGATTTCCAGATCGGCCTGGTCAGTTCAAAACTCGAACCGAACCAAAAGCGGGGTAGGTAAGAATCACATGTTATAGAAACAACACAACACTACAATCACAACCCTGATAACAACCCCGCTGGCGTGGTCGACAATTTCCCTCATTCAGCGCTTATCGCTATCGCCCCACTAGGGTCGATAAGTCTTTCAAATATTGACGATGTTCTGAGCCGAGCCCAATTGGGCACTCTCAGGCCTGTTGTCTTAATACTGCCAACCTTACCTTAATATTATTGCAGATCAATGCGATATCGAATCGGAAGGTTGTCGGTTCATACTGCATTTCCTGTTTATTTACCGATTCTAATTGCATTTGAACAATTGGATATTTGTTGTGTAGTTAGGGCTATGGAGCTCGCAGCGTTTGGAGAATAGGAAGTTTGTATAACGCCGTTGCGCGCCAAAATTTCTGTGTTAACGCGCATCCAACCTTGAACAATTAATTAAAAAGTTGCGTTTTTGAGTTACGCGTTGCCGGGATACGGTTGCCCACACGAACATTGGATACGCACCACCGAAAAAGTTACAGACGGTGCGGCGCATCGTGTGCGAGCCAGCTCGCGCCGCATGCGTTCTCCAAAAGCGTACTTACAGCTGTAAGTATAGACAAGGCATCCCACAAAATAGCTCTATCAACACCCGATTTGACAGATACGGTTTTTTACGGAACGACTGGCCTCTCTGACCTTACAACCCGCGAAGGGAAAACCAGCCCAATACAGGTTAGGTCACATACCTCCGAAAATACATGTCTCGGGATGTGGGTTTCTTCACGATGTTTGCCGTCACCGCTGAACACGAAAATATTTTCATGATCCAAACATGAATTCGAAAATCGTCATTTTTTAATTGGCGGAACACGGAGAGGTCAAGATTTTTGTATTTGGAGTCCGGCCTGTGCTTTTAGATACGCCCGTGTAGACACATTTACCCCCCAGTAGTCCACGGATTTTAATGAAACTAATTGACAAGTCCTAATAATTCTATGCAGAATCTGCGACAGAGGCCGTTAAACTTTCGTGACACAGGCTATACAATTTTAAAGAACGTCTGGGTCCGTGCCGAGGTTTTTCTTGCATCTTCTTTTCCCCGGCTATACAGATTGTGAGAAGCTTCAGTAGTCTTAGGCGGATGAGACGTTCGTTAAAAAATCGACGATTCAAAGTGTCTATGTTACCTACTCAATAAGGATATACTTGAATTTGAATTTAAGCCTATTCCATAGAGCAACACGGACCTCCGCGGATCGTCTATTCTTAACTTCCAGTCCAGTCGCTTAGTTAGAGTTTAAAAGCGCAGTTTTAAAAAAGGGTTATTACGAGGGGTAAAATAAACGGATAAACGAGTATGCGAGCCGGAACGTAGTACTAACGAAGTACTTCAAACATTATAGTCAAACAGAGGAGCGGCGGCAGAAAAAACAAAATCATTTCACACCAACTTTATGGAGAGAATATAGGCTGGTTGAACACTGGGAAAGGTTATAAAACCGTCATTGCGAGTTGTCTTATACAGGGTGTTAGTGACATCATAACGAATACTGAAGGGGATGATTCAGACCATGATTCTGAGTTGATATCAAGTGGAATTTTCCGTCGCAAAATTCATGACTTTCTATGTTTTTTTAAATTATTTTCAATTACATAATTTTGCGATGGAAAATTCCACTTTATATTAATTCAGAATAATGAGCTGAGTTACGATGTCCTTCATACCTGTATAGTATGTAAGTACAGGAGCGTATGAGTGTTAGTGGCACCGTAACAAAATTGGAGGGATGATTCAGACCATGATTCAAGTCCATGACCATCGTTCAAAATTTCACTTGATTTCAACTCAGAATTGCGGTCTGAATCATCCCTTAAAGTTTTCGTTACGATGTCACTAACACCTGCATGTCTCCTTTGCACGTAGGTCAGCTAGAAAAAATCTCTTTCCTAGAGATAAGCTTACCTGTTCTATCTGTTTTCTTTGTATGATTTTTTTGTGTACAAATAAACAAATAAATGTATTACAGCCAGCCGTTTTCAAAAGCAGAGCGTTTTGTGGTTCAACAATTATTAATCTTTTATTAACACAATCAGATTGCACTGGATCTCCAGTTTGTAGTCAAGCTATATGTGAACAGTAACAGAGAACCGAACGTAAACTACTCCATAAAATATCGACGCGTCTCGTGTGGCGACGAGTTACGACCATGCGCACCGTGATAAAATTATCGATCGATTCAATACATAAACTCACGCCCGTAATCCCTAATGGGGTGGGCAGAGCCACAAGTAATCAAAGACAACTTGCAGCCACCAACTTGCTTTGCTTGATCGATTCAATAAATTTTGTCAAAATCGATAAGATTGTTATTTTTCCTAACATGCGTGCCACGTGATTTTATTCGTATTTTGACAAGAGTCGTTAAACTGACGGTGCCAAAATTTTATACATTTTCCACTCATTAGTTATTATTCTGATCAAAATAAAGACTTTTTTGACGTGACTTATCGTACATTTGCCGCATGGCATTAACTACTTTGCCGGACAAATGGGGAGCGCTGAAAGCTCTTACTCGGTACAACGTTTAAGACAACAGGCCTGAGGGTGCCTAGTTGGGCGCGAACCTCGGCTCAGGGCGTCGTCTGAGAGGAAAAATATTTGAAAGAATTAATCGACCCTAACAAAATAAAGAGAAGCAATATAAGTAGCAACATAATACTATACCTACATAATGTGATCCGAATAACAAGCAACAATATTTTTTATAAATACTTCTACCATTACATTGTGTTTTTAAATAATTACGTAAGTACCCCGAGTAATGATACATACATACATAAATTCACGCCTATTTCCCGCCGGGGTAAGCAGAGGCTATGGAATTCCATTTGCTTCGATCCTGATACACTTGCTTCCTTCATATTCATCAATCGTTTCATACACGCATCCGGGTGAGAGCCTTCAGCGCTCCCCATATGTCCGGCCAAGTAGTTAATGCCATCTGCGGCAAATCTACAATAAGTCACGTCAAGAAAAAAAAAATCATACACGCACGCCGATTCAGAGTAGATCGTACTAAACCTTTTCCAATCCCGAAAAAAGAACGTTCCCGTTCGAAAAAGAAGAAATCAAAAGTAAAAACAAAATATATACCTAACTGTATTTTAAAGATAATAAAGTTGTGACACAGATTCACGACTTTATTCCCTTTGTTATTAGTTATTAAATCTAATAATGGCCCCGATTCCTGCAGACACCGCCTAATTTTATTTTAAGTTATATCCGTCATTTTCTTATCCGTCGAAAAGGAAAGGGACGGATGATTGTCAACAAGTTAATTTTAAAACGAATGAATAACCCGGGCGAATAAAATACACATCTCGCTGGTATGTAATCCGTTTGACGTGCTGTCTACTTAACTCTGTTGGCCGATGTAAAATTTATAGACGGTTGTTTGAGATTTCTGCTTAAAGTTGACGTGTATTCCATAAATGTTATACTGTCGATTACCCGTCCCTTTTTTCAACGGATAAGAAAATGACAGGTATAACTTAAAATAAAATTAGATGGCGTCTGCAGGAATTAGCACCATTAACTATATAACAAATGAACATTACGGACTCTTCTGGACAATTCTGAGTCATAATAATAAATTACGCTACGTTTTTCCCGTATCTGTATGTACTATTTATTCAAAATGATGTGTAAAAAGTGTTCTTTTCAATCAATAAATGATGTCTATTGTCTATGTCCATTGTTTTAGAAGATACTGAGCTCTATGAGAATCAATATACTACTAAGTAAAGTTTCCATCAGTGGATCGGTGTAAACTGCTAGTTGATCCACGGTGGTGCTGGAGCGTGACGTGGCATAATGCGATCGTTCTAACAACTGCACACAGCATTAGTGACAACTATTACTGCAATAAACCTTCCTTGATATTATCTGGATAAAGCTGAGAGCACAAACTGATTCTTCCGTATTGTACATACATACATACATAAACTCACGCCCGGGGTAAGCAGAGAGTATAGAATTCCATTTGCTTCGATACAGTGAAGATATAGTGACTCAAAAAAAAAAACAAAAATATTTATTTTTCAAAATTGGCTTAAATTTAGCGCTTTTTGAACGTCAAAAAATTAAATTACATATATTATGTAACTAGCTGTAAAACTACTACCACATCGGAAACTGTAACGCTGAGGGAAAGACGTGGCCAGAAAACCTCCCAGCACAGGGCCCTAGTCCTATTGTCTCATGTTTTCCTTTCTTTTCTTTTTTTTTTACTACATACTACGACTAAGATTGAGAAGGGAATGTTAGGTTGGTTTGGACACTTAAAGCGAATGAAGGATAATAGAATTGCAAACGCAATATATAAAGCGAAAGTTGATGGTAGGGCTGGCAGAGGAAGACCGAGAAGGACTTACATTGACCAAATTAGAGATGTCCTTAGAAAAGGTTTAATACGATCTACTCTGAACCGGCGTGCGTGTATGAAGCGATTGATGAATGTGAATGAAGCAAGGGAAGTGTGTCAGGTTCGAAGCAAATGGAATTCTTCCGTATTGTACTGTAAAAAAAAACAGTTTTATGTGACATCAGGTTCGACTCCAGCCTGTGCTAAGCCAATGATTGTCGATTTTTTTCTGGAATTATGTTTGGATCATAAACGATTATCACGTGCTCAGCGGTGAAGGAAAACATTGTGAGCAAACCCACATTCCCGAGAAATGCATTTTCGGAGGTATGTGACTTAACCTGTATTGGGCTAGTTTACCCTTTGCGGGTTGAAGGTCAGACAGGCAGGCATCATTATCAGCCGGACGACGGCCACTGTTGGGCATAGGCCTCCCCCAAGGATCTCCACGACGATCGGTCCTGCGCTGCCCGCATCCAGCGGCAGACAGGAAGACAGGCAGTCGCTTCTGTAAAAAACCGGACCTGTCAAATCTTAAGGTTACCCTGTGAAAAACGGGATAATGCTAGAGGGATGATGATGAAATCATGATTTTCGAAACCACTGAATTCGACTTTATGAGTTTTAATTCATGTTTGGATAATAGATAATTAATATCACGTGGTTTCCCGGGTTTAGCTGTCGACGAGTGGATGCACTATACACCTCTGCCTACCCCTTCCGGGATACACGCGTGATGCTATGTCGTATATTACCTACAGAACACAAATACAGACGTTTCATACAAAAAATCTCTTCATTAGCGTAAAAGTAAGACCTTAGAGGGGGTGAGGTAAGACCAGGTCGCCGTCCGATACTAATTGGTGCGGGGGGGGGGAGAGTTACCGTTCCTTATGCAGTATTATTCTTTATTCTACAGCTCTACCATCGAGGAGTTAAACTCGGCATACCAATGAAGCATGATATGTGTAAGTATATAAAGACAATTACATATTTCAGGCACACACTGAACCAGAAAATATTACCTTAGTTTTCAGCTTTTCTCAAATGTCCAATCCTGTATACTAAAATCGCCCAAAGTTAGAACAGGTAAAGTGAAAACTTTCACATAGCACGATTTGTTTGAATAGTTCGGGGTTCCGTAGTAACACATATAACCATTATCGTTATTGTAAGGTAGAGCATATCGAACTTTAAGCCTCACATTTACGACATACAAGAGCTTAATTGGGTCGTTCTTCTTTTTTATCGACAATAAAGAGACATTTTCTCGATTTATCGGATTTAACATCTTTAAAATTATAACGGCAATAAATATTTTAAAACATCATATAAAGATATGTCTGTAGAGGACTATTTAGTGGTTCTCTTTATCTTGGTAACATACTTTTCTTTGCAGGCGCATTCCAAAAAATATTGTGACAGAGTGGCCCTTTTCATCGGAGACAGCATTTCAATTTACCACTCTGTCACATAATTTTGTGAAAAACGATCAAGCTACGTTAATAACTAATTGAGGAACCGATTAGTATTTTGCTTGTATTTTGAGTATAATAAGATAACTATATTTTTGGACAATCAAAACATGAAATAAAATTCTAAAACATAACTCTGTACCGTCGGTGAAAAGTAATACAACTCGAGTTGTATCACTTTTGAGTTATTAGCACACACTTCATGTTCAAAAAATTCTCTTTCTTTCTGTCTAATTCTCGTAACTGTAGCTATTATAAATACGGAGATAATTTTTGTGTCTAGTGATATAAGTACTGTTTGTGAAGGATTCATGCTGTTATAACACGTGTAACATAATTCATCTTAACTTGCATTAAAGTGAAATGAAGATTTTCACTAAATATTTTGGTGTAAGTAAATGCAACTCAACATATATTAAAATACACGCAATCCTTGAATTCTCACAGTCCGTGTTTAATGATATAATTTTAGTTGTAACATCAAACACCAAATTTATTTTTTTGTGAAAAGTAATATAAATTAATATATATTAAAATATTTCTGAAAATACGATCTTAGATATCAATAACGTGTCGTGTATAATGATACATACAAGTTCGATTCCATGCGCCACCAGTGTGTATCCTAGGGTGACCTCCGCATAAACCTGTCTATGGGAAGACATTTTGTCTAGAGCCACAGCAAACCATATCTGATCCGCATTGCGAATGGGTATAGGTTAAGTTAGTACTTCAGACCAAACCGTGTTTTTTCTCTTTCTGCTATAGCCACCTTGTAGTACTTAATTACAGTACCTCAATAAGTTGTGGGTCCTGATCATGGCGTCGTTATCACCATGGCAGGGTTAGTCAAGAGGTATTTGAGATTTGTCATAACTGTCGTTAGTCTTCTTCCCTTAGCTCGAAGCATAGCTGTTTTACATAGTTTTCTTGATTACATGTAGGTTAAGCGGTGGCAGATTGAACGCTGCCTTCATTGCTAAGGAGGTTGTAGACATGAAATAATGGCTCCAAATATTATCGAGCTCCAATTAATATGCAAGCCATTCAATACACGCTGGTTAGATCTTTGATGCGAGCGCCGGTAGTGGTATTTTTGAACCTACACGGCCGTAGATGACAGCTCGGCATCGGCAGCATCGAGATCTGCCACATTTTCTCAAGAGAAGATTACTAGTTTCTCAAACACGTTGAATGGTGTAAATTTGTCGAGCTTCCTCATTTTTATAAAGGGAATAACTGCTCTGAACTCTTGAGCACCAGTAATATTTTTTTTCTGTATTTTGATTACATAGGAGAGAATTACGCACAGGACTGTGAAAAATGGAAAGAGGAAGGGGAGGCCTTTGCCCAGCAGTGGGATCTTGTAGGATAGATTAGATTAGAATAAATAATTGGCAACACCACGGGCACAACCCCTTAATTAAACCAGGTCACAAAGTTTGTAAAAATCCCAGGAGGTATTTGAGCTTCTGAAAGGACTTAGTTGGCTTGCATAGTCAATAAAAGCACGTATAATGGACCACTTGCGTTTATGCGGAAAACTGAGCCCATTAAAATAACATTACATATGGGACATTCGAGTATTCATTGAGTCAAGTCAGGGGCCTATGGCGGCTCAGTTATAACCCTGACACCAGGGTTGATGGGGTTGGCAATTCACCTCACAATCCACACGATAGAAGAAGAAGAAGATGGGACATTTGGCAGGAGGATGATGATGATATAGTGGAAAGTTTGCCCACTTCACAATAGTGGTCCATACGCGAGGATACGCGGAAAGTCCCCCACGTGTGCTTACGTGTAGAGTTTTGCGGAAACGAGCTCATTTAGCTTAACCATAACAGACCATGGTCCATGGTGGTCATGGTCATGGTCTGAAGATAGCCCTGTGTAACCTATAGGTTTGGAGGTGAACCAATGATCTTCATTTTCACTACCTATTCTCATCGTCAACATTGATTCGACTCCGTTTATCGTTCTGTCAATGTTGCGGGCTACCATTAGACCGGGAATTTTGATAATTCGAAATATCGAATTTTACTTTACTTTAGGGGATTTTGATTGTGGAATGAGTTGTGATCTTTTAAATAGTTTCAGCAAGAAAGAAGTAACACTTACCGGTTTGTGTGATTTTGGTTTAAAAGTACGTAGGTACATCAACTTTATCTCCAGGCCATACTGCCAGGCTAGCCCGAAACATTCCTAATGACTAGTCTTAATATGATTCCTCTTACCTTCATTTGTTAGGGGTGGAAATATTATCATAATTGAATTTGTAAGATTTTGACTGCAAATATGAACCAAAAGTGGTTTTGATTAGGGGCGTAGTGTAGTGGACAAAATGTGTTTGTAGTGGGCAGCAGTGGTGGTTTTGACCGGTTATTTATGAGTTTTGAGAGTAAAATCATAACAAAAATATCTTATTATCGCCACCTTACACTATATATACGTGTACCATCTTTATATGTATTTATTATTAGAAATTCGTAAAAACATGTATCATTTTACACAATAAAACCGACAAAATAAGTCATGTTAAACCACTTGACACAAATTCGTTATAGTTTATCGTTTGTGTCAATTGATATAAGTTACGTTTCTTTACTTTTTAAAGAAAATAAATAGAATTTTGACTTTCTACAACATTATGAAATAAACTTTCTTCCAAGACATTTTGTTTTTTGTAGAATAAGACTGTAAAATTAATAATTGAAATATGATATATCAACGATGACTTTTTTATAGTTATGTGTGTAAAAAGGTATAAGTAGACTTGTATCAATTTACACAATATAAAAGTTGGTGTCAACTGATACATGTAATTTATTTTGATCCTCTACCATTTCTGTTTAGGTTCTAAATATAACTAAATATTACAAAAGAAACCTTCCATCATCACCTATCGACACATCTAACTTCTGTTCCATTATTCCTTATAAGTCGCGAGCTAGAACATTTTTAACTTTAAACTCGATTTTCTCAAAACTTGAATTTTGGACTTGTATTACTTTTCACCGACGGTACAGAACTTATCAGAAGCAGAACGAAGGACAGATCATTGTCGATAAAAAAGAAGAACAACCCAATTACATAAATAATATTATAGTTTGTATAATGAGCATACTTGATATTTTTTACCTTTTAATATGAATGCACTAATCTAGTCAGAAGTACATATATCGCAAAATGAAGTAAGCACCTATGTTTCACCATGCTTGTTGTTAGACTAACGTGATAGGTGGTGAGCCGTATCGCCGTCTATAATGGTCAAGCTAATTGTGTTAGGAAGAATTGCACATACTTACACTCATATTGACTAATATTCGTTGGCACAAGCAAGTGTCACTCAGGAGCCAGCAAATTTTTGAAAAAAGAAAAAAAAACAATACATTCCTCCTCTTCGAACTCGTTGTTCTTCTTCTCCTTTCCCTGCGTCATTCTTCCTCGATATATGTATGTGGGATTTGGCGTGTAACGGAACGTAAGGTGAGTGAAAGGGAAGGATGATAGAGGCGAGAGAGAGGAGAGAGGCGAGGGAGGAAGGACGATTGGAAGGACGGTTACGGAGGACTTGGAGAAAATAAAATAAACGACGGAAACGAATTCGGAGCTTTTCCTTTCATATCCCTACAATTTTGGGGGCTCGTCCGGGATTGAAAGGAGAAGTTACGGTTGGAGAACGGGTGCCGGGTGCAACAGGACGACGACGGTTGGATTGCCACGCGGATTTTTGGTTAACGACGGAACGACGAAAAAAAATATGGCGGAAGAAAAGACGACGACGGCGACAACGATGTTTCTGGAAGGCTGCAACATCACCCAATTCACAGGAGAGGATCCGACGTATTCATCAAGCAAATGGTGTCAGGATATAGAGGACAATGCGGAGATTTTTTCATGGACGCCGCATCAAAAACTTATTATAGCCAGGCGAACGCTAAGCGGGACGGCAGCTTTGTGGCTTAGATCAGAGCGAGTTTTTAAAAGCTACGATGACCTGAAAGCGGCGCTGACCAAGGAGTTTCCAGACACCGTTAATGTGAAGGAAATGCACGAGTTAATGGCGGCTCGCAAAAAGCATAGTAACGAATCTGTGTACCAGTACATGCTGATTATGAAGGAGCTGGGAAAGAGAGCAAGATTTCCCGACTACATAGCGATTCAATACATAATAGACGGTATAGTAGATCACGAATATAATAAACATATGCTACACGGTGTGACGACGTACTCCGATCTCAAAACGAAGTTGGCTATCTACGAAAAAATCAAAACAAAAGCCAGTGAAGCAAGCCGACAGCGAGAAACCGAGAGAAACCGGGCGGTTTATAATCAACCGGGAACGAGATATTCACGACCAGTTCAAGTGCAATACGTGCATAAGCGCTGCTATAACTGTGGAGAGATGAACCATGTATCAAGTGAGTGCAAAAATGGACTAAAGTGCTTTAGGTGCAATCAGTTTGGACATATTCGGCAAAATTGTAAGGCGAATCCAGTGCATACGGGTGTTAGTGGACGGAACGCAGACATGGCGTCGGCTAGACGAGAACAGGCGGAATGCGACATCGGCGATCGTCGGGTGAGTTCGGGCGCTTTCGGCGGCGACGGGTGGCGAAAGCGGTCGGCTATGTTCGGAGTGAAGTCTGAGGTCTATGGTGCATTGCCGAGATATGGCAACACTGAAGAGAATGAATTGAACGTACGAACGAAGGACGCAAGCGGCCATGACACGTATACCGAGCCAGAAAATGATCGCGGAAAAAAAAAAGATTTGACAGATCACTTCAATATTTTTCATGGCGTAAACAAAGAATTTCAAGTGAAGAAGCCGGAAAAGTTAGTTTTATTGAACAAGTTTAGTGTAAATTCACTGTTCGACACCGGCAGTGATTGTAATTTAATGGCTAGGTCAGTGTGTTCAAAGATAGGTAGCGAAATTATTGATGAAAAGATAACCATGACGGGTTTAGGCGAATGCCAGGTTTGTTCCATGGGAAAAGTTTACGTTGAAATGTTAGTAGATGATAATGTGTATAACAATGTTGTATTTCATTTAGTTCCTGATGAAGTTATGCCCTACGATGTAATATTAGGCCAGGAGTTTCTGAGTGGTGTCACCATGATAATGAATGCAGGAGTAGTAACATTGAGGAATGACAATTGGATAGGTAACATTGATTCTTTTGCAGGTTCTACTGAAGTAGATGTAGCTCATGTGCAGGACATAAGCATCCGGAATGAGGTAATGCAGTGTGTACAGGAATACCAGCCCACTCAAGAGGAGGAAGCACCCATACAATTAAAAATTATACTGAAGGATGACATTCCCATACGTCAACGGCCACGACGATTATCATTAATGGAGCAGCAAGTTGTAGAGGAACAGGTAGATGAATGGTTGCGCAAAGGAATTATACGGGTGAGTTATTCCGAATATTCAAGCCCTTTAGTACTAGTGAGGAAGAAGGATGGCACAGTTCGTGTTTGTGTTGACTATCGGCTGATAAACAAAAAGATAGTAAAGGATGAGTTTCCATTGCCCATAATCGATGATGTTATTGACAAGTTAAGGGGGGCCAAGGTGTTTAGTGTGTTGGACTTAAAGAATGGGTTTTTCCACCTAAAGGTCAGTGAGGAATCAGTTAGTTATACATCATTCGTAACACACAGTGGTCAGTTTGAGTTTTTACGTGCCCCATTTGGGTTGTCCATTTGTCCGAAGACATTTATGAGGTTTGTCACTATAATATTCAGGGAGCTAATAGCTCAGGGCATTTTATTGATATTTATTGATGATATAATCATTCCAGCTCAGGATGAGAGGCAAGGACTTGAGAGACTACGAATGATGTTGAGCGTAGCTTCACGATATGGACTACAAATGAACTGGAAAAAGGCCAAGCTGCTACAGCGAGAAATTGAATACCTTGGGCATATTGTGAAGGATGGAGAGGTGAGACCAGGTACAGATAAAGTGGACGCCGTGCTCAGATATCCTGAACCAAAAACAGTTAAGCAGTTACAAAGCTTCATAGGACTTACAGGCTATTTCAGAAAATACATAGAAAATTATGCAATGATCGCTAAGCCTTTAACTAACCTGTTAAAAAATGATCAGGAGTTTCTATTTGCAGAAGAACAACGAGTAGCTTTTGAAAAATTAAAATACATGCTGGCAAGTGGCCCTGTATTGAAAATATATGACCCGAAGTTGAGAACGGAGTTGCACACAGATGCCTCAAGTATTGCCCTAGCGGCAATTCTCATGCAGTATCATCCAGGTTCCGGACTACATCCAGTACAGTATATGAGCCGAACTACTAATGACACTCAAAGTCGATACTCTAGCTACGAACTGGAAGCATTAGCCGTTGTAGAGGGAGTAAAAAAGTTTAGACATTACCTTTACGGTATACATTTCAAGATTATAACCGATTGTAAAGCATTTGAGTTGACGCTTAAGAAAAAGGATGTAACACCCAAAGTAGCAAGATGGGTCATGATGTTGGACGAGTATGATTTCGAGGTGGAACATAGAAGTGGGTCTAGAATGAGGCATGTAGACGCTCTAAGCCGTACACCCTTGGTAGCAGTAATAACTTTGAACGATGGCATTAGATTGGCTCAGGACAAGGACGATGGCTTAATGGCAATTAAGGAAATTCTTAAAGGAGGTGCTTATGAGGATTATTCGTTGGACAACGGTGTGTTATACAAAGGAATGCAGAAACAGCTAGTGATACCCAGATCTATGGAGAAAGAAATTATAAGAAAAGTGCACAGCAATGGTCACTTTGGAAAACTTAAAATGAAAGAATTGTTAAGCAGAGATTACTATATACGCGATGTAGATAATAAAATTGAAGAATTTATACTATCTTGTGTGCCATGTTTATTATCAATGAGGAAAGAAGGAAAACAGGAGGGATTCCTTAACCCAATTGAAAAAGAAAGTATCCCCTTTGATACACTACATTTGGATCACATTGGACCACTCACAGAAACGAAGAAGCAGTATAATTACATATTAACCATCATAGATGCATTTACAAAGTTTGTGTGGTTATTTCCGGTTAGGACTACGACGAGTCATGAAACTATAAGTAAGCTTCAATTGCACCAGAACATCTTTGGGAACCCACGTAGGATGATAACGGATCGTGGTACAGCTTTTACAAGTAAAGAGTTTGAGGACTATTGTGAGGACGAAAATATACTTCATGTGAAAATAACCACTGGAGTACCACGAGGTAATGGTCAGGTGGAACGCGTACACCGAATAATAATACCAGTGTTAACCAAATTATCAGTTGAAAGCCCAGGATTATGGTACCGGCATGTTGGGAGGGTGCAAAGAGCCTTAAATAGCACATATCAAAGGACCATTAACACTACCCCATTTGAGCTGCTGATTGGTAGTAAGATGAGGAACAAGGAAGACCTGGAAATTTTACAATTATTAGAGAAAGAACACACACTTCAATATAATGAAAATAGAGAGAATATTAGACTACAAGCAAGGGAACAAATATTAAAAGTGCAAGAGGAAAATAGAAAGACATACAACAGGAAGAGGAAGGAGAGTACTACCTATAAGGAAGGAGATCTAGTACTAGTAAAGCGAACTCAGTTCGGCCCAGGGCTCAAACTGAAACCTAAGTACCTTGGTCCATACAAAGTAACCAAGTGTAAGCGTAATGACAGATACGATGTGGAAAAATTTGATAGTTCTTTAGAGGGACCAATCAGAACATCGAGCTCGGCCGATCAGATGAAGAAGTGGCCTCAATATGGTGACCAGGAGACTTTAGACTCTTGAGGGCTATGAAGTTCTGTCCTAGATAGCACAGAGGTATTTTTTTATTTTTTTTATTCAATATGTTTTTATGTTTCAGTCATGGTGTCCTCGTCATTAAATGGTGATATCATTCAGAACTTAGGCATTAACTTGTAGTGGAGGTTTTTCTAGTATGTTTTTAAAGATTTAAAGTTGAAAAGGATGTACTTATAGCATAGTTAATTGTAAACTGTCAGGATTGTGTTATGTAAGAGTTTTCACGATGTTTAGAGATAAGGAAGTTTTTAGCAGTTAAGGTTGGTTTAGATTAAGATGTTTTGATTTATATAAAAAATATTAGAGGCATGCTTGGGGACAAGCATGAGAGCAGGATGGCCGAATGTGGGATTTGGCGTGTAACGGAACGTAAGGTGAGTGAAAGGGAAGGATGATAGAGGCGAGAGAGAGGAGAGAGGCGAGGGAGGAAGGACGATTGGAAGGACGGTTACGGAGGACTTGGAGAAAATAAAATAAACGACGGAAACGAATTCGGAGCTTTTCCTTTCATATCCCTACATGTATATAATTTGGGGATTTTCAAGGCAAGATTTGCGTGCTCCACTTTAGACCACATCACTGCATTAGACCAGGCGACACCGTGCTCAAATACACTCAAATCTTTTAATAATAAAGTAAAAAACAATCTTTCTGTCGGATTTACTGACACCCCGGGAAGACTAGCAGCTGGACGTGTTCTACGTTATTTATTCGCTCGCAGTCCAGCATAGAAATTTTATACTGCGGAACCCTAATATTCAAACCGATACCTGGCCCGGGTTTTACGATACGCTTTACGGATCCATAGGGTTTTTTATCGGAGGCCTAACTTCCCCCGCGGGAGTCTTCGGAGCGGTCAGTGAATTTGAATCTGGCGGGCTGAGTTACGGCAGTTCTGGGACCGAGCATACAGTGGCAGATGTGCCAGTCGTTTGATGTTTATTTATTTTCCATCAATGGCGTGGTAATGACGTTTTTCGCATATACAACCATAGAGCAAAAATGCAGTCACTGAGCCCAGCGAATTATTTGTAAACAGTGCTGAAATTATGAACCATTAGTCTGTTGTCATAATTATAAAATTCATATTTTTTGTAGGTGTTTTGGTCTATTACAGAAACGAAATGTAACCAGGAGTCCAACCAGTTAATTTATTACTTTGCAAGAAACTGATTGGACTTTTGCACCTTATCGTACACAAACCTTTGCTCAACTTTTTGTTTCATTAACCTGGCGTCGCTCGTCCACGTTAAGTAAATCTTCTTGCCTTTTGCTGTAGAAACGTTGGGCCCATGGGGTCCAGAAGCACGTCAGTTTTTAAAGACAATTTCAGCTCGCCTCATCGAGGCAACTTCCGACCCTAGAGCAGGCAGTTATTTTGCCCAAAGGGTCAGTTTGGCGGTGCAGAGGGGTAACGTGGCCAGTATTCTGGGCAATTTGCCTCGATGTGGGGAGCTGGAGGACATTTTTTATTTACTTATAGTTTTTTATTCTTTTTTATGTTTTGTTTTTAATAATATGTGTGTTGTTACAATTGTAGTTGGATGGAATGTACATGTTTACGTATTTTTATTTAATAAATAATTTATAAAAGTAATTATAATGAGTGTCGTATATATTCGGTATTTTAGTATATAAAATTAAATCGATTTAGAAGCATTATGAACCTGTAAAATAATATAAATAATAATGGATAATTGAATTGCAAAAGCGGTATATAAAGCGAAAGTTGATGGTAGGGCTGGCAGAGGACGACCGAGAAGGACTTACGATGATCAAATTGGAGATGTCCTTAGAAAAGGTTCAATACGATCTACTCTGAACCGGCGTGCGTGTGTCATAGAGAAGTGTGTCAGGATCGAAGCAAATGGAATTCTATAGTCTCTGCTTACCCCGGTGGGAAATAGGCGTGAGTTTATGTATGTATGTATGAACCAGTAAAAGCAAAATAAATGTATTTACAAAGTTCACACTAGATGTCGCTACAGATTCATATAGATGAAGAGAAAATAGTCAAACCCCCCCCACCCCCAGGTCAGAGCTCGTTGGGACGGTTGTTCCACAGGTCATCTTAGGTCATTACCAATCTACTACCGTTTTCGTGTGCTGGGTAAAATATTGTGGAGGCTGATATCCGCCTTCACAGTAATTTGCCCAGTCAATCTCTACAGTTCTGATTCTTTTATGTGAGTTTTTTCGTTACTAAGTACATGAAATATACATTACGGATTATTTTAATATTTGCATCAAAAAAGGCTTCCTGTCGACATGTCTCTCTTGCGCGAAATATTTAATCTATGGCGCGTCCCGTCGATTATTCACATGTCGATTTACGCGTTCTTTATTCAAATGTTATTATTGTTTTGGGTGTTTTTACATGTACGGGCGGGTTATTTTTTTTATGGTGTATTAAAACGTTATGTTGTGGCTTATGGAAACCGTGGTATGTTTATTTCTTTGACTGCGGTTGTTTAATGTTTCAAGGGTTTCTCAGTAGGCTACTTGTGAGAAGTTACTAGCTTAATTTTCCTATTTTAAGTGTCAGTAGCTATACCTTAAATATTGTATTAACCTAGCTAAACAATGTAGTGCTAAGTGTTTACTGTGTAATCAACTTTTAGACGCAATAAATTTTATCTTTATCTTTTATCTTTATCTAGCCTATCGCCGTTACTGGGTGTTAGTGACATCGTAAAGAATACTCTGGGAGATGATTCAGACCTGAATCACGCTCGGCTTTCGGCAGCCGGCCAGCGCTGGCGTCGCGTCGCCGCGGCATCGGAGTCGCGTAGACGTCGCGCAGACGCTGGCACGACAACGACGCTTGAAAGACGCTATTGTGGGGGTCTCTTAGTCGCGCGCGACACGCGCGGCGCGGCTCCCGTGCCGCAAAGGTTTGTTGAAAATTACGTATTTTTCCAGGTAGGCAAATCGTTATTTTTTATAAGCATTTCAAAATTCTGTTTTGGCTTACCAGCTTATAGATAATTCTGTTTGGATGGGGTTATAAAGGGGTGAATACAATACGAGGGTTTGAAATTTTATCTCTTTTCATAATGAAAGAGTAAAGGGTACCTGATCTGAATTTTTGAAGATTATTTCTGAAAAATATCGTTAAAGCTGTTAATGAACCTCGGAAATGACGATTAAAAAATTTAAAGGTAGAGTAAAAAAAAATAAGTAACGTAAGGTAAGATAAAGGTTAGTAGAAGGCAGGAGTGCAGGCAGTCAGTAACCTGAAGATTTTGACAGGTCCGATTTTTTACACAAACGATTTTTGCCTGTCTGTCTTTCCGATCCGAAGCGAAAACCAGCCCAATACAGGTTAGGTTATCCGAAACGCATGTATGCAACCTACATATCGTCCCTTAGCTTACAACACCGCTTAAGTCATTTTTACCAACTTTACAGGAGACGAAATAAAATGTCTTATTTAAAATATCTGTAGATTTTTTTATTGCTACTTAATACAGTATACTCTAGTTAGCGGTTAATAAATAATTATTTATACTTATTTTGACGATTTACTTTATTTTAACCTTTATTTTCTTCATCCAATGGCATTAATATGTAAAAACCGCCAATTTTCGACTTGAGCGGTGTTGTAAGCTAAGGGACGATATTTAATTAAAATAAGTAGATTTATAAAATAAAACAAACTTTACGTAATTTTTTGTTTCATGCTTTTTAAAGCATATTTTTTCCGTGGTCGGATTTTAATTTTTAAACTTATTATTATACTTAAATAATATTTAAGTAATAATGTATTATTTAAACTGAACCACTCGTGGTAATACAATAATAAAGTGACATTTTATCGACACAATCAGCGGAATTGGTTCACCAAATCCGCGGCAGTAAACATGTCGGTGCTAATTAATATTGTAAATGGCCGTGTTATACCAAATTGAATGGTGGAACTTCCATCGCATTACTGGGTGTTGTTAAGAGTACGAACTACCGAAAATTCATTTTAAAATACTTTTAATCTCGCACCATAACCACACACCGGACACTTCATACAAACAGCCTAGTTTTACACAGACACCACACATTGACGTTATCGTACACGCGCATCTGTGTGTGTGACCTCTGATGCCATACGATTCATGTCTAAACAGACTATGTTAGAGGGTGAGGGGGGGTTGAGGTAAACTTAACCTAGAGACTGGCGGGGAACAGAGAGTTGCCCTTCTATGTTGTGGCATAGAATAAGGAATAATACTACGTATCGGGCACCAATCTGACCCCTCTGGGTATTACTTTTGTCTTAAATGGCCGTAAGCCGCGGCGAAAGGGGAGAGCCGGCGAAGTGTGTCACGCTTGCGCTTATGTGTTAGGTCGCGTTCAGGAACGCGCCGCGCGTCAAGAACAAACGCATGCCAATGTACTGAGCGTTCACGGAGAAGCGTTTTTGTAGGCGTTTCTTTAAATGAGGATAAAAACTAAAAGCCTGTTCTAAGAATGTTCCTAAATTTTGTCAGTTCTCCATACTGTCCACCTAAAATTCGTGATAAATTGCTATAAAATGTGGAACAACGTAGACAGAAAGAAAAGCAGCCAGTTGGAAAAATGCAGTTTTTATTGAAAATAAGTTTTTCCAAGTTTTCTTCTTTCCAATTTTACTTACTTCTTAACAGCATACGGTCATTTAGGCGAAAGACGTAGTATTTTTCCTTATTCTATGGCTTAAGTAAGACCCAGAAGGGATGAGGTAAATCTAGCTCGCCCGCGGAGAGTTACCGTTGTGCTTTTCGCAGTGTGTGTGCGAGTGTTTTATATGGAGTGTCAGGGGTGCGAGTTGTAGTACGAAAACGCCATCTCTGGATCGCTCCCGGTTCGCCGGATCAAATATACTTTATTGCACAGAACTTAATTTCAACAATCAGACATAACACAAGAATACAGTACAATTTGAGCGGCCTTATTGCTCTAGAGCAATTTCATCCAGGCAACCACTACCAGGAAACAAACATTTACTAAACTTGGATGCGGGATGGTGCAGCAAGAAATCATCACCATCACTAATTTAAGAGCCAAACTCTTGTTGGTATAGCGTTCTCCATTCTTGTCTATTAATGGCCTATTCCTTCACTTCCTTATAAGACTCGACGTGCACTTTCTCTTTGATCTGTTTCATGCAAGCTCTTCTTGGTCTTCCCCTTCCTCTCTTTCCTTGTAGCTTTCCTTCTATGAGGTTTTTAATAAATTCGTCGTTTCTTATTAAGTGTCCAATCATCTTGCCTCTTCTGTCCTCAATAACTTTCAATATTTGCTTTTCTCTTACTCTTACTAGCACTTCCTCATTAGTAACTCTTCCAGTCCAACTTAGTGTTTCCATCTTCATCCGACACCATATTTCAAAGGCATCGAGTCTCTCTACCTAAAAGTACCAACCGGTGGTTGGTGTGCAGTAACCATAAAGTACCCATTATAAAGACCGGCCCCTGACATGACTCATGTAACGACTACATACTTACATCAGTAAATAGTAACCGGGACCAAACGGCTTAACGTGCCTTCCGAAGCACGGATCATCTTACTTTTTGGACTATCAGGTGATCAGACTGTAATGTTCTAACCAAACTAGGCATCACAAAGTGATTAGTCCCCAGCGGGATTCGAACCCGGGACCTCCGGATCGTGAGCAGAACGCTCAACCACTGGACCACGGAGGCCGTTATGAGTCATGTCAGGGGCCTTTGGCGGCTCAATTATAACCTTGACACCAGGGTTGATGAGGTTGCTAATTCACCTCACAACCCACACGATAGAAGAAGATAAAGACAGGGCAAACAAAAATTTTGAGTTCCAATTTCTGACAATTCGTTCCCCAATACCCTTCGCTTGATTTACTAGTTCCACCAATTGTCCCTTAACTCAATGCAGCCTCTATTATACCGTCGGGGATAAATCTACTCCTTAACTGGATCTGTCATAGGTCACGCACAAATCATTCGTTCGTAAACAAACAATGGCATTGTATTAATAGATATCATTAATCATTCCCAATTTCAGGTCAAAGTGCTTCTGAAATTATTAACTGGTGTATCTTGTACACACCGGTATCGGCCTCGGCGGTCCAGTGGTTGAGCGTTGGGCTCACGATCCGGAGGTCCTAGGTTCGAATCCCGGTCGGGACATATCACAAAAATCACTTTGTTATCCCTAATTTGGTTAGGACATTACAGGCTGATCACCTGATTGTCAACCCTGGTATCAGGGATAGGTACTATTGAGCCGCTAAAAGCCCCTGACATGGCTCATGTAACGACTACTAACTTACATCAGTAAGTAGTAACCGGGACCAACGGTTTAACGTGCCTTCCGAAGCACGGATCATCTTTCTTTGGGACAATCAGGTGATCAGCTTGTAATGTCCTATAACCAAACTAGGCATCACAAAGTGAATATCGTGATGTGTCCCCACCGGGAAACCGCGCGGTTTGAACCCGGGACCTCTGGATCGTGAGCCCAAGGCTCAAACCACTGTACCACCGAGGCTGTTAACTTTTGTAGATTCGATAATCAAGTTTAGTGTAAGTGTCAATTATTGTCTTGTGCATGTGCTCGCCTCGTCAGGGATCACGGGCGAGGGTCTAAATCGGGATTGAAATAGCTTAATAAGACAAATCCAATCACATTAATTCCCAACCCAATTATATTTCCCTCTACTGAAATTAGAAGTTTCCAATGACATTAATCTCTTCCTTTTCTAATCCAATTAACATTTCTTCCTTATAATTTAAAGTTTAATAACTTTCGGTTAATTTTAAAGATATTTAGTGGCTATTTGGTTGACTAGCAGCTGATAGGAACTGTAAAGAATACCTCAATTACGCAGCGTATTAAACTTTAGTGCACGCGCCGCCCTGGAACTTAATGACCTTTGGGAATTACTACAAGATGATTAAATTACTGGATGTGGCATTTAAAGGTGGGTACTGACTGGTGTTATGAGGCGTTATGTAATGTGTTACGCAGCGACCGTTCGTGGTGTCAGTACAGGGAAATAAGACGCTCGTGGTGAGCATCAACGCTGATTTTAAGCACATGACATAACATAATTATCATGCTTGATGCGAATGATACAATACGCCTCGTCACTCCGGTCAGTACCCATCTTAAAACTCTTCACCTCACAACCCACATGATACGTGATATGTGAGGTGGATTACCTCATCAACCCTGGTGTCAGGGTTATTATTGAGTCGTTAAAGGCCCCCGATATGAGTCATGTAATGTACGTTCTTACTTCAGTAAGTAGGTAACCGGCACCAACAGCTTAGCATGCCTTTTAAAGCACGACATTTAAAATTAAAATTAATTATTTTTATGAAAAAAAAAACATTGTCATTAAAAAAATAGGTTAATGAAATTACAAATTAAAAATATCCATAATAACAAGGGGCCCCACTTGCCCCACATCCAATGTTTGTATCCGACTTAAAGCAGATAACAAGGCGTGCGGCGTACGGCGCGCGGAGCACATGCCTCGCAATATCTGTATCTGCTTTCCTTAAAACATATGGTGTGCGGAGCACATCCCTCGCAATGTCTATATCCGCTTTCATCCAAACACATACCAAAGTGTAAGGCATACGGCGCGTGGAGCATAAGCCTCGATATGACTGTATCCGCCTTTTGTATGTATAGGCGGGCGTAGCATATCCCTCACAATGTCAGTATCTACCTTCATTAAAATACATAGCAAGGAAAAAGGCATGCGGCACATGCCTCGCAATGTCTGACCAAAAAGACGTAAATATAGTTATATAGCTTAAAATGTATAGTATGGGTACCGTCTGGTATAGTAAGCATTTATATAAATACAAAACAGTTGCAGTAGCAATGCTGTTAAATCCAGGTATCTCAGACATTTTCAACTTCAAACAAAGACGACGAAACAAGAATACCTCAAATAATATACAACAAGGTTTTGTTTAAAGGAATGCATAAATTCAAGTTTCGTATTTTATTCTACACAGCATTTTGTTGAATGTATGTACCTTTGAATGAAAAGACCATTGATTTACCACTACCGTAGATACAGCGCTTGATACAAAAATGCGGCGAAAACTTGACGCTTGTTTAGCGGTATATAAATTGAAAAAATCGTGTCAAAAAAAGTCAAATTAAGAAAGTACGCATCGTCTTATTACGAATATTAGTGCGTGGTGCTTCGTAACGCGGTCGATTAATGCTGCTTTTTTTTTTTTTTTTCTTTTTTGACGTGACTTATTGTAGATTTGCCGCAGATGGCATTAACTACTTGGCCGGACAAATGGGGAACGCTGAAGGCTCTCACCCGGTACAACGTTTAAGACAACAGGCCTGAGGATGCCCAGTTGGGCGCGAACCTCGGCTCAGGGCGTCGTCTGAGAGGAAAAATATTTGAAAGAATTAATCGAATATCGATAAATCGAATCGAATAAAGCGATAAGCGCTGAATGAGGGACTGGGATTGACCGGGAGTAGTTGTTTTAGTGTATTTTAAATTAAAATAATAAATTCGGTGGATTTACTGCGAAAATGTTTATACTATGATAACTGATAACATGCACAATGTCATTACTTATTAGAAATATGACGTTCCATCCATTTTTTTTCACTTTGAGCTTCTATTTTTGCAAGTTATTATCACGCACACCCCCGTGTTGCCAGTTCGGCACCTAATGGTGCACTGAGGTATAGAACTGTCAACGTCGCTATATTAACAGTAACTTTTTTATAAAGCGAGCCAAAAGACAAAAAAGAAATATCTTCTAATATGTCTTTTCAATAGATTTACTATTACTATAGATAGAACATCAGCGCTCAAAAAGTGAGACACAAAGTTATTATTAATATGCTGAAGTTCTATCTATAGTAGTAGTAAATCTATTGAAAATACATATTAGAAATATCTTGAAGCAGTTTCAATTTTTAATATCGGTTGGTTGGTTTTTTGTATGAAGCGCCCGGGGTGTGGCTACGATGTTAATCCTGAGGATCCAGCGATTTTCCTTATTTTATTTTATTTTTTAAAAAGAGTACAACCACATCACACATATTGAGCTTATTCCACACCTTAACTAGGTATTCTGACTGATATGTGTAACAATAACTCTGTCGCACTAACATATTTGACATTTAGTGAGACTTACAGTTCAATTTGTCAAAAAAGTTAATGTGACATGGTACCAAAGTTTATACATATTAATGCTCGTGACCGTACATAGCACTCGCAATCAATAAACCTTTGCCACTTCCATAAATTGAGTCTCCATGATTCCCCCACAAAAGATACGGTAATGAGTCGCCATCCCACCGCCATTGACTTGGCAGATTACCTGATAAGCTTGTCGATAGCTCGCTTTATAAATATTTATTTTTCGCTTCGCCTCCCTTTTGTAATTTACTCCGCTTACCATTAAATATGCATTTGCATATTGCATTATTATTTCGTTTACCGCCTGTTAAATATTAAAGTGAAACAAAAATACTCGCACGTGTGATATTATTTCATGTTTGTGTAAAAAATTCATGGACGTTCCCCGATATTGTATACTTTTTGAGGTGCGTTGATCGTAATCTGATGAGCTCTTAATGATATTAAGTTATTAAATACTGATTATCAAGCCACTTATCTGCTGGTCATAAGGGCCCTATCTCCCTAGGACACCATAGTGGCAAGACGTGGTTCCCAACGACCCGATTACTCTAGCCATAGAGGCGGCCAATTAGCGTACATTATGTATTCAAACTCAAATTCAAACATATCTTTATTCAGTAGGTAACATAGTTACACTTTGACTCGTCAATCGTCATCGTCTTCTCATCCGCCTAAAACTACTGCAGCTGTTCACAACCTGTATAGCCGAGGAAAAGAAGCTGCAAGAAATACCTCGGCAATGGACGTAGGCGACCTAGACGTCCTAGTCATAGACCTAGACGTTCTTTAAAAAAAAGTAGGTAAGTGGTGTTCTCTACCAATTAATACATTTTATTTGTGCGCAAAAGAATTTTAGATCTTACATGAGATTTCAATTTCTTTTGCTTACTTTATGTAAAAAGCTTATTATAACAATAAGCTGAATGGTAAAAATGTCTGGTCTTCTTCTTCTTCTAATCCTTTTATCCCCTGTTGGGATGTAGGGCTCGAATAACAGATTTCCACTCCTCGCGATCTTTTGCAGCCTCTGTAGCTTGTTCCCATGACATGCCGAGAATTTTCAACTCTCGCGTCGCCAGGTCTCGCCGCCCCCTTTTGCGTTTTCCACGCGCACACCAGGTCAGAGCTCGTCGGGACGGGTGTTCCACAGATCTAAGGACATGACCAGTTCACCGCCATTTCCGTGTGCATATAATGCCTGGTTTTAGGTATTAAATTTGTTGCTCTAGTTATTAAATAACTTGGTATGTATACCTACATTGATTTAAAAGATGAGTTGCTGTTGCAGTTTTTTGTCATTTCTGCTCCTCAGTCATAAGATAACACTTTGCGAAATGACGTAGGTAGATTCAAAAATGTTAAATTGATCTTCAACAAGTTTATCTATGATAATTACGTTGACTAAATGATACTGATTTCTGATTTCCGTGGTGGCGTTATCGTGGTGCCTTAGAAAGATGTGGCTCTAAGTTCCTTATTTCTTTTTAATCTTAAATTCACAAAACTTTTGATTCTCTTTGGCCAGCTGCACAGGTATAGATCGAACATAAATCATGTCTATATCGACTACATCAGAATCAGAGAAAAACTTGTTGAAGGTCAATTTAACATTTTTGAATCTACGTCATTGAACTTTACTTATCTTCTGGTGGCTTGAGGATTCGCCTTCATAAAGATTAGGAAACGAGCTGTGAGTTGCATTTGTTTGTTTATTTCGTACCATGCATAATACCAATTCTCATTTCCCCTCGCAGTGTTCTACTAAAACAGATTTCCAAGAAATAAAAACGTGCAAATGTTGCCGAGAACTACAAAACGTCGTGCTTTCACTGAATATTCATTTGAGTGGTCTAGTCTATATTGTGGGTGCTTTAAGGCGCTTTCACATAACGTCGTCTTATAGCAAAAACAACGCGAGCGCCTTTTTGGTTTGATAACCTCTAACAAGTCCTCGATTTCTTTCAATTAAAATTGGGGTACAAATTGAGACAGAATTTTTGACCTTCATTGAAACTAGCTTGTCTAGTGCGAGGATTTCTTAACAAAAATTATATTCGAATGTGATTTTTCAAAAAGCGTTGAATTTTTTGTTTCACTATAACAACGATGTAGGATTTTCTATCGCGCGACAGCAGCGCTTCTGGCCGCGGGATGGATAACAGCGGGCAGTGTAGCGGTGGAGACTATGTAACGTAATGAAGTGCGCGCGTTCGAGGTACGAGGTTGCAGCGCGACAGCCTAACGACAGAGCGTTTTTTTGACGTGACTTATTGTAGATTTGCCGCAGATGGCATTAACTACACACACGACACACACCAAGCACACCAAGCACGACACTAATATGTACACAGCAGTGCGGCAGCGCGCACTCGCGCTGTACGGCATTCCACAGAAATAATACTTAAAACCCATGTATATTGGCGGTTGTATCATTTACCCATGTAACGGAGAATCTTCGTATCCTATAACACAAGTCTCAAGTAAGATCTTAGCTTAGGATACGATGGTTTATTATATTTGAGAAACAATGTAAAACCATGTAAAATTGTAAATGTGTATGTAAAGTAAGCTGTACATCTTTTTTTTTTTTTGAAATAAACAATTTATTATTATTATTATTATTTATTATTATTACTACTTGGCCGGAAAACGACAGAGCAAGCGCTGCTAGCTAGTGTGAAATCACTATGGCGTGTGACAGCTTCGCGACTTAGGCGTAACTCAAGGATTAAAGCGAAGACGCAGCGCCCCCAATGAAGTCTCTTCTTTGCGAGTCGATGGCGATCGAAACTAAATTTTTGCTGACCAATAATTGGCCACGCTTACGGCATTGTCAGTGGCTTCGTAAAGGTCTTTAATAGTGCAGGTGTTAGGGCACTTAGGACACCACAAAAGGTGAGCCATAGTTTGTGGTGATACTCCCAATGAAGTTATGCCTCTTTTATAATTATGCATAGCTATGCTTGTACATTTCGTATCTTCTTCTTTTCGCCAACAGCATGGACGGAAGCACTCATCAGGTCCTCTCGCGAGCATGTGTCAGGGCACAGTGGACATGCGATTAGGTGATTATTTTTTCAATGTAAGTATATTATACCACTATAATGAACTTACACGTTTCCACGACGTGTCTAAATGTGTCTATTTTGTCTGTCTTGATGGGTTCTGCTGGCGCAGCGTTTGTAGCGCGTTTGTAGTGCGACTGTAACGCTTAATGTGAAAGCGTCTTTAGCCTAGACCGAGTCTAGCTGAAATCCAAGCGAGATTGTGGACATACTCTTATACTGCTATTTGTTGTATGCAACTGATTGTGAAGATTTGGAAACGTTTTGTTTAGTTTTCCGTTACTGGTTTACATTTAAATTTAATAATATAAAAAGGAAGATATTGAACTTGCATTGTGTTACATTTTTATAGAACTAATAATAACCTATCAATTTGCACTAATTCAAGAGCCACTCTCTTGTCGGTGTATTCCTACATGCTACTTTTTACGGAAGAATAGGGCAGTGGTTTCCCTCTTGAGTTCTGCCCTTCTAATACTACTAACTTAAAATACGCCGACAGAATATAGTGTAGTGAGCGACCGGCTATTCGGACAGTCACGATAATGAAAAGTCCTAACTAAGAATAGGATGGAACTTAATCCATCATGTTAGAAAAGATATAATTCCTCCATCCTATGTTCTTTATTCCGTACTTTAGCATCAAAGTAATAAGTATATAAGTATCATTACAGGCTATACAGGTTGTGAGAATCTGCAGTAGTTTTAAACGGATGAGAAGTTCGTCATGTAAAAATTGACATTCAAAGTGTAACTATGTCACCTATTGAATAAAGATATTTCTGAATTTGAATTTGAATTATATATAGGTCGATATTATCTACATAGATTATACATTCAAATCGGCGGCCGCGATGTTTCGCTTTTTACTCCTAAATCTGTGTTTAACCTTGTTCCATTCCGAAAAATGGTAATGTAAAAAGGAAACTTTGATGAACTTCGTAGGAAGCCTCCGCAGGCGAAGTTTCTTTCGTTAAATTTATAAACAAATTCTTTTCCCGCGCCCCACTTGCAAATAATCTGGGAGAGTCAGGTGCTGCAGGGGCGGATTACTGGTATTTCGTAAAATGAAGTGAAAACAATTTTCTTATTAATTTTGTTTTGCACGTCGGTAAAACAAAATAATAACATAATATAAGCTCACAACTATATTTCAACGGGGTAATCAGAGGTACGTCTATCGCAAGATGAACTAAGTACCCACACCCACACCTCACCGAGCTTTCTGTTAGTCCAAGGTCGTAGGTTGCCGTATTGCAGTTCGAGCCAACTGTGTAAGCGAAAACTATCTCATTGGTGCAAATCCAGTACCGGGGTTGAACCACATTTCATACATACATTTGGGTAGTATTCTAGGTCAAAGATGACTACTTCAGGACCTCGATACCGACGCCGTCGGCGTGGTCGACGATTTCCCTCAATCAGTGCTTATCGCTACCGACCCACTAGGGTCGATTGATTCTTTCAAATATTTTTCCTCTCAGAGTCGGGCACCCTCAGGCTTGATGTCTTAAACGTTGTACCGGGTGAGAGACTTCAGCGCTCCCCATTTGTCCGGCCAAGTAGTTAATGCCATCTGCGGCAAATCTACAATAAGTCACGTCAAAATATAGGTCAAAGATGAAATAGAGACAAGCCTAAAACTGACGAAAACGATTTATTTTTCTATCTTACTTCCCCCCTCCGATTGATTGAGGGGAGGCCTATGCCCAGTAGTTTATGTTATGTTATATAGGCTGTTCATGTTATGTTATGCTATATAACTTATTTATGAATTTTAATCTAATAAAACTTAACATTAAGTCCGACATTTTAACACGTTCCTCTATGACGTCACAGTGTTCTTTTTCATACAAATTCCATAGTAATTTTGTGTTTTGACGTTTAGTTAAAAGTAACTGTTTCGACTAGTTGGAAACTCGCCTTTTAAAGAGTTTACATTAACAACCTTACTCCAGCCCTGTGTAAGAAGTTAACATTGTTTCGTAAGCACCGACCAATTGTAATTTCACGTTCTATTACAAAGTTCTGTTAGGAAGCAGGTGTGGTAATTCTTTACGAGACATTCATTGAAATTAAATTTTGTGCCGTGTTTACGATTTTCGTAAGATTTTACTTATAAATAAATTTTGTACTTAATTAAATTTTACTAATTTACTTTTATTACATATTTACATATACAGGGTGTTAGTGACGTCGTAACGAAAACTTTGAGGGATGATTGAGACCATGATTCTGAGATGATATGAAGTGGAATTTTCCGTCGCAAAAGTATGAAACAGAAAATAATAAAAAGAAAAACAAAAATTTTCATGAATTTTCCGACGGAAAATTCCACTTGATATCAACTCAGAATCGTGGTCTGAATCATCCCCCACAGTATTTGTTACGGTGTCATTAACACCCATACCTACTTGTATGGATACAGTATGTACTTGTGCGGGGTGTAAGTGACATCGTAACGAATACTGAGGGGGATGAAACAGCTGATTATTCTGAGTTAATATCAAGTGGAATTTTTCGTCGCAAAAGTTGAAAATAAATTGAAAATAATTTTAAAATGAATTGAAAATAATTTTAAAAAACTAAAAAAAGAAACATGAATTTTGCGACGGAAAATTCCACTTGATATCAACTCAGAATCATGGTCTGAATCATCCCCCTCAGTATTCGTTACGATGTCACTAACACTCTGTATAAACTCACGCCTATTTCCCACCTCAAACAGAGACTATGGAATTCCATTTGCTTCCATTTTCAATTTCTTTTTCCGTTTACTTTTATTAATAGAAGAAAATAAAATCATAATGTAACGTAATCTCATATCCATATTAACCACATAATTTAGGGAGTTCTCTATTTTTACTCATAAAATTTTATGTAATAATTTACCATGGCATACTGTTCCTTGTCCTATTATTAATTACGCATAGTATTAATTTGTTATAACTTTTTAAGCATAATTTTAAAACTCATAACTACTATAAGCATAATAATTAAAGACAATAAAGATATATATTATTATTATTAGCCTGTATGATTCCCCAATAATGAATTATAAGCATAATTATTATAAGCATAAAAACTATACTCCGAAAAAGTATTTCACGCTATTGGTCATCATTCAGTATACTTTTCGTGTGTAAGATAAACATACTGGCGGCGTAGAGGTGGCCCAAGGGCCTTGTAAAAAATATGACAGAACACTATTATTCTAAAAAAGAATTATGGATACCTATTTATATGAGAATCAAATTTATACCAACAAATATTAGTCCAAAAATAAGTTAT
This sequence comes from Pectinophora gossypiella, assembly GCF_024362695.1. Lineage (NCBI taxonomy): Eukaryota > Metazoa > Arthropoda > Insecta > Lepidoptera > Gelechiidae > Pectinophora > Pectinophora gossypiella. The sequence continues at coordinate 1,766,078 of NC_065413.1, forward strand.
ACCTAACAAACCAGTATTCCTAGATGTTATTATAGGAAAGTACTATTATGCTAAAAAACGTTATGCAAAAAGCATTATAATTAATTAAAATTATGACAATAACATTTATGCATTTTAAGAGAATCCCAGTTTAGGGTTATTGACCCCAGATGTTACTACTTATCCCAATCACTGATAATTATACGAGTATATAACTAAATCATCAGAATTCGCTCAGGAATTTGGAGCTAAGTAATCAAAGTTTGTCCAACAGTTATATGAGTTCCGTCCATCAATTACGAGGTCCCATAGCACTAAGCATATACTTAAAGTTAATGGTCCCTATGTGTTTATAATTGGACCATTACAAGTTGGGGTCTTAAGGGACTTGGTAACACGCGGACCTTAGGCTTTGAACGTACAGTTCTGTTGACGATTAATGAAACTTGCAATGTGTGTATTAAACGATTGATGAATGTGGAGGAAGCAGAGAAGTGTGTCAGGATCGAAGCAAATGGAATTCCATAGTCTCTGCTTACCCCGGTGGGAAATAGGCGCGAGTTTATGTATGTATTTATGTATAAGCATTTTAATCTCTATGGTGAATGGATGATACAGGTGTTGTAAGATCGTATTCTCTGACGGGTCTTTACCTTGTCGATGTAATAATTTTATAAAATAGTAACTTCATTTTTTATATTAAGCTTTCTATATAAGTCTAACAGGAAGCTCGGTGAGGTGTCGATACTTGGTTCATCTTGCGATGTGTAGCTCTGATTACGCCAATTGGGATATTCATCAGGCCTCATCCATCTTTTCCGGGTTGGAAGTTCAGACAGGCAGTCGCTTCTGTAAAGAAACCGGATCTATCAAACCTGTGAAGCGGTCTATGTGAAAAACGGTATAACACTATGGAGATGATGAAGAGTTGGAGTTCATGTTTGGATCATTGATAATTGATTTTTGAATTGAGTTTCCAGGATTTGTGCCCGGTTAAAGGCAATAGGCTCGCTCTTATTCCATGAGACTTAAACATAGCTGGCGAGGAGTGTGTTTACTATACATATCTGCTCAACCCATTCGGATACAGGAAGGCACACCATGCGGCCTTTGCTAAACCAGTATTATATTAACCTTATCAAGGTATTAACTTCTAAAGTATAACGTACTAACTTCGTCGATGCATCATAAAATACCTTCAAGTAGTTCCTGAGCTTTCAGCAAAGCGTATAAGTTATTATGACTCTTAAACAAGCTATATCGGCTTTGAACGATGGCGGAAGGAGCTTAGTTTGTATATTAAAAGCTTACAGAGAGGTTTATGAATAAAAGGTTGGTTTTTAGTGTTCAGAAACTCAAAAGGAAAAACGAAACCGTTCGGAATAAAGATATTTTAATTTCTGTTTTTTTTTTTAATTACTATTTACCAATATGGCCGTCTATTGCGCTTATTTTATCCATTTGTTGTGTTTCTTTGTTGTCTGTTATATACCTACATCTATTATATCCATACAGGATGTTTGTGACATCGTAACGAAACCATTGAGGGATGATTGACTCCATGAGTATGAGTTCATATCGAGTGGAATTTTCCATCGCAATAATATGGAACTGAAATTAATTTAAAAAGAAAAATTCATAAATTTTCCATCGCAAAAGTACGGAATTGAAAATAATCTAAAAAAACTAAAAAAAATCATGAATTTAGCAGTTTGTCACTAACACCCAGTATGTTAAAATATTAGGTAATGGCCCAAATTCCTGAAGCACACCTCCTAATTTTATTTTAAGTTATACCTGTCATTTTTTATCCGCCGTAAAAGAAAGGGACGGGTAATCGGCGTACAATTTAATATGGAACGGCAGATATTTAAAAAACGCTCCCAAAATGTTATATTAGCCACTAACCTAACTTAAAATAATTTTAGATGGTGTGTACAGGAATCAGCAACATTCTTCTATCGCGTGGGTTGTGAGGTGGATGACCAATCTCATCAACCCAGCACCATTGATTGGTTAATTTTTGTGATAGCTTTATTTTATTTTTTAATGTACTTACAATTAAGTGTTCCCAAGTTCCCAATGATAATTTATAAACAAGAAGCTGTAGATATAATGGTTTTGAAATCTAAGCCATATTGCACTTATGCACTGGTGTGGTAGACAGTTTGTAAACAGTTGGGAGTCAGTTAAGATAACCAGGCGAGATCGGTTTAATTATTCAACTATGTTATGTCAACTGTGGTTTTGACGTACAACTCAAACATGAGGCTATGTGTGTGCCTTGCCCATGTTATGTCTTACGGCAATGGCCTTAACTCCACGCCAAGTTCACGTTTCCGGCGACAGTCGCCAAACAGTACAATATGTTTAAACGTATTGCAGGTAATACTCACTTGGCGTCGCTTTGGAAACGAAGCCAATTCAATACAAATTGTATGGCGACCTTGTCGACCAAGTTGTTTATGCTATCGAAGACAAATATACGTCACATATATACGTATTATATAATAGTTAAAAAAAATATTTTGGGCGTACGCAATTATGCTTACGCTCAGCTGTTGGTCCAATTATAATTTAATAATTATAATATATAATAGAGTTTATAAAATTTTTGATATAAAGATAACTTGCAACGTTCAATAAGTTGATTTTAAGATATGAAACTAAAACTAAAAATACATGATGTAGGTTTCATTTGTACAATAAAACTACCGCTCGAGTGAGGCGGGGATTGTAAAAATAAGATTGAAGCAGCGCAGTAGTCTGCTGTTAGCTCGCTCGGGTTTTCGCACAAAGTGGCCGAAGAGAAGAGATGAAGCGGCGAATCTTAATCTTATCACTGTACCCTACATATATAATTTTATATCCTTCAAGTAGCTCTATGAGGGCAACATACAAAAAAGGGGGATTTATAAAATCACGATATTTATTATACGGCACAACACAAAAATTGCAATATTGCTTTTTTTGATGAATTGCTTCGATGTCGCCTTTTAACCCCTTTGTATAATAATAATTCGCTAATACGAATAAGTACATTGATGTATGTTGCTGGCGGCTTTGATGTTGATATTGAACTTGAATTACACAACATAACACACCATCCCGCCTGTATCTCCGAAGGGGTAGGCAAGATTACACACCTACTTCTCGCCAGCTATGTTTTTAAGTGCAATGTAATAGGGGACGAGCCTGAGGGGATGGTACCAGAATTCGCATAGAGTTATTTTACTAGTATGACATCTTCGCGGCAAGCGGTCGTGCAGCGACAAACAAACCCGACGACCAGCAAATATCTACGAGCGTCGCGGCGCGCGCGCCTTCACTCAGTTAGCTAGTGACCACCGTAGCGATAGCATAGCAGTCCTACGGATCGGTCGAAGGTTGACGAGTGTGATAGCTATAGGCAGTCCACTTAAAGATCTAAGTTGAGGCAAGGGTCACGATAGCTATAGGCAGTCCGTCTGGTAACCTCCAGCTAGGGATGCTCATTTTCAGGAACACTTGTATGATTTGTCAGTATTGCTATTTTACAATATTAACGTCAATGTCAATTGGCGTTTTATGAATCTACCTACCTTTACACTAGTTTATTTGGCGCAATAATAACCTTAAAATCAGGGTTGCTGAGGTTGATAATCCACCGTACAACCATTCTAAAATCGCTGCAAAGGTCGCTTAGTCCTATGTCCTAGCCGCGCCCAGTCCTAGACGTGAACACAATATAATGAGGGGAGAGAAAAGTTTGGAGCGAACTCAAAAGTGCTCTGCGTAATTTTTCCTGCCTGATTTAAAACGATCACGATGTAGTTTCAGAGCGGTCTCTGTTTCCAATTGTTAGTGTTTTCATTTTATTTCTGCTTTGCCGAAAATTTTCCCAACTTTTCCAACTCGTGTTTGGTGTCAGCGGTGTGGAAACGTAAGTTTTATTTCAAACTAGCGACCCGACCCGTCTTCACATGGGCATTTTAATAAGGCCATTTTTTCTAATTAGGCCGCCTGTATTCTGTATTTGTTGTCCGTTGTGCTTAATAAAGTATACAGGATGTTAGTGACATCGTAACGAAAAATTTAAGGGATTATTTAGACCATTATTTTGAGTAGTTTTCAAGTGAATATTCCGAAAGTATGTAACTGAAAATAATTAATAAAAACTAAACTTTTCATGAATTTTCCGACAGGAAATTCCACTTGATATTGACTCTGAATCATCCCTCTCATGTCACTAACACTGTATGTACCTAATACTGTATTTATGTTTATCTTATTCATTTTTTTTCCTATTTAGAGAAATATGGAGGATAGATTTTTTTTGAAGAAAAGAAGAAAAGTATTTATTATTACAGAATGCCACAGAAAAACAATACAAAAACAGTAGGGATAAAGTACACTCATTTTAACAGAGATGTAAAAGAACAAGAATTCATGTTTGTTGTTTGGACATTGCATTTAAACTAATGTTATACTTAAGGCTTAATAATAATAAATAAATAATAATAATAATACCTAATTGATTTCGAGATTGAGATACATTTTCGCCTACTAGCCACATTCTCTTAAGTAACATAAGCTTACGACGGTATTCCAATTGGGGTAGTCAGAGGAGGTAAGTACCCACGCATCACCTAGCTTTCTGTTAGTACGGTCACGAGTACTAATATATATACACTTTGAAACCATGTCACATTAACTTTTTTGACAAATTAAACCGTAAGTTTCATTAATTATCAAATATGATAGTACGACAGGTTTCTAAAGTGGATACATGGCATTGCTGATGACTGTATCTGTAGTGTCTGTGTGTGCCTTTTTTTTATCGTTGCGAAATGCGTTACGCATACCACGCCGCCCAGGGGGTCTGTGTGTGTCTGTGCTTTGTGTTAGTGAGCCGTATCGCCCACAACAATGGTCAAGCCAACTGTGTTAGTGAAAAACTGCACTAAAGATTTCATCATCATCATCATCATCAGCCCATTAACGTCCCCACTGCTGGGGCACGGGCCTTCCCTATGGATGGGTAGGGAGATCGGGCCTTAAACCATCACGCGGGCCCAGTGCGGATTGATGGTTATTAACGACTGTTAATGCAGCCGGGACCTACGGCTTAACGTGCCTTCCGAAGCACGAAGGAGCTCGAGATGAAAACATATTTTTTTTTGTGGTCACCCATCCAATGACCGGCCTTTGCGAAAGTTGCTTTACTTCAACAATCACAGACCGAGCGCGTTAACCGCTGCGCCACCGAGCTCCTCACTAAAGATTTATTATAAACTAATTCGTGGAAGACCGTCGGGCTCGACCCGGTGCTCGCCGTTGGAAAAGCCAGTGGACCGTAAACCACAGGACCACAGCGACTGTTAAGCAAATAAAGAAGGAATTTCTGAGCACCTCAAACTGAAGTTTCCGCAGTTCTAGTGTTGAAAGTTCTGAGTAGTTGTGAGCAACTCAACCGATCACTTTGGACATAATTTATTATACCTTTGAACAGTAAGATAGTTGTAGAAGTTTTTCATCTACTTAAAGTTGCGTGTTATCATTATAAACTTATTATATTTTTTTTTAAATTAAAATGGGTTTACTCTTGTCTTCTTTCTTTCACGAGGACAAGAAGAGATTGACGGTGGAACGAGCTTTCCCAGAAAATGCCTATTCTCCCGTGATTTAAAGGACCCCAGGTTATATGATACAGGAAACATTGACTAGATGGATGGATGGATGTAGTTCTCTAGTGAAGAAAGGAAGTCAAGAAGTATGTCAGGATCGAACCAAATGTAATTCTCTGCTTACCCCGGTGAGAAACACGCGTGAGTTTTTGTATGTATGTATCTAGTTCTAGTGTCAGTAGGGTTCAAGTCCCGTCAGAGTCAGAAATGTTTTCGATAAAATTTTTTTCTTTGTGACTTTCCCTAAGCACGGGTAAATGTTATAAAACCTACTAACCAACCAAACACCAACCAACCAACCAACCCAACCAACCGACCAACTAACCACCAACTGCCAACCAACCAACCACCACCAACCAACCCACTGCCAACCCACTGCCAACCCCACCTAACCAACCAACCAACTATCAACTGTTTACAAAACCATGAATCCTATGCGAATAAATGATTTGATTTGATTTTGACTTGGAAAAAAAAATCAGGTTGGTAAAACCTCACAATCCACACGATAGAAGAAGAAAATAATAATAATAATAATAGTAGTAGCGGGTTAGTACATTCTAGCATATAAATAATTTTATACTATCTTTTAAAAATCTTATGTAAGCCAAAGGGTCAAGTACGTTAGTTACTGTTTATTTATGTAGGTAGTTCTTTTAATTATTTATTTTGTTAGAATGCACTAACCCGCTATTATTATACTTGTACTAAATTTTCCTGTACCCAAAGGTTGCCTGGAAGAAGTTGCTGCATGAGCAATAAGGCCGCCTGTTGTGCTTTTCTGTATATGTTGTCCTTATATTTGTATTTTGTGTCCATTGTGCTCAATAAAGTATTATATTATTTTATCTATCTATCTGTTTAGTATTGTAACTAAATTTCTAAACCTAATTTTCACTGTCATATGCCGTCTCGCTTTCCGTCTCTCTCTTCTACCGATCTTCTCACGCACAAGGTTTCACTAACTGTTTAGATATATAAATATTTTGGAAAATACAGTGCATATCGAAGTAATCTGCCTTTCAGTTAATAAGACAAGCCAATCTCAATAAATATTTATAATATATATTAAACATAACAGTTACTTACTGGGAAGTCGCGACAACGATAAATATCCCGACGACCCGATTACTCTAGCCATAGAGGCGGCCAATCAGCTCGCGACACCAAACACTTCAGAACCCCGATACCGACCCCGCCGGCGTGGGCGAAGATTTCCCTCAATCAGCGCTTATCGCTATCGAACCACTAGGCTCGATTAATTCTTTCAAATATTTTTCCTTTTAGACGACGCCCTGAGCCGAGGTTTGAGCCCAACTGGGCACCCTCAGGCCTGTTGTCTCAAATTTTATACCGGGTGAAAGCCTTCAGCGCTCCCCATTTGTCCGGCCAAGTAGTTAATGCCATCTGCGGCAAATCTACAATAAGTAACGTCAAAAAAAAAACGACAACGAAGTTCGCTTCAATTTTCTTTTTCAATTTTCTTCGAAATAAACTATTTTATTTTACGTATTTATTTTATAAAATTAAAAGAACTACTTATATGTTATGTATGTAGGTTCTCAACACGATCAATAACATCACTCAGTCCCGCGTACTACCTTTCAAAAGCATTTTGCCACTTAACCGAAGAAGCCAATTCACAAACTTGCCTCCTATGCTTCGTTTTAACTGAACCCGGGCACTTTATCAGCTCGTACAAAATGGCACAAAGTGGCGACCTGCTCTGTACAACTCGCATGTATTTATACAACGTTGTATGCCAGCTACATTAGCAAGCAGTAACCAAACTACGAGAGAGTTCTAGATTTTTGGAAAATAACACCAATCTTGTAATCGATCTTGCATTCGAAAATCGAGTTGTTTTCAACTACCTAGTCAAAAGAGTTACTTTTTACTAAACATCAAAGTACGAAATTACTATTTTTATAGATTTATAGATTTGAGTAATATTCTTTTTCTTCTAAAACTGCCATGGACCTATCGGGCGTCGGTGACTACCACCGCATAGTCTTTCCTATTCTAAGCCAGTCTGGAGAGCGCGGCAGCATCCCTATTTTCAGTCCATTTCTTAATATTAGATAAGTCAAAACACTTTCATTAAGTAAGTAAACAATTTCTTATTAAAACGACAAAACTATTCCCATACCTCCCTATGCTTCGTTTAAACCGAGCAATTTATCAGCTCGTACAAAATGACACAAAGTAGCGACTTGCTTCGTAGAGCCCGCATGTATTATACAACGCGCTGCATGCCTAGTACATTAGCAAGCAGTAACTAAACTAAAATGTACTGGGAAGTACTACGTCGCTCTATTTTGCCTGTTTATTTAAGTCTCGAGAATTTGTTGATGTAATGTTGCTTTTACGATTATTTATAACATTAAACATCCTACAAAAGTAATAAGATAAATGTAACTAATACAATATGGACGAATATGGTCAGAAATATACATGTGTTAGTGACATCGTAACGAGTCCTGAAGGGGATGATTCAGACCATGATTCTGAGTTAAAATCAAGGGAATTTTTCCGTCGCACAAGTATACCTCTAGAATTGAAAATAATTTAAAAAAATAAGAAAAAAATCATGAGTTTTGACACTTTGTCATGTTCATATCTACATGAATAATAGATTTATGTTCTTGTGTTATGTGTGTAAGTATTAATTATCGTCATAGAATAAGGAATAATACCTCATACATATAGAACTGCAATTCTCCGCACCTCACCAGCGGCTGAGCTAGGTTTACCTCAACTCCCTCGAACATAGTTTAGACTTGAATCGTATAGCGTCAGGCGTCACACACACAGACGCGCGTGCACTATGACGTCAATGTGTGGCGTCTGTGTAAAACGAAGTTGTTTGTATGAAGTGTCCAGGGTGTGCTATCTTATAAATGTAAGTAAGTATGTGTTATGTGTGCAAGTATCAACTATCGTTACTGGCTGAAGTTGCACTGTAGCATGTGATGTTGATATGCGCTCCAACTTTGTGATTAAACACTCAACCCCACCAAGCAATTACCTCTCTCGAGACCGATGTCTTCAATTTCAGTCTGAAGGCTTTTAATCTACGCTCCAGCTAGTCTGGCCCGTGTGGGGAAATGTAAGGGGGATTTGAATAACAATGCACTTTGTCTTCATGAAGAAATTGAATATTGTGAACAGGAAAACGAAAAAGATTGCTTTACAAAGTCGATTCTCCCTGACAGATTGGTAATAGTTCGCTTAAGAACGTGAATTGTGGAAAGATGAAGGGAGGGGGATATAAGTGTTTGAGCCCTCAGCGTTCGCCATTTTCCCGGCCAAGTAGTTAATAAATAGTAATAATAAATACTTATTTGCCTAAAATGCATATAAATGCTTACTTGACTTTTTGTAATTATTTCTTTTTTATTTTGTTGCACTAAAGTGTATTTGTATTGTATTGTATAAATACAGTTAAGTTGATAACAATCTAGGTCATCTGCGGCAAATCTACAATAAGTCACGTTCAAAAAAAAATGTCATTCTTGCATTTACGCACTCATGTACAATGAAAGCTTTGCAGTGTAGGAGTGATAATTCACCTCTCGGAATGTATCAGGGTTTGGAATGTGGAGTTAATGTTTGGGGTATCTCATCGGCAATCCGTGCACACAATAGTAACATGGATACAAATTGGAGCAAACAGGCTAACACTCATACACGCGATACGCACGCATATACACTCAAATGCATGCACGAACGCATGCACAAATACACGCATTACGCACACAACGCTAACTGACCATGTTTGCGTTATGTAAGTACGAATGCGTTCATTCCTGCATTTATGCACGCATGCACAATGAAAGCTTTGCAGTGTAGTAGTGATACTTCACCTGTCGGAATGTATCAGAGTTTGGAGTGTGGAGTTAATATCTTGGGTGTCTCATCGGCAATCCGTGCACACAATAGTATTGTGGATACAATTAAATCTGAGTCGATGCCGCGGTCGCGCTAATGACTGCCGGCGGGACCAATCGTGATTTATTCGCCACCGGCGACGAAGGGTTGGTGGGGTAATTTGAAGACGATTGGCGACTAAAACGACCTGATAATATTTCTCTATGCCTCGTTAAAAATAGCTTGATTACCATCATCCCCCTAGCCTTACGTTTATCACAGGATCAGCTTACCTAACCTGAACAGAATCGACGTCGCAAAAGTACGGAACGGAAAATAATTTAAAAAACACTAAAATTTTCACTTACACACTGTACAAGTACATACAAGTAGCCATACAAGCAGATAGGAGTTAATATCAAGTGGAATTTTCCTTCGCAAGAGTAAATAATTGAATATTTAAAAATTGAATTTTGAATTTTGCGACGCTATATCCACTTGGTGTGAATCATCCCCCTCAGTATTCGTTACGATGTCACTAACACCCTGTATACCTTGACAGAAGTACTTTGGTACCAGCCTCCTGTCTCCTGTACCACACAGAACGTTACGCACACCTGCTACGAACTTTCGATATCGGGACGCGAAAACGATAATTGGTTTCGCTCCACCGTTGTTTGCGTGAAATGGCAGCAATTAAATTTTGTTTCCGCGACTTTGCTACAAAGTCGTTACAGTATTCTCTTACACAGCTTTTAACAAAATCCGACTGTAACTCTAAAACGTCGGTGATACAGATTATTTTGTTTAACATCGGATTTTGTTGATAAGTTTTCATCGACTTTGAGTTTCAATTTATTCCTGTTTGGATGATAGATAATTGATATCACGCGCTTTTAAGAATTGTGCCCGGTTAATGACAAAATAGGCCCAACTTCTATTACATGTAGACTTTAACTTAGCTGATGAGTTGTGGGTGTATATAATAAACACCCCTGCCTATTCCTTCAGGGACATAGCCGTTATTCTTAGACGGGGACCCAACTTTATCTCGAGTTTATTCCAGTGAGGTTGGGAGGCATGACGTCATTATTTTCGTCTTTTTTTGTTGGCAGTCTCCACCAACCCGCAGTGGAACAGCATGTGGACAATGCTCCATACCCCCTCCGGTTGATTGAGGAGAGGCCTGTGCCCAACAGTGGGATGTATATTGTTCATGTTTGTGCAGGAGTGTTTACGAGCCGTTGCCCAGTTGGAAGAACGCTTGACTCTCAGTGTTAGGTCGCAGGTTCGAATCCAGCACGGGCCTAAACTTATGATTTTCGAAATCGAATTCATATTTGGATCATAAATAATTATCTAGTGCTCAGCGGTGAAGGAAAATATCGTGAGAAAACCCACATTCCCGAGAAATGCGTTTCGGAGGTATGTGACCTAACCTGTATTGGACTGGTTTTCCTTTCGCGGGTTGGAAGGTCAGACAGGTAGTCGCTTTAGTCGATCTTTAGGCTAGGTACCTTGTGAAAACGGTTATAACGTTAGGGAGACGATTTATAAGGTTATGAAAAGAAATTGTCAATCAGTGGTTTGTAGCAGTACAACTCAGTCGACAACGGGAGTATCAGGAAGTGACATCAGTCGGTAGTTAGTGGTTTGTGTGTAGTGGCTGTATGCGGATATACTGAAATACCTGCCGGGTGTTGGGAGGGGCGGAGGCCACTGAGGTAACTAGTTTACGAAATCGACACCACTACATCGACTGTCGCTGCATCGAAAACGTTTCATCGACTCTAATTCTATTAAAATAATTTGGTATATATTATAATGTATATTTTTGAATTGAATTTGAATATATACACCATTAACACATGTTTATGGAATACGATGTTCGTGCGTCACCCAACAGGGTCCACATAATATCAGCGTCGTGGTTCACGCCGCGACTTGTGCTGAGTGAGGCCCTTTTATCTCAGGACGTCCACCACCACCTTATGGTCATTTTGACAAACATCCGTCTTGCTTTTTTGTAATTGTTTTAGTGGAAATTTGATATGATGTTGTTGTCATTTTTTTTGTGTGTCGTCCTTTTATAATAAACTTTTTCTATTTTATTCTATTCTATACTTTGGCGGCGAGGATGTGCTGTCGCCAAAGGGTGTTTTCGGGGTACCGAACAGAGCATAGTACCCCGCTAGCCACAAGTTGGTAGTGTGATTAGGGATCGACGATCCGACGGTGTTATGTTGGAAGCTGTTACATGCGTCTTGGTGAGTAAACTTTGATATCGCGTTTCACGACTGCTTGAAGACTGCATTATTGGATGTGGCGCCATCTGTTGCATGTGGGCGGAACTAGCTGGCCAACTAGTTGGGTCCGCCACAACACTGTTTAGTGCAGTCAAGAAAGCCCGAGCTTCCTAACTAAAAAATAAAAAAAAAACATCAAAATCTTCTTACAAGAAGGTTAAGAAAGTGGAGACGATGTAACAAGCTTACCTATTTAAAATGCATTTGTCAAGTTAAGTAATGGATGCCAGTTGTAAATATAAATATACAATAGGTAAGTAAGGCTAACTTATTTTTTTAGACGTGACTTATTTTAGATTTGCCAGGAACCAGCCGGCGCCGGAATCCTTATGTTATGTATTGCACAAGAAAATTATGTAAACTGTATAATTAGAATGTTCTAAACTTGTCCAGTGTACGTCGCACCGCACCTAACAGTCAATGTAGTAAGAGGCTTAACTGGTCACTCCCTGTGAGTTATTGACTGCACATCCTCACAGACATAGTGCGCTTGATAGCAAGCGGAGACCAGGGAAACATTTCCGTCAACACTTGCTCCCACATTCTAAAATGTTCACTCGAAACTTTCTCGACTCCGACCTTAGTGGAGGCGATCTTAAGGAAACTTCGAACTCAACTCAAAATCGGTATTCTTAGATGGCGCCCCAACTTTATCTCGAGTTTATTCCAGTGAGGTCGGGAGGCATGACGTCATTATTTTCGTATTTTTTGTTGGCAGTAGTGTTGCCGCTCGATAGCGCCCTATCCGCTCGATAGTTTACCAAAAAACGATAGTAACTACTACTAGTAGTGATACTATCGATTAATTATCGATAGTATCGATAGCTCTTTTTTGGCGATACGCGGAGATAAGCAACGATAGTATCGATACTATCGATAGTATCGCTCTTCGATATTGCGCAAGCTATTGATACTATCGATAGTATCGATAGTATCGTTGCTTATCAATAGTATCGCCAAAAACGAGCTATATTGATAAGAGTATCGATAGTATCGATAGGCCTATCGGTTAGGTAGATGATTTTGGCCGTTTCCTATCGATAGAAAAACTATCGAATTTTCGGCAACACTAGTTGGCAGTCTCCACCAACCCGAAGTGGAACAGCATGTGGACAATGCTCCATACCCCCTCCGGTTGATTGAAGGGAGGCCTGTGCCCAGCAGTGGGACGTGTATAGGCTGTTTATATTATGTTGTTGGCAGTGTGACATGCTCGACTCTAGTGAAAAAAGTCCTCAAATCGAGGACATAAATGTCACCTTAAAATACCAAAATGCTCAACTGAGGCCTTGTCTATTGGAGGAAGTTTCGAATTAATATTTTAGATTACTAATCATAATCACTTATTTGTCAAATATTCATTATATTTATGAAGTAATAAGTATTATAATAATCTGCCGTTTATTGCGCAGTCCTTTTAAAGCTAGAGAACTGAATGTTCAACAAAAATCGATTAACTATCATAGTCAGTCACTTCTAATTAAAACCAATGTAGAGTCATTAGCAAATTGGAATCGCTTCGGCGTTCTAGAATGGCGATAAATATAGAATTGTGAGAAGAAATTGACTCGAAGTCTAGACTTTTAACGACACGACGTGCCGTAGACACATCTGTCTGTGACCTTATCAAATTCCGCTGTCGAAACTTCCAGAAACTTCTCTATACATTGCCTTTTATTCTCTAATCTAGTAAACAATCTTGTCAATTGAGATATAAATAATAAAATAGCTATATAACATAACATAACATAGCATCACGCCTGTATTGCTGAATTGGTAGGCAGAGATACATTTCTACAAAAGTAGGTATGAAAATGCTGAAGTATGACGTCATCTACAAACGCGGTCAAATCGTGCTCATTGTTATGCAACACAGAAAATAAATTCGTAAATAAGCTAGAAAAAAAATACCACAGGTTTATTTTTGATCATTTAAGAATGAGTGCGTACACATATTTCTATATTAAAGAAATAAAAATAATTTATTATACTATTTCGTCGTCTTATAGTGACATAGTGAGCGCCATTACAAAAAATCTTATTATGTTCGTATGGTGACTTTTGTTAATAAACTTCGCAATTGACTCTAGTCTTAATCCAGGTAAAAATTGTGGTTTCAATTATTATCTGGGGTGAAATTAATTGATAGAAATCGAGGTTTTGTTGAAGAAAATCACATCAGAATGTCTTTTATTAAAAAGGCGTTTACATGGTTATTTGATACCATGATAGAGCACAAAAAATATAAGTATCTACCGTTTTATTTATAAATATAAGGATTGCTTTAATTTTGTCTCATTTCGGTACCAACCGACTCTTTAACGGATGCACAACTAAGCGATTCGGTCGCAAAAGTTAGAGTTCTATGGTAAAGGGTGCTAATGGAAGAGGAAGGCAGTAGTCACGACGTCGCAATTAGATCGAAGCGCGCAACCCTTTGCCAGTCATTTTATAGAGTTACCACTAAATGTGTTACTAAGGTATAGGCCATGGTTCGAATATTAGTTTTAAATATTTTATATGTAATTTTTTGGATTTTTAAAGAGTTCGGCTCGCGATCTGGAGGTCCGGGATCGATTCCCGATGTGGACATTGTCGAAATCACTTTGCGACACTGACCTTTGTTTGGTAAGGATTTTTCAGGCTTGAATCACCTGATTGTCTGAAAAAGTAAGTTGATTCCGTGCTCCTCAGGACACGTTAAGGCGAGGGTGCCGGCTATCGGCCGTAAAAACACCTCCACCAGCCCAGGTAAGTAAAATTCACCATATTTCGGCACACTGAAAGCAAACTTATACAGAGTGTTGGTGACTCCGATTCTGAGTTATTAAAAAGTGGAATTTTCTATCGCCAAGGTATGAAATTGAAAGTAATTCTAAAGATCACTAACATTTTCATTCGTTTTACTATGGGAAATTCCACTTGTTCACTCAGAATCATAGCTGTATCATCACCATCAGTGTTCCGTTTCCGTCAGAATCGCTGGTCATGATGATGATGATTTTACATTAAAAAAGTGCTCAGTAGCTGCCCTATTAGTGCCGCCTAGTGCCTATCACTACATAATTTCTTCCAACGTATTTTAGCAATAAAATAACATTTAAAAGTGTCCGGCGGTTTTGATAGACACTAACACCCTTTTTATGTTTACCTGACGCAATAAAGCGTCCTTCAAATAACAAAAGCATCATAGCTTCTTGAAAATCCTTGTAAATTTTTCAGCCAAGACCTAGATAGATACCCTAGGTTTTATACTCAGTGACATAACGCTTCACTGTGGCAAGCATGTCGTCACAAATTCAATTCTCCTGTTATGCTGGAGTGACAATCGCGATTGCATTTCCATTCTATTATTGATTTTTTAGCAATGAAGGCAAGAAAAGTTTTTGGGGTGAAAAAAATAAGTTCTTGTTATTTTACTTTATCTTATCTATTGTGTGGGTTGTGAGGCGGACTACCAACCCCATCAACCCTGGGGGTTACTATAGGTAATCCATGAACCGCCAAAGGCCCCTGATATGGCTCATGTAACGACTACTAACTTGCATCAGTAAGTAGTAACCGGGACCAACGTCTTACTTTCATCTTATTTTCGGACAATCGGGTGATCAGCCTGTAATATCCTAACCGAACTAGGGATCACAAAGTGATTTTTGTGATATGTCCCCACCGGGGTTTGAACTCGGGACCTCCGGATCGTGAGCCGAACGCTCAAACCACTGGACTACGAAGGCTATTATTTTACTTATCGTAGATAACATAAGGGGTAGTTAGACGTACATCCTTCGCAAGATTAACTTAGTACCCACGTCTAACTGAACTTTCTGTTAGACCAACGTGCTAGGGAGCCGTATCACCGTCTGTATAGTGGAAACTGCACTAAAGATATATTAATAACTCATTGTTGCAAGTGCGGTGTCGGGGTTCAAATTGTAGATACATATACATACATAAACTCACGCCCGTAATCCCTAATGGGGTGGGCAGAGCCACAAGTCATCAAAGACAACTTGCAGCCACTGTTGATACGATGAAATCGTAGATAGTGATGTAAAAAACAATATATTTTATGGAAATTTGTAGACTAGAGGTATGGAGTGGTTCCTAGGATTTGTGAACAACATAAAAACTCTCAAGCAATTTACTGTTCGCTTGTAGCTGAAAGTCAAACAAAGTACCTTAGATGCGAATGTTTCCTTCCGACACCTCACCGATTCCCAGCGACACTTGCCCGAATTTCGGAGAAATTTTCGCCGACAACAGGAAAAGTGAATTTGTCGTCGAACAGCGGTTTCCGGCGACACGTCGCCGTCGGTGTCAAAACTTGCTATTTTTACAGTTCGTGAGACAAATAACACTGCTGGTTTCTGTGCTTGATATTTTGGAGTGGTTCCATTTATATCTGCACTACACTATCGACTCTAAACTAACGACCTCTGTGGTCCAGTGGTTGAGCGTTGTGCTCACGATCCGGAGGTCCTGGGTTCGAATCCCGGTGGGGAAATATCACAAAAATTACGTTGTGGTCCCTAGTTTGGTTAGGACATTACAGGCTGATCACCTGATTATCCGAAAGTAAGATGATCCGTGCTTCAGAAGGCACGTTAAGCCGTTGGCCCCGGTTACTACTTACTGATGTAAGTAAGTAGTCGTTACATGAGCCATGTCAGGGGCCTTTGGCGGCTCAATAGTAACCCTGACACCAGGGTTGATGAGGTTGGTACTTCACCTCACAACCCACACGATAAAAGAAGAAAACTATCGACTCGCTGCCGTTGACATGATAAAGTACATCAATTCGCTTCCTCGATTTAGCTATAAATTAACACCATAATAAATACATACATAAACTCACGCCTGTTCCCCACCAGAGTAAGCAGAGGCTATGGAATTCCATTTGCTTCGATCCTGATACACTTCTCTTGCTTCCTCCACATTCATCAAGCGTTTCATACACGCACACATGTACAAAGTAGATCGTACTGAACCTTTCTAAGATCTCCAATACTAAAATTGATTCTAATAAAGTACAGCTTCTTGAGCCTTTAACGTAGTTACTAATTAATACTATACTTGATGAGCAGGACAAACATCCATACTGCCATCATATCATACCGCTATTATACTTCTACTTGATTGATCTACAGCTTCTATGGCCTAGTAGATGAGCGCAGTAAAAAATATAGATATATTTATAAAGTAAACTTTTAGGTAAGGAAATTATTACATTTAACAATAAGATTCCCATTGACATTCAGAATTTGCCTTTCAACTGTTTTAAGGCAGTAGTTAAACAGAAACTTTACACAAAAGGTTATTAAAAAGTTAGTGATTATTTAGAACATATGAATGCATGGGATTAACTGTTTAGAACTGATATTAGGCAGCTAAATTACTCAATTGTATGACAATTATTATCAGCCGTACGACGCCCACTAACAATATTTTATATTTTTTTTAAAGAACGCCGAGGTTTTTCTTGCAGCTTCTTTTCCCCGGCTATACAGGTTGTGAGAAGCTTCAGTAGTTTTAAGCGGATGAGACTTTCGTTATGTAAAAATTGACGATTCAAAGTGTAACTATGTTACCTACTGAATAAAGATATTTTTGAATTTGAATTATACACGTGTAAAATTACTACATACTTACAAAACATTCTGAATACCTACATGGTATATTATATTTTTTTCTAATAAAGAAAATAATGAATTGAAGTTATTTAATAGTGGGAAAAGCTGCCAGTCTTTTGGGCACTGTGCCTCGGTATGCTATGAAGGAGTTTTCCTATGTGTGAGGAATTTTAATAAATAATAAATTACTCAAGTAATATTAAGTCTAAACAACAGATCAGATAATAATGATTTTTTTCTAGTTTTCCAAACCTTACCTTACCGGTAATATCTGCTCTATATTAT
This sequence comes from Pectinophora gossypiella, assembly GCF_024362695.1. NCBI lineage: Eukaryota > Metazoa > Arthropoda > Insecta > Lepidoptera > Gelechiidae > Pectinophora > Pectinophora gossypiella. Next base: position 1,783,814 of record NC_065413.1, read on the forward strand.
GTACTACCATCAAATCTAGGTATGTACTAATCCAAAGGCCTGAAATTGAAATTACTTATTTTGACATCATCATGTTTGATATGGCCAAATTGTAGTGCACCTCATCATTGGCTTGGCTTGACATTGCAATCAACATGACCATTTGAGTAACGCTTTCTGGACACGATAGACTGTCAATCATTCGCGTTTATGTACATTGAATACAATCCAGACATTGACAGTGTAATGTTGTGTTTTCCTACAATGACATCGCATGAAATTAACTTGGAATGGTTTCAAATACTGTCGGGATTATTAATGGTATTCTTGATACCTACTACCATAGGATGGTTACATATTTTTTAATCCCTATTTTCTTTCGATGTTGGACTGCGAACAAAAAAGGTAAAGGCCTGTGTCCACTATATGGCTTATTTCATATACCTGTCCGACAGGCCAGATGCGTCAAGGTCACGAGTGGTTACCATGGTTACTCACCATTTTTAGGGAAAAATAGGGTAGTGGTTTCCCTTTTGTCTTCCGCCCCGCAGTACTCTGTCTGACGCGAGTCGGATGGCGCCCAGAGTAGTCTAATTCAAAGCCGTACTAGGACTCGTGTCCTCCGCCTCTAAATAGTACTGACAGTTACTAATGCCCCTCTGTCGGGTTCCAGGTTACAGTCCCTGTGATTCGCCTCCTCCGTCCTGCATTGCCGTACCGATGGCTCCCATTTCCGTCTCTGTAACCGTTGAGGCCTTCCGCGGCAAAGATGCGCCGAATAGGATTTACCCCAGTGAGGGCAGAGAAGATGACTCTGTCCCCCCTGGGGCCGTGTTAATAGTCTTGTATGAAAGAAAAACCAAAGGCTACATACATATATATTATGTGATAATACTCCTGCTCTCAGGAGGGGAGGTGCTCGTCGTAATCAAACAATTCAGCAATTCTCTTGAATAATGTTAACTCTCCAACTTTTCTGGTATGAAAACATTATATGAGACAACATTATTTATTTATTCCCGCAACCGAAAAAATTGCCGTCATCGCCATTAAAAGGCGGGAAAATGTTCCTGTTTGAAAAATAAAAAAGCAAAAGTAAAAAGAAAAGAAATAATATACTTATTATAATGCCAGTTTCAAATTAAAAATAATAAAGTTGTGACACAGATTCACGACATTATTCCGTCTGTTATTAGGTTATATAATAAAATAATAATTAAGTAATACAATTTATAAATATTACGAACCCTAAGATATACTTAAACTCACCGTACATTCTATACGTAAGTAGTGTTACTGTTTATTCTATGATTCTGGTTTGTTCTTCCTTTTCCTACTCCGATAGGGTGTGTGATCATGAGTTGAGACTGTATTATTTTTATTCACTATTTTCACGAAAAGACAAGTGATATGTCCCACTATTGTTCACAGGCCACCCTTAAATAAACAGGCGGTGGTATGAAGCATCAACAACGCTGCTACACTGCAGTACCTATGTAAGGAGGATACGTACTTTATCTTTCTAAAATTTCCAGTTTTATGTTTTAAGTGTCCCTCCTTCCATTTCCTCTCAATTTAAACCTAGAATCCTCCTGTCTCGAGCAGCTTCGTCAATCAACCATCTTGTTTCCGCGTCTGCTTCGGAAATTATGTTCAAATTCAATTCGAACATAAGTTGATTTTGTATTTGTTTTTGATTCTATTTTGTTTTCTAAACGATTGCTGAATTCGAATTTTAAACTGTATTTAATTCTCAGAGTAACAATTTAGAGTTTTAATTTTGAAGAATGGATGAATTTTCTAAAACATTTCTTCAAATAAAATTCATAATATTTATTAAGTATCTATTATTTAAATATTTTGTTGTTTCATTATTATTAGTAAAATGTGTTCTGTCATTATCTTTTCAAGTATTTTTGTACTAAGCGTACGTAGTTATTGGTGCATAAAATAATAACCCGTAGGTTACAATTAATATAAATAAATGGTAGTTACTAACCCCTTTAGAAAAATTAAACAAGCCATCCATCGTGTGTGTATAAGTTATAAACTATTTAACAGCGAGGCACAGGTTAATCGAATTATTTGAAAATTGTATTCAATTTTGCTTGGTTGTCAAATATTTTTTTTTTTTTTTTTTTTTTTTATGGCACTAGTGTTGCTTTGTGCCAATGTCAAGTATTAAAAGATTGGGAAACGAAAAGGAAGGAAATAACATTCGGGAACGGAAATTTACACAAAAATAGGATCAGGTAAATGGGATAAAAAATAAATATGAGAGTCTAATAAAGTATAAATGAATTAAATAAATAGGATGTAGAAGTAGGTATTATATCTGCTATAGTTTAATATCATTTAACAGAAGAAAGGAAAATATAATATCACAAAACAAAATAGGATTTAAAATTAAACAGGAAACTCGAGTGGGAAGAGGAACATTGGCGGAAATGAGGGCATTAAGGAATGATGAACGGTCATATTTAGTGCACACAAAGAAAATGTGGTCCAAGTCCCCAACATCAACACCACATTCACACATGTTACTATCCAGGATGCGCAAGCGACCAAGGTGTGCAGGCGTGCACACATGGCCGAAACGCATCCTGCAAAGCATAGATACCGCCTTCTTAGAACATTTAACCTTAAAAAACCAAGGCTTAGAAGGTATATGAGGTTGTAAATTATGATAGAGTTTGCCCTTCAGACGGCTACTCTCAACCCAAGACTCATGCCAACTCTCTTTGAGATAGGTTTTAGGTAAACTAAGCAAATCATGGAAGTAGTTCTTATAAGGAAACATGTCACCATCCTGCACAGCTTCTTTAGCCAATTGGTCAACTTTCTCGTTGCCCCAGATACCACAATGGCTGGGTATCCAAACAAAGGTTACAGAAAGGTCACTCAACCTACACTGAAGCAACTTTTCTTTAGTTTGAAATATAATTGGGTAATAAGGCTTCATCTTGAACGGGAATTTTTCTAATGCCTGCAGGGCGCTTTTAGAGTCACAAAAAACAACGACTTTTTTCAATTTTGCAATAAGGATATATTCAAGAGCCTTCAATAAACCAAAACATTCTCCAGTAAAGATTGAGGTTTCAGGAGGGAGTTTAATTTTTTGAATAATGTTGTATTGAGGATGAAAAATGCCTACACCAACACAGCTAGAACTACACTTCGAGGCATCTGTGAAGATATGGTGCCATTCTGGCCAATTCTCACCCACAAATGAATTAAATTTTGTGCACACGCCAACGTCATTTTTATCAAAGTCCAAATAATATCGAATATCAGGTGATATCAGTAAAGATTCGTATTTGATGCTGTATAGAGCAAGGGTAGGGGACCGACACAAGGGAGACTGAAGCGAAAGAAACTTTTTATAACTCATTACTAGACATGGAATAGTTTTATGTCGCCAATAAGGAGAATTGTCAACGAGGTGAACTAAATCAAAGAGTTTAGAATGTAATAAGTGATTTGAAAACTGCATAGATTTAAAGAAAAACCGGTCCGATAAGTATTGCCGTCTTAATCGAAGAGGCGCTTCGACACACTCAACCTGCATTGCATTTACAGGACTAGATCTCATTGCTCCCAATACGATCCTTAAAGCTTTGGACTGAATCTTGTCCAATTTATCCAAACAGTCTTTGTTACCTCCTTCTAAAAGAAAAGTCCCATAATCAAGAACACTGCGAATAATTGCATTGTATAATAATTTCAGATTAAAGGGATGTGCACCCCACCAAACACCCGAGAGACATCTCATAACGTTAAGCATTTTTTCACACTTGAGCACGATGTATTTAAAATAGGCAGCTCCGTTAAGATGACGATCCAACACTACTCCTAAAAATTTTGCATCCTGCTTAATAGGCAGTGAATTGTGGTTAAATTTTACTATAGGTATTAAGTTCGGCCGATCGCGTGATCGGGAAAAAACTACTACAGAACTCTTATCAACAGAAAGACTTAGTCCATTGTTATTTAGCCAGCACTTTAAAAGACTAAGTGAATAAGTCAGCGATTCACAAGCACTATCAATATTTTTATGAACACAGTAAATAAGCAAATCGTCAGCATACTGTAACACGTTAGCACTATTAAGCAAGGATGATTCCAGGTCGTACGCATAAATATTATACAGCAGTGGACTGAGCACGGAACCTTGGGGTAGACCCCTGTAGATAGTGCGACTAACATCAAGTCCATTACTAGATATCAAAGTAACGTGTCTAACAGAAAGCATATTAATGATGAAATTGACTAAGATAATAGGCACATTCAAATTAATCAATTTGTCTTTCAAAACAGGAATAAGTACGTTATCATAAGCTGCCGATATATCTAAAAATGCCGCAACTACAGAATTTTTCGCAGAGAAAGCTAACTGAATATCAGTAATAAAAACACTAACACTATCAATAGTACATAGACTCTTACGGAAACCAAACTGACTACGCGACAATAACTGATTCTTCTCAATATACCATTCCAAACGATTTTTGATAAGATGTTCTGCAACTTTTGCCATTACTGATGAGAGCGCTATCGGCCTATAAGAGGTTGCCTCATCAGAAGGCTTGCCTGGCTTTAATATTGGTATAATATCCTGAGAACGCCATGAAATTGGTACATTTCCAGAAGTCATTACAGAGTTAATAATATTTAAATAATAATTTAAACCAGAATCACTAAGATGAGAAAGAAATGAATAAGGAATTCCATCCGGCCCAGGTGACGAATCCTTTACAGTAGAAATCACTCCCTTTAATTCATATAAAGAGAATGGAGAATCCAATGAAAAACAATCCTGCAAAGGTCTAGCAGGTGAAGGAGAGGTAGAAAGCAGTTCTTCTTGGGGAACCGTCGGAGGAGCAAGCCTGTCAAGGAAACTATCTGTCAATTGCGGAGACAACATAGAAACTGAAGGAGAATCATTAAACGCTCTCCTGAAACATCTAATGGAACGCCAAACCTCAGAAGGGCATGTTCTTGGGGAAAGAGACGCGCAGAATGCTCTCCAACCTTCTAGTTTTTTATCCCTTAAAATAATCCTTGTTTCCTCAATAGTATTCTTCAAACTGTGTAGATTTTCATCTGACATGTCATCTGCATAAATTCTCTCAACCTCTTTTCTTCTCCGTACAGCATAAGAGCACTCCGAATCCCACCAAGGTGGCATAGGAATTGAATCACGCACAGTTCTCTTAATTGGAAAAGATTGATCTGCAGCTTCAAGAATGCACAGAGCCAAAGCTCTAGAACATTCATTTTCATTGTCAATTGGGTTCTCTGGTAATTGAGATAATTTGTCATCAATAAGCTGTCTAAATCTATTCCAATCTGCATTACTTAAACGGTACTTCAATCGGGGAGTACGCCTCACATTTTTAGCATATCTTACTAAAGTGGAAATTATTAATGGGAAATGGTCACTTCCACAAGTAGACCGAAAAGTAGACCAAGTAAAATTAGATGCTAAGTTAGGCGTACATATGGTTAGATCAACAGCACTGTCTGTCTCGCACAGACGTGTACGTTCGCCAGTGTTTAGAATGCATAAGTTATAGTTATCTAAAATGTCTAGTAATCGCCTACCATTCCACCTGGTCACCGCACAACCCCAAGTTGAAATCACCCATAACTAGAAAAGGTCTACGAAGAGAAGAAAAAAGGCTTTCTATCTCCTGAAACGCATGCGCATTTGGATGAGGAACATAAACAGACACATAAGTAATATTATCAATATTTATTCCAACTGCATCAATCATAGTCAAATTATTATTAAATGAAACTCGAGAAAACTGTATCCCATCCCTAATTAACATGGCAGCACCGCCATAGCTGTCATCTATGTTATACCTGTCACTGTCATAACGTATACAACAATAACCTGAAATTCTGAAAACATGGTCTGGCTTTAACCATGTTTCAGTTAAAGATATTACAGCTGGCTTATATTTATTGATAAGATAAATTAGGTCAGACTTTTTGGGAAGAATGGACCTGCAATTCCATTGAATTATCGTATCCATTGTTGTTTTTTTGAGATAGAGCATTACAAATAACGTCAGCGTTGTACGGTTTTAAGATTTTGTTTTTAAGTAAAATATTGACAAGATTCATAACCATTTCAATGATTTGTTCTTGGTCTTCCGGATGATGAGTATCAGGATTTTTGGCTTGCAGAGCACACCCATTGCTAGGTGATGGAGGTTGAAATTCGCGAATTATAGCATTATGGGCCGCACGATCATATCCCTGAACAGACCGGGGCGGAGCACGAGGCTGTCTGAATACTGTCTTTTTGTATGAAGACGAAGTGGGAGCATTGTTTGAGTGTGGTTGGCTTGACTGGGCATAAGTAAAATGTTGGGGAGAGGTTGCGAGTGCATCTGCATACGATTTCGAGATAGGAGGATGCAGTTTGATGGCCTCATTATATGATATACATGAGTGTGCCATAGTATTCTTAATATCTTTTTGCCTTTTGAATTCAGGGCAGGCCTTGCTTGTGGCAAAGTGAAATCCAGAGCAAGCTACACATGAAGCAGCATCCTCCTCAACAGAACAGAATTGACCTAAATGATTTTGAGCACATTTATAGCACCTAGGTTTGGATTTAGAGCGGCACTGATCTTGGGAGTGTCCATAGCGGCAACACACGAAACACTGAATTGTTGGGTATACGTAGATGTCTACGGAAAGAGCATTGTAACACATAAATATTCTTTTAGGAAGTACCTGCCCATCAAATGTAATTACAACTGTTTGGGAGGGTTGCCAAGATGGAGCTCCATTAACAATCACTTTGTGGTTAAGGCGCCTTACCTTTAAGATATTACCACAGCCAATAGGAGTAGAGATATTCTCTTTAACTTCTTCCAAAGACCAGTCTGATGGGACTCCTCTTACAAGACCCATGCGTGTGACATTAAACGTTGGGATGAAAGCCTTGAATCTATTTAAAGCGAGCTTTTCACTGGACAAGAATGAGTTAGCATCAGTATAAGTTGAGAACCCTACAACACATTTGTTCCGCCCTATGCGTTTAACGCTCCCAGGTACAATGTTTTGAAAATTGTTTTTCTTAAGAAAGTTACCAAATGCAATAGGGTGCAGGATGGTACCACTATCTTCAGCATCAGTTATACGCTGGACATGGAGGATGTATGGAGCAGCATCTGAACGGAGGTACTCTTTCCGTCCAATTTGAGGAGAGGGCTGAGAAGGTGGAGGATTTTGTCCTATTGTCAAAGAATGTTGTTCTGAAACATTGTCTATGTTGGGAATACATGAAGAACTGTTATCAAAGCCTTGATCATGTTTAAGTGGTTCAGGAGGCGGCATCAAGTGTGATTCGTCGAGATCGTTGCAAGAACAAGAAGAATTATCGCACTCTCCGTGTTGTTTCTTTCGTCGTACGCGCTTATTACACCCTTTACAAGTTTTTTTAGAGGCACGGACCCTCTTGCGGCCTGGATCTATCGACCCATCCGTTTCCATTCCTGAGCCGTCAAAACCATCGTCCACCGAAATAGTTACATTGCAAGCAACAGCCGGGGGACTCAAGCCTTCGCTTGAATCCCCCGCCAAAATGTCGTCAGGGGGTTTGTTCATAAGAACATGAAAATGAGTTAAAAACTTACCAAATGGCTGATATAGATATATATACACTAATAATACAACTTATAATACACTAATTATACTACAATACACTTATCTGATCCAAAAAATAATTAAATTTTCAAAAAGCAAGAAGAAACACATCCGACGTACTCGAAGTTTCCCGCCCTTTTTCCTTGTCAAATATTTACACACGTATGTATTCAATGGTTGTGTATTTTTTATAAGTAAGGGAGTTTGTATACGTATCTAATCCAATTTTGCAATTGCACCTTTTCATTTTCTAACTATCTTGTAAAACCAGCCAGCAAAAACTTGTATGTTCTAAATCAAAGTCAGTACGGCCTCCGTGGTCCAGTGGCTGAGCGCTGGGCTCACGATCCAGAGGGCCCGAGTTCGAATCCCGGTGGGACACCACGGTCGATGAGGTTGATAATTTACCTCACAACCCATACAATAGAAGAAGAAAAATCAAAGTCAGAAGCTTTTTCTGATCTTTCACTAATTTATAACGAAAATCAACCGCTTATTACACAGACATAAAGATTTCAATTTCCAATACCAACTTCAGACTTATGAAATTTCTCTTACATTCTAACCCCATTCAGGGGTTCACTAAATTTAATAAAAGAGGGAGATTCAGACAGCAAGAATAATGACCGAGTGATAACGAGCCTGCAGCGCTTTGCCGCTTTTTTCAGCCTTTTTTCAACTCTTTTCAGCGCTTAACACGATTTACTACTGGCCGCTTGAAAAACATTTGAATATGAGAAATAAAAATAAAATAGCACCAAGCTGGTTTGTTTTTATTTCATTTTTTATGCCATATTTTTCGGTTGCCATGGTAATTGGATGTGCGTTCTAAAATCGAACGAATTCAGTTTTCAAATTCTTTTTCGTGATCGGCAACCGGAAAATAGAATAAATACTCGTAAAATGGAATTTACAATATTTATTCGTGCCAAAAAGGTATATTTGGTTTTGTGCAACTTTTTTCATGGAATAATGCAATATTTCAATATAAATTCTTTATGAAATCCTGCATCAATCGTTCATAATGTATTAAATAACTCATCAATTCTTTGCGACAAACCTATCTACCGTACGTAGTAACTAGAGAAGAGATTTTCTCAACAACATTAAAACTTCAATCACCTATGATACATCTAAATTAGGACATACTTCCCCGTACGTACATTTAATACAAAACGTAATTATCCATAACGACTGTGATCTTGAGGTTGAGCTTTGGGATCACGATCCGGAGACCCCGGGTTAGAATCCCGGGGAGGACATATCACAAAATATCACTTTATGATCTCTAGATACGTTAAGACATTTCAGGCTGATTGTCCGATTATCCGATGTATCCGTGCTTCGGAAGGCATGTTAAGCATGTTAGTCGGTCCTGGCTGCTATTTACTTAAGTGAGAATGTAGGCGTTCAATAACAGGTCAATAGTAGGTAACCCTAACACCAGGGTTGAACTATAGCACTGTTAGGCTAAATGTTCGCTTATATTAAGGCATTGTTTGTACCTACAACTCAAACGTGTTTACTCTTCTCGTCATGTAGAACTAAACACGCAATTAAATTAAAATAATAATATAATTTAAAACGCGAACAAATTAGCTGGTGGAGCAAATGAAGTGGAAGTAAAGAGTGGAGCGCGACGCAACGTAACGGTTTAATTGCGTTGGTGTTTCGCCAAAATGTCCACAGAAACCACAGATGTAGCGCCGGATTAGCTAATGGAAGTGACAAGCGTTTGAATCTGACAGAGAGATCTCTGTGACTTTATACCGAGTTGAACCACCTCAGTTGAAGACGGCGAACCGTATGTTGACATCTTACTAGCTCATACCCCATGATGGTCCATCGTATTGGGAAGGATGTAATTCCTTAGTCAACTCATTAATCTCGTAAATCAATCTACGACGATGTATGATGATACATAGATCGAAATAATTTCGCATGGACAGGAGGAGGACCCGGTGATGTAATGGTTAAAATGCTCGTCCCGGCTTTCCCGGGGTCAATACCCGTCTAATTATTTTCGATTTAATTCTCTCTTTATGCGTTTCCCTAAGCATGGGTGAGTATTATAAAAACAAAAGACAATCTACGGCTACATTTAGACTTGCCAAATGCGCTTGTTTGCGAAAGGCTAGCGAACTGCATGTGTGCATTATGTAGTGCAAACTGCTTACTGGCCACTCGTGCACCGCACATGAATTCAATGACTGCGTGCGCGCGACCTGCGCTAAAGTTGCGCATTAAATAGTTACTAAGTAAGTCTGCGCGGTCACAGAGCGCGCGCTGTGTCATATGCTGCGGCCGCGACGCATTTCCTAACACTGGATGGAGCCTCATTTGTTTAACTAAATTACTTATTTATTTAAAAGGTACACGAACAGGTAACAATCATGACATGCGAAAATAAAAAGCTACAGATGTGGGAAATAACTAGATTGAAACCGAAAACGTGTAAACACGACATGATTAGGAAATTTTGTAACGTGAGGTTAGTTGCAGTTAAATGCTAAAAAGTGGTTAATTACTACATAACAACAAAATAAGTCAAGAAAAAAAGAAAAAACGTAACACTCGCAGGCAATTGACATTCCGGTACAGAATTCCCTCATCGACCAGAAGATGGTCAACCACGCAGCCCAATCGGTGATTTGTGGAGGCACATCCACCAATTCAAAATAAGGAAAGTTCGTTTGAGGTACGGATTACCATTAAAAAAACCCGGGATCTGTTTGTAAAAAAAATAATTACTTTTACACTACAGACGTCGTAAATAAAATAAAACAAAATGGATGTCTCATCCAGCATACTAATCTCCGTGATAGCAGTATGGCGTCACCACTAAATGGCCGGTTAGCGCTCGAGTACAAACGCCTGCACCGCACGCCGTATTTATGACATCGCCCTGTATACTGCGCTCTTACCAAGCCACTTCTAGCTATATTTGTGGGTATTTATATCAGCGGTATGCATATAGTAGTAGCTTTAGAAAGTAGGGGTTTTTATGAGATCTTCTAGACCAGGGTTATAGTGTGTCCTTGGTTTGGCGTGAGATTGGAGTTTTCTGAAGGTTTAGAAGATTTTTTTGCCGTGTGGACAGGAAGTAAGAATCGCCCTGTGTACACTTTTTCTCAGTTGTCTTTAACTCGTCATACTTTTCTGAGTCTTTATTTCCTACGCTATAAATGACAATTTATTTACTTGTTTCCCGACCAGAAGAAAACATGCTATATGTGAGTGCATAGGGTACCTACACATAATATTTTCATTGTGATTTTTGTTTATTATAAGTGCAATAAATTTTAGAGAAACTCATCATCATTATCAGCCGTACGGCGCCCACTTCTGGGCATAGGCCTCCCCCAAGGATCTCCACGACGATCGGTCCTGTGCAGAGAAACACATAAAGAGAAAATTTAAATAAAAAAAAATCGAAGCGTTGGCTTAATGACGATACATAGATCGAAAGAATTTCGCATGGACAGGATGAGGACCCGGTGGTGTAATGGATAACACGCTCGTCCCTGCCGTGTCAGATTTATTTTCGAATTAAATTTTCTCTTTATTTTCATTGTATTAGTCGAGTAGAAACTTGTTGTTATTGAATACGTCGACACCGGACCCGCCGTAATTTGCCCAGGGATCGCATTTCTGGAATCCGCTTTATAAATACCCTTCTAATATTTTATTCCATTTCGATTTACCTCCAACAAGGATTCCAACGTTGGTTTTGTTTTGAGAAAGAAGTTTGAGACGTCGGCGAGTGTCGAGTTTCTTTGTTGATGTTACGTTGTTTTAAAATTGACTAATGGCTAAGGATCCTATCCTACTAGGACAACATGCTGTAAGCGACGCGGAGATCACCTAGCAAAGTCAAACAGACCTTATACCAGCAAAAGTCTTTCAAGAGAGAGTGGAAGAAGTGAAAATGGTGTGTCAGGATCGTGAATCAACGGGAAGTAGGCGTGAACTTTTTTTTTTTTTTTTTTTTTTTTTTTTTTTTTTTTTTTTTTTTTTTTTTTTTTTTGATTTACCAACAGTTACAACATTATTACTACGCTTATTCCACAAACATAGGTATTATTCTAAATGCGTAACCAATTAAAGGTAAACACAGCTAACAATTTGTATAAACTTATCAAGCTAAAAGTAATTTAAGCTTATGTACGTATGAGCAGCAAAACTACTCCAGCTCCTTCATTTTTTATCGTTCTTAAACTCTTAAGAGACGTTTTCCAGTAATGTGTTAATTGCGTGTGGTGAAATACGATCGTTTGCGTTTCTAATTGCCGTCCCTATGCCACGGGCACTTGCCTTCCGACTGCCAATTATGTGCGCCACGTATGGACGTGTATTACACCGACTTGTAACGATTTCATTAATTTATTTACCACCGCAGGAAGCAAGAGAAGTATATCAGGATCGAAGCAAATGGTATTCCACAGTCTTCGCTTACCCCGGTGGGAAATAGGCGTGAGTTCATGTTTGTATTTACGTTGACCGCCTTACAAATAAACAATAAACTTTTCAACCGTATGTGAGCTTACCTGTATTGGGCTGGTTTTCCCTTCGCGGGTTGGAAGGTCAGATAGGCAGTCGCTTCTTTAAAAAACCGGACCTGTCAAATCTTCAGATTAGGTACTCGGACCCTGTGAAAAACTGGATAATGAGGAGGTGACGGTAAGGCCGAGATTTAAAGAGATAACTTTTGACATGAACATAATATAACCGTAATTTTTGACATGTAACTATTTAAGTATTTTTTTATTATTTATTTTCTTGGTATTGTGTTTTGACTATTTTAATTTCACAAATTTCTTTTTTATATTTGGCCATAACATGCCTATGTTATGGCCAAATATGTTTTACTTAAGTATTATTGTTACAACCTAAAATACCATATTTGTGCAATATATTATTTGATTTGATTTGATGTAAAGTCGGACATTCAATCTCACGATTTTAAGCCTTTATGTTTTTTTTACGTAGGTACAAAGACTTGATTTAAAAATCATGTTAAGTATATACGTATAAAACTTAGCGTCGTTGAGTCAACTCCCATTTAACAGTCAATGAAATATGTAAAAGAATCAAAAGGCACAAACTACATACATTACGGCGTCAATAAGAAATCACGTCGGCACTTCATGAGAATTTCACGCAATGGTCTTGAAAAGATACCCGATTAAAGATTGGTCTAAGCTATGAGAGCATAGACTTTTTTATTTTTGATCTGTGATATCTTACATACACGTGGGAGGGAGCAGGAAAGAAAACACTGAATTCTTCATAAACCACTATACATATTGTCTTATAATGATTTTACACAGCAACCTCGGCACCTCGGCACAGGGCCCTAGACGTTATTTTCTAGGGCCCTATGCCGAGGTTTTTCTTGCAGCTTCTTTTCCCCGGCTATACAGGTTATGAGAAGCTGCAGTAGTTTTAGGCAGATGAGACGTTCGTTATGTAAAAATTGACGATTCAAAGTGTAACTGTTACCTATTGAATAATGATATTTTTGAATTTTGAATTTTCCACTCTGTCTGACTTTCCATCTCGCCAGGGAAACCAGCCCAATATAGGATTAGGTCACATACCTCTCGAAACGCAGCCACTGTTGATACAAAGTGCTAAAATGGATATAAAAAACCCTATGGTACAGTCATGAGCAATGTATAATGTACCCACTTTAGGTCTCTGTCGCACTAACATATTTGATATTTAGTGAGACTTACAGTTCAATTTGTCAAAAAAGTTAATGTGACATGGTACCAAAGTGTATACATATTAATGCTCGTGTCTGTACCAAGACATTAACCTATCGCTCATAACAATTAGGTCTTGTACTAGGTTCAAGATAAATTATGAAATTCTGATTACTAAATGAACACAGACCTATAACTAACGAAAAACATTTAATTTTTCTTTTTAACTTATTTATATATTTTAATCAAGAAAAACGTAATGATTCCTATTTTATAGTTTTTCTATTACGACACGGTGTGCTTTTTCATAAAGATTATATAGTAATTTTGGGTTTTGACATTTAATATAATGTAACCGACTTGACTAGTCGAAAACTAGTCTATTGTCAATCATATTAGAAAGGACACAATCCCATTTTTTATTTATTTTTTTTTTCTCTTATTTTATTTTACTTTTTTGCGCGCTACACTGCAGCTGTACAAGTGTACTATATCCTCTGCCGAAGGTTGTCTGGAAGAGATCGCTCTTAGCGATAAGGCCGCCGTTGCCCACCTTAGAATAAGTTTATCCTGTGAATGTTTTGTGAATTTGTGTGCAATAAAGTGTTTTATTATTATTATTAATCCCTTTGTCGGATTTTACGACTTCCCGGGAAGAGTAGCAGTTGAACATGTTCTGTTTTTTTTCTTTGCTCTCAGTCCAGCATAGAATACAGCAGAGGGAGTGTAGCGGTGTGTCATGAGTTTAGATGTGAATATGAAATCGCCTTAAGTCTCTTCATTAGCCCACGCCTACGAAAGCGAATGGAGAGAACATAATAGAAACTTTTTCGTATAAATAAATGATTCAAGCGCGGCGTTTGTGGGCCAAAGTCGAGAGTTAAGATTAAATTTAATTTTACTTTTATGTCTAGCTTGGCTTCAGGTAATTTCACTGTTATATCTAAAGTAAAAACAAGTGCGTGAAAGTTTCAACTTTTTTTTCACGTGACTTAGATTTGCCGCAAATGGCATTAACTACTTGGCCGGACAAATGGGGAGCACTAAGGACTCTAAATCACCCGGTACCTATAAAACTTGAAAGAATTAATGGACTCTAGCGGGTCGTTAGCAATAAGCGCTGAATGAGGGAAATTGTCAACCACACCGGCGGAGTCGGTATCGGGGTTCTGAAGTGTTTGTTGTCGCGAGTTGATTAGCCGCCTCTATGGCTAGAGTAATCAGTATCAACTAAACGAAGGTAATATTTTCAAACATGCTATTTGATGGTTAATTACATGTTCTATTTAAATATTTAGAATTTTTCTTTATTCGAAAACTCAAAAATATCTTTATTCATTTGATAGCCGCGGGCGGAAACAGAAAGTTATTTCATTTGAACAATACTTTTAGTTTTTTTTTAAAAAAAGCAAGCATTTGGCCATAATCTCCCGTGGTGGTAAGTGTCAATGTGGCCCAGCGAGGATATGACATGTTTACCTAGAAAGTGCCTTAAATAGGCACTCTTGTCTTGAAGATGCTCAGATTGTACTTATCGGGAAACAGATTCAAGATCAAGAATAGTAATGCAAAGTTTCCTTTAAGTCAGTCAAGTTATTTTTGAAGGATAATAGGATTACGACAGCAGTATATTATAAAGCGAAGGTTGGTGGTATGGCTGGCAGAGGACCTAGAAGAACGTACATTGACCAAATTGGAGATGTCCTTAGAAAAGGTTCAGTATCTACTCTGAACCGGCGTACGTATATGAAACGATCGATGAATGTGTCAGGATCGAAGCGAATGGAATTCCATAAGTAAGTAAGTAAGTAAAATGTTTCTTTTTCATAAAAAATACAGAAAATTTTGTTACAATAAAACAATAAAAACCAATTCCTCGGTTTGTCTGTGGGAGTGGAGTTCGCTTAGTTATTATGTTTTAAAATACTTACAGTTAACTTATAGCTAAGAGAAGTCATAGTCTTTGTTTATCCCGGTGAGAAATAGGCGTGAGTTGAGAGT
This sequence comes from Pectinophora gossypiella, assembly GCF_024362695.1. Classification (NCBI taxonomy): domain Eukaryota; kingdom Metazoa; phylum Arthropoda; class Insecta; order Lepidoptera; family Gelechiidae; genus Pectinophora; species Pectinophora gossypiella. The sequence goes on from NC_065413.1 coordinate 1,799,167, forward strand.
TCTTTTAATTTTTTAGTTGGTTTAAATAAAGTACTTATTCGTTGTCAACTCCTGTTTTGAGACTATAAAAAACACCAATATGTGGAGTTAGCGGCAAAATAAGATGGTAATAAAGACATAACGTCTCCCCCATTTAACACACAAACAAATTCGATGCATGCAACTGGGGTGGTTATATTTTATTGTACGCGTTTCTTCGGAAGGTTTCTGATGGGAGAGGGAAGAAATTTCCTCAGTATTTTTTTTTAATTGTCCCACTTCTTCTATCAAGTGTGTTATGAGGTGGATTACAAACCTCAACAATCCTGGCGTCCGGGGTATTATTGAGACACCAAAGGTCCCTGACGTGACTCATCTAACGACTACGTACTTACATCAGAAAGTAGTAACCGGGACCAACGGATCATCGTGTTTTCGGACAATCAGCTTTCGGAAATTCATGTTTGGATGATTTTTAAGTGCTCAGAGGAAACCCACATTCCCGAGAAATGCATTTTCGGAGGTATGTGACCTAACCTGTATTGGATTGGGTTTCCCTTCACGGGTTGGAAGGTCAGACAGGCAGTCGCTTGTGTAAAAAACCAGACCTGTCAAATCTTCAGGTTAGGTAAGCAGACCCTGTGAAAAACGGGATAATGCTAGGGAGGTAATCTCTCAAAGTTTTCGTTACGATGTCATTTACCATGTTGTCGTGAGATTATGTGTAGAATAGCAATAAAGATACTTTGTCTCGTTTAACAAGGAAAACAAATTCGTTGCACAACCGCTCGGTGGTTACATTTTATTTTACCCCATCCAGAGGGCTCCTGAGGGACGGAGGAAATGCCATCTATGCAATAATCACAAATTGATCGTCGAAGCGAACTGTACTTAATGCTATTTGAGGTTAGAGTTGTTTTTTATTATGTTACAAGTGGGGATTTATTTCTTGAACTCTGTTACGGTTACCATATTTCTTTTAAAACTCTACAAACCTGTGTACTTAAGATAAATTAATTGCACCAGAATTTAGCATGTCACAAGATAAAATAAGCTCACGCCTATGTCCCTATTAGGGTAGTTAGAGGTACATCCATCGCAAAATGAAATAATTACCCACACTTCTTCTCCTTCTTCTTCTTCGTCTATCGTGTGGGTTGTGAATTGGATTACCAACCCCATCAACCCTGGTGTCAGGGTTGCTATTGAGCCGCCAAAGGCCCCTTACATGGCTCATGTAACGACTACTTACTTACATCGGTAAATAGTAGCCGGGACCAACGGCTTAACGTGCCTTCCGAAGCACGGATCATCTTTCTTTCGGAAAATCTGGTGAACAGCATGTAATGTCTTAACCAAACTAGGGATCACAAAGTGATTTTTGTGATATTAGATCATTATTTAAAAATAAAAAATAAAATAAACGGGCAACACTCGCGCCATCTGCCGTGAGTGACAAGCGTCTCGTTTAGGCGCGAATACGAGATTTTGTTAGTGGGAGTTATGGTATAAGAAAACCAGGTATGCTCAAAGTGACAGCTAACATTTCAAGGTTAGCCCAGCTGACGTCATCCTGCCCTGCGTTGCCATTTTGTAAAAAAAAAAATTACCCTCGACCAATATTTTTATATTTACCTTGCAAGGAAATTTAGAACTTTTAGTAAAATATTTACTTACAGTTTTAATGATTTTTATATATGTGACAAGTAATAGTAATTAAATACATTAGTCAATATTTTTTCTCAATAACAAAATTTACGTCCTTGTTGGAGATACCAATTTAATGGTAACACAGTGGTAAAACTTACATCATTAAAAGGCTAGCAATGGCGGCTTGTCATAGGATTGAGCATACCTGGTCTTCTTATACCATGGTGGGAGTTATGGCAGGCAGGGGCCTATTTCTTTTCACCTACTCCAACCGTCCAGGAGTCAACTTCTACTTGTACTACGTAACGTTTGGTAAAGTTAGCTGAATTAAATGTAAGTGTTGATTTGTGTAAAAAAAAGTTTTCATCTCGAGCTCCTCCGTGCTTCGGAAGGCAGGTTAAGCCGTTGGTCCCGGCTGAATTAGCAGTCGTTAATAACCACCAATCCGCACTGGGCCCGCGTGGTGGTTTAAGGCCCGATCTCCCTATCCATCCATAGGGAAGGCCCATGCCCCAGCAGTGGGGACGTTAATGGGCTGGTGATGATGATGATGATGTTCATTTGTGATAACGTTATTAAAATTGGTATTGTCATAAATATATTTGTAAACTGTATGATAATATTTTGTTTCCTTTTTACATCAGGATCTGTCAAAATATGTTAGCTAGTGTTGCGACGTTCATTAGCATAGTGACGTGTCAGTCGATATTAGGTCGATCGGTTCCTTTCTACCTAATACTGCCTATCCTATATACCCACCCACCTATCATTATTTAGATAACAATGTAGGATAACAGAGTAGCTACAAATAGGTTACAAGGGTTTATGACTATAAAACATAAATCTCGAAATATAAATGACTTTCACAATATTTTGCTTTACTTACCTTGAATGGTTTGACGATTTATTCACTGAAATGATATCAATATTTTGCTTCAGTTGTTCTGAACTTTTCCTTTACGTCTGTACACGTGCCCTGTGTATAATAATTGTATAAATATAGTTCACGACTATATCTCAAGGAAGTAGTTTCCAGGTCACGTTCCCCAAAAAAATATAGATGTAGGAAAGTGGGAATACTATGGAAGGATAATGAATGAGAATTTGATTGTTTATGGTATGAAAGGGAGATGGTTAATGAATGGGACGTAAGGCAGTTTTAAAAAGTAAGAAAGGCGGGTTGATGGTGCAATGTCGGTCGGGTTAGAGGATTTTGTTAAAATATAAAGAATAAAGATATTTCAAATATCCCGTTATTTCTATATCCCACATAGATGGTGCTGTAAAAAGTTGTTTATCAATCTAATTTCACAGATAACAGACATAATTATGCATCTTTTATCTATAGTTTTTGAGTATAAATTAATCATCAATTTTATTACACCCAGGCACAACACTTCTTCCACAATAAGAATAAAGAGAACCAAAATAGACAGCATAATTCTATACATAATCTGAACCTTAATATATGCTTCTGCCATTACATTGAATGTTGGAATTATCAGGGTAATGAGAAAATAGCTTATTATCACGTTAATTTTGGAAAACGCCATCTAAATTATTTTTGGGGAAGTAGCTTGTATGGTCCCTCATTGGGGCGCCAATTAGGTAATAGTTATTACGTATTAGGATAGTCGGTAGATAGGTACATCAGTCGCAAGATAAACTGCGTACGTGGGTACGCAGTGGGTACCTCACAGAGCTTTTTTAGAGCGCGTGGCGCGTCGTATCGCCGTCTATAATGGTCGAGCCAACTCAAATGATGAAGCTTCAAGCTATCGGATAGCGAAAAGAAGATAATCCATCGATATTCTATACATATAATAATTATTATAAATTCGAAAGTGAGTCTGTCTGTCTGTTAACATTTCACGCTTAACCGCTTTTCCGATGTAATCGAAATTTGGTACGGCGATAGTTTTTATCTCCGAAAACATCCCTTAAGGGGATGAAAAACGGGTAGAAGAGAACTGCGAAATCCACGCGAATGGAATCGATGGAAAACTAGTTAATTGGGTCGTGTACTAGGTTCCAGATAAATTATAAAATTCTGATTACTAAATACGTAAAGACAGATCTAAAACTAACGAAAAACATGTTTTTTTTTTCTATTTAACTTATTTATGAATTTGAATCAAGAAAAACGTAATAAAAAGTCCGACATTTATCACGTTTTTCTATGACGTCACAGTGTGTCTTTTCATACAAATTCCATAAAAATTTCGTGTTTTGACGTTTTAGTAAAAAGTAACAGATTTGACTAGTTGGAAACTAGCGTAATAGTGACAGATTACCATCCAAAATAGAGGCAGGAATCTATTTACATCATAACCATCCCTAGAAACAAAATTACTCCCAACCCAGACAGATCACATCAGATACTAAATACATAAAAACCAAAGGCAAACTAATAAACAACTATTTGTGCATCAGTATAATGGGGATAGACATAAAACTAGCATAATCGGGGCCTTGGCGAGACCCGCTGAAGCCCCCAATGAGAAATGACTAAACAATAGCTTGGTATAAAAATAAACGACTGCCTTACTTCCTTCGAATAAGTTTTTCTTTGAGTTCATCGGAAGATCTTTAGAATGAGTTCTACTACTGGTACCGACAGCAAGCAAATCCAATAGTAATTTTGGTGATTTATTTTTTCGTAGGATTTGTACTTCGATTGTTTTTTATTTGTTCCAGAATTTAAGTATTTATTTACCATCACGCACACCGATCTCTGTGGTCCAGTGGTTGAGCGTTGGACTCACGATCCGGAGGCCCCGGGTTCGAATCCAGGTGAGGACATATCACAAAGCTCACTTTGTGATCTCTAGTTTGGTCAGGACATTACAGGCTGATCACCTGATTGTCCGAAAGTAAGATGATCCGTGCTACGGAAGGCACGTTAAGCCGTTGGTCCCGGTTACTACTTACTGATGTGAGTAATCGTTACATGAATCATGTCAGGGCCTTTGGTGGCTCAATAATAACCCTGACACCAGGGTTTTTGTGACTGGTATTCTACCTCACAACCCACATGATAAGAAGAAGATCGTGCACTCCAATTGTCCGGATAATTACAGTGGATATTTAATAAAAAATTACAATTTAATTTTGTATGCCTACATAGTATTCAGCCTCCGTGGTCTAGTGGTTAGAACGTTAGGCTCACGATCTGGAGGTCCGGGTTCGATTCCCGATGGGGACATTGTCGAAATCACTTTGTGAGACTGTCCTTTGTTTGGTAAGGACTTTTCAGGCTTGAATCACCTGATTGTCCGAAAAAGTAAGATGATTCCGTGCTTCGGAGGGCACGTTAAGCCGTTGGTCCCGGCTATTAGCCGTAAAAACACCTCCACCAACCCGCATTGGAGCAGCGTGGTGGAGTATGCTCCTTACCCCCTCCGGTTGATTGAGGGGAGGCCTGTGCCCAGCAGTGGGACGTAAATAGGCTGTTTATGTATGTATGTATGTACATAGTATTCATTCGGACCTATACATGTTCAGTGACTCTCTATGTTAGCTTCCATAGCAGTGCTAATATGTGCAACGTGATAAAATTATCGATCGATTCAATAAATTTTGTCGAAGTCGATAAGTTTGTTATTTTTCCCTTACATGCGTGACACGTGATTTTGAAAAACGACATAATTATATCGTCAGAATCGATAAAATGATAAACGTGACAAAATTCTATCACGTTGCGCATGTTAGCCCTATTGAAAACGTTATACGTAGTGTCTGGCTTTACTTACGTATCTCAATTTTTTTGCTAAAGTGATTTGTGTCTTATTGTTAATCACAAAAGGTGCAAATCAGTTTCGCCAAAAATTGGAGATACGTCAATTCGCGACATCAGCTCCGATATTATCCATTTTTATTTAAGTACTATATTTTTGTTGTTTAGCAATTCTGAAGGTTTTAATTTTGAATCTGCTCAATTGGCAGAGTAAGGATGGGCAGGACCGGACAAAACTAGCCAATAAATTCACGTTTTTTTAATAATTGAGATTTATTTTAATTTATTTTGTATTGACATCAACAATGTACATATTTTAAACTTTAAAGAAATTGTTTTTTTTTAAGTTGTAAAAAAATATTCATTTATTGTATATTAAGTATTTGATTGCCGCATCTGCTGACCTTACAACCGTATCCGGCAAAGGGGGGCTGTAGGGAGGGGGGGGGTTGGAAAGTGGTGGGGAGGCTGATATCCGGCGCGGCGCCACCAGGACGCGCGCTCTTCATAACTTTTACTGTCAACTCAATTACACTATTACACGGTGAGTATACCCGTCGTGGTTGCGACCACAGATAAAAAAATGTATGACGTTATCGATAATTTCTTAGGTAACATACTTAGTCAAAGACTCGAATTGCGGACGGGGTCCACGCAGGCGTCAAGTTGAAGTAGGATTGGGCAGGTCACATCTGTCGGATGCCTAACGACCTGTGGGCTAAGATCACCACAGAATGGTCTCCGAATAGAGACAGACGCAGGCGCGGCAGACCGAGGCGGAGATGGTGCGACGACTTGGATGCTTTCCTGGAAGGCTGGGCGGAGGAAGCATTGGACAGAGAGTCCTGGGAGAAATTCAGGGAGGTCTTTGCCCAGCAGTGGGACATCTCAGGCTAAATAAGATAAGAAGTACATACTTAGTCCGGTCAATAAAGGAGTCATAGAATGCTTGAGGAGCTCGGTAGCGCAGCGGTAAACGCGCTCGGTCTGCGATTGTTGAAGTTAAGCAACTTTCGCAAAGGCCGGTCATAGGATGGGTGACCACAAAAAAAAAGTTTTCATCTCGAGCTTCTCCGTGCTTCGGAAGGCACGTTAAGCCGTTGGTCCCGGCTGCATTAGCAGTCGTTAATAACCATCAATCCGCACTGGGCCCGCGTGATGGTTTAAGGCCCGATCTCCCTATCCATCCATAGGGAAGGCCCGTGCCCCAGCAGTGGGGACGTTAATGGGCTGATGATGATGATGATTGCTTGAGAACCTAAGCGATTCTTTCAATGTCTTCAAGGTATTTAGGGAGTTAACATACTAAAAGTCCCCACGTCTAGGATGCGAGCCTGAGTGGTGGGAGGGGGGAGGTCCCATATTTAGGTTTTTCGCTTATATTTCAGAAACAGTGCGTTCAAGAAAAAAAATATTTGAACTACTTAAATGAAAACTTATTTAATTTCCTACAATTTAGTACCTTACGCACTTTATGTCAATAACTCGTAACAATATTATGTTATTATAGTGGTCTGGGGGCCTAAGAAAACAGATCATCATCATCATCGTCAGCCCATTAACGTCCCCACTGCTGGGGCACGGGCCTTCCCTATGGATGGATAGGGAGATCGGGCCTTAAACCATCACGCGGGCCCAGTGCGGATTGATGGTTATTAACGACTGCTAATGCAGCCGGGACCAACGGCTTAACGTGCCTTCCGAAGCACGGAGGAGCTCGAGATGAAAACTTTTTTTTGTGGTCACCCATCCTATGACCGGCCTTTGCGAAAGTTGCTTAACTTCAACAATCGCAGACCGAGCGCGTTTACCGCTGCGCCACCGAGCTCCTCCGAAAACACACATTGTTGCAATTAATCTAAGAAACCAATATTACTATTTACTTTTATATGCATTAATGTCAAATTGCAATATTGCTTTTTAGATGAATTGCTTTGATGTGGCCTTTTTAACTCCCCTGTGGCAATCAATATTTTCGTTATCGTAATGAATACTTTGAGGAATGATTCAGACCATCGTCAATCGTGTTAAAAATGACGTAATTTCTCCGTCTGGTTTATGTTAGTTTCTTTTTTTAGTTATAAATAATATTATGTTTGTAACCTGAAATGTTTGATAGGTCTGATTTTTTACAGAAGCGACTGCCTGTCTGACCTTACAACCAGAAGGGAAAATCCAGCCCAATTAATTATAAGTTAAGTCACTTACATCCGAAAACAGATTTCTCAGGTATTTGGTTTTCTTCACGATGTTTTCCTTCGCCGATACAAACATGAATTCGAAAACCAATTTGAAAAATAAAATTACTTTCATTCCTTTAAATTTGAACCAGCGATTTTATAACAAGAGCCAAACGTTCTTTCAACTGGGCTACCTGTAATTAAAAGATAAAAATAATTTCTACCTTAGATTTGAGTAATAAGAGTGCTCAATTTGAAAATGAGATTAGAATTTCATTTCAATTTGGAACGAGAACGCATTTCCCTGGCTTTATTTGGCACGCGAGTGATAAATTATGTTTCATTAGCCCGCGTACTCTGAAGTGGAGAATATTACCCACAGTGGTTTTATTCTTCAATGGCACTTAGAAATAATTGGTTTTAATTTCTATTACTTCTCTGCTGGAGTAAAAGAAAATAAAAGCTATACTTAAATCAAATTCTACGACACAGTTGGCTCGACCATTATAGACGGCGATATGCCTCACCACTAGCACTTTGGTCTAACAGAAAGTTCGGTGAAGTGTGGGTACTCAGTTAATCTTACGATGGATGTACCTCTGACTAGCCTTTGAATATGTTATGTTAAATTCACTAAATTCTTTTGTTATGTGACAGTTTATTTACTCACAATTTTGGGAAGGATATTTACCCACATTTTTAGTAAGCAGCCCACCCTAATCATTATCACGTGCTCAGCGGTGAAGAAAGACATCGGGAGGAAACCTACAATCGCGAGAAATACGTTACAGAGATTTTTGACCTAAACTGATTAAGCTCTGGTTTTCTCTTCGCGGGTTTGAAGTTCAGACAGGCACTTCAGTAAAGAAAGGACCTCTCAAATATTCAGTTATTAAAAACACCAACGTAATTATCCACAATCCATTGCCACGAGCACCTCATGACCTCTGAGCATTGGCTCGTGGTTGCCTTGGGTGAATTGTTGGTATGCATTAAAAAGAGCTTACTAAGAACTTCTATATATCAAAAAGAACAGCCAAGGTCAACTCCGCGTGAATGTATTTTAGGTGCATAAGTGATTGCGCAGCCACCCTCTCGTCTTCAGGATCCAGGCATCAGTGGACCGGAGAACCGGTACGACCGATAGGACTCAGAAGATGCAGCAAATGGCCGCACGTTATTAAAAGACTCCAACGTGCGCCCTTTAAGGCATGTTGCATCGCCCTGCTATGTCGCTATGGTAGCCGGAAGCGTCGTCGATAGTCGATAGACTAAGAACTTACACTGTACAAGAATCTCGTCCGTTCAACGTTGCTATGCCCACCAGGTTCCGTGTTTTAGTTCTTATGCCCATATAACACCTTAATAATTTATTATTGAAGTTGGGTATTTGAAGGGCCTGATGGGAATAAACCAGCTGCTCTTATCAAGCCGGGAAGAACGTGTTAACTTTTATTCTGTCGAGACTTATTGTTTTGCCGTAAATGCCTTTAGCTGCTAGACCAGACAAATGGGGAGCAATGAGGGTCCTCATCCGGTACAAAGTTTAAGGCGACGGGCGTGAGGATATCTAGTTGGGTGCGAACGTCGGGTCAGAGCGTCGTGTGAGAGACCCTGGCCGATAAGTTGGATAACCACTGGTGTTAATACCCGTAGACACCATATAGTTTTATTTTAAGTTATATTTGTCATTTTATTAACCGCCGAAGAGGAAAGGGACGATCGACAAGCATAAAATTTATGGAACACACGTCAATTTTAAGCAGAAATCTAAAACAACCGTCCAAAAAAATTACATCGGCCAAGAACCCCACAGAGTTAAGTAGATAGCACGTCAAACGATGCCTATTTTATTCGCCCGGCTTATTCATTCGTTTTAAAATTAACTTGTTGAAAATCATCCGTCCTTTTCATTTCGGCGGATAAGAAAATGACGGGTATAACTTAAAATAAAATAAGGAAGTGTCTGCAGGAATCGGGGCCACTGACTGAAGGATGTAGTCGATCACGCTGGCGGGGTCAGCACCGGGGTCCTGAAAAGCGTGTTAACTATTACACCGACGGGGTAAGTAATATAAAACATAAATCCTTTATGTTGGGTACCCACTGAATGAATGTATTTTTAGTTTTGAGTTTGCCTTGAACAACATTATTCTCAGTACAACATCTTAGCCTTTATGAATTACGGTAAAGTTATCACCGAGAGCTGCCATAACTTTAATTAGAACGGCAAAGAAAACAGACTTGAAGTCTTTGAGCAAAAAACGCGACTTGCGAAGAGAAACTGGAAAATATCGTCGCTTCTCGCTCGAGCTAAAATGTAATAATGGACAATATCTGTCGTAGAGTTATATACTGTGATCTGTGGAAAGATATTTTCTAAGGATGTTTGCAATCAATTAACGTTGTTTTGAATTTGGAAAGTCATAATATTTAGAACATAAAGACATTTAAAATTTGAAATCAGAATCATCTGCTAGCTCTACCACAGACCAAGGTTGGTGGTAGAGCTGGCAGAGGAAGACCTAGAAGGACATAATTTGACCAAACTGGTGATGTCCTTGGAAAAGGTTTAATACGATCTAATCTGAACCGGCGTGCGTGTATGAAACGATTGATGAAGGTAGTGGAAGCAAGAGAAGTGTGTCAGGATCAAATGGAATTCCATAGTCTCTACTTACTCCGGTGGGAAATATGCCTGAGTTTATTTATGCATGTGGAATCGTTTATTTAACGTTATTATTGTGGATAAACTTGTTGATACATACGTTCTTCGAGTCTACGTTATTTCGCAAGGGATAATGGCTGAGGAGAAGAAATGACAAGCAACTGCAATATCAAACATCTAACAGGATAGGTGTTCTAGTTGTGGCCATCTTAAGGACTTCAATAAGATTTGTCTAAAATTCTTGTCATGCCTGGTTCTACTCTATTTAGTTATGGACATTATTTTGCAAATTATTATGCAAATTATTGGTGCCATCATCGTAACGAAAACTTTGAGGGATGATTGAGACTATGATATGATTCTGAGATGATATCAAGTGGAATTTTTCGTCGCAAAAGTATGAAACTGAAAATAATTTAAAAAAAGTCACATAAATTTTCATGAATTTACGGACTGAAAATTCCACTTGATATCAGCTTAGAATCATGGTCTGAATCATTCCCTTCAGTATTCGTTACGGTGTCACTAACACTCTGTATTTTACACCTCTGCCTACCCCTTCGGGGATAAAGGCGTGATGTTATGTTATGTCTTTATTATTGAACTATTACTTTCATGCCTCCGGTCATAAGTTCACCAGCCGTATAAGTATGTAGCGGAATCAGTTGTACCAGTATATGTCAGCAGGGTCAGGCTTGAGTCACGTTATCGGACCGGCTGTGAGGCACGTGACAGCAAGATATTGGAAACTGACAATAATCGGTACCGGCCATGTCCCGCCATGGTCGGGTATTTGCCATACCCGGGTATAGTTTTGTCGGATATTTTAGCCAGTTTTTGTCTGGATGAAAATATTGAGTAAGGTGGCCTTTTACGCCTTATAGTTAACGATTTACAGTTAGTACCCATGTCACGGACAAACACCGTCTAGCGCACATTTTAGGAACTAATTAATTCGCTTCGTTCGTTCATTTTTATCTGATCATCCGAGTGTCGTACATCGCAGGGCACGTTAAGTAGTCGCTACTATGTACTTGAGTAAGTATGTAGTCGTTACATGAGCCATCTTAGGGGCCTTTGGCTTAATAGTAACCCTGATACCAGAGTTGATGATGTCGTCCATTGATCTCACGATCCACAAGGGAAAAGAAGTAAATAAATAAGTTTCCATACAAACTCCTTGAACGAGCTAACTTAACATCTCTCCCCTGAATACCAAGGTAGTTAGCAGAACAAATCTTAGCATGGTACTTGTTCATCAAGATTCAGGGTATCTAATCTGAAATTGCGAAAGTGCTGATATAACAGATATAGTGCTAACATTTGTATTACAAAGTATATTAAAGCTCGATATAGCGTGGGTACGCAGTCCATCTTGCGATGGATGTACTTCTGACTAGTCCAAATAAGGAATATAGTCGCGAGCCTATGTTAGCTATGTTATAAAGTATAATATTATACTAAATTCCAGTCCTTAGAGAAATGCATAATTACGTATATTATATCAATAAAACGAGCCGATCAAGTGCGAATGCAACTCACGCACCGAGGGTTCTATAACTACGGACAAACGGACAGATGGGCAGACGGGCAGACGGGCAGACACACTGACGGACAGTCGCGCGGACGGGCTACAAAGTGATCCGGTTTATGGGTTCCTGTTTTTGTTTTGAGGTTCGTAACCCTAAAAAGCACATGCAAATCCTCGGGGATTCTCGAGATTAGCCCGAACATAATTATAAGGGACTTACTATTCATTTGATGCTGTTTATTTGTTTACTATGTCATGTAGTACTATGTCACATTCGATTTTATGTCAAACTGAACTGTAAGCCTCACTAAGTCAAACATGTTAGTGCGATAGAGGTCCTGAAGTGGGTGACTCATAGAATACTAACGTATTGATGGATGTTTTCACAGGGTTGTGCAAGATGCATTACACACGATCACGCGATCTCGAATAGGTATCCACCTATCAAGGATTCCGAACAGAGCTACGAGTACCACGATTTTTTCACATAGGTACGCAAAAACCGTACGAATTCCGGACGAAAAACCGGAAGTTTGGGCATGTTCGGATACGAATTCATCGGGCTGGTAGCCTTAACTTAGATACAACTTTAGTCACTCGATCAGCACTTCTGACTGCTGCCAAAAGTATCGAAAAGGAAACAAACTTGTGAATCGGCATAAAAAACCACTGATCGGATGTAAAGCAACGCCTCATAAATAAAGATGTGCCGAGTTGAACAACTCAAGTTTGCATGCTTAGTTGCCAGGGGTGTAGCCAGGGAGATTAAACGATGCAAAAAAAAACAACAGCAATAAAAAAGGGCGTTGTCGGTCCGATTGCCTCATTCAGCGCTTATAGCTATCGGCCCACTAGGGTCGATTTATTCTTTCAAACATAGTCCTCTCAGACAACGCTCTGAACCCAACTGGGCAGTTTCAGGACTGTTGTCTCATATCTTGTACCGGGTGGGAACCCTCAGCGCTCCCCATTTGTCAAATCTACGACAATAAAATTAAAACAATACCGGGTTCTTACCGCATTAATGAGGGATATGAGACTCTCGATATTTCAACACTGTTGCAAGTGCCAAGACCACGGGACGACCCGTCCAGACCCGTCTCATATCCCTGATTAACGCGGTAGGAACCCGATATTATATGTTTTAATTATAATGATAACCGCGTAAAGCTCAAACAATCTACGACAAGTCATGTCAAAAAAAGGTCTTATCAGACCAGTGGTTGAGAGTTGGGCTCAGGTTTGATCAGGACCTAGGACATTGATAACTCGTTTAAGGAATCAGTTCTGGCTACTATTTACTTAAGTATGAAGTCGTTTCATGAGCTATGTCTAATAGGCTACTTGACAACCTAATTAAATTAGATACTTTTTACGAAACGTCAAAACGAAAGTTTTCCATGGAGTTTGTACGGAAATACTGTCCTGTGACGTCATCAATAAAAGCGGTCAAATCTCGTACTCAATGTTACTTAATTCGTACATAAAATTCAAAAATTGAAAAGTAATTAAATATAATTAATATAATATTATTTCATAAAAAGTATCGGATTTGACTAGGTTGTCAAGTAGTTTATTGGAATATAGTCGTGTCCTTAATTTATTTTTTAATAATATAGGCTCGCGTTTGACCACAATCTCACCTGGGGCCTGTTTAATAAAACTTACAATTGTAAATTACAACGACAATTTAATGTTCATTACGCAGCTAATATGAAACTGCAAAATATTCGCGATCACACACACCGCAATGTACATCAAATTGTCATTGTAATTTACAATTGTAAGTTTTATTAAACAGGCCCCTGATGGTAAGTGACGATGTGGTCTAGGGTCGATCACGCTTACCTAGCAAATGCCTATTCACTCTAGCTTTGAAGACTCTATGTACTATGTTACATAACATAACATAAAGAGCCTCCATATGTCCCACTGCTGGGCACAGGCCTCCCCTCAGTCAAACCCGAGGGGGTATGGAGCAAACTCCAAAACGCTGCTCCACTGCGGGTAAGTGGAGATGTTTTTTACGGCTGATAGCTTATGATATGTTATGTTAATTTGTAGTTTGAGATTTCTAAATACATGCCTGTTCGCCTCGGCATATGATTCGTGGTTGAGTAAGCAATCAAAAGTTGTCCGAAAGATCAGCGTCTGTGTAAAATATTGGAGTTAACATATCCTTAACAGACTCGTTAGAAAACGCTGCGTTTTTCACACTTGTACAAATGTTTTTGAATATAAATGAATAAATTTTTTATAATTATTATTTGTAATGCTCTTTATTTTCATATCTCGCGCCTATGGAGTTCTGGAGTTTTGGAAGGCGTGTGTGTGGCCGAAGCAAACACTCTGTATTATTATTAATATAATATAATTATGAAAATCCAAAATTTTCTTCAAATAGAACTGTTATTTTTGAAAGGTATTTCTTTCTTGTCTGTTTATTTAAAGTTGTTAAAATATTTATTGAATAAAAATATTAATTCATTGATAAAAAAGAAACTACATTCGTATGCCGTAGCGATTCGTACGACGTAGCAATAAATATTCGTAATAAAACAGAGCGTCTTAAAACCTACGTGTAAAAGCTTCCAAACTTCATCACACAATAGACTCCGAGGGATGTGGGTACAAAAAAAGAAACTGTTGTCATGCAAAAAGTCCACACTTATTGTCGGAACTTCCTTTGGGATTCATTCCAAAACTACGAAAACTTATAGACATGAGATTTTTTGCCGCTACTGATCTGACACGTTTGAAAAACACCAGATTTTTTGTTTTTCTTCTGGGAATAAAGTAGTTTTGGGAAAAAATTAAGTGTTTAGTGAGAGATACGATGACAATATTTTTTCTCATGTAACTGAGCATACCGCCTAAGACTCCTGACAAGGCTCATATAACGACTATTTACTTAAGGTGATCCGTTTTCCTTACAAAAGTTGATGCACTACTAAAGGAAAACGGATAAAGGAATATTGTTTTAAAACCGATAAATAGTAATATTTTGGTGTATTATTTTCGCTAATTAACAAAAATTTAGGGTCCGAATACGAGAAGTACCATATTTCCGACCCTCAATTTTGATCAATTCTACATTTGTACTGGTGCAGATTACAGTGTATTTGCTGAGCGTGTAGAGGTGTCAATGTTAGTTTGCGTGCGTGATAGGTTTTTTTTTTCTAAAGGCTTTGACTACTGGACAAGCGTAATAGTATGCCGGTGACATTTTAATCAATCTGAAGTTGAACTAATATGGCGCACCGTGTAACACGCAATATGCTGCACGGCACTTAAATAGTTCCCGCCGGCCCTAACATAGTTCACGTTTAAGAGCTGACACGTTCCCGTGAATTAGTTACGTGCCAAACTACCGTGAGTGTACCGTATTTACTCCGTGTAAATAGGCATAGGAATTGTATAAGCCCACGGCAGCTTCTGGTCTGTTGCCTTCAATTTTGTACCGGTTTAGAGTCATCAGCATTCCCCATTTAATTAATTGATTGAATTTCAAAATTCGAACATATAAACTAAACTGATAAAAAATGTAAACAACGATCCGCACGCTACCTTCCCAATTCAAGTCTAAACTATGTTCGAGAGGAGGTGAGGTAAACCTAGCTCAGACTCTGGTGGGGAGCGGAGAGTTGCCATTCTATACGTAGTATCATTTCTTAAACTCATTCTATGCTAAAAAGTAAGCTACCTACATAATTATAAAAATGTGAGAATATTTTTAGACTCTTTCGGTAAGTAAACTCCCTAATGGCCCCATTAACAGTAGAAAGTTATTCCACATTACTGATTCAGCGTCCCCAGGTGGTTGCAAAAATTCAAATCTGTTCGTTTTCTGAGTTTGGCGACAAAATCCCCGAAATTAACGGCGGCTGCCATATCGCCTTCCCGATTACTTTCACCTTCCAATCCTAAATTCCAAATTTCATTTCACTCCCATTTTATTGGAAAAGTTAAGAAGTATAAAGCTACAGTACACACTGCTGTCACGTTTGGCGGTTCAGTTTATTTCATAGTTTTGAGGGAAATAAAAGTATGTGAATGCGATAATTAAAACACAAAATACCGGGTTATGAGCGCGGTCAGAACCCGTAATTATGTGTTTTAATTATGATAATAACCGCGTAAACCTCAAACAATGTGAATGTGAACACTCACGTGTGTAATTCCTAACAGGATGAGCAGGGCTGAAAATATTAACGAGAAAACTTACAGCCTCTTTTGATACGATCTCTGAAGTAGAAGATGGATATGACTTTTTTTTATCGTTGGGAAATGGGTTACGCATACCACGCCACCCGAGGGGGCGACGTGGTTATGTGGGACTCCCCGGGAGTCGCCACCCGGTATACCCACTAAAACCCAACGGTGTTCCTCTTTGCCGCCGTGTGGCGGGGATACGGGAACGCAATTGCACACAACCGCGTCCCCGCCGGCGGATGCCCTTGCGGGCCCAGCGCCCATGGGAGCGCGTCAATCGCCTCCCCCTCCGCCGAGGGCTGCCCGGAACACTGGATATGACTGTCACAAGACAGCATAATTCTGACAATTATAATTATTGATTTCCATATTTTGCTCCGCTGTGCGACATGCAGCGCCACCTTTTTATTTTATCTATATTTTTTTGTATCCTTATGAAAAATAAATACTTTACTTACTTACTTACTTACCTATCCGCGATTAGCGGCACTACCAATTAGCGCCATCTAGTGGATTAGTAACGAAGTACTAACAATTAGCGCTAGGTTAGTATTTATTCCAGGCGTAGGCGCACCGTGATAGAATTATCGATCGATTTCATAAATTTTGTCGAAATCGATAAGTTCCTTAACATGCGTGGCACGTGATTTTGTTCGTATTTTGACAGAACGACATGACTTATTTAGGTTCACATATTATTATTAGCACCAGTCGACATAATTATATCGTCAGAATTGATAAAATGATAGTTACAAAATTTTATCACGTTGCGCATGTTAGCCCTACTGGTGTATGTGGCTTCTGTGGCTCATGGGGGTTAAAATGGCCACATCGAAGCAATTCATCTAAAAAAGCAATATTGCAATTTAACACTCACTCGAGTAAAAATAAAATCGATATGATACATTTTAACATTATTATGAATTTGTTTATTCAAATTCGACAACTGATTCGATACAGTTCGAGACAATAAATTACTGACATATTATTATAATATTAGACAAGTGTACTTTGTTATACTGGGTGTTAGTGACATCGTAACGAATACTGAGGGGGTTGATTCAGACCATGATTCTGAGTTAAAATCAAGTGGAATTTTCCGTCGCAAAATTCATGTTTTTTTTTTAGTTTTTTTTAATTATTTTCAATTCTATACTTTTGCGATGGAAAATTCCACTTGATATTAACTCAGAATAATCAGATGAATCATCCCTCTCAGTATTCGTTACGATGACACTTACACCCCGTACAAGTACATACGGTAGCCATATAAGTAGGTATGGGTGTTAGTGACACCGTAACGAATACTGAGGGGGATGGTTCAGACCATGATTCTGAGTTGATATCAAGTGGAATTTCGTGTCAAAAAATTCATGAAATTTTTTCTTTTCTTTTTAATTATTTTCCAATCCATACTTTTGCGACGGAAATTTGTACTTGATATCAACTCAGAATCATGGCCTGAACCACCCCTCAAAGTTTTCGTTACGATGTCACTAACACCCTGTATATAAGCATAAAATATACATTTGATGTTAATCCGCTGTTTTATATTCGTCTACCGCATTGCTAATGGTGCTAATCACAGGCACTGTGTATCTATACCCTCGATCAGTCATGATCCTACTAAATTCAAAATAATATCTACCTGCATATACTTCTATCTATAATGGTAACATTTTACATCGGCCGCTGTGTCCCAACCAGACCAGTATAAGACGTTAAAACAAAACGCTCAAATTCGACTCTTCTGTCGCGTTTCTTTTATTGACTTCAGAAGTTTATTAGCAAAATTTTACTTGGAGGTAGGTACTTAGCTAAGTTACAAGCGAAGTATGGTGGAAAATATGGGATCGTCGATCCCTAGTCACACTACGAGTACCAACTCGTGGCTAGCGGGGTACTACGCTCTATTCGGTACTCCGGAAACATCCTCTAGCGGCAGCACACCCTCGCCGCCTAAAGTTAATAATTTATCTTTAGTGCAGTTTACTAACAACTAGGCGATAGGGCTCATCACCTATCACGTTGGTCTAACAGAAAGCTCGATGAGGTGTGGGTACTCAGCTCATCTTGTGATGGAATGTTCCTCCTTAAGGTTTGGGGGTTTTTTGTTCAGCCATGTAGTTAATGCCATTTGCGACTAATCTACAATAAGTCAAGGTAGTTAATGCCATTTGCGACTAATCTACAATAAGTCAAGGTAGTTAATGCCATTTGCGACTAATCTACAATAAGTCAAGGTAGTTAATGCCATTTGCGACAAATCTACAATAAGTCAAGCCAAAAAGAAGTGGAAAATATGGCGAAACAAACATGAGACTAAGTAAGTATATGGAAAAAATAAAACACACTTGGCGCCTTTCACCACTCTTCGTTAATCCACTCAGACCCCGCCCAACTGGCATTCTCAAATCTGGTCTGGTCTTAAATTTTGTACCAGGCGAGACCCCTCAGAACTCCTCATTTGTTTAGCCAAGTATTTCACGTCATTTCCGGCAAATCCACAATAAGTCAGGTCAACGTAACGGCCTCTGTAGTCCAGTGGTTGAGCGTTGGACTCACGATCCGGAGGTCCCGGGTTCGAATCCCGGTGGGGACATATCACAAAAAAACACTTCGTGATCCCTAGTTTGGTTACGACATTACAGGCCGGTCACCTGATTGTCCGAAAGTAAGATGATCCGAGCATCAGAAGGCACGTTAAGTTGTTGGTCCCGGTTACTACTTAAGTACTCGTAGGTAAGTAGTCGTTACATGAGCCATCTCAGGGGCTTTTGGTGGCTCAATAGTAACCCTGACACCAGAGAGAGTTGGTACTCCACCTCACAACTCACACGATAGAAGAAGAAGAAGATTTCACTTATGACTTGCACCATCTAAACGTTATTGTTTCTCAAGATGGCCTAAGTTAAGCTGTAACTTTCAGGTTTGGTTCGATTCGTCATAATCCCGTTTCGATATTGCAAGCTAAGAATTTATTCTGGATTCCGTTTTATTTTCGGAACGTGCTCCAAGTATATGGAAGTCGGTTTTCGGAACTAGTTTCCGTAACTCACAAGTATTTTTACCTTCACTGCTAACGGTCTCTATGGTGCAGTGGCTGAGCTTTGGGCTTATAATCCAAAGTCCCGGGTTTGAATCCCGATTGTGACATATCACAAAAATCACGTTGTGAACCTTAGTTTACTTAGGACATTACATGCTGATCACTCGATTGTCCGAAAGTAAGACGATCAGTGCTTCGGAGAGCACTTTACTTGCGTAACTAAATGCGTAATCGTTACATGAGCCATGTAAGGGGCCGTTGGCGGCTCAACAGTAATCCTCATATTAGGCCGTTTCGTCGTCTATAATGGTCGAGTCGGAATAGTAGAAAAAGTTTGAAAAATCCAAAAATATTTATTCTTCAA
The DNA here is from genome assembly GCF_024362695.1 of Pectinophora gossypiella. Taxonomy (NCBI): domain Eukaryota; kingdom Metazoa; phylum Arthropoda; class Insecta; order Lepidoptera; family Gelechiidae; genus Pectinophora; species Pectinophora gossypiella. The sequence goes on from NC_065413.1 coordinate 1,818,536, forward strand.
AATTGGCTCCCATAGTTAACGCATTGTGAACGTCAAAAATAAAATTACATATTATGTAACTGGCGGTTAAACTACTACCACGTCGGAAGCAGTCAGTATCGCTGAGGGAAAGACGTGGCCAGAAAACCTCCCAGCACAGGGCCCTACTCCTACTGTTTCATGTTTTCCTTAGGAAGGAACAGCACTCCACCCGTCCGCATACTTTACGACGCACGGAGCTTCGCGATAGCATAACAACAGGTCGTCTTGTGTATTATAACTTGCAGGGCAATAAGTCAATTATCGACTATGATGCAAGGACATCCCTCCTTATCACAGGAAAGCTAAAAGCCTTAGTATAATATCTGCTATTCATAAAAAAACACTACTGTATGCGGTATCTTACCGCCGGTATCTTACGAAAAGTAATGATAAAATTGCAGCCTATCACATAAAATATAAATTGCCGGTAAAGAATATACTTTATTGCACTTAACAACTAGTTACATCACAAACAAGAAATGGACGTTTACAAGGGTGGACTTATCTCTAAGAGAGATCTCTTCCAGCCAACCCAGAGGTAGTATTAGAGTAACTGCGGAAGAATAAAAAGAGGTGCAATATATTAAATACATTATAATAATTATATCTACATATACATAAACTGCCTATATACGTCCCACTGCTGGGCACAGGCCTCCCCTCAATCAACCGGAGGGGGTATGGAGCATACTCCACCACGCTGCTCCACTGCGGGTTGGTGGAGGTGTTTTTACGGCTAATAGCCGGGACCAACGGCTTAACGTGCCCTCCGAAGCACGGAATCATCTTACTTTTTCAGACAATCAGGTGATTCAAGCCTGAAAAGTCCTTACCAAACAAAGGACAGTCTCACAAAGTGATTTCGACAATGTCCCCATCGGGAATCGAACCCGGACCTCCAGATCGTGAGCCTAACGCTCTAACCACTAGACCACGGAGGCTGTTATCTACATATAAAACCGTTTAAAAAAAAATATATATATACACAAACATATGCCTAAGCCTCTATAAATATATACACATATAAAATATACTATACTATAAATATACTGTAAAGTGGCTACCTATGGAGCTATCGTAGTTATCTGTTTGCAGGAGTAGTAGTAAAAGAGAGTGAGATTGAACCGGCGACAGCGGTTCTCATACAAAATGCGCATTAGGGTCTTTCCAAACTCTTTCTTCTATTCCGTGGTCGAGAAAAAAATATAACCCATTGTTGTAAGGTGTTGTTAGAGGTAAATAATCTATCTATCTAACGACAACTCTACAAGTAAGTAATTCAAGGCGCCAACTTCTCAGGTATCAGAGTACAACTCATAATGTACTTGGCAAACTTTTATGGACGAACACTCAAAAGGTAGCCTATAACTTGACTACAACTTGCCAAATTAAGTTACCGACTTACTTAGGACGTGTAAGCTTATTAACTTGCTACGAATGAAGGATAAGTACTTACTTGACTTGATTTAGTTTCTAAGACTTAATTTTGATTCTTTGGGCAAGGTTTTAGTGTAGGTACGACGTTCGTCACCTAGGTAATCCCTTTTAAACGTAGACTATTAAAACATAGGTCCCAGTTTCCATTCAGCCGGGACGATTTTGGAAATAAGCTACACCTAAATATACAGGGTATTAGTGACATCGTAACGATACTAAGGGGGATGATTCAGACCATGATTCTAAGTAGATATCAAGTAGAATTTCCTGTCGGAAAATTCATGAAAATTTAAGTAAAATTATTTTCAGTTCTACACTTTGAAATGGAAAATTCCGCATGATATCAACTTAGAATCATGGTCCGAATCATCCCTTAAAGTTTACGTCAACTAATACCCTGTATACACCCACTTCTCGTCAACTATGTTAAATTCCCTTGTAATTTCCCAATTATTAGGAAACAAATCCTGGAAACCAATTATCTAAGATCCAAACATGAAGTCAAACTCACATAGTTGAATTCAGTGCTTCAGAGCCCGAGCTAAGATTCAAACTCGTGACACTGCGATGAAACGTCACGTCACCCAGACAACCAGTCTGTTACACAACCCTTAAAATGTTCCTCCATTTCGCTAGTTTACTTAGCACGTACATACGTGCACGACATCGTGAGACGTAGTTCGTGTCGTTGCATAATTCCGTGCTGCTGTTAGACGTGTCGCCATGGCAACGCGCTGCAACTTGCAACAGCATTTTATTGTCACTGATACATTCTGTAAAGAGCAGACAAGCCTGGTCGTCGGGCAGTGTACATGTACATAGCTCATAGGTGGCCGGGACCAAGTTTTCTTCTTTTATTGTGTGGGTTGTGAGGTGGATTACCAACCCCATCAACCCTGGTGTCAAAGTTGCTATTGAATCGCCAAAGGCCCCTGACATGGCTCATGTAACGACTTCTAACTTGCATCAGTAAGTAGTAACCGGGACTGTAATGTATTGGAATTTAAGGAGATGATGAAAGTAAATTGGTGAAATAAAATGGCTTAACATGGCTTCCGAAGCACGGATCAGTTTACTTTCAGACAATCTGGTGATCAGCGTGTAATGTCCTAACCAAACTAGTGATCACAAAGTGATTTTCGTGATATGTCGTCAAGTTTAAAAAATAATTGTATATTGATAATGGTGACCATCATCACCTAATTGTCCGAAAGTAAGATGATCGCTTCGGAAGGCACGTTAAGCCGTTGGTCCCGGTTACTATTTACTGATGTAAGTGAGTCTCATATCCCCATTTAAACGCGGTAAAAACCCGTTATTATGTGCTTTAATTATGATAATAACCCCGTAAACTTAAAACAATGTATTATAGCTTATGTTATTTTTCTTTTAAATCTATAGCCAAAACGACTATAAGGCCATTGCAGTTTACAAGCCAGCTACCAAAAAACACAACTTCAGGCCGAGCCGTACTACGTAGTTTTTGCTAGAGTAGGGCTGTCAGTACCACGACTTATATCGGGACAAAGCTTCTGAACGGGACAAAGGGACGCTGTCAACGGCTTAACCATGCCATTGTTAAGAATAATTTGCACCTTCACATTTGTTTGTTTATGTGTGCTGTTTTTGTTTATGTTCGTGGCTTATCATCTCCCTAGCATTATCCCGTTTTTGACAGGGTCCGTTTACCTAACCTGAAGATGTGACACGTCCCGTTTTTTACAAAAGCGACTGCCTATCTGACCTTCTAACCCGCGAAGGGAAAACCAATACAGGTTAGGTCACATATCTCCGAAAAATGCATTTCTCGGGAATTTGGGTTTCTTCACTACGTTTTCCTTCACCGCTGAGCACGTGATAATCATTTATGATCCAAACGTGAATTCGAAAACAAATTCGACTATCAATGGTTTATGCCTGTGCTGGATTCGAATCTGCGACCTCAAAGTGAGAAGCAAGCGTTCTGTTCGTGGTTATGATGTTTAGTATTACAGTCGTTTCGTTCACGGTTAAACTGAACGACACCATCTTTATTGATTTTGTTGAACGTAGTCTCAAAAGTCCTTCATTTAGTAATTTGGCTCCGTGGTCCAGTGGTTGAGTGTTGGACTCACGATCCGGAGGTCCTGGGTTCGATTCCCAGTGGGGACATATCACAAAAATTACTTTGTGGTCCCTAGTTTGGTTAGGACATTACAGGCTGATCACCTGATTGTCCGAAAGTAAGACGATCCGTGCTTCGGAAGGCACGTTAAGCCGTTGGTCTCGGTTACTACTTACTGTGTAAGTACGTAGTCGTTATAAATGAGTCATGTCAGGGGCCTTTGGCGGCTCAATAGTAACCCTGACACCAGGGTTGATGAGGTTAGTAATTCGCCTCAAAACCCACACGATAGAAGAAGAAGAAGAAGTAATTTGGCTGCCTAATGGTGCTAATTCCTGCAGACGCTATCTAATTTTATTTTAAGTTATACCTGTCATTTTCTTATCCGCTGCAAAAGAAAGGGACGGGTAATCGACAGGCATAAAATTTATGGACAGAGTTAAGTAGACAACATTTTATTCGCCCGGGATATTCATTCGTTTTAAAATTAACTTGTTGACAATCATCCGTCCCATTTCTTTTCGGCGAATAAGAAAATGATGGGTATAACTTAAAATAAAATTAGGAGGTGTCTGCAGGAATCGGGGCTAGTATCAGTTCCCAGTGGTGCTAATTCCTGTAAATACCATCTAATTTTATTCTAAGTTATATCTGTCATTTTCTTATCCGCCGAAAAGGAAAGGGACGGGTAATCGACAAGCATAAAATTAATGGAACACACGTCAATTTTAAGCACAAATCTAAACCAACCGTCTAAAAATTTTACATCCGTCAATAACCCGTCACAGTTAAGTAGACAGCACGTCAAACGGATTGCATACCAGTGAGGTACCTTTTGATTCGCCCGGGTTATTCATTCATTTACTCATTCTTCCTAAAATTAAGAGCTGTGAATCATCCGTCCCTTTCCTTTTCGACGGAGATGAAAATGACGGATATAACTTAAAATAAAATTAGGCGGTGTCTGCAGGAATCGGGGCCACTATCAGAACTATAGTTAGAAATAACATTTCCCGTAGATTTTATACTATTTGCCAACACTATCATCTCTGGTTCGAGACGGGGCAAAGTTTTACTTTTTCCGAAGGCAGTCTGGCGTGATGGTGATTTATAAGAGAACTTTGGCCAGTGTACTCTGTCTATAGGTACATTGTTGTTTACATTATTTATGTATTGCCAACTTATTTGCTACAAGTTTGAGAAAATGCTAATTTTTACACATAAAAACATTTTTTTTTATATCAGCATAATGTATTGTAATTGGCTATACATCCACAAGTGAGTATTACTTATGTGAGCTACGGTGGTAGCTGATGAATATGAAGTGGACTGTATAACTAAATGAAATGAAGGAATAACAGATACTTAGCTTTGAGAATTATTTAATATATTTCCACCAGTCACCATCAAAAGCAAACGACAAGAAGTAAAAACAAAATCAACATACAAAACGTCAAAAAAGAATAAATATAAAAAAACATAATAATATAAAAGGTCTCTAGGGATTAGTTAATTAATTCAACAATTATTAATACAATTATTACTAAATACAAAAAAAAAAAAAAAAATAAATATTATAAATAAATATTTAATATAATATAAAAAGATTACAAAACCTACGAAGAGTTCGCAACAACTTACTTACGTTTTATTAACACCGAAACGAATACTGAGGGAGATGATTCTAAGTTAACTAAGAATCATGAAGTGAAACTTTGCGTTGCAAAATTACAATACAATATTTATTTATTAAAAATAAGTACAGTACTTAATACATTTTTTTACAATTGACGGTGCAACAAAAACCAACTTTGGTTTGTCCGTACACCGACATTCACCATCGTCGCTTCCAATTTGCAACATAATATCATGCTCGAACAAATAGGTACAATAAATAAAGAACAATACAAACACACTTTATTGCACTTAAAATAAATATTAAAAAATAAACAATAAAAAAATGAATTAATAATTATAAATTAAATAAAAATAATTCATGTTTTTTTTACATTTTTTAAATTATTTTAAATTCCATACTTTTGCGATGGAAAATTCTACTTGATATTAACTCAGAATCGTGAGCAGAATCATCCCCCTCAGTTTTCATTAGGATGTCGCTTACACTCCGTACGTAGTACTACGGGTACACCAACTTTATCAACAACGCAACTGTTTCTGTTGTTCTGCGCAACGGTGTTCTGTCGACACGCTAACGGTTTCTTCACCTCTACGTAACTGTTGCCTGAAAGATATTGCTACTCAGGATTTTTTTGATTTATAGACTTGCCGCAGATGGCGTTAACTACTTGGCCGGACAAATGGGGAGCGCTGAAGGCTCTCACCCGGTACGACGTTTAAGACAACAGGCCTGAGGGTGCCCAGTTCGGCGCGAACTTCGGCTCAGGGCATCATCTGAGAGAAAAATATTTGAAATAATTAATCGACCCTAGCGGGTCGATAGCGATAAGCGCTGACTGAAATCGTCGACCACGCCGGCGGGGTCGGTATCGGGGTCCTGAAACGGTTGCCATTACCATGGGGCAATGGTTGGTAGACCTACGAGTAGGTCAATGTGCAGATTTTCATTGCGAAGGAACCACGGAGCTCCCGTGGCTTTCCGCATGAAACGATTTTGTATTACCTGTAGACGGTGGATTTGAGAGGGACTCGCGTGAGCGAAAACTACCCCTGCATAGGTCATGATCGGACGTTGCTACTCAGCAATAAAACCGCCTACATATGCATATGTGAATGTCCATTCTTTACACATGAATGTATTACGTACGAATGGTCACAGCATATAATTATTATTATAAACTTATATACAAACTTTTTCGAAGTTCAAACAGAACTTTTTTGACGTGACTTATTGTAGATTTGCCGCACGGCATTCACTACTTTTGCTGGACAACTGGGGAGCGCTGAGGGTTTTCACACGGAAAACAGAACAACACCCGTATGAATGCAGAGACAAAACAGCGCAAGAAATAACTAGCAACTGCCCCGCAACTGCAAATACTGCAACTGCATTATAATACTGCTCATTAACTGCTGCTGGCATGAGAACCTAGCAAAGTGTTATCTAAGATCTTTCTTTGCATAATTTATAATCTCTATTCAGCCATCTCCCAAGACAGTGATAAATTCTATCGCGTTCGTTTGAAAACTCAGGTGCGAAAAATGAGTTAGGAGTTGCAATGAAAAACCCGACTTTTAACGATATTTTATTTTATACCAGCTATCTGCTCGCGACTCGCGTGGTTTTCGGTTATCGTGCGCGACATGGTTATTTCATCCGTAAATGATATAAAAACTATATTTTGATTTTTCCAAAGGTCTAATCTATTTCTGTACCAAATTTCATCAAAATCGTTCAGTAGTTTTGGTGTGAAAGCGTAGCAAACGGACAGTATGTTAGTTGCAATGATTTAGTAAATGTACAAAACTGATTTTTTAATACTTTTATAGATTTTTTTATTTAGTATTATTTTACTTTTTTTACGTGATACACTGCAGTTGTAGAAATGTGTTATGTCCTCTGCCGAAATTGTCTGGAAGAGATGTCTTTAAGCCTTTGCCCGCCTTCGAATAAGTAAAAGTGTTTTATAATTATTATTTGAAAGTCGTTTCCATATCTCGGGCCTATAGACTCCTGGACTTTGGGAGGGCGTGCGTGGCGCCGAAACCAACACGTAGAGGCCCCTTATCCGTGCCTCACTTAGCAGGATCCACAGAATACCAGCGTCGTGCCTCGCGCCGCGGCTTATGCTGAGTGAGGCCCTTATATAAAGGAAACCACCACCATCGTTGACCAGTTCATAAACTCAATTATTTGTATTTCTCGTGTAAGTTGTTTTTATTATGTGGTTTGATTGTAAGTTATGTGTATATAATATATGTATATTTGTTATTTGTTTTATATTTGTTACTGTGGTGTCCCTTTATAATAAACGTTTCTTTCTTTCTTCTTAAGATAATATAATCTAAATGTGGTCACCAACCGGCGATTATCATTGTATGCGCTATCAGAGTACACCCAAAGACAATTCCCGGTTCGTATATCTATCAAGTAGTCTATCCGTACCCCTCTAAGTCCGTTCACCTGAACGTTACTTATCTCAGTCACAAAACAACATTTACTTTATTCTATTCCGAGAAAGGTACCTTACTGTTATAGTAACACGTGTTATCGATACAAGATCAGCGACATTCGATTTAAAAAGTAACTCTTTGAAGACAATGCTGTTCACATTCGGAGGCACGTACGCCAATCTAATCAACATGGCTATTAGGAGCAAGTTAATGACTTATGGCGATTTTATAAAAGAAAGAAACAATTAAGCCGTGGTTGCACAGTTGGAAGAACGCTTGTAAGGTCGCAGGTTTAAATCCATCCAGCTGTTACTCTGTCACTTTAAGAGTAGCTGAAAATTGTCCTTTGACATCTTGTGTCTTTGTCTTTACTATAACCTATATGTGTGTTGATAATTCCTCAGCGCTACCCATTTCTCCGGCCATGTAGTGAATGCCATTACGGTAAATTTACAACAAGCCACGTCAAGAGAAAGGATAGTTTCTAATTAGTCAAATCAGTTTACTAAACGTCAAAACACGGAATTTTCGTAAAAGCAACCTGTGACGTCATAGAAAAACTCATTATTATTACATTTTTCTTTAATAAAATTCATAAATAACTTTAAAAAAAAACATAAAATTTTAAAAAACATTTTGATACGTATTACATTAATAAAATCAAAATACGATAAAATGAAAATTACATAATTTGTAATACCACACGAATGAAGAATAAATAAGAATTCAATTTTTAAAAAACAAAAAGCAATCGTTTTACGTCACCTTTAGATCCGTATTTATTTAGTAATCGGAATTTCATAATTTATCTTTGACCTCGGAAGCTATACAATTATAACCTTTTTTTAAACGACATTCGTGATTTTATTCAATTCACGATCCGGAGGCCCCGGGTTCAAATCCCGGTTGGGACATATCACAAAAATCACTTTGTGATCCCTAGTTTGGTTAGGACATTACAGGCTGATCGCCTGATTGTCCTAAAGTAAGACGATCCGTGTTTCGGAAGGCACGTTAAGCCATTGGTCCCGGTTACTACTTACTGATGTAAGTATGTAGTCGTTACATGAGCCATGTCAGGGGCCTTTGGCGGCTCAGTAATAACCTTGACACTAAGGTTGATGAGGTTGGTATTCCACCTCACAACCCACACAATAAGAAGAAGACTTAAAACCTAGATTCAGCGTAAAGTTTATAGCTTGTGGCGACACATTACCGTCCTTGGACAGGCTCCAAGTGGCGGTTCGTACCTCGGGGCGGCCATATACAATCGTGTATACTTTACTGATTGCTGCCTGTAGCTGTATGCTGACATTATGGACGTTTCTTTACAATAAACTGCTATGTTCTACTTTTGTTGTTCCTCTGACTACCGTCCTGAGATTATGTATCATCAGCCGTACGACGCCCACTACTGGGCATAGGCCTCCCCCAAGGATCTCCACGACGATCGAGATTATACAATACAATACAAAAACTCTTTATTTATCTTTATGTTATAATTATGATAATATAACAATTTATTGCACACATTACAATATCATACACATTAGAAAGAAAGAAAGAAATGTTTATTATAAAGGGATACCACAGTAAAAAATATAAAACAAATAACAAATATAATATAAAACACGGAGTAACACATAACTTACAATCTAAACACATAATAATTCTATTAAAATATATATTATAATGTATTTTTAATTTGGTATATATTATAATGTATATACACCATTAACACATGTTTATGGAGCACGATGTTTGTGCGTCACCCGACAGGGTCCACATAATACCAGCGTCGTGGTTCACGCCGCGACTTGTGCTGAGTGAGGCCCTTTTAACTCAGGACGTCCACCACCACCTTATGATCATTTCGACAAACATCCTGCTTTTTTTGTAATTGTTTTAGTGGATAGATATGATGTTGTTGTCTTATTTTTTTTGTATGTGGCGTCCTTTTATAATAAACTTTTTCTATTCTATTCTATTCTAATAAAAACAATTTACACAAGAAATCCGAATAATTGAGTGTATGAACTGGTTAACGATGGTGGTAGTGTCCTTTATAAAAGGGCCTCACAATTTCGTCACGGAAAATCCATTATTTGTTTTGGGGTTTTTTTATTCTGTTGTATACTTTTACGACAGAAAATCCCCCTTGATACCAACTCATGGTCTGAATCATACATCAAAGTTTTCGTTACGATGTTACTAATATAATTCAACAACTAAATTATATTAATCTCATAAGTACCCTTTTTAGCTACGTAGTCAATGTGTTTGCTAATAATAACCGAAGTTTTGTTAAATAAAAATGGCACAAGATCCTGGCGACTCAATTACTCTAGCCATAGAAGCGGCCGATCTTGCTATAGCAAACATTTCAGTAGCTCCCCGATATTGACACCCCGGCAGAGTTTTCCCTCTTTGCTTTTAGCTATTGACACCTTCCTGGCCCCTTGTCTTTGACATACTTTATGTTCAACTATGTTTTGAGTCGAGGCTTGGGCCTCACCTTTGTTTTTATTATTTTTAACCAGTAAAGACCTCTCAGAGCCTTCCATTTGACTATTGCCTAGCATCTATACTAATATTATAAATGGGAAAGTGTGTGAGTCTGTATTTCCCGTTTTCAAGGCACAACGGAGCGACGAATTGACGTGATTTTTTAAGTGAAGATTATTGAAGGGCAATTTTTTGTTTCTGAAAATGGGGGTGGACGTTTGTATGGAGCAACCTGAAATTCAAGGTAGAAAGCTATAAATTTGTACTCGGACTATTTGTGACTAACAAAAAAAAAATTACCTCACCCCTCTCGGTCTTACTTTAGTCTTCAATCGTATGGGCGTCAGACGTGACATACACAGAATACGTGTGCACGATAACGCCAATGTGTAGTGTCTGTGTAAAATTAAGTGTTTTGTATGAAGTATCCGGGGTGTGCTTAAAACTACACAAGACGAATTGTAGCGTTGACAGCGACTCCCCAAACGGCGACTGCTTGATATCACGTCTGTCATTCACATGTACAGTTCAAAACACAATTTTATTTACGCTACATACATTTTTTTTTCCACTGAAATAATTGAATTTTTGGTTCAATTTTGTTTCGTAATATTTTTGGAAACTTTCCAGCCCCATTTTATAAATGCAGTAATCTGATGGGATTAAATATCTGATACTAAGTTACTATATGTATATACTTACATCTCATCTCGACAATCAGAAATATACATGAGCTCTATAAGGTGTGCCTTTAGAAGGTCACAATACGTTTCATTTTTTTCTTTTTTATAAGTCATAAAAGGCAAACAGGCAGGCAGGTCACCTGTTGGTAAATGGTCACCATTTGGACATTTGCAGCACGCAGTATTGCCTATGTGTTACCGACCTTTCATCATTCATTTTAGGACTTTCATCATTCATTTTAGGGCTTCATATCAACAGTGGCTGCAAGTTGTTTTTGGTTCGGAAGGCACGATAAGCCGTTGGTCCCGTACGTAGTCGTTACGTGAGTCGTGTCAGGGGCCCTTGGCGGCTCAATAGTAACCCTGACACCAAAGTTGATGAGTTTGGTAATCGACCTCACAACCCACACGATAAAAGAAGAAGTTGTTTTTGATTACTTTTAGCTCTTTCCATTCCATTAGGGATAATTTTAGGCGTGAGTTTATATAAACATAAATATATGTTTGTTTTATAAGGTCACCTATTGTGTTGTCTCTTTTTTATCATCCTATTGTGATGTTTACTATTGTATTATGTAATATAATATATAATAATAATAACTTTTTCTGTATTGTATTGCAATTTCCACCGGATGTAATGCACATGTTGTCATTAAAGTACCTAATAATGTTAACTGTCCCGAGTATAAAGAAAATTCAGCACACATGCATTTAAGCCCCACAAAACACAAAAGACATACATCAAAGTGTTCGCATTGCAAAGAAGTGAGACTACACTTCCCTGCAAAAAAATATGGACACAAAAGTAATGACGGTCATATAAAAAAAAATTCGTTAAAAGTTCGCTAAAAAATAGATAATTATTTTTTTAAAATACAAACGCGAAGACTAGCCGTATTTCACCTATTGTTTATTTTATTCATAAAAAAAGTGATTAGATATAGGTACTAGAATGACAGTTATTTGCTATTATGTGACTTTATGTAGATTTTACTGGGATGGTATTTAAATTAAGCATCCAAACTATTTTTTTTTATTGAAACACTTATTCCACGAAAAATTTGCTGTTTCAATAATAAATAGGCGTTACAGTTTATTAATCTGTAACATAATGGCTTACTTATATAAAAAAGCAAAACACTAAAATTTGGCACGATCACTATAAAAATGATAATATTCTTTAAAACCATGTCGCATTAACTTGCTTGACAAATCGAAACAAAGTTAAACTAAATGTGAAATCATCATCATCATCCCGTATCATTATCCCGTTTTATATTATGTTAAATGTTATGTTAATGCTGCAAAATTCTAAAATATGTTAACATATATGTATTAAGTTGTACCCGTTAAATTGGCCGTCAGTGTATCCAGATTCTTTGATGTTTAGCGCCACAGTTGGTAGCAAAAAGCGTTTTAGTGGAAAAGAAAAAGTACTCGTGGAAAATTGGATTTCGTACCGAGACGACGTTGGAACTATTAAAACGATTTTTTTAAAGGCATTACGGTGTACTTTTCAATGTTTTCAAGTGTAGGTAAATCAAAAACTTAGCGAACAGTTTGTCGATTCTGTTTTTTGTGTATTTAATATGTGACTTTTTTCTGTGTTTATGGAAATTTATATATTACTATTTTCTTTTTCAGATGGTAAGAGTATAAATATTTACGAATTGCCATTATAGCGTGTATTTTTATAAATTATGAAAGATATTATATTCCCCCTCCGGTTGATTGAGGGGAGGCCTGTGCCCAGCAGTGGGACGTATATAGGCTGTTTATGTTATGAAAGATATTTAATATAAGTAATGACATAAAAATTGTTGACAAATACTTAAAGCTAATTCCTGTAAATATTCTTAAAAACAATTATATATAAAAAAACACTGAAATGGTATTGTAACGAATACTGAGGGGGATGATTGAGACTATGATTCTAAGATAACATCAAGTGGAATTTTACTTCGCTGAATCACTCCCCTCAGTATTCGTTACGATGTCACTTACACGTTACACCCTTACAAGTGCGTATGGGTGTTAGTGATACCGTAACAAATACTGAGGAGGATGATTCAGACCATGATTCTGAGTTGATATCAAGTGTAATATCCTGTTGGAAAATTCATGAAGTGTTTTTTAAATTATTTTCTCTTCCACCGTACGTTTGCGACGGAAAATTCCACTTGATGTCAACAGAATCAGGGTTTGAACCATCCCTCAAAGTTTTCGTTACGATGTCACTAACACCCTGTATAACATTGTACTTCTGCTATAGTAGGTGTCTGTAGTGGGTAACAGGTTGTGTAGAGCTGTAGAGTCATCTGAGATTACCATAAGCCTGCAATGCTGACGGAGCATATTCTAACTAGACGCGTCTAAGGTCTTGTACATATTATATCTAGTCAGTGCAGCGCAATAAATAGATAAACTCATGCCTATTTCCCAAAAGGGTAAGCAGAAGCTTTGGAATTCCTATCAATTGAGTCAATTGTTTCACACACGCACGCTGGGTCAGAGTAGATCGTACTAAACATTTTCTAAGTATATCTATAATTATAAATATAAATATGCGAAGTGACTCATAAATGATTTCGAGCTAGTGTGATCGAATTGTGGTGATGAAAGCGACTCCTCCAACGTAGATTCCGGCAACGTTAAGTCTCTTTACGGCGAATGGTTTGACATTACTGCAGATATAAAATATGCTGAAATGTTTCTAAAAGTTCTATAATGAGATTCTTCTATCGTGTGGGTTGTGAGGTGGATTATCAACCCCATCAACCCCGGTGTTTACTATTGAACCGCCAAAAGCCCCTGATATGGCTCATGTGACGATTACTAACTTGCATCAGTAAGTAGTAATCGGGACCAATTGCTTAACGGGCCTTCCGAAGCACGGATCATTTTACTTTCGGACAATCAGTAATGTCCTAAACAAACTAGGGATCATAAAGTGATTTTCGTGATATGTCCCCACCGGGATTTGAACCCGGGACCTCCGGGATCGTGAGACGAACGCTCATACCCCTGAACCACGGAGGCCGTTTAATGAAATGAAAATGAATCAAAAATGCAATTACTTTACTCAATATATTTCGCCTTATCGTTGAAGACGCCCTTATAATTGTTTTGAACTGTACAAACAAATGACAGACGCGACGTAGAGCTACTCACTATATAGAAACAAAACGAACTTAATCTAACTCAGTTCATAAAGTATTTGGATATAAATATGTAAAAAACTACACTGTACTTACTTTTTTTGTATACTTTGACCTTGGAAATAAAACTGAAAGCTCAGGCTTTTCTGCTGGGTCACCGCAGTACTTAACGAAGAAAATTATTAAGAAGAATCCATCTGAATCCAAGCTTGCAAAAATTTCACTGAAGTCGTTTTTATGGGTCCAAAAACTTGTATAAAACTTTCCCTTGAATTACATTTTGCTCGCTGCGAGACCCTCGTAAACCTGAGTTTGTGTTTACTTCTTCAAGTAGGTTGTCTGTAGTTTAACTTCTTTTTGGGATACTTTTTACACACCGCGACAATACCTATAGATAGCGTTCGGGTTTCGGTTTTGATGCTACTTAATATGGATTTGAAAAATAAAAATAAGCAGTCCCCGACCAACAGCGACAGGATTAGTAGAACGTAGTGGGTAGCTCACTGGGACGGGCTAACCTATATTCTAACCTATGTTCTATGACGGTCTTGTGACGTAGCGAGTAGGCGCCGCTACTTCAAAAGCGCACCCCTGATGCCAGGCAGCAGCGGTATCGGTACTAGTTGGAGGCCGAGGAAATGGATGCTGGTAGGGCTCTAGCTAGAACATCACCGATTGAGAAATTGGTCGGTGTACTGCGGAACGGAAGGCGATTTGGGCAAGCACCTTTCTATACGCCCTATTTATGGAGTAATGGCGATTACTCCACCGAGAAGAGCGCAGCTCTTAAATAAAGAGAGAGAATATGGATTTGTGATGCGGATATAAGTGGTATAGTTGGAAGAGATGGGCCTAGACGGACGTACGGCGATCAGAGCCAGGATGTTTAAACAAAAGCCAGGTCAAGTGTATTCTATATCGGCGAGCATGCAGTGTTTGATGAGAGTGGAAGAAGCAAAAATGATCAAAATCAAATCAAATCAAATATACTTTATTGCACAGAACTAAAATTTCAACAATCAGACAAAACACATGAATACAATAAACCGAAAAAAAAAAAATGAATAAAGAATGATGTGCCAGAATTGTAATAGATGACATTCCGTGGTCTCTGCCTACCCGCTACTACTATTATATTTGCACATTTTTTTCTATACCCAAAGTTTGCCTGGAAGAAATTGCTGCATGAGCAATAAGGCCACCTGTTGTGCCTTTCTGTATCTGTTGCCTTCTGTATCTTGTGTCCACTGTGCTCAATAAAGTTATCTATCTAACATGAAGTAAAAATCAGTACACCACTTCTCGTAGAATGACTTCTTATTTTTTTTTTTTTTTTCAGTAGAAAGTCCAGTATTTGACAACAGCATAGTTACCATACAGTAGATAATGTCACGCTGAGTTTATTACACGTAAACAACTATTTATCGCGCAGTTCGGCGTTATAATTATCTTTGCCTTCACATTATTAGGGAAAAAGGATTTTGCTTGAGATTTACCTTAACAATATTGTAATAATATATATAGCATACAATGTAAGTTAGCATTTGGGAAAGTGCAGATAAAAGATAACTTGCTTTCTGCTTGATTGAGGGGAGGCAGGGCACAGTCATATGGTTGGACGTAGGTATATGGGCTATTTCTAATAATGGACGGTCACGAGCATTAATATGTATACACTTTGGTACTATGTCACATTAACTTTTTTGACAAATTGAACTGTAAGTCTCACTAAATGTCAAATATGTTAGTGCGGCAGAGTCCTAAAGTGGGTACATCATATTGCTCATGATTGTACGTAAGATAAATAGACTTATATGTCTCCTTTTTAATCCCGACGCAACGCAGATCAGATTCATCATCATCAGCCCATTAGCGTGGGGCACGGGCCTTCCCTATGGATGGATAGGGAGATCGGGCCTTAAACCATCACGCGGGCCCAGTGCGGATTGATGGTTATTAACGACTGCTAATGCAGCCGGGACCAACGGCTTAACGTGCCTTCCGAAGCACGGAAAACCTCGAGATGAAAACTTTTTTTTTTGTGGTCACCCATCCTATGACCGGCCTTTGCGAAAGTTGCTTAACTTCAACAATCGCAGACCGAGCGCATTAACCGCTGCGCCATCGAGATCAGATTATTGGTCAGCAAAAATTTAGTATCGATCGCCATCGACTCGCAAAGAAGAAGAACGCAGAGAAGGGTGTTATAAGTTTCATCTTTTTCTCTGTCTGTCTGCACCATCGTAGCTCCAGAACGGATGCACGGATGGTCCAATTACGATAAAGATTTTTCTCTTGACGAGAAGGCTCTTATAAATATTACTTATATGACAAAATGATCTGTTTTCTGATGATGACTTTCGTGTTTTACTAAACGTCAAAACGCGAAATTACTATGGAAGTTGTATGAAAAAGTAACCTTTGACGTCGCATAGAAAAACGTGATATAATGTCGCACTTATTATTACTTTTTCATTATTAAAATTCATAAATAAAATCCATCCATCCATCTTTGGACTTCGTATCAACAGTGGCTGCAAGTTGTCTTTGATTACTTGTGGCTCTGCCCACCCCATTAGGGATTACGGGCGTGAGTTTATGTATGTATGTATAAATAAAATAGAAAAAACTTTGTTGTCACATTTAGACCTGTCTTTATTTAGTAATCAGAATTTTATAATTGATTTTTGACGCAGGTTGCTACGCAATTATAATAAATTAACGTGGTGAACTGTCTGCCTGTCTGTAAGAATTTTAGAAAATTTTGTTGTCTTACGCTAATTTCATTAAAACTAAAGTGTTTTTCTTAATAAAATACTAGATAGCCTTGAATAAACTTTCTCTAACGTAATGGAAAAGAGAATAATCTAGCTCTTAATTACAATTTAGTGTAACAAAAGCCATTCTTAATAAGATTTCTAAAATATAAATTAAAGTTTCTTAGTGCTTACTTTAAAATAAGTTAGATAAAAAAATACTTACTTAAGTATTTCATTGTAATTAAATGCTTTTTCAGGTATTGTTTTAAGTAATTGGTTTTCAGTTACTGACAAAGTTGGAGTAAAGAATATAATCTAAATTGAATGAACTTGCGTTTTACACCTTCATAAAAATGCATTGGTCTTAGTTAGTGGAGATAGATATTATTTTTTCATTTTCGAGCTACTTGTGATCGGTCGTGCGACCATAAGCAGGTGTTTAAGAGTGTAATATGTGGGCGTTTATACTCTTGCGACGGAAAATTCCACTTGATATTAACTCAGAGGAATGACCTGAATCATCCCTCAAAGTTTTCGTTACAATGTCACTAACACCCTGTATAATACTGCACCAGACACTGAAACTGAAATACACTTGGCATAGGCCCGTGTATTTCATTAGTTCACTAATATTTCTTAAAAATATTGAGAATCTCAAAGATAAATAAAATAAATAATAATAATCTTTTATTGAACATAGACTTACAATTTTACAAAAAAAAAACAGACACACATTCTTCTTCTTCTTCTATCGTGTGGGTTGGGAGATGGAGTACCAACCCCATCAACCCTGGTGTCAGGCTTACTATTGAGCCGCCAAAGGCCCCACATGGCTCATGTAACGACTACTTACTTACATCAGTAAGTAGTAACCGGGACCAACGGCTTAACGTGCCTTCCGAAGCACGGATCATCTTACTTTCGGACAATCAGGTGATCAGCCTGTAATGTCCTAACCAAACTAGGGATCACAAAGTGATTTTTTTGTGATATGTCCCCACCGGGATTTGAACCCGGGATCTCCGGATCGTGAGCACAATGCTCAACCACTGGACCACGGAGGCCGTTAGACATACATTAATAAAAATACAGACAACTATAATATGAGCAATTACTCCAGATATGCGGCGGTCCCTGCACTAAGCTCAGCTTGTATCGCAGGGGCCATTTCTACTAGATAACAATATGACAAAATACATTGAAGACTATATCGCAAACCGACTAGATATCATTTCACCTAGATCTTATTTTCACCTCGTTGCTAATTTACTTTAAGATCGCAAATGACTAAATTGTGGTTTGTCTCGCTAATACATAGTCATAACACATATTATTTGTTTTTTTTTTTATTATTATTTCCAATTCTATACTTTTGCGATGGCAAATTATTATTCCACTTAATAATTACTAAAAATCGTGAGCTAAATCATTCCCCTCAGTATTCGTTACGATGTCATTCATACCCTGTAGTGGTTTTTTTTTTGACGTGACTTATAGTAGATTTGCCATTTGCCATTGATGGCATTAACTACTGGGCCAGACAAATGGGGAGCGCTTAAAGCTCTCACCCGGTAAAACGGTTAAGACAACAGGCCTGAGGGTGCCTAGTTGGGTGCGAACCTCGAAACAGGGCGTCGTCTGAGAGGAAAAATATTTGAAAGAATAAATCGACCCTAGTGGATACCTGTAGTAGTGTAGAGTACCTAATTACTTACTCTTGAATTGAATCCTCATCAAGACCTGGTATTATTTTTAGTTTTCGTTTTGTAAATATGGTGGTTGTGTATATTGATGATTATAACACATAATATCGGGTTCTTAGCGGGTTACCGGGTGTATATTGATTATTATTGAGCAAAGGCCTCTCTTCGTTCACTATTTCCTATCTACGTAGATATTCTGCAAGTCATTTTCAAAGGCTTTCTATGTCGCCTTTCCTTATTCAGATTTCAAATAACGGATAGAATTTTATTAGAAAAAGAATAAAAACATTTTCAGTCTTTCTTACTACAAAACCTACCCCCAGTAACAAGATAAATATTTTCTAACCCCCTGTTCCTATAACGAGATAACAACCACCACCAATCGTCTTTCTAACGACCGTGGCCTTAACAACAGCGGAGAGCGGAGCGTAGCGGGCGCGGGAGCTTTCTTTTGACTAGACTTATTGTACATTGTTTTAGGTTTACGCCTAAAACAATGTACAATACGTTCGTTTAATTAAAACACATAATAACGTGTTCTTACAGCGTTTTTATCAGGGATATGAGACTCCCGGTATTTAGACACTGTTTTAGACACAAGTGCGATCACGGGACGACTGATCATCCTATCATATCCCTGATTTAAACGCGGTAAGAACCTGTTATTATGTGTTTTAATTAGACTTATTGTATATTTGCCGCAAGTGACATTAACTACTTGACCGGAAGGCTTGAGCAAAGTTACAGTAAAAATTGGAGAATCACCACGCTGCTCCATTGGTAGACTCGAGCAGACAATCAGGTGATTCAGCCTGCAATGTCTTAGTCAAATAAATGACAGTTTCAGAAAATGATTTCGACATTGTCTCCGTCGAAAATCGAACTCCGATCTTTAGATCGTGAGCCAGTTGACCATGAAGGCTGGCTTTCGTCCACTTAAGTAACCATAATTATATGGCGTTACGAAAACAAAACATTGGATTTCTCTCGTGTTTTGAAAGAAAGAAAGAAAGAACAACACAGTAGCAAATATAAAACAAATAACAAATATATAATATAAAACACGGAGTAACACATAACTACTTTGTTACTTTAGGAGTAAAAATGTTAACGTACCTTTGACCGAAGCCGTTCTCGATGACATGATCAGATGATCAGCCAGCTATGCAAGTGACTATAAAGTGATTAATGTGTTATGTACACGCCGGGAGCCGAACCTGTGACCGAGAGACCAATATACCTCAGAGGCCGGATGCAATGCACTTATTTCATAATCGCTTCCGCTACCGCTCTGCTATCCGCTGTACTCGTGGCCCCGACCTTACGATTGTAAGGGTAGTTTGTCTTTACCGTACCCAGTGCAAGAGACCAGGTTCGATGCCCGTCTGGGCACGTTTTTGCTCCATCTGATTTATGGGTGTTAGGAGGGTGTTTGTGAATATTAGCGGTCATTTTAGTGCTTAGTTCGGGGGCTGTTATACTGTTTATTGTTTATGTTTTGCAAAGAGATACCACTCACGCCCGTAATTCCTAATCGGGTGGGCAGAACCACACGTAGGCAACCACGAGATAATTATCAGCCAATTGTGATACGAAGTCCTAAAACAGATATGATCAGTGTTTGGCAACACCAACACGCGCGCGCATGCGCGATGCAACAAAAGGCAATGACAGTAGTGCCGCGCGCGCGGAACCCCCCCGCCCACTTCTCGACCGACTCCGCCGCATGCGCGCTTGTCGATTAATTGGTTATACTTATACTACTTATCATATATATCCGTAAATTTAGTATTTCGCTGTAACATTTAAATACATTTTTATAATTTTACTTAGTGTTATTTAATTTAATACTAATAGTCAACAAACAGTCTACTAAACAATCGGCCTATCGATCATGCCCGGAAGACGAAACGTCGAAATCACTTTGTGAGACTGTCCTTCGTTTAGTAAAGTCTTTGCAGGCTTGAATCACCTGATTATCCGAAAAAGTAAGATGATTCCGTGCTTCGGAAGGCACGTTCAACTGTTGGTCCCGACTATTATCCGTAAAAACACCTCCACCAACCCGCACTGGAGCAGCGTGGCGGAGTATGCTCCATACCCCCTCCGGTTGATTAAGGGGAAGTCTGTGCCCTGCAGTGGGACGTATATAGGCTGTTTTTGTTATGTTATAATTTTTATTTTCACCATAGCCCATTCTCAAATTTCAGGGCCATGGGATTAGCCGAGCCCAGCCGACTGCCTTCAACAGAGGTTTCTAATCTCATTCGCTTCCGGAACGGGTTGGTCCCGTAATTAAATAAATCAGGGATAATTATACTGCCTGCAGATATTACAGGTTAGGGTGACCACGCAATCAATTTGTGGCGTTGTTTTTTTTTTCATTAACACAGTCGGCTCGACCGTTATAGGCGGTGATACGGCTCACCACCACCACCACCTTTCTTGGTTTTTGATTGTTGGTCTAACAGAAAGCTCGGTGAGGTGTGGGTACTTAGTTCATCTTGCGATGGATGTACCTCTGACCGCCACAATTGGGATATATTGCTAAGCGTAATATTTAGTATTCTGCGTTCATTCGCACCCAACCCAATTGGAGTAGTGGGAAATACATCCATCGAAAGATGAACTAAGTATCCACACATCACCGAGCTGTTTGTAAAAGTAGCGTGATAGGTGGTGAGCGGTTTAAACGTTTATCTGAGTCTAGATAGAATTTATAGACATAATATATCATCAGTTATTTAAGAACCACGCTTTATTCGATGCAACATTCTCCATTCTTGTCTATCAAAGGCCAAGTCTTTGACTTCAATCAATCAATCAATAACACTTTATTGCACAACGACAAATACAACCTCTTTCCCTCCTCCCCTCCCCCTCTTCCTTTCTTCCTTTTTTTTCTTTACTTCCATATAAGATAAGACGTTCGCATTCCAATCTTCTTTAATTTGTTCCAAGTAAGTATTATCTCTTCTTGGTCTTCCGCTTCCTTTCTTTCCTTATGTCTTCCCTTCTACGATGTCTTTAATACATTCGTCGTGTCTTAAGTCACGAGCATTAATATGTATAAATACTTTGGTACCATGTCACATTAACTTTTTTGACAAATTGAACAGTAAGTCTCACTAAATGTCAAATATGTTAGTGCGACAGAGTCCTAAAGTGGGTACATTATATTGCTCATGACTGTACACACCATCAAATTTTATTTTAAGTTATACCTGTCACTTTCTTATCCGCTGAAAAAAAAGCTGATATGAAACCTGTTATACGTGCGCTGTCAACTTAATTCTGTCGAGTTATTGGCCAGTATAAAATTATAGGACGGTTTGTTAAATTTCTGCCTAAATTTGACGTGTGTTCCACAAATTTTATGTCTGTCGATTACCCGTCCTTTTCTTTTCGGCAGATAAGAAAATGACAGGTACTTATAACTGTGAGGAACTTATAATAAAATTAGATGGTGTGTACTAAAATCAGCATTAATATTTCAATAATTATCTCCTATTTAATTCTGGCAACCCTAAAGCTAAAGCAACAGTTCCAGTTCACATAAATTTGCCCTTTGATCTTCAAACTCAGATTTCATTCTTACAATCTGATAATTAGTTAAAATTGAAACGTAACGTAAACAATGTTTTATAATTACGATTCCGTTTGTACAAAAAGGCTTTAATATAATTATTACCCGATTCCACAGTAATTAATTAAGGGTTTTATGTAAACTTAATGAGGTTGCCTTTGTGTTACTCCTGCTGGTTCTATCTGTAATATGCAGCTTTTCTGGGTAAGAAAGGAATAATTGAATTGGGAAGTAGGTAAGAACCTATACCTACAGGGTGTTCGTGAAACAGTAACGAAAAATGATAGTGATACAGTACCGAAAAAAAAGAAGTATGTCGTTTACTTTATTGTACTATAAACGATGGTATTTTTCTTGGTTTTCGATGGTAAGTATTTTAAAAGATGTGTTGCTGTTGCAGTTTCTTGTCATTTCTTCTCCTCAGCCATAACACCTTGCGAAATGACGTAAATTCAGAAATGTTACATTGTTGAAGAAACTTCTTGAAGTTTATCTATGATAATTATGTTAAATAAGTAAATGATTCTCCGTGGTCCAGTGGTTGAGCGTTGGGCTCACGATCCAGAGGTCCTGGGTTCAATTCCCGGTGGGGACATATCGAAAAAAATTACTTTGTGGTCCCTAGTTTTATTAGGACATTACATGCTGATCACCTGATTGTCCAAAAGTAAGAAAATCCGAGCTTCGGAAGGCACGTAAAGCCGTTGGTCCCGGTTACTACTTACTGATATAAGTTCGTAGTCGTTATATGAGTCATGTCAGGGGCCTTTGGCGGCTCAATAGTAATCCTGACACAGGGTTGATGAGGTTGGTAATTCACCTCTCAACCTGAACTATCCCCCTCAGTATTCTAAATAATATATGTTTGGTAACGAAGCCAATTCAATATAAATTGTTTGATGACTATTAGGCTTTGAAGTCTTGTTGATCGACGATACTTAGGTACATAATTGCAAATACTTACCTAATATAATAATGTTATTTACTGAACAGAAATAGCTTTATTCACATTCATAATGATTTGTTTATGTAAATCATCCCCAAATATATCGAATATCAATTATTGCTTCTCTGTGAAAATACAATTCAAATACAGGGTGTTAGTGACATCGTAACGAACACTTTGAGGGGTGGTTCAGGCCATGATTCTGAGTTGATATCAAGTAGAAATTTCCGTCGCAAAAGTATGGATTGGAAAATAATTAAAAAGAAAAGAAAAATTTTCATGAATTTTTTGACACGAAATTCTACTTGATATCAACTCAGAATCATGGTCTGAACCATCCCCCTCAGTATTCGTTACGGTGTCACTAACACCCATACCTACTTATATGGCTACCGTATGTACTTGTACGGGGTGTAAGTGTCATCGTAACGAATACTGAGAGGGATGATTCATCTGATTAGTCTGAGTTAATATCAAGTGGAATTTTCCATCGCAAAAGTATAGAATTGAAAATAATTTAAAAAAACTAAAAAAGAATCATGAATTTTGCGACGGAAAATTCCACTTGATTTTAACTCAGAATCATGGTCTGAATCAACCCCCTCAGTATTCGTTACGATGTCACTAACACCCAGTATATTGATGTAAAAGAAAATCCCTATATAAACATTTTCATGTGAAATGTTGCCAAGACGAGGTCATATCAATCGCAGTGTCAAAAAGTTATCAGATCCCATGTAGAGCCAAGCTTGTAACTCCACAAAAACTAACTTCACAAACTCTACACATTGGGAAAATATTTGGCTTGGCTGTTTCGCTACCGTCACATGAGCGTAAGGTAACAAATTTATTGACTGTTCATTGTCATTCAGTTATATAGTTCTTGTAGCAACGAAATGGCCAAGCTCCGTAGCTTACATCCCAAATTTCAACCTTCTAAGACATCTGGAAGTACCTTATAATTATGATGATCGTTAATAAGTCAGTGTCTCAGTGAGTGTCAAAATCGATATAATCTAAAGTATCAATATAATCTAAAGTCTAACAGTTTAATAAGTCCGCTGCCGACTAAATAGCAGAGAATTTTATTTATCTGGTATAATTTAAAGAATGAGATATGAGGGTTCAAAATATCGACGAAACGTTTCGAGAAGAGTTAGGTAGTGACCTGCTTTGCTTTGCTCGTCTTGGCCAGGCACTCCCGTGCCCCCAGATTAACTATATTGATAGTACTTAATTTGCCATTCAGTTTGTTGTGTTATCCATAATTGGTGTAGTTTAATTTTAAACGAGAATTTAGTACTATAATACTTATACTACATACATAAAATCATGCCTATTTTCCGTGTAATAGTATAAATACACCCAGTCCCGGTGTACTTAATGGCGGGTGAGCCTAATGCCATCAACCGGGCACAATAAAATTCTTGGATACCACATGATTATCAATTACTTACTAAGAGACAACTTGCACTTTATAACTAGGGCCTCCTAGGTTATGTTCTGGTGACTAGCTACCCCGCAGTGGTTACAGGCGTGAGTTGCAACAGATGTGTCTCCATTTTATTCTGTAGTCCATGCTAAGTAACGGTAACCACAGAATTAGGAATACTCCATAAAGCCAAAACCGCTCGGTCCCATCTGCTTCAAGCCAAAAAGCTGCCCACTTAATTTGGCTCAAGCCGCATTCTACTCATAAACCGTAAGTGTCTTCATTTGGTTGGTTAACCTCCGCGCTATCCAAGCCAGGTTGGCTTGACTCCAATATAATTACGCAGACTAGTAATATTGTCTGGATTCCACTTACTTACATAAGCAGTTGTGTATTTTGCTTGGGTATTAAACTGGAAAGTTATGGCTTTCTTATCTGCTACGACATTTTGTAAACCTGTTATGGAATGTTAAAATTGCCTGTTAAAATGGCCACATGGAAGCAATTCATCTAAGAAAACAATATTGCAATTTTACATTTGCGCATATAAGAGAAGTGCGCAGTGCAAACAAAATATGTCAAATTGCAATATTGCTTTCTTGCAATTTGACATTTGCGCATATAAGAGTAAGTGCGCAGTGCAAATAAATGTCAAATTGCAATATTGCTATAGATGAATCGAAGCAATTCATCTAAGAAAGGTAATAGGTAACCAAGTGGCCTACCACTTGGTTACCTATTCAGAACCTATTCAGAGGATTTTTTTTGACTTAACATAATCATCTCCCTAGCATTATTCCGTTCTTCACAGGGTCCGCTTACCTAACCTGAAGATTTGACAGGTCCGGTATTTTCCAGAAGCAACTGCCTGTCTGACGGTCTGAAAATGAAAATATATTATTTTATATCCCTTTACAGTAGTGTTTCTAAGTTAGGGTTGATGACTCCTTTTAAGCATAAAAGCCTGTGTTAGGAGCCAACGCTCTTCCGTAGTAACAAATGAATGTTTGTGAGATTAGGGTCAGAGTAAAAAATTAAATAATAAAAAAAAAACTTTAGTAAAGTACAAATATTTGACATTCCCTAACTAGGGCATTAGCCCTCGTTACTAGCATACGTCACTAGCTCGGTGGCGCAGTGGTAAACGCGATCGGTCTGCGATAGTGAAGTTAAGCAACTTTCGCAAATTCCGGTCATAGGATGGGTGACCACAAAAAAAAAGTTTTCATCTCGAGCTCCTCCGTGCTTCGGAAGGCACGTTAAGACGTTGGTCCCGGCTGCATTAGCAGCCGTTAATAACCATCCGCACTGAGCCCGCGTGATGGTTTAAGGCCCGATCTCCCTATCCATCCATAGGGAAGACCCGTGCCCCAGCAGTGGGGACGTTAACGGGCTGTTGATGATATTGATGACTAGCATACTTACATACATAGCATATTTATTAAAGTATGTTACCACTTTGGAAATACAGGCGTGATGCTATATTATGTTATATCATTAATACAATTTAGGAGAACAAGGTTCGAAGACGAACACCCTCATCGACGGCAGCGAAACGGGGTTGCTAAATTAATTAGTCAATTCAAGATGGATTGGATTTCTCAGATTAATTTGCACAACATAGCGTGTGAGATACACCTATAACACGTTTATGTACAATATAATTATGTAAGAATGTGTTAAGTCAAAGGTGAGCTGTGGTAGCCCGGTTCGAATCGCAAAGTCGCAGGTTCGAATCTAGCACAGACCGAAACCAAAGAATGTCGAATTTATTTTAGAATTCATGTTGAAATTAATTGCTTGATGCTGCGTAAAAGAAAGAGTTTCACCTATGTTGTCGCTCCCGATTAATTTATAGAAAATTATTGTGTAAAGTGTCAGGTCGTAATATTAATCATTACTGTACATTTAAATTAATAAATAGTTGTATTGAGTTACGGATGTAGAGGGCGCCACACGGGGACCTGTGGACGGTGGTCGGGGGACCGCCGTCCACAACATAGGTCCCGTGCTGTAGGGCTCCCCAAGTGTTCCGGACAGCCCTCGGCGGAGGGGGAGGCGCTTGACGCGCTCCCATGGGCGCTGGGCCCCAAAGGGCATCCGCCAGCGGGGACGCGGTTGTGTGCAATTGCGTTCCCGTATCCCCGCCACACGGCGGCAAGGAGGAACACCGTTGGGTTTTAGTGGGTATACCTGGTGGCGACATCCGGGGAGTCCACATAACCACGTCCCCCCCCCCCCCCCCGGGCGTAATGCATTTCCCAACGTTAAAAAAAAAATTATGGGGCGCCACAGTGACCGTGACATGAAGTAGGGGCGCTAACGTCACAGCAACCGGCTGAGCGGGAGAAAGAGGCAGGCAGTCAGTCGGTCGGTAGCCAAAGTTTCTGGTTGTGATACCTATTGTACATTAAAGGCATTTATACCGTGACCTCTTCTTTTATTTAATACCTATAATTAGTTTTAGCCATGGGTAAACTTAGGATTGGCCGTTTCCTATATTTGAGTAGGTTATATAAAATAAAGCGAAGTATTATCGCTTCGTGTGTGACGTAGTCAGCGTGTAGGTACAGTCAGGACCAATATCATGTACCCACTTTAAAGCCCTGTCGCACTATCATAATTGACATTTAATGACGCTTACCGTTTAAATTGACAAAAAAGTTAACGTGACATGGTTGCAAAGTGTATACATATTAGTACCTGCGACCGTACGTATCTAATTTAGAAGAGAGCTTCCGACTTGGTAAGAGGGAATACTAGTATGTCGCAGTGTACCTTGTCACTCAGTATTCCCCTATATCTCTCTCTCTCTATTTAAGAGCTGCGCTCTTGTCGGTGGAGTAACCGCCATTCCTCTCTTCTTCCCGCCAAAACCCACCTCCCGATACGACACGACCTGCACCTTCTCTTTTATTTGTTTCATAAATGTTATCCTAGGTCTACCCCTTCCTCTCTTCCCTTCAATTTTTCCTTCTATAATGTTTGTTATAAATGAATCGTGTCGTATCAGGTGGCCAATCATATTTCCTCTCCGGTTCTCTATATACGCTACCGAAATTCCATATTCATTTTATTTGTATTCGTTTTGAGTGTTCGTCAGTCAGTAATATGGTGACCTAGAAGGACGTATATTCCACCGTCCCATGGAGGGTGTTAGTGATCTTCTAGAACGTTCCCAGCAGTAAATAAGTGCACAATTATGTAAAAAAACCTTTATTACCTAACGTTTATGCGAAAACGGTATATAAAGCGAAGGTTGACGATAGGGCTGTCAGAGAAATACCCAGAAGGACGTATGTTGACCAAATTGCAGATGTCCTTAGAAAAGGTTCAGTACGATCTACTCTGAACCGGCGTGCGCGTATGAAACATTTGATGAATGTGGAGGAAGCAAGAGAAGTGTGTCAGGATCGAAGCAAATGGAATTCCATAGTCTCTGCTTACCCCGGTGGGAAATAGGCGTGAGTCAAAAACTTTCAAGGACAAGGAAGTAAAGGCGCCCTAAAACGGCGCCCAGTGCAAACGCACCGTTCGCACCGCTCTAGAACCGTCACTGTATGCAAGTCCAGTGTAAGGTGGATACGGCACTTCCCATTTTAGAAGCAAACCTATAAACTACAGGACTACAGTGACTGGTTCAAATAACATCCATCGAAAGATTCTACGTGCTTAATACTCTAAAGATTTTCTTTACATTAAGCATTCAGTTAAAAGAAGTAAAAAGTTTGCCGACCTAAATTTTTTACCCAATAATTACGTAAGTAGATCCATAAACTTCAGTTTCGACAATTCTTTTTTTTATTTCGGACAGATTTTTTGAAATTTTTCCTTGTAAAATATTCAGTGATACGCTTTATGATTGAAAAAGTTTTTTGTTACCAACCGTGGCTCAGAGTTGATTAATGAAAAATTTGTTTAACGAAATGAGAAATGATTGTTTAACTTGAGATTTATTTGAAACTAGCTTTTGCCCGTGGCTTCGCTCGCGTTAAATTCGGGGTAACACGTTTCCCCTTTCTTTATGTACCAACTTTTAGCTTCCTACTTGGAAAACTGCGAAAAGTCCCATATAAAATTTCACCCCCTCTTTGAAGGGGCTGGGGGCAGATTTACAAAAAAAAAACAATGCACAATTTTTATGTAAGTTACAAATAGTCCACATACAAATTTTTAGCTTTCTACCTTGAAAATTGCGGTATACTCCATACAAATTTCCACCCCCAATTTTAGGGAAGTGGGGGGTTAGAAAGAGACAAAAAATATCCTTTATCACTCTCCATCACTTCAATTATCTCCACTTTAAAATTCACGTCAATTCGTTGCTCCGTTTTGACGTGAAAGACGGATAAACAAACAGACACAGACACTTTCGCATTTATAATATTAAACAGTATATAGTATGAATCGTCTCAGTTTTAGTATTTTGAATTTATAATTTTTTGAGGCACAACTTTAATTAAGTAGCTATATTTATTTCTTGTAAAACTGACAACCTATTTAAACAAACTATAGAAACTAGATAGTCTATAATCTTTAAATCCTTAATTGTCGTTACAATTTAAAATCAAGGCGGTTCGAACCGGACTTGCACGAATGAGTTATTCATTTATGTTAAGTGCAGCTTTCACTAACACAGTTGGCTCGACCATTATAGACGGCGATACGGCTCACCACCTACCACCAGAGGTATCACCTCTGATTCCCAATTGGGATAAAGTCGGCATTGTTGACTAATTTTTAGATACTTAAAATCATGCTGGTAGCTAGATCCGGACGAGTAGTTAATGCCATCTGCGGCAAATCTACAATAAGTCACGTCAAAAAATAAAGCTGGTAGCTAGTGGGCTATATTCAATTCCCGTTACTTCAGCTGTATGTACCGTGTTTAACCCGAAACCACAAGGGGTTCGTCCTTTACAATTAACATTTTAGACACGAGATATCTCGTATTATGCAAGTCCCGTCACATCGCGGCCATTTAAGGAAGGCTAACAGAAAAGTTCCATTATAAGTCCAATCCGGTGGCTTCTAAATTGCGGGATTACGGTACTGCAGAGTAATGACTACGTAATGAGATGCTGGTAATGGATTAAACACGCCCGGGGTTTGTTAAGAACTGGGTTGGTTTGTAAAGGCACGGCGTTTTAGGTGGCTGGTGTTGATGTGGGTACCTTTTTAGAATAGCAATATCCATTTACACCATCAACATTATCCTGTTTTTCGCAGGGTCCGCTTACCTAACCTGAAGATTTTGACAGGCTCGGTGTTTTACAGACGCGACTTCCTGTCTGATCTTCCAAACCGCGAAGGGAAAACCAGCCCTGTACAGGTTAGGTCATATACCTCCATAAATGCATTTCTCGGAATTCCCTCACCTTACGGAGCTTGTGAAATAACCGGGATTATGATAGGGAGATGATAGGATGATAGAGTAATGATAAAAAAGGAAACTAAAATAAAGAATTAATAAAAAAAAACCAAATAAGTCACTATGGTTTTGTGGCTTGCTTCTCAATCGAGGAGCGCCGATTCTACTTCGGTACCAGAGTTGCACCAATGAGTGCAACAATTTAACTTAAGTGCAGTTTTCACAATTGGCTAAAATAAAGCTCAGATATGGATACTTAGTTCAGTTTGTGCTTGATGTATCTCTATCTATCTATCTATATCAGCCTAAATTCATATCCAATTTTGGACGTAGGCCTCTTCTATGTTTTTCCACTTCCGACGATCTTGGGCTATCCCTGGCTACCCCAATTGAAATATAGTCGTGAGCTTATGTTATGTTAAAATTGAACAAATTATTTACAATTAACAATTAAGGTTCCATAATTAAAAAGCCCGCCTTCGCTCTTTTTAGGCATGGGCGAAAATTAATGATTCATTTGGAAGGGTTGATATTCGAGTTACTCGATCGCAGAAAAGATCTATTCGAATTATATCTTTAGAATGCGTTCATTTTGAAGCTTGATTTTTTACAGCTAGAAAAGACCGTAGACTTGTAGCTTGAAGGTGTTTATTAAGTTTCCAACAAGTGTCAAGGAGGTACGAGATACTTCCAGGCCCTCCCGAGAACAGACAGATTAATAGGTATCGTAAGATTATGTTTTGTAAGGTCAATTTGTCGAAAGTGGCGTACAAATGCCTAAGGGCTGTAATAACCCTGATACCGTAGACCCGATTACTCTAGCCATAGAGGCAGCCAATCAGCTCGCGACACTAAACACTTTAGGACCCCGATACCGATCCCGCCGGCGTGATCGACGATTTCCCTCAATCAGCGCTTATCGCTATCGACCCACTAGGGTCGATAAATTCTTTCAAATATTCTTCCTCTCAGACGACGCCCTGACCCGAGGTTCGCGCCCAACTGGGCACCCTCAGGCCTGTTGTCTTAAACGTTGTACCGAGTGAGACTTTCAGCGCGCATTTTTCCGGCCAAGTAGTTAATTCCATCTACGGCAAATCTACAATAAGTCACGTCAAAAAAACAAAAAAAAGAAAACACTGAGGGTGCTCAGTTACGTGCAAACCTCTATTCGCATCGAAAGAATTAATCGACTCTAGTGGGCACATCGTAGGTTTAGCAATAGGGTTGCAGTACAGGAATTGTAAACTTAGAACTATGTTTTTTGAAGAGAAAAACCTCAAAAATTATTGGAAATTACCACGCATAAAAAAGTAAGTATACGTTTTGTAGGGCAAGTAAATTAATTATTTTTTCCTTTGTGTAACGGGAAACAATGGGAATTGTTAATGAATGCCGGCAATTCTCGTTTCCTTTTTATCTTTTTTTTCCCATTTTAGTGATGGGTCAGTAGTATCTATAGCAATTATGTAAGTAACATTTAGTAGAGTCACGCACGACATGAAAAGAATATATCCTTAACAGGAGTAAAGGATTTTGTGATCCAAACAGTTTCACGCATGAACGATTAGTAACAAAAGGACCTAATTTAAAAAGCGCCATGTTGTTTCATCGTCATCGTCCTACATTTGTGGCATCATTTTCTTTTATTAGCAACAAAAAACACAGCCTCCATAGTCTGGTGGTTAGAATTGGGCTCACGATCTGGAGGGCCGGGTGCGACCGTCCTTTGGACATTGCTGGCTTGAATCACCTCATTATCCGGAAAAGTAAGATGATTCCGTCCTTGGGATGGCACGTTAAGTCGTTGGTCCTAAGCCCAAAAATCTGTACCAACCCGCAGTGGCGCAGCGGGGTGGAGCACGCTCCATAGAAAGAAAGAAAGAAAAATGATTATTCGACATACTCTCTCGGATAACCGTAGAGGACTGTGCCCAAAATTGAGACGTATATAGATTATTTATGTAGTAACATATATGCTTCAGTAACATGTATATTATGTAGGAATGAAAACAGCACAAAACTTATTTGTAGTGTGATAATGGTAAATTATTGAGCCCCCTTGAATTACTATTGTTTCTCGAATTAGTGACATAATACTTTAGTAAAAGTTATGATTCTATTTCATTTCTTTTTTCAGTTTTACAAGCGTAAAACGTGTCCGCCTTTCTTACATATTTATTTATTAATTATTTTTTTATTGGAAGACCAATAGCTAACGATAAAAAATAATAATAGTTAACAATAAAAAAACAAAAATCCATTTACAGGTCCTCACCTGTAGCCACAACTTAACTGAAAAATTGCTATAATGAGCTCTTACAAAATAGATATGTACGCACTTAGCAATAACAATTCCTAGTATTTAAATACCACTTTAACTGCTACAGTTCTCCAGTCACATCACTAGTGTAATGCGTATTCATTTAGAAATATCTTAGTGGGTTCGCCTTTCTTGGCATTGGGAAACGAAATATCAGATGAATTGCTAATGATCCTCTTTTGTGAAGTTTCGAAACAGCTTTCCAAAGCTCAAAGACTATTAAAGTTTGCTTAGAACAAATGTAACCATTTAAGTTTCCCCTATTATTTCACTTGTAATAGGCCTCCGCGAGTAGATCAAAATGAAAGTGAAAACGGCACTATGCAAATTAAAATCTTTAATAAATATTTAACTCACATTTAGCCAAGTATCTTAGAATTTTTATTTTATTAAAAAACGAGATTTATTCTCATCTATATACAAACGAAAGTAAATTGCCTCATTTTTTCATTCATGAGTAGAATAGTTTGGTAGCTAAGTGAACAAAGTATTTCAAAACTTCAGTGAATAAAATAAATGCGTTCACCTGTCTGGTTATGCTCGCTCCCATGCAATTCTCAATTCTCAATTATTTATTGCATTCCATGTAGTACAATGGTTGAAGGGAAGAGAGGAAGTGTGTAGTAACATTAAAACTTATCATTTAAAAATTCGTCTACTTACAGTATAATAGCTTTTTTAATTAGCATTGTTTTTAGATTTTTTATAAATAAATTAGTTTTAATTTCGTCTCTTATGTACTTGGGAGCTTATTATATATTTTAATGGACATTGCTAATAGGGTTGATGTGGTTGGTTATCCACCTCACAACCCACACGATAGAAGAAGTGACATGACTCAATGATGAAGGACATCATTATTCATTTATTTTGAGGAAGACTTACGGCCATAAACATATCCTAAAATAATTAGCAGACATTAACTAAAAGCTAATTACAAGTATCTACCTAATAGCGGCTAATTACCTACCCTTTCACAGTCATAACAATTTAAGTACAAACATTTGACATTCCCAAAGTAGCGCTAATAAGCTTATTGGGCCACAAAGAAAGATTTCACAATTTTTTGTCGTATCATGGAAACTTTAGAACAAAACAGATCTAAATTGCACTCAGGTGGTGAACTGTTGAAACTGTCAATAGATCGAGTCATGTAGATATTATGCCTATAGTCAGTTCTCGGAAAAGGTGAGCATAAAATAGGAAGTTGCATGAAACTGCGTATATTTGCGCTCAAATGCAAATTATTAATGCAATTTCGGCTAATCAATAGAACTATATATTATGTGTAAAATGATATTTGATGCTGTTTACTCTTTAAGTATTTATGTAGTTAAGTTACCTAATTCGTAATTTGTATTCTTTTTAAAAGAACGTTAGGGCCTTGTGACGAAGTTTTTCTTGTAGCTTCTTTTCCCCGGCTATAGAGCTTGTGAGAAGCTGCAGTAGTTTTAGGTAGATAAGACGTTCGTTATGTAAAAATTGACGCATCAAAGTGTAACTATATTACCTACTGAATACGAGTAAAGATATTTTTTAATTTGTATTTCTCTTCTTGCGCCTGCGTACTTATTATGAATGTTTGTATTATTGAGTTATAATATCATTGTTGGCGTCAGATCTGGCAACCCGCGTTGCCTAGGTATTGTTGATTATATGGCGCATAGCAACGGGGGTGTCAAGTAAGGTTTTTGTGTTCTTTTACTCTTTATTATACGTTAATACTGAGTTGGTCATCTTCGATTTCGCTCGCTAACATCGTGGTCCTTCTCGCTAACAATCATTATTTAATTCATCTTTGACATATCGCCGATGACGTCACAAACTGCCGTACCTATTTTATTTTATTTTATTTATTTATTTACTTTTAGGAAGATTAACAGCTGAATAGTAGGTACAGTAAATAAAATAATTATAGCGAAAATGATTTGCACCTTTTGTTATTGTCAAAACACAAATTATTTTAACAAAAAAATGCAGA
Organism: Pectinophora gossypiella; assembly: GCF_024362695.1. Classification (NCBI taxonomy): domain Eukaryota; kingdom Metazoa; phylum Arthropoda; class Insecta; order Lepidoptera; family Gelechiidae; genus Pectinophora; species Pectinophora gossypiella. The sequence continues at coordinate 1,852,637 of NC_065413.1, forward strand.
TACGTCACTTTGCAAACCCATGCACGATATGGGTTTAGTATGCAATATTTAATTTTAACTTTGACTTTGGCGTTTCTGCAATGTCATATCGTGAAAAAATAAATAAAGTGGTTAAGGCCTGCTCGCCTCACTTTTCTAGCACTGTACATCAGGCGTAAATTTAGCAACACCCTTAAACACTGTCCTCCACAGCCATACACTATCACTATGATAATAGAAATCACATGCACGGCAGCTCAATTACAAGAGGATTAGAATGGCCGAGTTCCATTATGCATAGATTATCTGTTATTACAAGGATTATCCAGTGAATTACCCGCGAATGAGGGAGTGAAATCGGGTCAGAAAGGAATTGGGTTAGATTGTTCTATCTAAGTAGGTATGTATGTCTAACTAAACTATACTTGATTACGATAATTGATTGAGTACCTACGCTTTGTCTTGTCTCTAACTCCAGTAAGAAGTAAGTAGCTAAATGATATTCGATTCGATCTTGTCACGCGTGAGTCTATATTAGTGACATCGTAACGAATACTGAGGGGGATGATTCATACCACGATTCTGAGTTAATATCAAGTGGAATTTGCCGTCGCAAAATTGATGATTGATTGATGTTTGTTGTGTTTTTTAAAATTATTTTTAATTTTAAACTTTTGCGATAGAAAACTCCACTTGATATTAACACAGAATAATGAGCTGAATCATCCCCCTTAGTATTCTATATCACAAACTATGTCACTTACACCGCGTACAAGTACGTAACATGGTAGCCATACAAGTTCGTATGGGTGTTAGTGACACCGTAACGAATACTGAGGGGGATGATTCAAACCATGATTCAGAGTTGATATCAAGTGAAATTTCCTGTCCGAAAAGTCATGAACATTTTTATATGTTTTTTTTTCATTCTTTTCAGTTCTATTCTTTTGCGACACCCTTTGAAATCCTGACGCACTATCATTATGTGACATTTAATGAAACTTACGGTTTAATTTGTCAAAAAGTTAATGTGACATGGTTTCAAAGTGTGTACATATTAGTACTTGTGACCGTATGAAGTGCGTTTTCCGTCACATTCACAGGTCGCAGCCCTGTTCGGAGAATGCGTGATTTTACATTCCTGCAGACAAACTGTTTAAACAGTTTTGCAAGGCATTGACAAATTGTATATTTAGTATTATGATTTAATAAATAAATAAATAAAATAATAAATACCATCGTAGTGTCACGGGTTGGAATTCCGGAAAAAAAAGATTATAATGAGTTTAAAATTACGTGTGAATCATAGATAATTTATGTCACGTGGTTTCGTTTTGCGATTTGAACCTGCGACTTCAAATGAAAGTCAAGCGTTTAAAGGGTTTAATTTTGATTGTACTGTTAGATAGAAAATAATCGATCAACCTCATATCGACTGATACATCACTATTCTCATAAACATCACGACATTAGCTAACGTACTTTGACAGATCTAATTCATACCGCGCATTGAGACGATTGTAAAATGTTATCTTATTTGAAATATAAGTAATCAATAGTTGTACTGAACTGGTCGTTCCGTTTAATAGTACAAAATGAATGATTAAATCACTACATAATAAAAAAAACAAAGTCGCTTTTTCTGTCCCTATATCCATATGTACGCTTAAATCTTTAAAACTACGCAACGGATTTTAACGCGGTTTTTTTTAATAGATAGAGTGATTCAAGAGGAAGGTTTATATGTATAATAACATCCATTTAATAGTGGAGAAATACTGTTATTTTTGAGGTTTTTAATGTGATGTCGTAAATAATAAAATTTTTTCCTCAGCATTGCACCCGAGGTGGCTGTCGGGGTGGGTTAAGTAGTAAAAAATAAAATGTATAGTGATCCTCGCGCTATCGAACTAGCCCCGTAAGTGCCAGCGGAGTGGCAGCCGGATGCCAGCAACTGGCAAACTGGGGGCGAAGTTGTGCAAGTTCTGCCGTCGTGAGCACGCCACCTTAATGACTGCACGTCTACCGAGTGTGGGGCCCGACTGCACGGTGATATGATACTGGTTTAATCCAGATTTCGTTGGTTGAATGTGTAAAATCTACTCTGAACCAGCCGGCCGCGAACTTCGAATCAAGACGTCGCTTGAAAGGTAGCGTTTCAGTGAAGCAGCCTTATATCTCTGAAGAGATAGGTAGAAGTGTGTACGGTATACTCTTGTACACCTACTCCTCGCTAGCTATGTTTAAGTCTAATATAACTGGGGTGAGATAGATAGATAGATAGATAAAATACTTTAATGAGCACAATGGACACAAAATACAGAGATAAGGACAACATAATATACAGAAAAGCACAACAGGCGGCGGCCTTATTGCTCATGCAGCAATTTCTACTATTTATTTGTTTTCTATTTGCTGCAAATGCTGCTGAGCTGAGCCTTTTGGACAACTTATCAATATGGGGACTCCATTGCAGCTTAGCGTCCAAAGTAATTCCCAAAAATACAGCAGTATCCGTGAGGTCCAATTCCTTATTTTTTACAATAATAGAATCGAGCGGCCTACTAACATTCGATAACGTAAAATAAACATATTTTGTTTTATTTTCATTAAGTAGCAGGTTGTTTACAGTAAACCAATCCACTACCTCTGAAATGGCGTTGTGTACATCGTCAAAGGAATCTTGTCGTCTCTTTACTTTAAAAAGTAAGGAGGTATCATCTGCAAGTGCTGCAGTGGGACGTATATAGGCAGTTTATGATTATATTATGTATTACGCATATATTTGCAGCCCTATATCGCCGTTTATCGTCAACCGTAGGCACGTGCCGCAGCAACTAGAATGATTGGAGCGAATGACCTTGCACGCCTGCGCGGCACGTCAGTATACTGTGGGCAGTCATCATTGGCCACAGCATCTATCGTAGATGATTGTTGCAGCACTTGTGAGTTTACGGGTTCCCGCAGCGCCGCCGATGGCTATAGAGCCCTATAGCAGCGCGGCATTTCTTGCCACATCGTCCGCACACAAAACGCGACTCCTCAGGAGGTGGTAAAGCACGACGAAGACTTTTTTGCTTCAGGTTTTCCAGCCAGTCATAGTCATGTCATGTGGGCAGTATCGCAAGGATTGTGTGTAGGAGTCTTGTAGAAGTCTATGAGCACACTCAAAAGTAGGAAGGCAAGATAAACTACGTACCCTCACCTCATCGAGCTTTCTGTTAGACCAACGTGACAAGTGATGAGCCGTATCGCCGTCTATAATGGTGGAGCCAACTGTGTTAGTGAAAACTGTATACACATTACACATACACATACATAAACAGCCTATGTACGTCTCACTGCTGGGCACAGGCCTCCCCTCAATCAACCGGAGGGGGTATAGAGCATATTCCACCACGCTGCTCCGCTGCGGGTTGGTGGAGGTGTTTTACGGCTAATAGCAGGGACCAACAGTTTAACGAGTGGTTGTGCGTTGTGCTCACGATCCGGAGGTCCCGGGTTCAAATCCCGGTGGGGACATATCACAAAAATCACTTTGTGATCCCTAGTTTGGTTCGGACATTACAGGCTGATCACCTGATTGTCCGAAAGTAAGATGATCCGTGCTTCGGAAGGCACCTTAAGCCCTTGGTCCCGGTTACTATTTACTGATGTAAATAAGTAGTCGTTACATGAGTCATGTCAGGGGCCCTTTGGCGGCTCAATAGTAAGCCTGACACCAGGGTTGATGGGGTTGGTACTCCATCTCACAACCCACACGATAGAAGAAGACAGCTTAACGTACTCAAACTCGTTTATTCATAAAAAAAAAATTACATGTCAAAAGCTAACTTATAAATATCAACGACTTTAAGTTAGTACATACTTATATTAATGATGTCAACATATTATTTATATACATATATATACGTGCCCTCCGAAGCACGGACCATCTTATTTTTTCAATCAGGTGATGGTGAAAAGTCCTTACTAAACAAAGGACAGTCTCACAAAACGATTTCGACAGTGACAACTGCACTTAATATAAATTAATAATTCGGGTTCAAGTAGTTATTCGGGTTTTATAGTAGGTAATAAATTAGGCCTTATAAGATTGAGTCTTCATACAAGTACATTATGGAGGAGCTCGGTGGCGCTGCGGTTAACGCGCTCGGTCTGCGATTGTTGAAGTTAAGCAACTTTCGCAAAGGTAGATTTTTATTATCATTATTATTTTTTATGTCGTTTCCATATCTCGGGCCTGCCGCATAACTGTGACGTCTGACACCATACGATTGAAGTCTAAACTATGTTCGAGGGGGGTTGAGGTAAACCTAGCTCAGACGATGGTGGGGAGCGGAGAGTTGCCGTTCTATAAGTACCTAGTATTATTGCTTATTCTATGCTATGGGGGACTATGGTGCGTGCTCGACCAATGTTAATAAATAACAAATATACAATGAGGAGCTCGGTGGCGCAGCGGTAAACGCGCTCGGTCTGCGATTGTTGAAGTTAAGCAACTTTCGCAAAGGCCGGTCATAGGATGGGTGACCACAAAAAAAAAATATATTTTCATCTCGAACTCCTCCGTGCTTCGGAAGGCACGTTAAGCCGTTGGTCCCGGCTGCATTAGCAGTCGTTAATAACCACCAATACGCACTGGGCCCGCGTGATGGTTTAAGGCCAGATCTCTCTATCCATCCATAGGGAAGGCCCACGCCCCAGCAATGGGAACGTTAATGGGCTGGTGATGATGACAAGTACATATAAAATATGTCGTATTAATCACGATTTAACTCTAAGTTAGCACGCTTGCAACTGGTCCCTACTACCTCGCTAAGTAAGTTATCCAGTCGCGCGGCGTTTAGAGACTTAGACTCGACTCTCGGTGTTTGAATTTGATTGCTGTTGCGAACAAATGCTTTGATTTGACGAGCTATGTTAGTATTAACTAAGGATAAATACAGGAACTTGTAGTTGTCGCAATTGTCCATTGGTAAGTCAGGTAAGTAAGTTACAGTGTCGACATTCCGTTCGATTTTGGGTCACTGAACATAAACTACTGTTGACGACAGGTCGACATGGCAATCGGGGCATGAGGTGAGCCGCGGAGGCGGGGTCCCCCGCACACCCGCACAGTCCCCGCGGCGTCTTAGTCTTAGTGTCGCACGAGTCCGTATCGACCGCGTTTATCGATTATAATCTTGGTCACATAATTTATTGAATTAGAAATTAACATTAACACAAAAAAAAAACAATAGATTTAAAAGAAATCTAATCTAAATGTTTATGGTCAATCAAAATTATAAATATAGCAAACTAAGTATATTTTACATATACTTGCTAAGAAATTATTGAAAACTAAGAATAATATTTTAGAAATAAAATTAACGTTAGATGATTCAGATGAATAAATATTAACTTAAATGAAAACGTGGTATTATTTTATTCACATTTTGTTACATACATAATAAAAATATATCGATATTGAAAACGTCACGTCACTAGAGAATTGCCATGTCGACCTGTCGTCTACATTACACAAGCTCTTCTTATCGTGTGGGTTGAAAGGTGGATGACCAATCTCATCAACCCTGGTGTCAGGATTATTAATGAGCCGCCATTTTTTTTTTTTGACGTGACTTATTGTAGACTAGCTTTTGCCCGCGACTTCGTCCGCGTGGCGTGTTATATAAGAGAGAGATCTTTGTGTGTGTGGGAGTGCATATCAAATTTCAAGCATCTAACTTATGCAGTTTAGATTTTTTCATACAATTTTTTTCCCAATAACTCCCATTTTTCAAAATACAGCCAAAAATAAACTTTATATTTACTAAGGTATGCATGCATGCTAGATTGAATCAATTGATTGAATTGATTTTTTTTTAATTGATTGTTCATTGAGTTTTAATTTTAATACACACTTCCTCTCTTCCCTTCAACGTTGCTGTGCCCTACAGGGTCCATGTTTTAGTTCCTATGCCTATGTAACACCCCATTGTACTACATGGAATGCAATAAATAATTTAATTGAATTGAAAACATCTATCTTACGCGGTTTCGATTTTTTCATACAAATGTTTTTTTCCCGCTAACTCCCGTTTCCGTGGGAATTTTGCAATATCCTGTTGCAACTAAGGTTTAAGTTAACTACGGTACCTGCATGCCAAATTTCAAGCGTCTAACTTAAGCGGTTTAGATTTTTCATACAAAAGGATTTTCCCGCTAATTTCCGTTCCCGTGGGAATTCCGGGAATTCCTTTCTTAGTGCACCTCTACGGTACCTAAGCTATGTCCCTTCCAAATTTCAAATGCCTACATTTAGCCGTTCAGGCTATGCGTTGATATGTCAGTCACTGAGTCAGTCAGTTTCTCCTTTTATTTAGATTTGATTTTTTCATACAAATGTTTTTTCCCGCTAACTACCGTTCCCGTGGGAATTTTGTAATATCCTGTTGCAACTAAGCTTTAAGTTTACTAAAGTACCTGCATGCCAAATTTCAAACGTCTAACTTGAGTGGTTTAGATTTTTCATACAAAAGGATTTTCCCGCTAATTCCCGTTCCCGTGGGAATTTCGGGAATTCCTTTCTTAGTACACCTCTACGGTGTCTAAGGTACCTGCGTGCCAAATTTTAAACATCTTACTTGAATGGTTTAGATTTTTCATACAACAGGATTTTCCCGTTAATTCGCGTTCCCGTGGGAATTTCGGGAATTCCTTTCTTAGTGCACCTCCACGATACCTAAGGTACCTGCATGACAAATTTCAAACGTCTAACTTGAATGGTTTAGATTTTTCATACAAAAGGATTTTCCCGCTAATTCCCGTTCTCGTGAGAATTTCGGGAATTCCTTTCTTAGTGCACCTCCACGGTACCTAAGGTATCTGCATGCTAAATTTCAAATGTCTAACTTGAGTGGTTTAGATTTTTCATACAAAAGGTATTTCCCGCTAATTCCCGTTCCCGTGAGAATTTTGGGAATTCCTTTCTTAGTGCACCTCTACGGTACCTATGGTACCTGCATACCAAATTTCAAACGTCTAACTTGAGTGGTTTAGATTTTTCATACAAAAGGATTTTCCCGCTAATTCCCGTTCCCGTGGGAATTTCGGGAATTCCTTTCTTAGTACACCTCTACGGTATCTAAGGTACCTGCATGACAAATTTCAAACATCTAACTTGAATGGTTTAGATTTTTCATACAAAAATATTTTTCCGCTAATTCCCGTTTCCGTGGGAATTTCGGGAATTCCTTTCTTAGTGCACCTCTACGGTATTTAAGGTACCTGCATGCCAAATTTCAAAAGTCTAACTTGAGTGGTTTAGATTTTTCATACAAAAGGATTTTCCCGCTAATTCCCGTTCCCGTAGGAATTTCGGGAATTCCTTTCTTAGTGCACCTCTACGGTATCTAAGGTACCTGCATGCCAAATTTCAAACGTCTAACTTGAGTGGTTTAGATTTTTCATACAAAAGGATTTCCCTTCACTACTCTGCTCCTATTGATTGTAGCGTGATGAAAAGTATACTATGACCTGTCCAGGAGTGTGAAGAATAATTGTACCAAGTTTCATTAAAATCCGTCCAGTAGTTTTTGTTTCTATAAGGAACATACAGACAGACAGACAGACAGACAGACAGACAGACAGACAGACAGACAGACAAAAATTTTACTGATTGCATTTTTGGCATCAGTATCGATCACTTATCACCCCCTGATAGTTATTTTGAAAAAATATTTAATGTACAGAATTGACCTCTCTACAGATTTATTATAAGTATAGATTTGCCGCAGATGGCATTAACTACTTGGCCGGACAAATGGGGAGTGAGCCGCCAAAGGCTTCTGACGTGACTCGGATAACGACTACGTACTTACTCCTTACTTGAAGCACGGATCATCTTACTTCTGGACAATCAGGTGATCAGAGCCTGCAATGTCCTAACCAAACTAGGGATCACAAAGAGATTTTTGTGATTTGCCCCACCGGGATTCGAACCCGGGCCCTCCGGATCGTGAGCACAACGCTCAACCACTGGACCACGGTGTGTTTAAGCTTGTGTACGACAAGATTAATCTAGATTTAGTTGGTAGGTTGAAAGCCGTGGTATCCCAGTTGGTGGAACACTTTTAGGTCGCAGGTTCGAATCCAGCATAGCCCTAAACCAAATGGATCATAAATGATTATCACGAAAATGATTATGAAGGAAAAATATAATTGAATATAACGGTAAATATAATTTCATTTTTGTCCGTTCAATTACTAATTTTATATGTCAAGGCTTGATACCGTTCGAATTCTTGTAATTTAGACCAGAAAACCAAAAATAACAATTTCATAATGTAATTATTATTTCATTCATTTATTGTGGAGGAAAAAGGATTTCTAGGTAATTTCGATCCGAGGTCAGAGGGATTTTGTTATTTAACGAGAGAAATGTCAAATAATTCTACCGAGGTTTTTCTTCGTCTTAATTAATTACTTACGTCTATCTTGCTGTTAAGTAATTTTCTATTTTGTGGTTAAGTAATTACTATAGTTTTTTTTTTGGAGCGCTTAGGGCTCTTGCCGGGTACGAAGTTTAAGACAACAGGCTTGAGTCGTTTAAGAGGATAATATTTGAATTTATTAATCGACCTTATGCCGATAGCGATAAGCGCTGAATGAGGGGAAATGGTCGATCATGACGGTGAGGTCCTATAGAGTTTCAAGTCCTATAGGGTCACAGGGACTGTAACCTGACACCTGACAGAGGGCAGCAGTAACTGTCAGTACTATTCAGAGGCCGAGGACAGGAGTCCTAGCATGGCTTTGTAATATACTACTCTGGGCGCCATCCCACTAGCGTCAGATAGAGTACTGCGGGGCGGAAGGCAAGAGGGAAACCATTGCCCTATTTTTCCCTAAAAAAGTAGCATGGAAGATGCTGCACCGACAAGAGCGTGGCTCTTAAATTGATGATGATGATGATGATGGCCTCTATGGCTAGAGTAATTGGGCCGTCACGATCGTAGATTATGTCCTTCGGGATCATCTTGTGCGGAAGAAATTAATACCCGGAATAAAAATAAACTTGAAAAACAATTACTTACCGTTAACATTCAGTATTTACCTTTTAGCAGTGATAAAACAGAAACTTTGTAAAAAGAGTTATTAGGTAAGGAACCTCCTTACTCCACTTGGGAACCGATTTTAGGGAGCCATATTACCGAAATTATACGCAATCTTTTTTTTTAAGTATTGAAATATACTAGGTAGTTACTTAAATTTTTGTGCGCCGCAAGGCAAACATGAAGGACTTACAATGTGAACACTGCCATCTGTATTTATATATAGTTTAAAGAACCATTATTTAAGTCTGATCTGAGTTGCATTAGTTGTATATATATATATACGTATTATAGGCAATATTGATTGTTGTAGTATTTTTATATAATATGTTAGTCTACTTAAATTTATTGTTTATATTTTTATTGTGTTATTATTATTATTTTGTCTTTATATTAGTAAGTATAATTGTTCTTGTAATTTCATAAGATTTGTACGCGTATGTAGGTATGTCTATCTGTAGTATTATACACTGCAAGTCTCCTTATCACGTAGTAGGTCAGCTGGAAGAAATCTCTTTATAAGAGATAAGCTTACCTGTACTGTCTGATTTCTTTGTATGTTTCTTTCTGTGTTCTATTGTGTACAAATAAATAAAATAAATATATTACTCATGTTTAAGCAAATAAATTATCTTTATCTTTATTGAAGTGCTAGTGCTGAAGTTTTCTTGCAGCTACTTGTCCTCAGCTGTACAGGTTGTGACTACAGTAGGTTTAGGCGGCTGAGACGATCGACAAAAATATGTTTCTTCAATGGTTTTGTATCATCATCACAAAGTGTATGTTGCCTACTGCGACAACTCTCTGCTCCCCACCAGCTTCTGAGCTAGGTTTACACCCCTCCCGCACCCCTCGATCATAGTTTAGACTTGAATCGTATATTTTTGTTTTATTCTTGCTCACCTTTTATTTAAATATGCTTCGTCTAAGTGACCAGTAATGAGAAAAGTTTGAACTCTGAGCTTCTACCACACCTCGGACACTTCGTTTTACACAGACACTACACATTCATATTATCGTACACGCGCGTCTGTGTGTGTGTCTTCTGACGCAATACAATTGAAGACTGAACTATGTCCGAGGGGGGTGAGGTAAACCTAGCTCCGACGCCGGTGGGGAGCGGAGAGTTGCCGTTCTATAAGTAGTATTATTCCTTATTTTATGACTACGCATAAAACCGGACCTGTCAAATCTTCAGGTTGGGTAAGAGAACCCAGTGAAAAACAGTTTAATGCTAGGAAGATGACGATGACTATGTACAGAAACACTCGCACCCGTTCGTATCGGACGACGAGCTTGATTTACCTCACCCCCTCTGTTTAGTCTAAATGGCCGTAAGCCGCCAAGAAATAAGGGGGGCGGGGGTGAGTGGATTGTTTGTCTCGCTCGCTCTTACACGGAATATGATATGATATGATGTCCTCCCAGACGTATCCGTCGACGGCGACACCCTTAGCTAGTGTTAGCCTGGGCTCTTGCATGGGCGCGGGCGTGACTAGCAAAACCAAATTTAGTTTTGTAAGTCCTGTTGCAAGGAGCACAATAGAGAGTCCCATTTGTTTTTTTTTTGTTTTTAAAAACTTTGAACGAACCCGTCTTGAAGATCTTGACGCCAAACGCCAGATCCGAAAAACTCGACCCAAGCCCTCCTACCACTACACGGAATAAGACAGTACACGGCTAGTATGAGATTTTTGTACGTAGGGACCGGGGACGAAGTGTCTAGCCTAGCTAAAATGTATTAGGAAGTCTTTGACAGGATATTCTTAAATAAAACCCACACGCCATCAAAAATACCAAGCTAGGTCAGAAAATTCAATTTTCCAGCATTTATATTGAAAAAGCCGGAGCATCCCAAAAGTGAAACTGCATAACCCAAAAAGTGTAAACTTTTTGATTTGTCCGCGCCCGTACATGGGACGGATATGTGCCTGGAGCCAGAATATTAATGAATTGGTTACCAACCCGCGGCGAAAAAAAATACAAATGTATGGCCAGAACAGTAGAGAGCAGACTAAAGAAGTCTACTATAGGAAAATGTCGCCTGCAACTGGCAATGGAATGATCACCTGACTCCATAAGGTTCATGACTCCATCTTAGAACTTCAGTAGGCATCAGAATGGCTGTAAGGCCCATATCTAATTAAATAATAAAAAAAATAAGTAAAAAAATATCATAAACATATCATAAACTGCCTATATACGTCCCACTGCTGGGAACAGGCCTCCCCTCAACCGGAGGGGGTATGGAGCATACTCCACCACGCTGCTCCACTGCGGGTTGGTGGAGGTGTTTTTTACGGCTAATAGCCGGGACCAACGGCTTAACGTGCCTTCCGAAGCACGGAATCATCTTACTTTTAAAAAATAAAAAATAAATAATAAATAAATCTCACAAGGATACCATCACAGTAGTTGCCCTAACAATAAAATGTATCTCCCTAGCGTTATCCCGTTTTTCACACGGTCCGCTTACCCAACTTAACCTGGCTTTGACAGGTCCGGTTTTTTTCAGAAGCGACTGTTTGTCTGACCTTCCAACCCGCGAAGGGAAAACAAGCCCAATACAGGTTACGTCATATATCTAAAAAATGCATTTCTCGGAATGTGGGTTTCCTCACATCATGTTTTCTTTCACCGCTGAGCAAGTGATAATCGTTTATGATCCAAACATGAATTCGAAAACAAATTCGACAAAAAGTTTAGGCGTGTACCGGATTCAAACCTGCGACCTCGAAGTGAGAGGCAAGCGTTCTACCAATTGGGCTACCACGACTTTATGAACAGTAAAAGATGGACGTGGCTAGTGGTTCGCCCAAATTGCTCATTTCATGGCCGAACCCCAACAGAAAATAAAAAAAGAAGTAGACCTACGCTGTTTGATATCGGCACGTTTGCCTCTATGCATATTCATTATCCGATGGATACACGACGTGTAGCCATTCGATGCTGTTCAATTGTGGATTACAAAAGAAATTTGAATAGGCCCCTGTAAGCCAGTTCTATGTTTGTTTACTATAGCAAACATGCCTATTCTGTAAAATGTTTACTTGCATACTTACTGGGGCCTGTTTAATAAAACTTACAATTGTAAATTACAATGACAATTTGATGTACATTGCGGAGTGTGTGATCACAAATATTTTGCAGTTTCAAATTAGCTACGTAATGAACACCAAATTGTCGTTGTAATTTACAATTGTAAGTTTTATTCAACAGGCCCCTGGTTGTGAGAAGCTGCAGTAGTTTTAGGCGGATGAGACGTTCGTTATGTAAAAATTGACGATTCAAAGTGTAACTATGTTACCTATTGAATAAAGATATGTTTGAATTTGACTTGTACAAAAATTAAAAAAAAAAAGAAAAAATCATAAATTACATAAATACAGGGTGTCAGTGACATCGTAAGGAATACTGAGGCGGATGAGTCAGACCATGATTTTGAGTTGATATCAAGCGGAATTTTCCGTCCGAAAATTCATGAAAAGTTTAACATAACAAATACTTTATTGCATAACCAGGAGGTTATTTTTTCTTGCCTTTTGCTGTAGAAACGTTGGGCCCATGGGGTCCAGAAGCACGTCAGTTTTTAAAGACGATTTCAGCTCGCCTCATCGAGGCAACTTCCGACCCTAGAGCAGGCAGTTATTTTGCCCAAAGGGTCAGTTTGGCGGTGCAGAGGGGCAACGTGGCCAGTATTCTGGGGACTTTGCCTCGATGTGGTGAGCTGGAGGACATTTTTTATTTATAGCTTTTTATCCCTTTTTTATGTTTTGTTTTTAATAATATGTGTGTTGTTACAATTGTAGTTGGATGGAATGTACTTGTTTATGTATTTTTATTTAATAAATTATTTGAATATGACCAGGAAAAGACAAAAAACAAAACAAAAGAGAAATATAATTGTGTTGGTGTGTTGGGTGTGTTTGTGTGTGGGTGTGTGTGAATAGTGTACCATTGTAGTGCGTTATTTTTAAAAAATATTTTCAGTTCCATACTTTTGCGACGGAATATTCCACTTGATATCAACTCAGAATAATGGCCTGAATCATCCCTCAAAGTTTACGTTACGATGTCACTAACACCCGGTATAATATAGAAAGAGTATATTTTGCTATTACATGTAATTATTCCATGTAAACAGAAATACAAATTCATGGATGGAAAATATAAAGTATCTTCAGTTCTATGATAATTAATGAAATTGATTATTAATGATACCAACAATGAATATTATAAAAAGGAACATGAAAAAAATGATGTTCAAAGTGTAATCAACCACATTTTTGAATTTAGATATCCCTAAATTCAAAAATATCTTTCTTTGAATTTGAATTCTAAACTCAAAAATATATTTATAGCTCTAATACAAGGTGAACCAGTACAATTGATAACACGTTGCCAAATTTCTAAAGGCGGTTACAGATGCCATGCGTCGCACTCCTCCCAACCTACCTTCTAACAATAGGTATGTCCCTATTTCGACAAATATGTTGGTGCGTAGTTCAGTTAATAAATTTTGGCGACATAACAGAATTCGATTTAACCAAACTCTTTCCAACGAACAAAGTGTTTGTCGGGATATGAATATAACAGTATAACAACACAAAATAGTGTTGATACTTTAGCATAACGTTCAAAAACAGGAAAACCCTTGTCAGGTTGTCGGGAAGACTTCAATATTTAATTGCAAAAGCCTTTCGGATCCCAGCTTTGAAGCAAAGGATAGCGTCCCGTGAATAATAAGTCTACGTGACGTAACGCTTGATCACTGTTTGACGGTAAATTTTGCCAATATTAATTGGGTAACTTCTCTGCTGGGATGGAAGCAAAGACTTTTTTTTTTTGACGTGACTTGTTGTAGATTTGCCGCAGATGGCATTAACTATTTGGCCGGACAAATGGGGAGCGCTGAAGGCTCTCACCCGGTACAACGTTTAAGACAACAGGCCTGAGGGTGCCCAGTTGGGCGCGAACTTCGGCTCAGGGCGTCGTCTGAGAGGAAGAATATTGAAAGGATTAATCGACCCTAGTGGGTCGATAGCGATAACCGCTGAATGAGGGAAATCGTCGACCACGCCGGCGGGGTCGGTATCGGGGTTCTGAAGTGTTTGGTGTCGCGAGCTGATTGGCTGCTTCTATGGCTAGAGTAATCGGGTCGTCGGGATCGTATATTACGTCCTTCGGACGCCGATACTTGTCAGTACCGTCCCTAAGCGGGATGTATTCGGAAGCCGCAACTACCAGGGGAAGCAAAGACCCTCTTTTACTGGGAAGTTAAAAAGGCCGCATTGGAGCATTAAATAAACAAAAATGTCTAATTGCAATACTCATCATTATCTCCCTAGCATTATCCCGTTTTTCACAAAGTCCGCTTACTTAACCTGAAGATTTTTTTACAGAAGCGACTCCCTGTCTGACCTTCCAACTCGCGAAGGGAGAACCTGCTCAATACAGGTTAGGTCACATACCTCTGAAAATGCATTTCTCGGTAATGTTGGTTTCCTCACGATGTTTTATAATTCAAACATGAATTCGAAATCAAATTCGACAATCATGGGTTCGAACCTGCGACCTCAAAGTAAGAGGGAAGCGTTCTACCAACTGGGCTACCACGGCTCAGATTGCAATAATATGAGCTGTGGTGACGCAACCACGGCAACAAATTCTAACACAAAAACTATTCTATTTGTATACAAATTCTAATTATATCAATAAAATCTACATAATCTCTACATTCACGTATACACCAGGAAAAAATAGTACATCAGTGTCTTTCCATCCTCTTTCTTCAATTCCGAAGTTTCACATTACGCTTCCAATGTATTTCGTTGCGGCTCTAATGTTGCGTATGATTACAGTTTTCACTAACATAGTTGGCTCGACCATAATATATCGCGATACTATAATAATAATAATATGTCTTAAGGGGCCTCTACGTGTTGGCTTCGGCCCCACCCACGCCTTCCAAAAGTCCGGGCCTCCATAGGCCCGAGATATGACAAAGACATACAATAATAAGATCTTGCATTCAGAGATTAAACCTACCGAGGAAAGAAGGCGGTAGAGGACTTATAGATATTACCAACCTACACAACAAACAAGTTGCTACACTGAGAGCATATTTTCACCAAAAATCCGACGTCTCCAACATCCACAAAGCCATAGAACAGAACGATTACCGCTTTACACCACTGAACCTGCAAGATCGAACCAAACAAAAAACAGAAGAAGTTACTGATCACAAAACAAAAATAGCAGAATGGAGCGCAAAGTCTCTACACGGAAGACATCGCCAAGATTTATGCCAACCCAATGTCGACAAAGTTGCGTCGAACGCATGGCTAACTCGCGGCGAACTCTTCCCAGAGACTGAGGGCTTTATAATGGCAATACAAGATCAGGTCATTGAGACCCGAAACTACAAAAAGTATATAATGAAACGAATACCAACTGATACATGTAGAAAATGCAATAGTTCACCAGAAACCATCCAACATATTACTGGAGCGTGCAGAGCAATAGTCCAAACTGATTACAAACATAGACATGACCAGGTAGCTAATATTATACACCAAAAACTTGCCATTAAATATAAACTGATTACTCCACCAGCCACAGCCTATTACAAATATAATCCAGAAAGTGTCTTAGAAAATGGAACTCAAAATGTATTTCGACAGGGCAATACTCACTGATAAAACCATACATTTTAATAGACCAGACATTACTGTAGTGGACAAAATAAACAAAAATGCATTTCTAATAGATATAGCAATCCCTAACACCCATAATATATCAAGTACAATATCTGAGAAACTGTCTAAATACACAGAGTTAAAAGAGGAAATAACCAGAATCTGGAAATTAAATAAGGTCACAATAGTACCTGTTGTTATATCCACTACAGGTGTCATACCACACCAAATACATACCTCTTTAAGCACGCTATCCTTGCCGCCACTCTCTTATGCCTTAATGCAAAAAGCTGTTATATTAAATACCTGCAGAATTGTTAGAAAATTTTTACAAACCGACATTCAACCTCCAAATTTACAGATTCAGCCAAATATACCCATCGCTACTCCAACAGACGTCGACCAAACTTTGACTGAACCAGACATTGAAACTGAAATACACTTGGCCTAGGCCCGTGTATTTTATTAGTATACCAATATTTCTTAAAAATATTGAGAATCTTAAAGATAAAAAATAATAATAATAATAAATAAAGCTTTATTTTCTCCCACACAGAAAATAAAGCTTAACATACTGCTCACCACCTAACACGTTGGCCTAACAGAAAACTTAGTGAGGTGAACTTAGTTCATCTTGCGATAGATGTACCTGACTACCCCAATTGGGATATAGTCGTGAGTGTTTATGTATGTCAAATGTACTGTAAATAACAAGTACGAGTAACTCATGCATTTCACCCCAGGGACTCAAACAATGAAACAGTTCGTTCAAACTAAACAGAAATCATTTCCAAATTTATAATTTGTGAAATGGATAAGCAAGCATAACAATAGTGTATATATATACAACAACATCAATAGTGTATACATACAACAACAATAGTGTAGTGTTGTATATATATACACACTATTGTTATGCTTGCTTTGGAATTAACACGTTATTTGTGTTTTACAATTGAATTGTATGCATATGCAATGGAAATATTAGTTAAACAATGATACAATACACGTTCGAACGCATTAGGATAGATTTGAAACAATCCATCAAAACGAGCCTTTTGATCGGTTTTGCCAAATAATACCCCTATTAATTTTATTGTTAATGGCAATAGGCTCTCCCCCTCATACATGTGACTTATACATAGCTGACGAGGAGTGGGTGTATATATGTATATACTATACACGTTTGTCTACTCTTTCGGGAATACAGGCCTGAAAATATGTTCTCTTATAAAGTATAACCATAGTCATGTATATAACATCAGACCTGTTATGTTAATAAGCTCACAACTGTATGTATTCGTGGTCAGAGGTACATCCATCGCAAGATGAACTAAGTACCCACACCTCACCGAGCTTTCCGTTAGACCAACGTAACGTAACGTAGGTGGTCAGCCGTATCGTCGTTTACAAAGGTCGAGCTAATTGTGTTAGTAAACGCTGTATTTAGGATAAATTGATAAGTAATGGTGGAATTTCTGACGGTATAATATATAATAATAATCATCATCATTAATTTTAGAGCCACGCTCTTATCGGTGTAACATTCTCCATTCTTGTCTATCAAAGGCAATTTTTTTAAGTTCCTTATAAGTGTTAAGATAGAAACACGATTGGTTGACAAAAAGTAATTCAAAACTCAAATAAGTACATGACCATAAACTATCTGGCCAGATACAGGTTATAAAGGTTCAATATTTTCACAATAAGTAACGACGTTCACCTTCTCTTTGATCTGTTGAAATCTGTTCCACGTAAGCTCTTCTTGGTCTTCCCTTTCCTGACTTTCGTTGTAGCTTCCCTTCTATGATATTATTAATAAATTCATCGTGTATTTTTAAGTGTCAAATCATCTTGCCTCTTCCGTCCTCAATAACTCTCAATCTTTAATAATCTTCTTTTTTAATATACTTAATAATATTGTTAAAAAAAAACACATTGAACTTCGGACAGCGTACTGAAACCTTAACCGTTATAAATCAGAAGCTTTATATTAAGATCAGAACCCTTCGGGATTAAATATAAACTGATGGCAATTTAAAATAATATTATTTGAGGACAATTCAAACTAAATCCACGGGCTATCTCCAGAAAGGTGCGAATTTTCACAATGCCGATGAAACCTATGCAAATTGGGATTTAGAAGACAAATGAAATGTTACAATAATATTTTAATATTATTAAGATATTTCCAAGTGTATGAAGGCTAACATGACCAGCGGCTTAACGTGCCTTCCGAAGCAAGGATCATCTTACTTTCGGACAATAGGGTGTTCCTGCAATGACCTAACCAAACCACACACCACAAACAGCAGTTAACTAAGTATCATAGGTCGCTAATGACTGTTGAGTGTGGAAACTTAATTATTTGTTCGTTTCCATACTCAAATTCATTAGCTAGTGAGGAAAATAATTATATATTTTCTCTCAACCAACACCTTTACAACAGAACCTGTCATCACAGTAATATTATTTATTTAGATTTGAATAAGTTTATTCAAAATTGTTTAATAACGACAGATAGAATATATCTATCTAAGTACTTTAAAAAAATTATATGTTCAGTACTAGTTTTTTATATTACAGACATTTCTGCCAGACCAGGCAGTAAACTTATTGACTGTACTGTCTTCTACAGTACAAAACCTTTTATTGACGGTAGTCAGCCATGTACCACGAATGGTACTTCATCTTTAAACTAGACAATAAGACAAAAGAGAAGCTTGGAATATTAAAACTAGTTCACCAAAATATTCAAGGCTTCTCTGGCAAAGAATTGGACATAGAATTATTTTTAGAGACATTTTTTATTGACATTTTATGTATTACTGAGCATTGGTTTAAGGATTATGAATTGTTATTTGGTTTTGAAAATTATCATTTGGCTAGCGCTTTCTGTCGAAAGATCAAAATACGTGGTGGCTCCCTTATTTTTATCAGAAATAGTTTAAAATATAAAGAACGCAAAGATATTACTGGACTTTCGATAGAGGGCACTATGGAGATTTCATGTATAGAAACAGAGAAACATATTGTTGTGGCCGTATACAGACCCCCATACAGTGCTAACTTCACAGTTTTTGAATCAGTGATGGAAAATGTACTGAAGGTCATATCCAAAAGTAATAAATCTATTATAGTGTGTGGAGATTTTAACGTTGATTTATATGAAGTAGATTCAATTACAACTAGATTTCTAAGTTTGTTTACATCTTTTAACCTTGTTAATATATTTATGGAGCCAACTAGAATTACAGAAACAACTGCCTCATGTTTAGATAACATTTTTTGCAATTGTGATTTCCAAGATAACAGTATCCTTAACTGTTTTAAGTCTGATCACAGTGGGCAGTTGGTTAGTTTTCCAGTACTTAAAAATGTGCAAAAAATTAAATTTAGTACTCGACCCATCACTGATAATCGGATAGAGAAATATCGAAATAGTCTTATTAGTAACTTACCTTGTCCAAACTTTGATACAGACAATCCTGACGATTTTTACAGGGATTTCTTCACTATTATCCATAAAGAATTTGAAACTAATTTTCCTCAAAAGGTAGTTACCAACAGTCAATCATTCAAGTTCAGTGACTGGGCTACCGTAGGCATTCGCAAAAGTAGAAATACTCTTTATTCTTTATATGAGGAAAAAACGTATACACACGCTGATAGTTTCAAAAGCTACGTCAAAAATTATTCTAAAATATTTCGAAGAGTGTGTTATACAGCCAAACAGATGCATATTAGTAGTAAAATAAAGACCGCGGATAATAAAATAAAGGCAGTTTGGCAAGTAATAAATAGTGAAACAAAGGCTTCTAAACCGCGTGAATTAGAATACAATATAGAATCGGGCACTGGGTTAGTAAAACAAGATAAAGATGTAGCTGAAGTTTTTGATAAATTCTTCACGAACATCCCTGTAAAAACTACAGAATCTCTCAGGTCCTCTCCTGTTCAAGCTGATATATTATTAAAAAGTAATGTTACTGCTTGCACTGAATTATTTGATTTTAAACGCGTTGATCCGAGTAGTATTGTTAAAGTATTCAAACAGCTGAAACTTAAAACCTCGAAAGATTTATGGGGATTGTCTGTCAAATTGATGAGCTCTGTTATTGATATCTTAGCACCATATCTAGCTTACATCTTTAATATGAGTGTTGAAAATGGCACTTTTCCAAATTTAATGAAAATCAGTAAAGTTATACCTCTTTTTAAATCGGGCACAAAATCAGACCCCACGAATTATAGACCGGTTTCTATTCTACCAGTACTTAGTAAAATTTTCGAGAAAATTATTCTCGACCAACTGCTATGTCATTTTAATTTAAATAACTTACTCCACAGCCAGCAGTTTGGTTTTACTAAGGGTCGGTCTACAACAGACGCGAGTGTGACATTTGTTCGACACATTTTCGATGCTTGGGAGAAGTCGCAGAATGCCGTAGGAGTATTCTGTGACTTATCTAAGGCGTTCGACTGCGTGGATCACGAGACCTTGCTTTTGAAATTGAGGCACTATGGACTAAATAATGGAGCTCTCAGTTTGTTAAATTCATATCTAGGTGGTAGGATACAAAAGGTACAAATCAATAGTACAACTTCTTCGGGCTCTCATGTTCAAATGGGAGTTCCTCAAGGATCCATTTTGGGTCCTTTTCTTTTTTTAGTGTACATAAATGATTTACCTTATGTAGTACAGAACCAAGCTGACATTGTGCTGTTCGCGGATGACACTTCTCTTATATTTAAAATCGACAGAAAGTTAGAGGAATTTGACGAAGCAAACAGCGCTGTGTCGCAGGTTCTAAGTTGGTTTACAGTAAATAACCTAGTTCTAAATGCTAAGAAAACGAAGTGTATTAAATTTGTTCTACCAAACGTAAAGAAAGTAAATAATAACATTAAAATTAACGACGAGAAACTAGATTTTGTTGAACACACAGTTTTCTTAGGAATTACTGTAGATTCAAAACTTCAATGGGGCCCACATATTGTATCACTAGCGGGCAAGCTAAGTTCAGCAGCATATGCCGTCAGAAGGATCCGACAACTCACAGATGTACCCACTGCTAGACTTGTCTACTTCAGCTACTTCCACAGCATAATGTCTTACGGTATTTTGCTGTGGGGTCGAGCCGCTGATGTAGAAACTATTTTCATCATTCAAAAAAGAGCAGTTCGCGCTATTTATAAGCTGCGTTGTCGGGACTCTTTGAGGGAGCTGTTTAAAGAAATAAATATACTGACGGTCGCAAGTCAATATATATATGAAAACATTATGTATGTACGTAAAAACTTATCTCTCCTTCCGAGAAACTGTGAAAGGCATACTTACAATACAAGAAATAAACATAAAATTGCTATTCAAAATTCTAGATTAAGTAAATTAAATTCATCTTTTTTGGGGTTATGTATACGTTTTTACAATAAAATACCAGATAATATTTTAAATTTGTCAGAAAATAAATTTAAAGCTCACGTGAAGCTTACTTTATGTAAAAAAGCTTATTATAAGATTAATGACTACCTAAATGATAAAAATGTCTGGTATTGAATGTGTTCCTCTAGTTATTAAATAACTTGTAATGTATATCCTCATTGGTTTTTAAAAGATGTGTTGCTGTTGCAGTTTCTTGTCATTTCTTCTCCTCAGCCATAACACCTTGCGAAATGACGTAAATTCAAAAATGTTACATTGACCTTCAACAAGTTTATCCATGATAATTACGTTGAATAAATGATTCTGATTTCTGATTTCTGATTTCTGATTTCTGATTTCACGGTGAGGAAGTCTTATATCCCTGATTTAAACGCGGTGAGAACCCGTTATTATGTGTTTTAATTATTTTACTTACTTACTGGTGCTAATTCCTGCAGATGCCAGCTAATTATATTTTAAGTTATTATTATACCTGTCATTTTTAAGCAGAAATCTAAAATAACCGTCTAAAAAGTTTACATCGGCCAATAACCCGACAGAGTTAAGTAGACAGCATGTCAAACGGATTGCATATCAGCGAGATGCCTATTTTATTCGCCCAAGTTATTCATTCGTTTTAAAATTAACTTGTTGACAATCATCAGTCCCTTTCCTTTTCGGCGGATAAGAAAATGACGGGTGTAACTTAAAATAAAATTAGGAGGTGTCTGCAGGAATCAGGGCCACTAACTTTTTATACGTAGTATTATTCCTTATTCCATGTGTTTATGTCAGGGCACTAACCACAGTACCGTCGCAAATGAGCGTTTGTTCGACCTGAATTGCAGATGGGCGGGGTTCAACCCTGGAGTGTTGATGGCATATGGAGCTAAGCACACATTGAATGTGACCGAGAACGGGACAAAGGCTGACAAAGAGTTGGGCGTTTAATAGCCGGATTGTGGAGGAAATTGCTGAAGAGTAAGTAAGTACTTACTCTGTACTAAGTAGATTTTAGCATCAGATTCTAAGACATAATTGGGTCGTGTACTACTAGGTTCGAGCTAAATTATGAAATTCTAATTACTAAATAAAGACAGGTCTAACGAAAAACATTTTCATTTTACTATAAAACTTATTTATGAATTTTAATCACGACAAATATATAATATAGAATACAGTCTTTTTTGCTATAAGTATTCATTCTAACGCAATAATCAACATACTCTCTAATCGGTCATTTTTGTTTTCCACTACTTTTGTCATTTTACTGTATTGGTTCTTAATTTACATTATATAAGTTTACTCTTATAGCTCAACTTATGTGGCCGAACCCTGATTACCAAGTCACAGGCCTGTGTGCTTAGTTTGGTTTATCAGAGTTCAACAATTAATTTGTACAACTTTGTTTCTTATAAATAAATAAAAAAAAATAGTAAATAAATAAAAAAAAAATACAAAAATTGAAAAAGAAGAATTGTAAAGTGTTTCAGGACGCAAATGGAATCGATAGGCTCTGCTTACCCCGTTGTGTAAGTCATGAACAATATTGTGTACCCACCTTAGAACCCAGTCGCACTATCACATTTGATATTTGATGAGAGACGGTTTAATTTGTCAAAAAAGTTAATGTGTATACATATTAGTGTCAAAAGTGTATACATATTAGTACTCGTGACCTATTATATTAAAAATATCTAAACAGATAAAAAATCATATGTAGCCATCCTGTAGAATGGTGTACAGAATAATTATGCTCGTTTTAACGGAGAAATATGGCAGCTATAACTTTACCGACCTCAGCCGTATCTGTGTTTTATATTGCGAATTTTCCACGCAAAAGTAATTCAACATATGTTATTTTCTGATGTGGATTGATCGTTTCTGTTAAGGCTCCGTTGCTCTTCTATTGCTGTTCTCATTTGCGTTGTATGATTGTCATTTCGACTTACTTTTGGTCTAATATTTTTTTATGGAGAAGAGGAAGAAAGAAAGATCGAAAGCCGTTTATTTTAGAAATAAGTAGGTAGGTACACAGTATAGAAGAGTGAACAAAATAACAAATGAATAACCTACATGTTTTTTGAAATTGGTTAATTATATTACTATTTATTTACTGATGTTGATTCCGTTACCGCAACGATGGAATTACCCGACTGTGGCAAAGCAAAAAGGAAGGTTATGTGATTGACGCCATGTATGTAAGTGTCTTAACTTCTAACCACCTGGTGGAATTTAACAAATGAGGTGTCGCTAGAAGTGAATCTTGATCGTCCGGTTAATTAGGTAATATAATGCTCGCTCCGGGTCATAACTGATGCAAAGGCTGTCCATCGCCATTCAACGTGGCATCGCGGTGAGTGTCATGGGGGACCTTTGCGCCGGGTGAGGCGCGCGGGGGGGGGGGGGGAGGAGGCTGTTTGCTTAGGTATTTTCTGGTTTTTCTCTTTTATTATTATTAGGCAATTACTGTGAGATCAAATATTCGAATCGGACAAAAGAACGTCGGCGTCCAATTTCAAAATTCGAACTAAAACTACACTGATAAAAAAATAAAAGCAACGGTCCGCGCGCAGCGATCACAATAATAAACTATGTCCGAGTGAGTGAGGTAAACCTAGCTCAGCCGCTGGCGGGGAGCGGAGATTATGCCTTATTCTATGCCTAGGGTTTCACTTAGCCTTTCCCTTAACAAATAGGATCTCCAATTTGATACGGAGTTGACCCGGGCTGGTCGTTTTTCCAGCTAAATAAATGTCATTATCATTGGCATTGATTGATTGTTACATTTATTATTTCGTGTTACGGTACACTGAGCAATTATTCTCCGGGAAATATTACGAACGATCCCGTTTGTGGTAATTGTGCGGAATAATGAGGGTTAAGGCGCGGGTCTACCGTGGCGCATGCTGTGCGCGGGCACGCGGCGCATTTAACACTTTCACGGACACAGACCACGGGCCACTGACCTTGCAATGAGCAAAATCTTCGATCATAATGAGTGATCGGGATAGGTAGTGCCATTTGTCTTAACATAGATATACCTCTTAAATCTTGAATCTAAAAAAAAACACGTAATATATTGTTAATTTATGGTTGTTTTCCTGCCTAATACAAGTTCCCAGACAGTTAATCTCATTCATTCATAATATTTTCTAAATAATTACTAACCTTTACCTTTCTGTTCAACAGTAAATCCTGAATGTCATTGTAGAAACGTATATAATATTGTATAATACGTATAAACGTATACAACGTATAATTTGGTATAATATGTTCCTTTTGTGCAATAAATAATTGTGTATAATTATTGTATTATTATTGACACTAAAATGTAATAACCTACAACATTTTACTCATCCAAGTTTGTAGTTACAATGGAACCCAAGGAGCTGTTTGCAACATTTTTACAGTTTTATCTTTATCTCTCGCGATGGTATATTTGCAATGCAGATGTTTCCGTCATCATTACAATTTGCTCCGGTCTAGTAGATAGTGCTGGTACACACTGCTGTTATTTTACATACATACATACATAAACTCACGCCTATTTCCCACCGTGGTAAGCAGAGACTATAGAATTCCATTTGCTTCGATCCTGACACACTTCTCTTGCTTCCTCCACATTCATCAATCGCTTCATACACGCACGCCGGTTCAGAGTAGATCGTATTGAACCTTTTCTAAGGACATCTCCAATTTGATCATCGTAAGTCCTTCTCGGTCTTCCTCTGCCAGCCCTACCATCAACTTTCGCTTTATATACCGCTTTTGCTGTTATTTTATTCTTTAAGTTATTGTTTAGTAATTGAATAACTTGTAGCATAAATAACATTCATCTACCGAGGAGGACCTGCATTGATTTTATATGTAAGCGTGATCCCCACAAGACCACATCATCACTCACCATCAGGTGAGATTGATGTCAAACGCGAGTCTATCTATTTAAAAAAATAAAAGATGTGTTGCTTTTGTAGTTTCTAGTCAAATCTTCTCCTCATAACACCTTGCGAAATGACGTAGATTTATAAATGTAAATCCATGATCATTGAAAAAATGTTTCTAATAATAATTTTGGTAAATATTTAAAAACGAATAGGTACATTTACTTTTTTCGGAGGTATGTGACCTAATCTGTATTGGGCTGACTTTCCCTTCACGGGTTGAAAGGTCAGACAGGCAGTTGCTTTAAAAAATCACACCTGTCAAATCTTCAGGTTAAGTAATCAACAGTGTACCAGCACCCTTTCAATTTGCCCCGATCTAGCTGAAGATTCAACAATGGTAAATGCAATTGCTTATGCTAATGCGGAGACAGTCGTAAATGTTTCGGTGAATGCTAGAAAACTGATAAGAAATAGGTTATTTTGTAGAATCCTAGATAGCACTCTTCGGGGAATGCGCGTCACAGGTTTGAATCCCGGGTCGGGCTCGCAACCACTGAATTTGGTAGTATACAGGGTCAAAGATCATCATCCTCCTGCCCTTATCCCACTGATGATGATGATGTCTTCCCAGACGTATCCATCGACGGCGACATCCTTAGCTAGTGTTAGCCTGGGCTCCTACATGGGCGCGAACGTGAGTAGCAAAACCAAATTTGGTTTTGAAAGTCCTGTTGCAAGAAGTACAACAGAGAGCCTCATTTGAGTTATAAGTGTGTAGAATAGAATAGAAAAAGTTTATTATAAAAGGACGCCACACACAAAAAAAGACAACAACATCATCTCAAATTTCCACTAAAACAATTACAAAAAAGCAAGACGGATGTTTGTCGAAATGACCATAAGGTGGTGGTGGACGTCCTGAGATAAAAGGGCCTCACTCAGCACAAGTCGCGGCGTGAACCACGACGCTGATATTATGTGGACCCTGTTGGGTGACGCACGAACATCGTATTTCATAAACATGTGTTAATGTAGTGTAGTGGTAGGAGGATCGAGTTTTTTTTTTTGGATTTGGCGTTTGGCGTCAAGATATTTCAGGACGGGCTCGTTCAAAGTTTCTTAACTGGCAAATTTAGCCCACGAGTCACTAGAGCAGTCAGGTGACGTTTGAAGACATCCCTGTAACGATTACCCGTCCCTTTTCGTTTTCGGTAGATAACAAAATGACAGATATAACTTAAAATAAAATTTAGAGGTGTCTACAGGAATTAGCACCATCGTTTATATAATATAACTTAATATATTAGACGTATTTACAACCCAGTTTGGACTGTTTTTTAGGAAAACACCTCAGCAAGTATCAGTCTATTTGTTTAAGGGATGTCAGTGATTTGAATACATGCATGCACATACATAAAACTTCCCAAGTTCTTTTTAATAAAGAAGGAACGCAAAAATCGAAGTGAAATTGCTTCCCCAGCCATGATGGATGGGACACAAAGGCTAGGAGGACTGTGCATCGCGTTTGCCACATGAAAGCTTATTTTGATTGATGGGAATTACATTATAAGTAGTCAATCATTCTTACAACGGTTTAGCATTAGGAAAACTTTACCTCTGTAGTCACGATCTACAAGTCCCGAGTCCCTGGCCGGCCTCCGTGGTCCAGTGGTTTGAGCATTCGGCTCACGATCCGGAGGACTCGGGTTCAAATCCCGGTGGGGACATATCACGAAAATCACTTTGTGACTCCCAGTTTGGTTAGGAAATTACAGGCTGATCACCTGATTGTCCGAAAGTAAGGTGATCCGTGCTTCGGAAGGCACATTAAGCCGTTGGTCCCGGTTACTACTTACTGATGCAAGTTAGTAATCGTTACATGAGCCATGTCAGGGGCCTTTGGCGGCTCAATATTAACCCTGACACCAGGGTTGATGGGGTTGGTAATCCCCTCACAACCCACACGACAGAAGAAGTCCCTAGTTCGATTTCTGATCGGTACAGTTTCACGTTGTCATTTCTTTTATTTTGACCAGACGTATTGTATTTTTGCCGCATATGGCATTAACTACTTGGCCGGGCCAATGAGGAGTACTGATTCCATTACACACCATCTTAATTTTATTTTAAGTTATACCTGTCGTTTTCTTATCCGCCGATAGAAAAGGGACGGGAAATCGACTGGCATAAAATTGAAACACACTTCATTTAAACAATCGCCTAAAATTTTTACATTAGCCAAATATTGAACGGGTTGAATATCAGCGAGATGCCCATTTGATTCGCCCGAGTTATCATTCATTCACTCATGCATTTTAAAATTAACAGTTGTCAACTATACGTGCCATTCGTTTTTGAAATGACAGGTATAAATTAAAATAAATTTAGGAGGAGGCTGTAGGAATCAGGGCAAATACCATGCTTAAAAATACTTCTTGTTAATTCCAAACAAAAAATACTCAAAATCCTCACAAAAATAGTTTTATCCTAGTGGAAGTAATAAATAAAGTAACTAGTAAAGATGCTAATTAATCTACTGTCGCCGAAAAATCCGGCATAAAATCCCATTTTAATTTGCATTCCGCTACGTCATCCGATAAAAGGACGTCCGTTCATTAAGAAAGATGCAGTTTGGTTTTTAAAAATGATTCAGAAAGCCCAGATGAGCTGGGAATCACAGTTGCCTGGTTTTTTCTTTATTTATCATTTTGCCGAAGCCGCGGTTTTCTTTTTAGCTTGAACGAGCGGTTACTAGAAATCTGCTGGGGTAACGCAGCACGGAAGACGATTTTCTTTACAAACAAGAATTTAAAAAAATAATTTATTTGCGATCATCTATTATTGGAAAAACATCTATTTATTTGTTTTAATAATTAAGTAGTATATAAGCAAATATGTTCCAAAAATAATAAAATGATTTAAATCTTTTATTCATCTCTGTTAGTTTACGAAGTTTTGTTTCCTTAGTTTATTTTAGTTTTATTCCTCCATCATGATGGACGATGGGCAAATTGCCAGTCACCATATACAGAATGACATACTGAGGGGGATAATTCAGACCATGATTCTAAGTTAATATGAAGTGAAATTTTCCGTCGCAAAATTCTTGTTTTTTTTTTTTAATTTTTCAATTCCATACTTTTGCGATGGAAAACTTTGAGGGCAAAGTTTTTCTTACGATGTCACCCTGTATGTTTCATTAGTATCCATCTTAGGACTTATCATGAAAGGGCAAGATGTGTCGTTAATGTAGCTTTGTTGCCGTATAGTGAAAACCACCCAAGCGCCTTTCTGGAAAATCACGTTCTGATGTGATTATATAAAAAAAACACGCATATTTCTTTAATTCACTTTTTTCTGAGTAAAAAGTAAAACCACTTTTTTTACTTGGAATGAAACAAGAATTTAAATAAAAAATCAAATCAAATCATTTATTCGCATGTTATTTACGGTTTTGTAAACAGTTGGTAGGTTTTATGTTCTAAGTATCACATGATCCGCTAGATATAAGCATGCGAAAATTTAGGAAGTAAGAAGCACATTAGCATAAGAATAGCAACATTAGTTGCAGAATTAGTTGTGAGGCAATTAGCATATTAATTGGCATTTGTAAATAAAAAACACATCTGATAAAAAAAACCACTTGATATTTTCAGAAACATGAGCTGAGTTCCTCGCATTATTCGGTACGGTGAAAAATGAGTTTCTTCTTCTTCTATCTTGTGGACTGTGAGGTGAATTACCAACCTCATCAACCCTGGTGTCAGGGTTATTATTGAGCCACCAAAGGCCCCTGACATGGCTCATGTAACAAAAAAAAAAATAAAAAACATCTGTATAATGATTTTAATTATTTAAAACCCTTTCCATATAGCACAGCCCAGAAAGGCCAGTTAATATAGGTAGCTTCTCTTTTAATCCGCCAACGGATTCATTCTTCGCGAATAATTACAATTTTTATAGAAAAACCTCGAGGTTTGGCTGAAATTCGGGTTGAAACGAAAAAAGTTTCGCAAGGTGATTTTCCAAGAGCCATTAACTTTTTCTTTGTATAAATTAGTTTTTATAATATCTGACCTGGATTAATAATGATTTGTAGATACTTAACATTTTAATATGAAGTTTCTGTTTCTGGTATTAACTACGTTTTTAAAATTGGGAATCTGATATTTTTGAGCAGGTTTGCTCTTGACACCATTCTCTCTTAAAGATACAAAAAGTAACAATTATTTAGTGCTAAAAAAATTTAAACTAGTACTTATAATGAGCACCTTTGAGTGATTGGTATTCTTCGAATCACTTCCTTAAGTGTACTCTATCAATGATAAGCGTCTCCGTTACATTTTTCTCACTTAACATAGCATCACGCCTGTGTCCTCAAAGGGGTAGGCAGAGGCGTTTAGTATACCAGTTTTTTTCTACACCCACTCCTCGCCTGCTATGTCCCTTTTCATTTAAGTCCAGTGTAATAGCGGGCAAGCCTTTAAGTTTTTGCTCTCGACAAAATAATAATAAATAACATGATAAAAATATATAAACTTGGTACAACGCTTGCCCCTCAATTTGAGGTTGCAGGTTCAAATACAGCACAGCCTAAGCCAATGTTAGACGAATTTCTTTTCGAATTCAAGTTTGGATCATAAATGATTAAATGATTATCACGTGCTCAGCTGTAAAGGAAAACATCGCGAGGAAACCCACATTCCCGAGAAATGCATTTTCGGATGTATGTGACCTAACCTGTATTGGGCTGGATTACCCTTCGCGGGTGATGTAATGTAACAAGCTCAGTCTACTTAAAATCTCCTGAATCACCCTGACTCTGTTTTTCCGAACTTTATTTCTATGTCTTCGATTGATACCAATCGGAAACTTTCCCCAAAAAAACTTACCAAAGTGCCAGTAAACCGTAGACGTGATTGAATGTGGTATTTTATCGGATTAGCAATTTATGGTGGTCAATTGATAGGGTAGGTGTTATCGGCTGGTATTGGGTGGTAACCGTTGTAACGACTGCCCAACTCCCTGATAAGCATTATACGGCTAGGGGACGTTTTTCTCGGCGGAACTTTCGGATGTTACTGATAAGGTACAATTGTAAATTGTTTTTTTTTACGTTGGAATACGGATTTAGATTCGAGATTAGTTTTTATGTTGAGACGATTTTCTCGTCATTTATCTATAAGAACAGTCGTCCGTTGCAAAACAATAAGGCTTTATTTAAACAAGTTCATCTCCCTCGCATTATCCCGTTTTTCACAGGATGCGTTTACCTAACCTGAAGATTTGACAGCTCCGGTTTTTTACAGAATCGACTGCCTGTCTGATTTTCCTACCCGCGAAGGGAATATGACAGCAATATAACTACCTACATTTAAGGTACTAGATTTGCTTATAAGTACCTATAATAATAATTATATGTTTTATGTAGACCGTTTTGTGTTAATAATTATTTACCCTGTTGCATTTTAATACCATCCCCGATGTCAATATTTAGCTTTGTTAATAGGTATACAAGTTCTTTCACCGTAAAGTTGCCTGGAAGAAATTGATATTTAGCTATAAGGCCGCCGATTCTGGTTCTCTTGTCGTTTTTACAATGTTTTTAATGTTGTGTTTATGTGTGCAATAAAGCGTTTTTGTATAATTAATGTATTAAAATACATAATAACGGGTTCTTACCGGGTTCAAAAGGATGTATAAGTAATGTATAGTATTAAAGACTATATCGCAATATAACTAGAAGTCATTTTACAATCGGGTTACTATCAGGTTTGAAATACCAATGTGACTAGGTACCTCTATTAAAGCTGGCGCCGCGGTGGAAGCGATCAGTAGCATTTCACGAAGGTTATCGTGTGCGCGGTACGCGATTGGCCAGTCAGCCACCTATACGAACTCTGACGAAGCCTCCACACTTTATTTGGGGGGATATATTAATAATTAATATTACAAATACAAAATACAAATATACTTTATTGCACACAACATACAAAACAAGTTTTACACACATGGACGAAATATACAGTACAATCTGCCAGCCTTAGCAAAGCAGCAATTTTTGTCCAGGAAACCAGTGGCAAGAAAATATTTATCATTATTTGGTGCAATTTTAAAGTTTTAATAATAATAATAATTCCAAAAGTCCGGGACTCCATAGGCCCGAGATATAGAAACAAATAATAATAATTTTGAATTTTAATTTTATTATATTATTGGATATGGTATACTGAAATAAATGAATTTATTATTATTATTAAAGACTATATTATCACAATATGAGATAGTATTTCACCTTTGAATTAACCCCTTAAATGCCGGAACGCGGATCTCGACCAGACACAATGTAAAATCTATTGTGTCTGGTATCTCGGCATATGAGAGGTTAATATCATGTTGTCTACAGAGTAATAAATTATACTTTCAATATATAAAATGCATCTTCATAATCAGACACTACTCTATTTTCGATAAAATACATTTTTTTAATTTTATATAATAGGTTTGACGTGATTAAACTTGCAAAAGAAAATCAGAAAGAAAATATAAAAGTAAATCTTACTTAACTTTAAATAGTTAAGCAAGTTCAAAAATTACACAAATTGAAATATGTAGGTAACGTGAAAGACGTTTAAATGTTGTCAAGATCAGAAAAATACTTCTAAACGTTTTCTTTAAGAGTTGAAATTACTGTTCAGATTTTAGATTTGAAAACATAAAACAATATCTATAAAGTTTGCAGACGTCTTTTTAAGTACCAAAGTATTTTTCGCTGTTTCCATTTAAACCCGCATAACTTTTGATGTTTAAGAAGAAAAATTCGAGGGAATCGATTAAAAATATAAGTCGAAGCTAACTTCGACATTATCGAGGAATCCTGCCACTTACACCTAATTTTCTATTCGGGCGCGACTCGAATATCCCTATCCATTACTCATTTCTATTTACTCAAGGGATGATCTCTTAGGGAAGCCCGATTTTATTATTTTATGGCCCGGATAAATCCGTCCAAGTTCGCGGAACGACATCGGTCGATACTGTTTGAATGGCGGATGTTTTGGCACTTGGAGACGGGAGATTGAATGAGTTGTGATACTAAAATAACATGTAGGTACAGTTCACATACTTATATATTTATTTATTTAATATTTGGGAGACCATCAGCTCTTAACAACTATAGCCAAAATATCATACTTAAAAACTAAGCCAATAACAGAATATTTTAGGTATAAAATAGAATAGAATAGAAATAGTTTATTATAAAATGGCGCCACACACAAAAAAAAGACAATAACCATCATATTAAACAATTACAAATAAAGCAAGACGAATGTTTGTCGAAATTATCATAAGGTGGTGGTGGACGCCCTGAGATAAAAGTGCCTCACTCAGCACAAGTCGCGGCGTGAACCACGACGCTGATATTATGTGGAACCGGTTGGGTGAAGCACGAACGTCGTGTTCCATGAATATGGTGTTAATAGTGTACATAAACAAATATTATCACAAAGATGTATACATAAATACTTAAGGTTAGAATCTATACTAATATTATAAATCTATACTAATATTATAAAGCTGAAGAGTTTGTTTGTTTGTTTGTTTGTTTGAACGCGCTAATCTCCGAAACTACTGGTGCGATTTGAATAATTCTTTTTTTGTTGGATAGTCCATTTATCGAGGAAGGCTATAGGCTAAATAACATTACGCTATGACCAATAGGAGCAAAGACAGAGCGGTAAATGTGTAAAAAACGGGGAAAATTATTCATTTTTGAAGGCTTTCTTTGCGTGCGCTGCGAAAACGGTTCAAGATACACAAAAAATATGTATGAAAGAATTATTCCTCTATACATGATCTAAAAAAAGTCCGCGACGGCATATGTCTATCTTTTAAGGTTTAGTCACAATGACCGTTTTTATGGTACCAAATTTGGTCGAAATAATTTGTTTAAGTTGTATCAACATAATAATATTAATCTTTATTCAAATATAAATATAAATATGTTGTTGGTTAAGAGTACTTCATCTTCTATACTTATAATAAATCTGTAGAGAGGTCAATTCTGTACATTAAATATTTTTTCAAAATAACTATCAGGGGGTGATAAGTGATCGATACTGATGCCAAAAATGCAATCAGTAAAATTTTTGTCTGTCTGTCTGTCTGTCTGTCTGTCTGTCTGTCTGCATGTTCCTTATAGAAACAAAAACTACTGGACGGATTTTAATGAAACTTGGTACAATTATTCTTCACACTCCTGGACAGGTTATAGTATACTTTTCATCACGCTACAATCAATAGGAGCAGAGTAGTGAAGGGAAATCCTTTTGTATGAAAAATCTAAACCGCTCAAGTTAGACGTTTGAAATTTGGCATGCAGGTACCTTAGATACCGTAGAGGTGCACTAAGAAAGGAATTCCCGAAATTCCTACGGGAACGGGAATTAGCGGGAAAATCCTTTTGTATGAAAAATCTAAACCACTCAAGTTAGACGTTTGAAATTTGGCATGCAGGTACCTTAGATACCGTAGAGGTACACTAAGAAAGGAATTCCCGAAATTCCCACGGGAACGGGAATTAGCGGGAAAATCCTTTTGTATGAAAAATCTAAACCACTCAAGTTAGACGTTTGAAATTTGGCATGCAGATACCTTAGATACCGTAGAGGTGCACTAAGAAAGGAATTCCCGAAATTCCCACGAGAACGGGAATTAGCGGGAAAATCCTTTTGTATGAAAAATCTAAACCACTCAAGTTAGACGTTTGAAATTTGTCATGCAGGTACCTTAGATACCGTAGAGGTGTACTAAGAAAGGAATTCCCAAAATTCTCACGGGAACGGGAATTAACGGGAAAATCCTTTTGTATGAAAAATCTAAACCATTCAAGTTAGATGTTTGAAATTTGGCATGCAGGTACCTTAGATACCGTAGAGGTGCACTAAGAAAGGAATTCCCGAAATTCCCACGGGAACGGGAATTAGCGGGAAAATCCTTTTGTATGAAAAATCTAAACCATTCAAGTTAGACGTTTGAAATTTGTCATGCAGGTACCTTAAATACCGTAGAGGTACACTAAGAAAGGAATTCCCGAAATTCCCACGGGAACGGGAATTAGCGGGAAAATCCTTTTGTATGAAAAATCTAAACCACTCAAGTTAGACGTTTGAAATTTGGCATGCAGGTACCATAGGTACCGTAGAGGTGCACTAAGAAATCAATTCCCGAAATTCCCACGAGAACGGGAATTAGCGGGAAAATCCTTTTGTATGAAAAATCTAAACCACTCAAGTTAGACGTTTGAAATTTGTCATGCAGGTACCTTAGATGCCGTAGAGGTGTACTAAGAAAGGAATTCCCGAAATTCCCACGGAAACGGGAATTAGCGGGAAAATCCTTTTGTATGAAAAATCTAAACCACTCAAGTTAGACGTTTGAAATTTGGCATGCAGGTACCATAGGTACCGTAGAGGTGCACTAAGAAAGGAATTCCCGAAATTCCCACGGGAACGGGAATTAGCGGGAAAATCCTTTTGTATGAAAAATCTAAACCACTCAAGTTAGACGTTTGAAATTTGGCATGCAGATACCTTAGATACCGTAGAGGTGCACTAAGAAAGGAATTCCCGAAATTCCCACGAGAACGGGAATTAGCGGGAAAATCCTTTTGTATGAAAAATCTAAACCACTCAAGTTAGACGTTTGAAATTTGTCATGCAGGTACCTTAGATACCGTAGAGGTGTACTAAGAAAGGAATTCCCAAAATTCTCACGGGAACGGGAATTAACGGGAAAATCCTTTTGTATGAAAAATCTAAACCATTCAAGTTAGATGTTTGAAATTTGGCTCGCAGGTACCTTAGATACCGTAGAGGTGCACTAAGAAAGGAATTCCCGAAATTCCCACGGAAACGGGAATTAGCGGGAAAATCCTTTTGTATGAAAAATCTAAACCACTCAAGTTAGACGTTTGAAATTTGGCATGCAGGTACCATAGGTACCGTAGAGGTGCACTAAGAAAGGAATTCCCGAAATTCCCACGGGAACGGGAATTAGCGGGAAAATCCTTTTGTATGAAAAATCTAAACCACTCAAGTTAGACGTTTGAAATTTGGCATGCAGGTACTTTAGTAAACTTAAAGCTTAGTTGCAACAGGATATTACAAAATTCCCACGGGAACGGTAGTTAGCGGGAAAAACATTTGTATGAAAAAATCAAATCTAAATAAAAGGAGAAACTGACTGACTCAGTGACTGACATATCAACGCATAGCCTGAACGGCTAAACGTAGGCATTTGAAATTTGGAAGGGACATAGATTAGGTACCGTAGAGGTGCACTAAGAAAGGAATTCCCGGAATTCCCACGGGAACGGAAATTTGCGGGAAAATCCTTTTGTATGAAAAATCTAAACCGCTTAAGTTAGACGCTTGAAATTTGGCATGCAGGTACCTTAGTTAACTTAAAGCTTAGTTGCAACAGGATATTGCAAAATTCCCACGGAAACGGGAGTAAGCGGGAAAAAAACATTTGTATGAAAAAATCGAAACCGCGTAAGATAGATGTTTTCAATTCAATTCAATTAAATTATTTATTGCATTCCATGTAGTACAATGGGGTGTTACATAGGCATAGGAACTAAAACATGGACCCTGTAGGGCACAGCAACGTTGAAGGGAAGAGAGGACGTGTGTATTAAAATTAAAACTCAATGAACAATCAATTAAAAAAAAAATCAATTCAATCAATTGATTCAATCTAGCATGCATGCATACCTTAGTAAATATAAAGTTTATTTTTGGCTGTATTTTGAAAAATGGGAGTTATTGGGAAAAAAAAATTATGAAAAAATCTAAACTGCATAAGTATGCACTCCCACACACACAAAGATCTCTCTCTTATATAACACGCCACGCGGACGAAGTCGCGGGCAAAAGCTAGTGTAGGTATAAACAGCAAGTAAATATAGTAATAAAATATAGACGGCCTCTGTGGTCCAGTGGTTGAGCGATGTGCTCACGATGCCGGAGGTCTCGGGTTCGATTTCCGGTGGGGACAAATCACAAAAATCACTTTGTGATCCCTAGTTTGGTTAGGACATTACAGGCTGATCACCTGATTGTCCAAAAAGTAAGATGATCCGTGCTTCGGAAGGCACGCTAAGCCGTTGGTCCCGGTTACTTCTTACTGATGTAAGTACGTAGTCGTTACATGAGTCATGTCAGGGGCCTATGGCGGCTCAATAATAACCCTGACAGCAG
The DNA here is from genome assembly GCF_024362695.1 of Pectinophora gossypiella. Classification (NCBI taxonomy): domain Eukaryota; kingdom Metazoa; phylum Arthropoda; class Insecta; order Lepidoptera; family Gelechiidae; genus Pectinophora; species Pectinophora gossypiella. The sequence goes on from NC_065413.1 coordinate 1,888,988, forward strand.
GGATGACGGGGTTAGTAATCACCTCACAACACATAGGATAGAAGAAGAAGATATATATAAATCACGCCCTTATCCCCATATGGATACGCAGAGGTGAATAGTATATTCAGCCGCACCTCGTCAGCTATGTTTAAGTCGTATGTATTGGAAAAGCTAACCACTAAACGTTTGGAATGGAGAGTTTCGGTTCACACCAAACTTCATGACTTCGAACGTCAAAGCCGCTTAGAGCTTGATGCCAAGCGAGATGAATTGAAAGCACGATCACCTGCGGCGAGCAATTATTATAATATTTAAATGGTGTGCTCGCATGACCGCTATGTGCGAGGATCTTTTCCAACAAGATTCGATATACTTACAAGATGTTAGTGACATTGTAACGAAAACTTTGAAGGATGATTCAGACCATAATTATCAAAAGTTCCTAAAGAGTAGATTACAAAATATGTTAGTTATAGATTCCTTTTTTTATTTTTTAAGTAATCGGCAACTACGTACATACGTCACATGTTTGTATATCTACTACAACACCTTGTATAACTTGTGACTGCAATAAACTTCTATTCTATTCTCAGTTGATATCAAGTGGAATCATCATCCCCCTCAGTGTTCGTTACGATGTCACTAACATCCTATATATATCTTCCCGAGCATGATTTTGAAATCGATAGAAGGATTGTCATTCTTAAACCATTAAATGGGCGACGGGATTATGACGTATCTCCATTCGGTTCATCATATCCACCACTTCCTATTAAAAGTACCTGCTAATTGACTAAAGATTACTTGTGGCTCTGCTCATCCATTAGCAATAACGAACACTAAGTTCATTGTAATTAAGTGTGTTATTCATTAAAGCCAAATCACTTAAAATACCAAGGTAGTACATTAAGCCACAGACAATCCAAACTCAAATGTAATTACTCTTCACGTAACTAAAAGCACCTCCTTACTCATACTCAAAACTCGACATTGGGTACGTCTGAACATAGAACTTTGCTCCAATAACGTCAAGTGACTCTATCTTGTGAAATAGAATCGTCTGAACTGACAGCTTCGCAGAAGTAACTCAATAAAATGATCCTATTTCAATATCGTGCGCGATATACTCGAATAAACACGTCAACGGAATGTGCGCGTTTAAAGGTGAGTGGATAGCGATACCTCTAAGGAGATAGAGCGTATCTTCAGAGTTCAATAGGCAACTAGAAATTTTCTAAGAATTTGGCATGTACTCGTAATATAGCCCATTTAATTAGTAATAGCCGTTTTCGCGAAATACGCGTGATTTAATCACCGACTCTGAACCACTGAATGCGTATTTATGAGTTTGAATCATAGATAATTTGATATCAAGAATCTAGAGTATTTGGCGGCGAGGGTGTGCGGTGCGGTGTGTGGTGTGATGTTTTCGGGGTACCGAACTGAGCATAGTACCCCGCTAGCCACAAGTTAGTAGTGTGACTAGGAGGGATCGACGATCCAACAGTGTTGTGTTGGAAGTTGTATATATGCGTTTTGCCGTGAAAACTTCGATACCGCGTTTCACGACCGCTTGAAGACTGCATTATTGAATGTGGCGCCATCTGTTGCATGTGAGCGGAACTAGGTGGCCAACTAGTTGGGTCCGCTACAAGTAGAAAAGGACATTTTCACAGCTGGCATGTCACGTGATATCCAGGATTTGTGGCCGTGAATGGTAACAGAATCGCCCCTACATGGCACATTAAACATAGCTGGCATTATATTTATTTAATATTTTAATTTATTTTTCTGTACAAAAAGTCTTACGCAATGGCGCTTCTCGAGCAAAAAATTTTACCGTTTCGTTGGACTGAAAAACGAGGAAAAGATTAATCGTTTATTGTTTCATGAATAATATAAAAAAAGCCAGGAAAATATCAAAAATCATTGTACCGAACTTGTTGTCAATGGTTTTAAATACTTCTGGAATTGAATAAAAAAATATGCATGAAAATGTTGTAATAATATAAAAAACCGATGATGGGGTGCTGGTTTTATTATGTGACTTATTGTAGATTTGACGCGTAATAATAATATTAAGTACTTGCAGGGCTAACATGCGCAACGTGATTTAATTATCGATCGATTCAATCCTCCGTGGTCCAGTGGTTGAGCGCTGAGCTCACGACCGAAGGTCCTGGGTTCGATTCCCGGTGGGGACATATCACAAAAATTACCCTATGGTCCCTAGTTTAGTTAGGACATTACAGACTGATCACCTGATTGTACGAAAGAAAGATGATCTGTGCTTCGGAAGGCACGTTAAGCCGTTGGTCCCGGTTACTACTTACTGACGTAACTAAGTAGTCGTTAGAGCCATGTCAGGGGCCTTTGGCGGATCAATAGCAATCACTAATTTAATTTAGCTCGAACGTATTACATGGCTGGCTGACGATCTGGCGGTCCGGGTTTTATTCCCGATCGGTACATTGTGGAAATCACACTGACACTGTCCTTTGTTTGGTAATATTGCAGACTTCAATCACCTGATTGTCTGAAAAAGATATAATCCAGACCCCTTTGGTTTATGGAAGAGACGCTTGTATCTAGCAGTGAGACATAATAAGCTATCTTTTTCTTTTTTTTGACGTGACTTATTGTAGATTTGCCGCAGGTGGCATTAACTACTTGGCCGGACAAATGGGGAGCGCTGAAGGCTCTCACCGGGTACAACGTTTAAGACAACAGGCCTGAGGGTACCCAGTTGGGCGCGAACCTCGGCTCAGGGCGTCGTTTGAGAGGAAAAATATTTGAAAGAATTAATCGACCCTAGCGGTCGATTAAGCGCCGATTGAGGAAAGCCGTCGACCACAACGGCGGGGTCGATATCGGGGTCCTGAAGTGTAATAAGCTGTTCATAAAGTACCTATTTTATGTAATCATTCAACTCATCATACTAAGGTCCCAACAGGACAATCGGAGTAAGTCTGTGTTATCTTTTAAGTACTTAAATAAATAACTATTAAATTAGTAATCTGTTTTACGATGCTGAAACATTACTTTTTTTTACTTGTAAGTATATTATATAAGTGTTTTATTTTGCTTAGTCTTAACCTACGAATAAATAACTCATAACCGTATTTTCCTCAGCGTTCAATCACACAAAAGAAATCTCTGTTTATACTTGTGTATCCGGAATTACACACACATTCAGGATGGCAATGGAAATTAAAAAAAAAACATCATTTCCTACGATACCTTCCAATCGCACTCTAATTCCTCAAGATCCCGATGGAATCCGTTGAACAAATACGAAAATTCAGCCAATAAGGAAAAGCAAATCTGCTCAAATTATTATTTAGATTTTTTTTCCCAATTTAACTTGCTCGTATTGGCATTGAAAGGGATCTGTATTGATTTCCTTTTATTTTTGTTCTTGTCTCTTTGAGAGATGAAAGGAATAATTGAAAAGATATATTGGGACGAGGGTTTCTACTGGGACTGGGTACTTACCTACCCACTGATCAGATTCATGATGTCAATGCCAATTTCGTCGGAGTAATAATAATTATAATATGATGGATTTTGCCGGAGCTACGAGAAGGTACCCAACGAGTCTCCAGAGTGTGGCTGTTATTGGAATTAACTTCAAAAGAAGAAGTGACCTATTTGCGGGGTTTTATACGGAACCAAAGCGAATAATTTCGATGACTGCCACCAGGTGAGTAGCAATTTACCGTGTAATCAAAGTGAACGGAGACACGGAGAAATATACGTATACAATTCTGTTTGTACGTATATTTCCGTGTATGCGATATTTGTTTCCATTTATTTTTTGTTTAATGTTTTGTTTTGTTTAATGTCCATTAATGTTTATGGAACACGATGTTCGTGCGTCACCCAACAGGGTCCACATAATATATTATCAGCGTCGTGGTTCACGCCGCGACTTGTGCTGGGTGAGGCCCTTTTATCTTAGGACGTCCACCCCCACCTTATGATCATTTCGACAAACATCTGTCTTGCTTTTTTGTAATTGTTTTAGTGGAAATTTGATATGATGTTGTCTTTTTTTTGTGTGTAGCGCCTTTTTATAATAAACTATTTCTATTTTATATTCTATTTAGCTAAATACTTGTGCCCGACTCACATAACCTGAATTCGATATCTCTTTATTCAAGAGTTTCTTGGCCTGGTAACTTTCGCTGTAGGTTAAAGTATAGTTCATTATTCTGTACCTATCTCTTCTTCTCTCTTCTCTTCTAAGCCCTTTATCTCCTGATGGGATCTAGGGCTCAAATAACAGATTTCCACAGATTTATAGCCTTTGTAGCTTGCTCCCATGACATTCCGGGAGTTTGTAATTTCCGGTCAAACGACCTTCGCCAGTTCTCATTAGCCCACCTTTTACGTTTTCCACGCGCACACCAGCAGGGCTAGCAAGCGCAACGTGATAAAATTATAAATCGATTCAATAAATTTTGTTTTTTTCCCCCTTACACGCGTGGCATGTGAGTTTGTTCTGTGTGAGTAAACGACATGAGTTATTAGGGTTCATAAATATTATATTAGTACCAATCAACAAAATGACACAATTATACGTATACAAAGTGATCGTGATAAAATTTCTCATCACAACATCACAGATCTTCTAAGGACATGACATGACCAATCCACCGCCATTTCCGTGTGCTAATATCAGCCTCCACAATATTTTATGTACGTATAATTATATATTTTAGGACAGACCTGTGGCAGCCCATGTTTGGGCCAGGGTGTTGTCACAACGAAAGAAAACATCGCATCGTGAGGAAACATACATTCCCGAGAATTGCTTTTTAGAGGTGTGTAACCTAACCTGTATTGGGCTGGTATGAACCCTTCGCGGGTTAGAAGATCAGAGAGGCAGTCGTTTCTGTAAATAATCGGACCTGTGAAATGGCGTTGATAAACCTAAGTACCTAAGAACATCAATAGACGGTATTGATATCCTAAAGTAAGATAGTCATCATCATCTCGCTAGCGTTATCCCGTTTTTCACAGGGTCTGCTTACTTAACATGAAGATTTGATAGGTCCGATTATTTACAGAAGCGTGCCTGTCTGACCTTCCAACCCGCGAAGGGAACACCAGCCCAATACAGGTTAGGTAACATACCTCTGACAATGCATTTCTCGGGAATGTGGGTTTCCTCACGGTGTTTTCCTTCACCGCTGAGCACGTGATAATCATTTATGATCCAAATATGAACTCGAAAACAAATTCGTCAAGCATTTAGGCCTGTGCTGGATTAAACTGGGCTACCACGGTTCTCCTGAAAAATATTTTTCTATGAAAAGCGTGTCGTAAATTTGTTACAAGCCCCGTAAAGTTACTATAAAGCCTGATACACACGCAGATAGCCAGATCTAATCTCACAGGCCAACAGCTGGTGATCCGGAAGCTCACAGCTTAGTATTTACATAACAAAATCGTCGTTTCATGCTCGATTTACATATTCACACCAGACGATTGGGGCTGCACGTAAGCCACGTAACGTTTGATGTTTAGTCTGGCGTGACAATTGGGTAGTTTCCTAGGTCAAAGACAAATTATGATATTCTGATTACTAAATAAAGACAGATCTTCTTATCGTGTCGATAGCAAACTAAATAGTATCGGCCCAGAACTTGGTAACACGTATGGCGCTATCTGCAGCGCTCATCAGATCATCCTGCGTGCAGGTGGCTTACCACAACTTGTCACTTTAGAACTTATCCTAACATGAGTATGACAGGTGATTAGCCTATCGCCCATAAGATTGTTCTATCATATTAGAAACGACACTATCTGTCGGTTTTTACGACATTCCCGTATGTATCCTAATTGGGGTAGTCAGAGATACATTCATCGCAAGGATAAACTGAGACCGGATATACCTATTCCACATAGGTTTTATCTCCAAATCTTGCATAAGACACGTAGGTATCTGAAACATGTTATCTTAATAAATGAGGCCCCAAAATAATAAAAATAAAAATGTAAGTTTAAAAACTAAAACCCGACTACGGAAAAATCACGCTCTAAAATGCATGAAACAAGAAACCAGGTATCATATTTCTCTGAAATTCTCCCAAATAGTGATGTTTAGAAGATAGCAGTGGTCATATGCCAATCTGTCCTAAGAGTTTGTTTACGATGGCATGCGACCACGGCTAGGTATTTCCTAAAAGTTGAGAAGAATTTCAGAGAAATATACCTATTTTCTTGTTTCATGCCTTTTAGGGCGTGATTTACCCGTAGTCGGGTTTTAATTTTTAAACTTTATTTAATTTGAGGAGCTCGGTGGCGCTTTGCTAAAGGCGCTCGGTCTGCGATTGTTGAAGTTAAGCAACTTTCGTAAAGGCCGGTCATAGGATGGGTGACCACAGAAAAAAAAGTTCATCTCATTCTTTCATCTGGAGTTCCTCCGTGCTTCGGAAGTTAAGCCGTTGCGGGCTGCATTAGCAGTCGTTAATAACCACCAATCCGCATTGGGCCCGCGTGGTGGTTTAAGGCCACAGCTATCCATCCGTAGGTGTTGGGGATGCCGGGATATTTCTTCTATATGTTTCTCATTAAAACTCGATATTACTTATTGTTCTTTTATTATAGTTCTTCTTTTTAAAAATCTTACAACCACGTTCTATAATATTTTCCACAGAGAGAGCAAAACCAAAGACAATCACTTTTTTGTATTATAGAAGTAAAGTGCCATAAAGTACAGCCTATATAATTTAAAGGTTTTGGATGAGTGGACATTGGTCTTAACAGTAGGGAAGGCCCATGCTCCAGCAGTGGGGATATTAATGGGCTGGTGATGATGATGATGATGATGATGATGATGAGCATAGTAGAAGCAAGTACTTAAACAACTACTTAATCGTCACAAGAAAGAGACCTTTATACGGGCTTTAACTACATACCGTAGTTCCTAAACGACACAATAAAAATGATTCGAGCGTAAATTAATTCGGAATCGTTCGTTCAGAAAATTCTGGAACGTTCCGGGACTTCACCCTCGTACGAGAAACGTATAGCGACGGCGAGTCGTGTCTTGTTCTGCGGGATTATTATTGTGTGGCCACTCAGTGAATGCGACGTGGTGGAACTTAGTAATAGTATCCGAGAACTGACGCTTACCACACCCCGGACACTTCATACAAACAACCTCGTTTTACACACACACCACATATTGACGTTATCGTACACGCGCATCTGTGTGTGTGACGTCTGACTCCATACGATTCAAGTTTAAACTATGCTCGAGGGGGGTGAGGTAAACCTAGCCACACACACAGATGTGTGTGTGACGTCTGACGCCCATACGATTGAAGGCTAACAACGAACACGAACAAACACACACGCAAAAAAATCATGAATTTTCTGACGGGTAATTCCACTTGATATTAACTCAGAATCATGGTTTGAATCATTCCCCTTCACTTTTGTTACGATGTCACTAATTCTTGTGGTCGTTTTTGCTTTTTTAAATTTAAACTCAAGTAGTTATGTGTTCATTCATTCAATCATCGCATCCGAGATCCTTTGTTAACTAGACAACCGTTATTAAATATCTTTAGTAGGTAAGTAATTGTAAATATATTTTCTTAATCTGTGAATGTTTCATGGCTAGATTATATTATGTTATTTGTACTTCGGTCTTATTATTACGTGATGGTGAAACGAAGTCGACGGCGCAGAACGGGGATATAATATCCGCTACAAACATAGAAATGTGTCTTGAGAAGTTTTCCTGGTAAAAGCCGTTTGATAAAAATGTTTGGTGTTATACTGTGGTGTTAAATATGATCTGCTTTACCAAAACAAGTGTAACTGTGACTCCATACAGGTTCAAGGGTCTGCAGACAAGTAAATAGGTGTTAATTTCAACTTGAAACCTCAAATCGTTCCGGAGAAAAAGAGTTTTGACATACGAACAGACAACAAAGAAATCAGTTCGTTTTTCTTTTTGAGGAGCCCTAAAAATAATCTCACGGGTTCGGCTACCTATCTGTCAAAAATACGATGTTTTTTGACGCGACATAATCTATATTAGCGAGCGAAACTAAATATGACCAACTCAGTAGTAACGTATAATAATGAATCATCATCATCAGCCGTACGACGCCCACTGCTGGGCATAGGCCTCCCCCAAGGATCTCCACGACGATCGGTCCTGCGCAATAAAGAATAAAAGATCCCAAAATTATAATAATGTAAAAAGCCTTACTTTACACTCCCTTTGCTATGCGCCATATAATCAAAAATACCTAGGCAACGAGCGATGTCAGATCTGGCGCCAACGATGTAGATTAGATATGCCTCAGATGGCATAAACTACAAACGGGAAGCGCAGGGGGCTCTCACCCGGAACAAAAAAAAATACAACAAGCCTGGTGGTCTGAGTTGACAATCGGCTCTGAGCGTCGTCATATGAAAACATACGCTCTTCTTCTTCTTCTACTGTGAGGGTTATTATTGAGCCGCCAAATGCCCCTGACGTGGCTCATGTAACGATTACTCACACTAGTAAGTAGTAATCGGGACGACCGACTTAACGTGCCAAAAAATAAACGCCAAAAATACGCTTATAATCCTAGATATAATAGATAAACAAATAAATTGGCCTTATATTATATCTCAGTAGATTGTTATTTCTTTCACGATCCATAGGTACTACCTATACCTACTTCTCTTCAAGGATAAATTAATACGTGCCTGAGAAAAACCTATTCATCTGAAAAAAGATACCAAGCGAATAAAAAAGCCAAGGAATTTATTGAACCTTTAATGGACTAGAATATGAAACAACTACTCCATTATACAGGGTGGTAGTGACGTAGTTACGAAAATTTTGAGGGATGATTCAGACCATGTTGTTGTATCAAAAAACGGCATCAAGTGGAATTTTCCGTCGTAAAGGTATGGAACTGAAAAAAATTAAAAAAAAAAAAACATTAAAATATTCATGTATTTTCTGACAAGAAGTTCCACGTGATATTAACTCAGAATCATGAGCTAAATCATCCCCCTTAGTAGGTATTCGTTACGATGTCACTAACACCCTGTATTATTTTTATTTGATCGGGACTTTCAGATAAGTTACAGACTTACATAAACATAAAACGACTATTAATAATATTCCCGATTGGGCTAGTCAGACATCTATCGCAAGATGAACTAAGTATCCACATTTTTTTTTTTTAACGTTGGGAAATGCATTACGCATACCACGCCGCCCGGGGACGACGACGTGGTTATGTGGGACTCCCCGGGTGTCGCCACCCGGTATACCCACTAAAACCCAACGGTGTTCCTCCTTGCCGCCCTGTGGCGGGGATATGGGAACGCAATTGCACACAACCGCGTCCCCGCCGAAGTATCCACATTTCACCGAGCTTTCTGTTAGACTAACGTGAGAGGTGGTGAATCTTATCGCCGTAATGATGGTCGAACCAAAATGGCGTTAGTTTTTTTTTTTTTTTGACGTGACTTGTTGTAGATTTGCCGCAGATGGCATTAACTACTTGGCCGGACAAATGGGGAGCGCTGAAGGCTCTCACCCGGTACAAAGTTTAAGACAACAGGCCTGAGGGTGCCCAGTTGGGCGCGAACCTCGGCTCAGGGCGTCATCTGAGAGGAAGAATATTGAAAGGATTAATCGACCCTAGTGGGTCGATAGCGATAAGCACTGAATGAGGGAAATCGTCGACCACGCCGGCGGGGTCGGTATCGGGGTTCAGAAGTGTTTGGTGTCGCGAGCTGATTGGCTGCCTGAAAATTGCAATTTAGACTAGTTAATAACTCATTAGTGCAAATCCGGTTCCAGGGATCGAACCAGCGCTCCCCGTTTGAGAAGCAAGCCGTTGTACCACAGAACCACAGCGACTATCAAATATTTGCCTTAAATTGGATCGTGTACTTGGTTCAAGATAAATTATTAAATTCTCATTACTAAATAAAGACAGATCTAAAACTAACGAAAAACATTTTATACTTTACTTATTTATGTATTTTAATCAAGAGAAACGTAAAAATAAGTCGGACATTTTATCACGATTTTCTATGACGTCACAGTGTGCTTTTTCAAACATATTCTATAGTAATTTCGTGTGTTGACGTTTAGTAAAAAGTAAGTGAATTGACTCACTAACATATTTAACATTTTTATTTTCATTTTGCTTCGGAAAGCACGTTAAGCCGTTGGTCCCGGTTACTACTAACTGATGTACCTAAGTAAGTAGTCGTTACATGAGCCATGTCATGTCTTTGGCGGCATTAGTAACCCTGATATCAGGGTTGACGAGGTTGGTACTCCAACTCACAACCCACACGATAGAAGTTATTTGACTAGTTGGAAACTAGCCTAGTACAGTCATGAGCAATATAATGTACCCACTTTAAAACTCTGTCGCACTAACATATTTGACATTTAGTGAGACTTACAGTTCAAATTGTCAAAAAAGTTAATGTGACATGGTACCAAAGTGTATACATATTAATGCTCGTGACCGTACAAGGAGCACTAAGCTCTATCGCACACACCGACTTACGGAATTTAAAATAAATTCCCTGTCGTGTGTAACACAAATAACTGTGCCCGACGCCAAACCAGCACTCATCAACCGATAAATCATAAGGAAAGCTTTATATTTGTCAACGTTTATCCTGAGGTTGTGAGTGATGGGCTCTCATTAGGGCCTCGGGACTCCATCTCAGACCATTGAGGGCAGCCTTAGCTTATTTGTCCTTTCGTCCGTGATAAATGGAAATGTCTTGCCCACGTATTAACTGGCATTCGAAAACGGTCCGGTTTTTGTGTGTGTACGGTCACGAGTTGATATTTATACACTTTGGTACCATGTCACATTAACTTTTTTGACAATTGAACTGTAAGTCTCAGTAAATGTCAAATATGTTAGTGCGACAGAGTCGTAAAGTGGGTACATTATTTGTACAGGAGCAGTAAATAAATGTCATATTTTTATTTCAATTTTATTGTGTATATGTGTGTATTGTGCATCTATGTATTACTAATATTAGTGAGTAAGAAATCATTGTTACTAACAACCTGGGTCTAAGTTACCCGTAATAAAAATTATTTTATTCTTTTTTTATTTATTATAATTGCTCGACTGTACGTACATAGAGCAACACGGACCTCCACGGCCCGTACGTACGATGCTTTGGGACGGGTCCGCTGGATGTAGAAAATAAATTACTTATATACCGATAATACACGGTCTCATTGCATCAGTACATCTTAACGAAAACTTTGAGGGATGATTCAGGCCATGATTCTGACTTGATATCAAGTGGAATTTTCCGTCTGTGGTACCTTTTAAGTCTGTGGTTTTTATAAAATGGAGATTGTCTGTTATTTTTTCTGGCGGCAATAGGGTATTTGATTATGTGTAATTATAAAATGCTGATCTAGAAATAGAAGCCAGTGTAACATGATCAAAAAACAATCTCATTTTATTTATTTTCAAATTTTATTTATGAATTAAGCAACAATGAGTACATTTGACCGCTTTTATTGATACGTCACAGCCCACAAGACAGTACTTATTTCCATACAATCTCCAAAGAAAACTTTCGTTTTGACGTTTCGTAAAAAATATCTCATTTGACTAGATTGGGCTTTTTTTGGCGGGAACGTGACCTACATGGTTGCTATCTTCATTGAATAATCTAAATAATTAATACTTACGAAGTGATGTTTTGTAGTTATTGATCGCATTAAATTAGTCGGAAAACATTCTGGATAGTGATATTATTATCTAAATATCACAAAGTGTACTTATTTATTTTCGCTTCGTACCAAGCAGCCGCTTCATAACTCGAAAGTTTATGCGGAGTTTTGAGTCATTACCTTTCATCATTTCATTAATCATCATCAAGGAAAATGTACATAAGACTTGGCTATATGGGCATAGTTCCCTTTGCCTTGCCCTTCGGGTAAAACTATAAAAAAATGAGTAGATTGTCAAGTACCCTTTTATCTTCTTCTATCGTGTGGGTTGTGAGGTTGTTTACCAACCCCATCAACCCTAGTGTCAGAGTTATTATTGAGCCGCCATAGGTCCCTGACATGATTCATATAAGAACTATGTACTTACATCAGTAAGTAGTAACCGGGACGCGAAGCACGGATCATCTTATTTTTGGACTATAACTATAGCGCAATTATACACCATAAAAACTATTTCGTATTTAATTCAGCGTTCCCTTTTATAAATAAGTATTTAGGCTCATTCTTACCATTGATTTATGTAGATAACTTATCTACGTATCTGTGTTACTACTGGCTGATAATATTATTTTTTATCCCTCAAACGCGGTATTCAGAATAATATACCAAAGTATCTTACTGTATGTTTCCACCCTTTTAACATGTATTGACCAAAATAAATATGGAAGCTTGGACCGAACTACATTCACATTTAGGTAGAGATTTGCTTACCAGCAGTTTCACGATGTTTTTTCCGAATGTCTATTATTAGTACAGGATAAATCATACTTTATGAGGCTTTTAACGTTTTTATATTATTAATCAATTTGATGTTGCCATATAACTGATTATAAAAAGGCCGGAACTAGTTTGGGGGACCGAATGTTTCTAAATAGAATTATTATGACCAGTGATGTTCGGTTCCGTGAAAAGAAGCAAAACTGATGTAAAAAGAGCTTATATTAACTAACCTGTAAGCACATAAGGCATGTGTGCAAGCGAGAACGATGGGAGGTTCTTCTTAGGATTAAAAAAAATAGTTCTCAAGAATTCGTTAGATATGGAGCTTATCAACTACGTCACTGGGCCATTGCCAAGATGTCAATAATTGAAAAAAAAAAACTTTTAAATAATTTCGGAAACAAATAAACGAGACAAAGACTTTTCTGTTCTTGTTTTCATTCTCTCGGAACATTGTAAGTTTTATTTCTTCATGAATTTGTTTATTTCAAAACAAAATCAATGTGACATGTACGTTACATTTTATGATTTCAAAAAGAAAACGTTCCGTTTCATGTAACCTACCAAGTTCAGCGCCATCTATCCAGCAGCTAGGTTAAAAATAAAAAATAAATAAAAAGAAAATCCCTTATTTTTTTACAACGGGGGGGGGGGGGGACGGCACTTTGGGAACATTCTCGGGAACGACACATCACTGAATATGACGTACTTACTACCTATCTAGAGTCTACTAGAGGTTTCGCAGCGACTTTGTAAGTATCACTAGTTACCGTTCGTTCTGTAATGGTTTAGTAGGTACATTGAAAAGTTAGTAAGTAGGCATTCAAATTAATTCTTTAAGTAGTTACTAATAACTATTAATAGGGCACTATTGATAACTATAACTTAACAAAGTTAACTTCGTTAGAAGTTAAAACGTTACATTTTACAAGATTTAGACCCATTTACTTAAACCATGATGGACTAATGTTATGGGCGATAGGCTGATCCCTTATCACCATAAGGTTCATCATATCCATCTTTGGACTTCGTATCAACAGTGGCTGCAAGTTGTCTTTGATTACTTATGGCTCTGCCCACCCCATTAGGGATTACGGGCGTGAGTTTAAGAAAGTATGTATGTACTTAAACCAAAAATTTAAACATTGTAGGTACCTATGCCGTTGGTCCCGGCTATTAGCCGTAAAAACACCTCCACCAACCCGCAGTGGAGCAGCGTGGTGGAGTATGCTCCATACCCCCTCCGGTTGATTGAGGGGAGGCCTGTGCCCAGCAGTGGGACGTATATAGGCAGTTTATGTTAGGTACCTATCTAAAGTATCGTTGCGTTAATCATTTAAATAAAACATTGTTGGCATGGGCTTTGGTAGTTTAGACAGGAAAAAATATATAAAAGTGTGTTATGGACTGTATCATTACTTAATTTTAATACAAACTTGTCAGAACCGCGGAGTATTATTTTGGCAAATAGTAGTTAAGTACTTACCTATGTATAATTAACTATTAAAGGACTTTAGGAAAGTAAACGGAAGTTAATAATATTTAAAACTTAAATCATAATTAGTTACTTGAAATATTAACTTTTGTAACGAGGCTGTATAGCGTTTAAAACAAAAAAGGTAACAGCGATTAAACGCACGGCCCCTCATGCCTTTTCGCTCACGCTCTATCTCTCTCTCGCTCTCGCGCCGCGAATGGCAGCGGATTGTTATTCTGTATCTTAATATTTCCTTTAATTCTTTCTCTTCGAGAACCCTGTAACATCTGTTTAAAAATAAATCATTACCACAATATTAAACTTTGTTAATTAACGGTTTACGGATCAAAGATCTTGTGCCCAACTAAGTATGCTAATAACGAGTTGATACCTAAGGACTACCCATCGAAGTAATTTATGACTAATTTGTTCGTATTGATGCAACTTTGATTGTAGTGTCTATACGTACCTAGATAGAAGCGAATAATGCTTCCAACAGCAAATAAAAACGGCACCTGTGTATTATGTTACCAATTGACGTAATAAAAATCAAAATTCATAAAAGCTACCTTTATATTTTGGTCCTGTTAAGCCCATATATTTTACACTGGTTTACAAACACAAAATGAATAAAATATCAACGATATTGCTAAAATATTTTTGTAATAATTGTGTATTTACAAAAGCAAGCATCATACAACATAATATATTATATCACATTACTAAATATACGATGACATGTATCTGAAGAAAAAAACTAGTTAAAATGTTCTTTTCTATTGCCCCTTCACACTACTTATACAAATAAATGAGTTACGTACAAAATAAGCTAGGTATTCAACTCTTAAAATTTTACTTTGCAAAATAATGTTTGTACAATTCGTATTAGGTAGTTACGAAAAAGAAAATTCCACAAATAAAATAAAAACTTTTATGTTTTATTTAATTTATAATCTGCAACAGTAAATTATTGCCAGAAATCAGAATCATATTTACTCAAGGTAATTAGATAGCATGGATATGGATAACTTTGTTGGATCAATTTAACATTTATTTTATTTTATATCTATTTTATTACAGCAGATTGTCCATCGTTTCTGTGAAAACCACACCTCTTAATATCTTCAGAGTCTGCACGACAACCACGACGCGCGCGGCGCTAATTATGTCGAGGGCTTCGACCAATAGCCGTACGATGTCTATCTACGTAGATAGCATTCGCTGCTCCCATTGGTGGAAGCCTTCGATATAATTCGCGCCGCGCAACTGAGTACCCCGGAATAAAAACAGGATAAACAAGATGATGTACTTTACTATAGCACAAGGTATTTTAAGTACAAACACTATATTTCATTGTACTATTGTATATTGGTAACTGTACTAAAAATATTTAACTAAATATTGACTAAGTATAGGTTTTTTTTTCTTCAGACTAATGCCAAGCATTATAAAAGTCGCATATACAATTATAGCATACAATAAAGAATAATGATAAATACACGGCAACTCTCCGCTCCCCACCAGCGGCTGAGCTTCCCTCGGTATTACTTTAGTCTTCAATCGTATAGCGACAGACGACACACACACAGATGCGCGTGTACGATAACGTCAATGTGTAGTGTCGTCGGAGTAAAACGAGGTGTTTTGTATGAAGTGTCCGGGGTGTCATGACGCCCTTATGTAATTTTGGATGCACAATTTTTATATATTTTTGGTAATTTGTAAAATATTGTAGCTATAATCTGTCGATGCGTCTTTCCACTAGACAAGTTCAATTAAATTTATTTAAGGTTCTCTTTACCGTGCTCAAGAATATAAAACAGAAACGTATATAGTCGCTAAGGGTTCTTAACAATTTGTTACGGAACCCTAATATTAACTATAAAGGAGGTAAAACAGGAAATATTTCTAAAGACTTATTCTTGAAATCTGGTTGAAAGAGAAAACCTTTCGGTGATATTGTCTAAGAAAAATAAGAACAGGAAGGTTAAAAACGCCATATTGAAGCAATTCATATAATATTTATGTATAAAAAAAGCAATATTGCTATTTGACATTTTGTTGACGTTGCGCACTTACTTTTATTACGCGCAGCAAGTATCAAATTTCAATATTGCTATTTAGATGAACGTTTTAGAACGTTTAAAAGACGAACACGTTTTTTACCCCCACGAGGCTATCATAAACTTCTTCTCTCGTGTGGGTTGTGAGGGTACCAACCTAATCAACCAGGGTTACTATTAAGCCACCAAAGGACCTGACATGGCTCATAAACTAACAAAAGGTGCTTCGGCGTTTTAATCACTCTTTTCAAACGAGATGACAAATACAGCTCTACATAAGTTGTCCTCGCTCGCTCAATGGCAGCGGTGAGGTCTGAAACTTTTAACATCTTGGCTTTAAAAGATGTTTTTCTCTTTACAAGATGTCTTTCTCTTTAGAAAGCCCAAGATCGGGAGAAGTGGAAGAAAGAAAGAGAAGTCTTTGCAGACGTCAATACGGTCCACGGATATATTTTTTTTATTTTACCTAACTGGTAAAATACCTTTTTTTTAATTAGAAATTAATAAACACCCGTTCCTATATCACTTAGACAAAATCGCCTTTTTTTCTTAGATTATAGATACACTAATCCACATTATTATAAAAGTAATACATATGTACAGCATATAATATTATATAGTACAAGTGTAGTCATAGCAGGATGATTCCTGTTGCCTTCTCTCCTCGTTTGATATGCGAATGTTGGAGGATGAGCCACCAGTCTCCCAGAGGCCAGGGGTTTCAATTATCTAAGAGAAAATATTTTCTATAAATATTTTGAAAATAAAATACAAATACGTTTATTTGCTAGAAAATGGTCATACAATACATGAAGTGGTGATGTAGGAAGACGTCTTGTCACAAGAAATTATTGATATTTGTTGGGTAAAATAGTTGCTAATTTTATCCTCAGTAATGATAGTTTTGAAAGACAGAAAAACACAAGTTAAAAAGAATGTCCTTAAATAAGCCTTTGATAAGATTTAGACTTTGATTAGTTGATACTCTCAAGTAAATGTGATTTGAAACATACTAAACTATTTAATTACTCACTACATTCTCTGTAAACTTGTCATAACAAAAATATGCAGATTCGTTCCACTCATAACATCTACCCACTTTCATAAGTTTTATTTATTCCAACATATAAAACAACACAAAATTAACAAATGTTTTTTGTCCAAAGAGAAACATATCTTATGTTAAATGAAGTGATTGAAAAAACCTTACCTTCTGTACGAGTTCTTCAAATGCCAAAGTTATGCCTTCTTTTGTCTTTGCACTGCTCTCTATAAAGAGCATTCTATGTTTCATAGCAAATGCCTGTCCAGCTTCCCTACTCACAGCCCGAGCCTAAGAGAGAGCAAATAAATTAATTTATAAATTTATATACCACTGTATTAGACAGATGGCTTATATATCATTCATTATAGACAGTGATATAGCTCAGCTATGACGGTGAGTTGTAAGTACTAAGTTTATCTTGTTCTAGATGTACCTCTGACTACCCCAATTGGGACTTAGTTGTGAACTTATGTTTATTTATTTATGTATATAATATATATCTTTGTACACATTAGAACATACAAAAGAAACATACATAGAAAACAGACACTACAGGTAAGCTCAAGCTAAAGCTTATGGCCCCAATTCCTCTACCTGTCATTTTCTAATTCACCGAAAAGGAATGGGGCGGATGATTGATAACTGATAATTTTAAAATGAAAAAATAATCTATATGACGTGAGCTGTCAACTTCATTCTGTCGGGCTGTTGGCCAATATAAAATTTTGAAAGGCATTTTTAAATTTCTGCCTAAAATTGATAAATTGTAAGCCTGTTGATTACCCGTCCGTTTCTTTTTCGACGGATAAGAAAATGACAGGTATAACTTAAAATAAACTTGGATAGTGTGTACCGGAGTTAGCACCTATGTTATGTTATATGCCAGTTCATTTTCATCAAGTCCAGTATTTTAGTACAACTTACCTTATCAATCTTGTTCCCAACAACTAGGCAGACGATATTCTTCTTAGTTGAGTATACTTGCAGCTCCTCCACCCATTCCTTTAGCTTGTCCAACGTCTTAGGGTCTGATACATCATAAACGAGAATCGCTCCGTGTGCGTCTCTGTAACAAAATTATTGAATAGCATATCTCCGAACTCTATCCATGTAGACTATGGTTATCAAAACCTATAGCATTTGTGAATAATGTAACTTCTTACTGGTGAAAGAATTTTCTAAATTAGTTCAGTAATTTCAGAGATTACTTCCTCAAACAAACTTGCAAGCTATACATACATAAACTCTCGCTTATTTCCCAGTGAGGTAACTTTACCTCTTCATTATTTTAGTGAATAAAAAAAAGATAGAAAAGAATATATAAATGATACTTTTTAGCATAGAACATACTCAACTAAAACTAGTGAAGGGGAAAGACCTATAAATCTGACTCAGACGGTATTTGCTAGTGAATGGTTAACAGACACATCTTGATTTGACGAATTTAAAGAAAAAAGAATCAATTTACAAATCAAACAAATGAATTTAACTTATTTACAAATATATTTATTATATTTCTTTTTTATTTTGACTTTTGTTTATTTGTTTTAGTTTTATTTAATTTTATTTTTGTTTTGTTTCATATTTTTGTTCTGTAACTGTTTTGTCTTTGTTTGACTTTTTATGGTATTTACAAATATTAACCTACGTTCAAATAGTCTTCTTTGTCACCTTACGGTTTAATCTTACCTGTAAAAACTGGAGGTCAGAGTTCTGTACCGCTCCTGTCCCGCTGTGTCCCAGATCCCTAGTTTTACCTTAACTCCATTCACTTCCATCGTCTTCACTTTATAATCGACACCGATAGTTGCGGGAAACTGTGCATTGTAGTCACCTGTTGTAAACGCTAGGATTATGCTGAAAGTGGTACATTGATTTTAGTATAAAATTGTATGTATGATGTAAAAATTATAAAGTTGCAGTAGCATCACCTTATCAACCCTTATAGTAAAAACTATGTAAGTGCCTGTTTGATAATTTTCAACAAAATCTCGATTACTATCAATTACTTTCACAACAATCCAGGTTGATTGAAAGTTCCAGTTCTAGGTGGACTGAAAGTACCTAGCTTGTCTATTATAAGGTTTCAAGAAGGGTGCTTACATGATTTTCGCTATAGCATGACTTCATAATCCACTGATTTTTAAGAACGATTTAAACAATTGTTTATAGGTAAATATACCTATTGAGATTAGCTTGCATTGACATAATACCTATTAATCATAATGTTTACATTTTACTGTAAACAAAACTTTAGTCATATAATCTACTAGATACATAATATTGTTCTGATATATGTTCAATACTTCCTCCAATTGATTAGCATGTCTTTACCCAATAGGTTTAATAATTACAGGCAGTTTATAGTTATAATTATTTTTTGTAACTTGTTGATTGTATGTTATTCTGGACTGCAGATCTTTTCAAACAAGAGTAATCAAATGTGACCTTTATCAAATAATTGTCTCAAGGTCCATAACAACAATGTACATTTTGCAATCCTTTGTATTTATTTTTGTTTAAAGAGAAGCGTAATTCGATAGCTAATGTATTGCAAATGTTCTTCAAAGGATGAGTCATGGTTTACGAGTTCGAAATTTTACAAAAAGGTTATCTACAGGGTTAGAAGGAAAAATGACGAATAAATCGCACTAACGTTTTAGTATGAAAATCTTACCTAGATTTGCCAACACCACTTTCTCCGATTACTAAAAGCTTCAGAGTAGTCACGTAATCCATTGTGGTATAATAAAACTAACAATTTAATCACAATTTCGATAAGAACATCCACCAACACTTTATTCTTACGCAAACCCGGAAGTCGTATTATTTCTATTCAATTTTTTTCACAAAACTGTACAATCCATTAAAATAGCACTTTAGAAATTGATAAACTATAAAAAACACCAGAATTACAACAGTTTTAGGGAAAATGCGATTAAAAAATAGTGCAAAACAAATGTGACAATGACGTTTTGCGCACTGGTTCTGTGTTGACGTTTGCTGCGTTTCGTTTCACGTACTTAGAAATGAAGACTAAAAAATATTGTAAAATAAAACAAAATTCTCTTATATTCACTATTTATTATAAAAGGAACTAATGTTCACGTAACATGTAGACAAATAATTTAATTGCTGCGGTGTTATGACACTAAAATAAAAAATAACTATCCATTCCCTAAGATAACAGCTACAACGAAACGCATTTCACAAACACTGAACTAAACAAAGAATAAATAAGACCTAAAAATACATTGATTTATATCTACTTTGTCTTTCATTCAATATCTTGAAACACATCCACTTCACCACTTGAAGACACATTCAGCTAACTTTTCCAAACGGAAACTTTTTCACCGCCAACGAGAAAATATCAGAACTATAAATTCATTTCAAAATATTTTACAAAGTTTGCCATGGAACTTGAGAGTTAGAAAGGAAAATAAAGTTCCTATTGCTTTTGAATAAAATAGCGTTGTTTAGAACAATGTCCATAGAATATTCAACCGTTCGTGCCCGGCTTTCTTTGTAAGCTGTGGTATAAATATTGGAAATGAAATTGTAGAGAACTCTGGGATTTATGGATTTAACCTACTTCAGTCTTTATACTGAGCTTTTGATAGCTTCTTTAAGAGGTAGGTATATAAAATAAACATTAGATCCTTTTTATTGGGTAGCTATTCATTCATAGCTTTGGAATGGATCTTCAAGTAATAAGTACTACACCATTCCAAAAAAATAAGTATCTATTTGTAAAGTTGGTGCGGGCGGGACGGAGGATTATCCGTTCTATTACATAGTACCATATTCTTTATTTTGTGGTAATACCCTATTAACATAATTTATAATATATTTTGGTAAATATTTTAGTACTGCAATACAGGACGGAAGAGGCGAGCGAGTCACAGGGACTGTAACCTGGAACTTGACAAAGGGCAGCAGTAACTGTCAGTACTGTTCAGAGGCGGAGGACAGGAGTCCTACTATGGCTTTAAAATAGGCTACTCTGGGCGCCATCACACTCGCATCAGACAGAGTACTGGGGGCGAAAGGCAAGAGGGAAACCACTGCCCTATTTTTCCCTAAAAAGTAGCATGGGGAATGCTACACTTCAAGAGCGTGGCTCTTAAATTAGTGATGTGATAATCTAAGCAGGTACTTAAAATTGGGCAATCCTGGAGGTGACTCAGATGTTAGGACTTCTAAGGTTCCAATCCACACTGAAGCAGCGTGGCGGACTACTTTTTTTATGTGACTTATTGTAGATTTGCCGCAGATGGCATTACTTGGCCGGAGGGCTCTCACCCGGTACAAATTTTAAGTCAACAGACCTGAGCGGTAAGAGCCAATTGAGGGAAATCGTCGACCATGTCGGCCGGGTCGGTATTGGGGTCCTGAAGTGTTTGTTATTGCGAGCTGATTCAATGCGGATCGCATATATTACTTATTTTGGGCGCCGATACAATCCGATGAAATACGCTTAAGCGGGATGCATTAGGAAGACGCAACTACCAGGGGATTTGGGTGATGCGGAGCAGAGTCCGGACTACTCCATAACCTACCATATAAATAAAAACAGATCTCATATACTTCGGCAGAGGGGAAATTTATTATTTTAAACTGTAACTTTTCTCAATGATACTGTGAGTTCTCTAGCAGAGTTCATGAAAAAGAAACCCTTAGAAATGTGCGCACATTTAAAGCATTTTAACTAGAATGAGGTCATAAACAGCATCGGAGAGAATCTGCATTCTGTCCCAACACAATAGCACAGTCCATGAATGCAGTCTAATGAAATAAAGATACCTTCTGCCACGCCATTGAATACACTGAATAGAACTATAGAGATAGTGATGGCGTATTTATCGGGAACTTTCGGTATCTGGGCCAGTGACAGAGGGTGTTTTATTTCTGAATGGACAATAAATATTACTGGCAACCTATAAAATATGATTCGTAGTGTATTCCAAAAAGCTATCCGGCTATGGATCTCTCTGCCTGGGTCTCTCAGGAGATCTCCATCCCGGGAGGCCCTTAAAGAAAAATATAAAGTATTTATTTATTAGAGGAAGCCACAGTAACAATGCAAAAACATTAGGGAAAAAATAAAACTCACACGTAATCATGAAATAATTCCAATTTATTTATTATAGTTAATTAAATGTTAAATGACAAAAATAACTTACAATCTATAACTGATGGCCAATTTATACAAAAGAAATCTAAGACTACCCCTACAAAATTACAAATTAAACATTAATACAATTAGAAATTAACAATTCAAGACCTTACGTGTCTAATCGTCAAATAATCCCCCCCGAGTTATTCCAGGCGCAAAGGTCCCCATTACACTCGCCGCATTACCACGTTGAATGGCGATGGACAACCTTTGCACCAAGAAAGCGCCCGCACGCATATCGGACCCTCTCTCAATCATCAAATTCAATCATGAAATTATACATACACATACATAAACTCACGCCCGTAATCCCAAATGGGGTGGGCAGAGCCACAAGTAATCAAAGACAACTTGCAGCCACTGTTGATACGAAGTCCTAAGATGGATTATGATGAACCTTATGGTGATAAGGGATCAGCCTATCGCCCATAACATTAGTCCAAAAAAAAGAAAGAAAAAGTCATGAAAGTCATGAGTCAGTTAGTCATGAAATTATATATTAACGGAAATGTAAAAAGAACAGAAAAATAATTATAAAATACAAAATGTTGGTCGTAACAATCATGTGGCAAACATTATTTATCTTCTCACCTAAGGTTGGAAGCTCCATTTCAACGAGGGACTTTCCAGGCTACGTTTCTCGAAATCAATATAGATGGCGTTGTTCAGATTTCACGTGGTTTCTATTTTCTCTTTGCTTGGATACATCATCACCATCATCAGCCGTATGACGCCCACTGCTGGGCATAGGCCTCCCCCAAGGATCTCCACGACGATCGGTCCTGCGCTGCCCGCATCCAGCGGCTTCGCGCGACCTTCACCAGATCGTCGGTCCACCTTGTAGCGGGCCTACCTACTGAGCGTCGTCCGACACGTGGTCGCCACTCCAGAACCTTTCCGCCCCATCGGCCATCGGTCCTCCTCGCTATGTGTCCTGCCCACTGCCACTTCAGCTTTGCAATTCTCCGAGCTATTTCGGCTTGGATACATAATTATTCAAAAATTATAATTGTATGATTGTTGCTTCATATTTGGATCAGATATCGTATAGAATTATGTTACTACATTATTGCTGTTATATATTTATTATAATGGGAGGAAGATTGTGTTGTAACTGGGTGTAATAACAAGAGTCATCATTTAAGTAAGTATACTTACCCAAACACAAAGATAAAAGATGCATATGTCTGTTATCTATTCATCCGTGCGTTTAGATGGTAAAATTAAGGCACACACATGACACACAAACGGAAAATTCCACTTGATATTAACTCAGAATCAAGGCCTGAATCATCCCTCAAAGTTATCGTTGCGATGTCAGTAACATCCTGTATATTATTTATGTCTATTGATGTATCTGTGATGAAATATTTATTGAAATAATGGTGCTAATTTCTGTAAACACCATCGAATTTTAATTTAAGTTGTATATGTTATTTTCTTACCCGCTGAAAAGGAAAGCGACGGATGATTGACAGTTATTAATTTTAAAATTAATGAGTGAGTGAATAAATAACCTGGGCCAGTCAAATAGCTATCTCGCTGGTATGCAACGCATTGGACGTTGTGCTGTCAACTTAATTAAGTCGGTTTATTAGTCGATGTAAATTTTTAAAGGGTTGCTTTAGATTTCTGTCTGAAACTAGCGTATGTTCTATAAATTTTATGCCCGTCCCCGTCCCTGCCAATTGTACGTAATTGTCGTTTATATTGTATTTTTAAGTTCAAAGTGTTTTGTAAACCGTGCGCCTTGCCTGCGCAGGCGGACATACCGCGCCCACGGTCGTATTAACCCCTACATGTCGTCTCCCTGCCACCTCGAGGTGTGCCTCAGCGAGCGTGAAGGCGCCGTCGCACGCGCCGCTCCCGCCGACGACGCGCCCGCTAAGAAGAAGCTGTCTAAGAAGAAGCTTGCGCGCCAAAAGGAAAAGATGATGAGGGAATAGATGTATAAGAGTTAATAAATGGCTTGTATTGCATATTTTTGTATGTAACAGCCTCTGTGGTCTAGTGGTTAGTATTGGGCTTACGATCTGGAGGTCCGGGTTCGATTCCCGATGGGGAAATTTTCCAAATCATGATTCCGTGCTTACCCCCTCCGGTTGATTGAGGGGAGGCCTGTGTCCAGCAGTGGGACGTATATAGGCTGTTTATGTATGTATGTTATGTATGATTCCGTGCTTCGGAAGGCACGCTAAGCCGTTGGTCCCGGGCTACTAGTCCAAATATCTCCATCAACCTGCAGTGGAGCAGCGTGGGGCAGTATGCTCCATACCCTTTCCGGTTCCGGAAGCCTATGCCCAGCTGTAGGACGTATATAGGCTGTTTATGTTATGTATGTACAGTCATGAGCAATAATATAATATACCCACTTTAGGACTCTGTCGCACTAACGTATTTGACATTTAGTGAAACTTAGTTCAATTTGTCAAAAAAGTTAATGTGACATGGTACCAAAGTGTATACATATTAATGCTCGTGACCGTTCACCTAACTTCTGAGATAAAATGTTTTAGCGTCCTAACGAGCCCCACCCTGTGCCTTTAGGTGCGAACCAATTTAAAAAGCAATTATCTCGAACCGATAGTTTTAGTCCATTTAACTTTCAAAATTCCTACAATGGACTTTTCCATTGCGGTGATATTTACTTTACTGATGGATGTTTGAATATCGAATGTTGGAATATTTTGGAAAAAGTGTTTTAATCGCTTGTAGTCTGCAATCTGCAAGCAAAATCCCAACTCCAACTCCGAAAATCCAACTCGGAATCATGTCTGAATCAACCCTCAAAGTTTACGTTACGATGTCACTAACACTCTGTATAGGTATAGGTAAAGTACATGACTGTATCTATGATTTTCATATTAGCGTAATTTGCAAGTCATTATTTTAGTGTGTCTTAAAAGTTTCAGCTATCTCTTTGTATATTTATTGCACGTGTTCTGCGGACTCCAAAGAAAGTGTAGTTACGGTCTTTACGGTAGCCGTCTCCTTCTAGGATTAATAGGATTTGGTAGGATTCCAAAAATAACCTGACCTGCATTTTTACCATTGTTAGAACTGTTCGTAAAGA
Source organism: Pectinophora gossypiella (assembly GCF_024362695.1). Lineage (NCBI taxonomy): Eukaryota > Metazoa > Arthropoda > Insecta > Lepidoptera > Gelechiidae > Pectinophora > Pectinophora gossypiella. The sequence goes on from NC_065413.1 coordinate 1,914,285, forward strand.
GATTCTGCTCCCCACAATTCCAGGCTAAATTCTTTAGACAAACTGCACTAGACATTGAAAAGATCCTTTGAGAGACTGAAGAGTTGGCAAACTAAAGAGCGTTGCGTTCTGAAATAATTGCGGGAATGCTGTTAAGGTTTTCTGCTTTTTGTAGAGGTTGACAACCTTCTATCATAGAATAAAGAATAGTGCTGCGTATAGAATGGTAACTCTCTTTTTTTTGACGTGCCGAGATGGTATTAATTACTTGGCCGGACAAATGGGGAGCGCTGAAGGCTCTCAGACAACAGGCCAGTTGGGCGCGAACCTCGGCTCAGGGCGTCGTCTGAGAGGAAAAATAATTGAAAGAATTAATCGACCCTAGTGGTAGTGGCTAGTGGTGGTGGTCGTGGGTGGTAGTGGTGTACCACCGTTCTACACGCCCTGTCTATGGAGTAATGGCGATTACTCCACCGACAAGAGCGCAGCTCTTAAATAAAGAGAGAGAGAGAGAGAGAGAGAGAGAGAGAGAGAGAGAGAGAGAGAGAAAGAGAGAGAGACACACATTGACATATATTAAGTACAATGATTTTATTCGGGTGCTTATTTGTATTAAAAGTAGCCACTCGGTTAAATACAACCGTATTGTTGGCATGACTGATCCAATTCAGTGGTCTATTTGTAAGTCGGCATTTAGGTCTTTCAACTTAAAACTCAAAGGCAAAAACTTAACACAGGCGGGATGTAAAGCAATTAATTAATTGGCTCCGTTTCCATGGTGACATCAGTCGCCTAACCAACCACTGGACGCCAATTAAGTGTACTACTTACATTCCGCCGTAGGTAGAAGAGGATCAGATTACATTTTTATTTTTTTTATAGACACTTAAATAGATCCTTTCGTCCACTTGGGTTTGAGGTTCTTGATTTAAAAGTCCAATCTGTGAGACACTGACATTTATTTATAAAGCGCACACGCATCCGTCTCAAGTGATATGAGCTAAGGTTCTTTACAAAACAAGTCATAAAGTAGAACATTTTTTTTCTAAGAGTTTATACACACCGAAATTAAATTATCACAAAAATAATAATGGGCTAGCTTCCAACTACAAATCAATACTTTTTACTAAACGTCAAAACACGAAATTAAAAAAAATGTATGAAAAGCACATTGTGACGATATAGAAAACATTATATTATAAACTGTCGGCCTTACGTTATTACGTTTTGATTGAAATTCATACTAAATTAGTTAAATAGAAAAGAAAATATTTTTCGTTACTTTTAGATCTGTCTTTTTTAAGTAATCAAAATTTCCTAATTGAAAGATGCAGGTCGTGTCGTATCAGGAGGTGAAGGATTTGGCGGGAAGAAGAGAGGAATGGCGATTACTCCACCGACTCTGCGCAGCGTTTAAATAAAGAGAGAGATATCTTATTTATTTATCTTGAACTTAGTACACGACCCCATTTCTTTGATGTGGGCTTTTTGACCCACAAGGTCGTCAATTTTTCGTAATAAAGCGGTATCTATCAGGTAGTCGGCGTATCCTATCACTTTGGTGAGGGAGGATCGACCCCGTCGACACACTGACCGTTCGACCTCGCCTTTCGGCAAATTAATTACACCAAGAGTCTTTGTCACTTTACCTACGTCGTCAATTTTAACAAAATTATTATCAGGTACTGCTAAAATCAACAAGGGTACTGTTCATAACGTATTTGAGTTAGGAAGGCCCTCTACAGAAGAATCTCCAATATTGATTTTCTTTTAGATAAAAGAAACCAATAACTCAAAGAACACGAGTTCTTTCATATTATAAAAAATTTCTTTACTTAGTCCTTGTTTTAAGGATCCGATATTTCTTTTATAAACAAGATACGAGCGTCTCTAGTGATCGTTAATTAAATTATGCTTATTTAAAATGGTTTTTTATTTATATTACGTTTTTATATTGATTTACAGGATTCCAGGATTTGTGCCCAGTTAATGGCAATAAGCTTGTCCCATACTACAGGGAACTTAAACAGCTGGCCAGGAGTCGGTGTATCTATACATACACACAAAAACACATTACATTACATTGCATTGTTTTCTCGTCATACAGCGCATTGGGCCATACTGTAATGTTGTATGTACTTTAATAAATAAATTAAATTAAATACATAATAAATAAATACATACTATACACCTTTGCCTTCCCCTTTGGGGATGCTAGTAAATAAAAATAATAATAAAATTCTTTATTAGAATATAAAATATAGAATATAAAAAACAATTACTTATACAAAATAAAATATAAAATAGTTAAAGTGTAAAACATGAAATTTTAAAAATACAATACGATACAATACAATACTATTTAAAATTTGCGTCTTGGTGCAAGCGCAGCCAGTGACTAAGAATAGGACTGGTGATATCCTCACATATTCTTTCAAATATCGCGTTTTTGGTTACCCTCAGCTTAGACCAGAAGGACGCAACACGCGCTCTGATCACGGCATAGAATTCAGGAACACGCGACTCGGCAAACATGCCCGACGCGCTACACCAAGGTGGATGTCGCATGAGGATACGGAAGGCATTATTGTACTGAACCCTCATGGTAGAGTACGTTTTCTTTTTAAAATTGGTCCATAGTTGGCAAAATTTCACAATGAAAGAATACGGGGTGTTAGTGACATCGTAACGAATACTGAGGGGGATGATTCAGACCATGATTCTGAGTTCATATCAAGTGGAATTTTCCGTCGCAAAATTCATGATTTTTTTTTAGTTTTTTTAAATTATTTTCAATTCTATACTTTTGCGATGAAAAATTCCACTTGATATTAACTCAGAATAAATAGCTGAATCATCCCCCTCAGTATTTGTTACGATGTCACTTACACCCCGCACAAGTACATACTGTAGCCATACAAGTAGGTATGGGTGTTAGTGACACCGTAACGAATACTGAGGGGGATGATTCAGACCATGATTCTGAGTTGAAATCAAGTGGAATTTTCAGTCGGAAAATTCATGAATTTTTTTTTTTTTTAAGTTATTTTCTGTTCCATACTTTTGCGACGGAAAATTCCACTTGATATCATCTCAGAATCATGGTCTCAATCATCCCTCAAAGTTTTCGTTACGATGTCACTAACACCCTGTATAACATTTAATCATTTTGAAGAATATTTATTTATTTACACTCACATTTGCAGTATTACAAATATTTATCCACTGCGTTATAAACAAGATTCTTATCACAAGAACTTAAAACTACTTCACGTAACAAACATAACACCATGTCTTTATCTTCAGAGATTTATAAGATCTTATCTAAGTATATGATAATAATTGACTAATATAATAATTGGCTTCGACCCCACGCACGCCTTTCAAAAGTCCGGGACTTCATAGTCCCGAGAGATAGAAACCACATAGGTACAAATAACAGCCTCCGTGGTCTAGTGGTTAGAGCGTCAGGCTCACGATCTGGAGGTCCGGGTTCGATTCCCGGTGGGGACATGGTCGAAATCACTTTGTGAGACTGTCCTTTGTTTGGTAAGGACTTTTCAGGCTTGAATCACCTGATTGTCTGAAAAAGTAAGATGATTCCGTGCTTCGGAGGGCACGTTAAGCTGTTGGTCCCGGCTATTAGCCGTAAAAACACCTTCACCAACCCGCAGTGGAGCAGCGTGGTGGAGTATGCTCCATACCCCCTCCGATGGATTGTGGGGAGGCCTGTGCCCAGCAGTGGGACGTATATAGGCTGTTTATGTATGTTATGTAGGTACAAATAATAATAAAAACACTATATTGCGCACAAATTTACAAGACATTTACAGGAAAAACTTATTCTAAGGTGGGCAAAGGCGGCCTTTTTGCTAAGAACTATCTCTTCCAGATAACCTTCGGCGGAAGATATAGTACACTTGTACAATGTAGCGCGCAAAAAAAGTAAATTAACAAAATATATATCTATTTATATCTATCTATCCTCAATGGCAAAACAACATCACAGAATTATCTGTCGCGAGCAACCGCTTTCATCGACCTAGAGGACTAATCCAGTTTCCAATGACGTCATGTCTTTTGAATTACACTTCAAAAAGATTTTCTATTCAAAGACATTCGGAGAAAACATTATTTAGTAAAGTCCCAACTTTAAGATTGAAGAGGAGGAGCACATAAAACCGTTACACTTTAGATTCAAGTATAAAATTCCAGCAGTTTGAATGTCGGGGACTTGTAATGTACAATGTTTGTAATGACGCAATGAAAGGCGGTCAATTTGCACGGGAGCCATTCGGTTGGCATGTCCAGATTTGGTTTGGAGTTCTTCTATAAGCTTGTAGCGATTTGCTTGGATTTTTTCACTTTAAGTATTGTATACTTCGACGTCACAGTGTGCTTTTTCTTACAAATTCCATAGTAATTTTGTGTTATGACGTTTGGTTTTTCCGGCCAAGTAGTTAATGCCATCTGCGGCAAATGTACAATCAGTTGCGTCAAAAAAAAAGCCGTTTAGTAAAAAGTAACTGATTTGACTAGTTGGAAACTAGCCTATTGCCGAAATGAATACAAACATGCACTTAGAATAAAAAGTACACGATGCCTGAATGGGTGAATAATCAGAAGACGAGTTACAGTCATTCATTCGAAGTCCTCCGTTTTTGTGGAAACTGATTCTTTGAAGAAAATATGTGGTTGGCATAGACCTCATATAACAAATAGACAACCAATCTCTGTAGAAAAAAATCCGCGGCGCATCTTGTCACAAACGACGGCATGTAACGGTACTGTACAGTCATGAGCAAAATGTACCTACTTTAGGACTCTGTCGCAATAACATAATTTGTCATTTAGTGAGACTTACAGTTCAATTTGTCAAAAAAGTTAATGTGACATGGTACCAAAGTGTATATAAATTAATGCTCGGGACCCTACAACCGATGTTACACTTTATTTGAACAGCCATAACATTTTCATTTGAGGGAAGCTGCAGTAGTTTTAGGCGAATGAGACGTTCGTTAAGTAAAAAAATATTCAAAGTATAACTATGTTACCTACTGAATAAATATGTTTTTGACTTTTAGCCAGATTGCCCTTTTTGGAGGCACTGGAATGCGATCCACGTGGCCTTTTAATTGTTTGTTTTTCTTAATTGGTGTGTTTTTTTTTTGTTCGTGTGTAATGTAATTATGTAGTCTGTGTGTAACTTTTTTATGGGCATCGCCTGAAATAAATGCTTTTTATTTTATTTATTTTTTTAAATACATACATAACACGGTTCGGACGCTATTTTAGAAAATCTTGTTAGGGAATGTCAGTCTATTTGTTTATAGTACGTCAGTGGTGATTGGTTCCGTGATGTATTGATATTGCTATCCTTGTCTCACGCGTATACGTCACCTGAACAGAGCAAGACGAACAGCCAGTCGATGCGGGATGGTATGCCTGTACATAATGGTGTGTTGGCCAATCATGGCAGTGTCCGTTACAAGATGTGTACTACACAGGTTCACTGCTTGTTACTGAAACCGCCACCTTCTATAATCCGCACCGCACCCCCGCACTATTTCGTTTCTATCGTAAAGCAACCGCTTTATAGCAACGCTGCTGGATCGAGTCCGAATGTCTAACTTCGTTCTACCTGGATTAAACCAAAAGCAACTTCATTACGTTACTCCGCTTTATTCCAGCGCAGTTTCGCTGAAAGGAAAATAGAATCTCTGAAAAGAGGTTTAGAATGAAAGGATCGCTGTCGCAAAGAATTCATCTTCGTAAGCGATGTCGTTTCGTTTCAATATGTTGCTGCAAACTGTTATGCGATCTAAGATATTATTTCGAGCGGTTGGTTTCTGAACAGGTTACGGAGTTAAAAATTTTGGAGTTATTGAAGACAATTTGAGATTACTTTATGACAGACATACACACGCCACTAAAGGTCTTCGTGGTCTAGCGATTAAGTTTTCGAGCAGGCTCCGTTGGTTTGGGCACGTAAAAAGAAGACCTCCAGATTATGTGGGTAACGTTACAGCCAATCTAAACATACCAAGGCTTAGACCAAGAGGACGACCAAAAACAAAGTCAAAAAGGACCTGTGCATGTGCAATGTCTTCAAGAACGACACGTCTGATAGAGCGAAGTGGAAGAGAAGTACAAAGAAGGCAGACCCCACCATCAGATGGGAATAATAAATGCCAAGGAGAGAGAGAGAGAATCCGAAGGTCCCGAGTTGGAATCCCGGTGAGGACATATCAAAAACATCACTTGTTTGGTTTGGACTTTGCAGGCTGACCATCCGATTGTTCGAAAGTAAGATTATCCGTGCTTCGGCGGACAGGAACTATAAGCAGTCAGTTCTGGCTATCTTTAGGTACATGAGCCATGTCAGGGGACTTTGGTGGCTCAATAATAACCCTGATACGAGAGTTGATGAGGTAGGGAGGGATGGTAGTAAGGTCATTAATAAGTTATCACTTATTTAAGCAACTAAAAGTGAGGAGCCAGAGAAGTGATATTATGTATTTTGAAAGCCCTTTTATCAGAGCCTACGAACAGAGATTTATATTTGATTTATGCTTTCATTCACAACAGTTTGACATCTTTAGGTGTTGTGGGAGGGGGCATGAATTAACTAAATATGTATTTTATCAGTTCTAGATGGTCTTGATCGATGGAAAAAAGAAAAAAGTTATCGATTATACCTCTAAGTGATATGTGGATTATCCATCGTATTTAAGAGGACACAATCTTTTGTTTTATCAGACCAGGGGGATTAAAAAGAGCACATCGAAGCAATTCATCTAAAAAGCAATAAAGCTATTTGACCTTTGTGTGCACTGCGCATTCATTTTTATATGCGCAAATGTCAAATTGCAATACCTATTGCTTTATTCGATGAATTGCTTCGTTGTGGCCTTTTTAACCGCCCATGTTAGTTACAAAAATCACATCAAAAATATCATTGCTATTTGAAATTTCTTGACATTACGCACTTACATTTTATACGCGCAAATGTCAAATTGTATTATTGCTTTTTAAATGAATTGCTTCAATGTGGCCTAACTAACGCTCTAGGACTACGAAAGCTGTATATAAAGCGAAGAGTGGTGGTAGGGCTGGCAGAGGAAGACCTAGAAGGTACATTGACCAAATTGGAGATGTCCTTAGAAAAAGTTCAGTAAGATCTACTCTGAACCGGCGTGCGTGTATGAAACGATTGTTGAATGTGGAGGAAGCAAGAGAAGTGTGTCAAGATCGAATCAAATGGAATTCCAGCAGAGTCCATAGTCTCTGCTTACCCCGGTGGGATATAGGCGTGAGTTTATGTATGTGTATGTATGTAAAGCTCTAGGAGGCTAACAAAATAGCAGAAGTATGCATGTTTTTACCAAAAAGTTATTGAATTTGCCCTTTGTACTGGCTAAAACTGATCTATCTTTTCCAGGATATATCCGTAGTAGAAGAATACCCTCAAATACGCTTCGATTGGACCCGAAAACGTGCGGATGCTCCGTAAATGTAGTGAATAGAAGACAAACAGCGAGTCGAGGTTTCAAATGAGGCATTGAATGCGATCGAATGAACGGAACTGGGGAGCCCGCGGGTCTTTGCTATTACCTCGTTGACCCAACGGATACAGCGCAGTTGTCTAGGTAAGCGTGTTTGGGATAATTATTCCACGTTCCATTGGATTGGAAACAGATGCTATGCAGTACCTATAAGCACACCCCGGACACTTTCATACAATAATCCTGAGCGTAAAGTAAAGTAAAGTAAATAAACTTTATTACCTCCACAAAACTTACATTGGTACTTAATAATATAACAATGTTGTTACACAATACAGGTATTGTAGAGGCTGGAGCCTAAACTAGGATAACTTGTATTTTAGGACTCCAGGTCTCCACCTCCGGAAAACAATAATGGCAAGTAACATTATTAACGATTCCCAAGTATTTGCAGAAGGTATACAAAATTAAAAAAAGGGAAATAACAAATAAAAACAGCTGCAACTGAAGTGTGTGTGTGTGTGTGTATGTGTATGTGAGTGTGCGTGTGTGTGTGAGTGTGTGTGCGACTAAGTGCAAATTCGGTGGGAACCAGAGATAGCCCTACGTTAGGTCGACTTGGGATCAGAATCAGTCAATACTGTGTTCCACTATTCTAGTACCCACCAATCAGCCAGAACAACCAGCAACACAGTGGTCACAGTATCCATATCAAACATAATAGCCAGTCTGAATATGCAAATAATATAATTAATTGTATGAGCGAGATAGTAAGCGCGTTCCTTCTCACTCCTTAGCGGCTTACGGCTATTTAGACTGAAGTAAGACCCAGAAGGGGCGAGGTAAATCTAGTTGGGCGCCTGGTAGATAGATAACATCTTTATTTAGGTTCAAGACGTTATATTAATGAGTGTTTGGTAGGAATTGGTGCGGGACGCCTGCGTTCTATATACAGAGTGTTAGTGACACCGTAACGAATACTGAGGGGGATGATTGAGACCATGATTCTGAGATGATATGAAGTGGAATTTTCCGTCGCAAAAGTATGGAACAGAAAATAATAAAAAGAGAAACAAAAATTTTCATGAATTTTCCGACTGAAAATTCCACTTGATATCAACTCAGAATCATGGTCTGAATCATCCCCCTCAGTATTCGTTACGGTGTCACTAACACCCATACCTACTTGTATGGGTACAGTATGTACCGTGCGGGTGCGGTGCGGGTTGTGCGGGGTGTAAGTGACATCGTAACGAATACTGAGGGGGATGAAACAGCTGATTATTCTGAGTTAATATCAAGTGGAATTTTTCATCGCAAAAGTATAGAATTGAAAATAATTTTAAAAAACTAAAAAAAAATCATGAATTTTCATTTTCGGTGTCACCGTAACGAATACTGAGGGGGATGATTCAGACCATGATTCTGAGTTGATATCTAGTGGCTTTTCCTGTCGGAAAATGTATTGAATTTTTTGTGTTTTTTTTTAATTATTTTCAATTCCATACTTTTGCGACGGAAACTACTAGGTATCAATCCCTCAAAGTTTTATTTACGATGTCACTACCACCCTCTATATAATATTTATATGGTGTTAGTGACATCGTTACGAATACTTAGGGGGATGAATCATACCATGATATTGAATTAATATCAAGTTGAATTTTCTAAAAAAATCATCATTTATTTTGTGTTTTTTTTTTAATTATTTTCTAAACTATACTTTTGCGATGAATATTTTTAAATATTCATTATAAATCAACCATAAACAACTGCGTCGCCCAGTATATAGGTATTAAGCATAGTATTTGGAATAATTGTTTCAGTATGTTCCACTGGTCTAACTTCGTAACAGGAGAGCAATCAGCGCACTGATTTCGCTAAATGACGGAATTTGGCACAATGCCATAATCACTCAAACTACGTACTAGACTTAACGAACCGAAAAAAAATTAGGTAAGTAAGTAGGTACTTTACAAGTGTAGTTTCTTAGACGTATGACATAAAATAAGGAATAATACTACGTATAAAACGGCTACTCTCCTCTCCCCACCAGCGGCTGAGCTAGCGTTTACCTCACCCCCTCGGTCTTACTCTTAGTCGTCGATAACGTCAATGCGTAGTGTCTATGTAAAACGAGGTGTTTTGTATGAAGTGTCCGGGGTGTGCTTATGGTAGGACCGGGTGAGAGCCTTCAGCGCTCCCCATTTGTCCGGCCAAGTAGTTAATGCCATCTGCGGCAAATCTACAATAAGTCACGTCAAAAAAAAAACTTATGGTAGGAAGAAATCAGAATCATTTATTCAACTTAATGATCATGGATAAACTTGTTGAAGGTCAAGGTAACATTTTTGAATTTACGTCATTTCGCAAGGTGTTATGGCTGAGGAGAAGAAGTGACAAGAAACTGCAACAGCAACACATCTTTTAAATCAATGAGGGTATACATTACAAGTTATTTAATAACTAGAGGAACACATTTAATGTCACACACACAGATGCGTGTGTACGATAACGTCAATGTGTAGTGTCTGTGTAAAACGAGGTGTTTTGTATGAAGTGACAGGGGTGTTCTAATGGTTGGATTAAGTTTATGGGTATGTGGGTAAGAGCGACCATGCAGCGACTATAGTCAGTTTATTATTATTATTAGCAGCCATGTGTCTACAAGGCAAAGGTCTCCCTCCTGTTCTTCCACTCCTTATAGCCGGCCTGTTCCTGCCACTGTAAATTGCCAAAAAACAAACTGTAAATGGAATTCCATAGTCTCTGCTTACCCCTATGGGAAATAGGCGTGAGTTTATGTATTAAACTGAATTGCTGAACTGGAAGGCCATGAAGGAACATGGAGCATGAACTGTTTATTTTGCAAAATAAATGATTTGATTTGATTTTGATTTGATTTGGAGCGACGAGCTAGATCGCGATGTGGTAGTAGTTTTACAGTTAGTTACATCATATGTAATTTAATTATTGACGTTCAAAAAGCGCTAACTATGTAAGCCAATTTTAACAGCCTCCGTGGTCTAGTGGTTAGAGCGTTAGGCTCACGATCTGGAGGTCCGGGTTCGATTCCCGATGGGGACATTGTCGAAATCACTTTGTGAGACTGTCCTTTGTTTGGTAAGGACTTTTCAGGCTTGAATCACCTGATTGTCCGAAAAAGTAAGATGATTCCGTGCTTCGGAGGGCACGTTAAGCCGTTGGTCCCGGCTATTAGCCGTAAAAACACCTCCACCAACCCGCAGGTGAGCAGCGTCGTGGAGTATGCTCCATACCCCCTCCGGTTGATTAAGGGGAGGCCTGTGTCCAGAAGTGGGACGTATATAGGCAGTTTATGTTATGTATGTTAGCCAATTTTGAAGAATAAATATATATTTTTTTAAAGGTTTCCTCTATAAATTAAATACAACTCTTAGTATGTTTCGGGCCCCTTCCTACCTGCTTGGCCACGATATAGTGATATAGTACTTTTAATAAAAAATAAAAGTCCAATTTATTATCCACTGAGAAAACGCCGTTAAAAGAATCCTCTCAAACATAAATACCTGATAGAACTTAAAATCTACAGCAAAAGTCGTAAAGAAAAGTTCCCATTATATCTGAGAGTTACATAAAAATTGTCTTTTACGATACAAGTGTAGTAAATTTTATTATTTCTATACTGCAGGACGTTTATCGACGCGGAAATTATGACGGAGATAAAATTTTATTTATAATGGGCGCCTTGGGACATGCTGTACTTTGTACGATTGGCTGTAAAATCACTGATGGCATTGATTTAGAATCCAGGATCATCCCAAGCACGCCGAAAGCATGAGACTGTGTCCACTTAACACGTCAAACTGTCCATTAATAAATGCATTATCAATTTTATACAATAATAATATTATAGTAAATAGTGGCAAAATAATAATAGGTACAAAAGTTGGACTTATCTCTAAAAGAAATCTCTTCCAGCTAACCCAGAATGGTGTGAGAGGTCAATATAAGTGGGAAGGCACTAAGAGTACAAATAAAAGAAATATATAGGTGTTAGTGACATCGTAACACAAATTTTTGAGGATTCAGACTGTGATTCTGAGTTGATATCAAGTGGAAATTTCCGTCGCAACAGTATAAAAATGAATATAATTTTAAAGTTTTCCGACGGGAAAGTCCACTTGATATCAAATCAGAATCATGCTCTGACTCATCCCCCCAGTATTCGTTACGGTGTCACTAACACCCATACGTGCTTGTATGACTACCTGAACGTACTTGTACGGGTGTAAGTGACTTGATATTAACTCAGAATCATGAGCCGAATCATCCCCTTCAGTACCTATTCGTCATGATGTCACTTACAACATGTACAAGTACATACAGATAGCCATACGAATGTGTATGGGTGTTTGTGACATGGAACACAATATGATTCTGAGTTGATATCAAGTGGAATTTCCTGTCAAATCAAATCAAATCAAATCAAATCAAATCATTTATTCGCGTAGGATTCATGGTTTTGTATAACAGTTGATGGGTTTTATGTTTCAAGTATCACATGATCCGCTAGATGTAAGCATGCGAAAATTTAGGAGGTAAGTAGGTGAGTACTTAATTAACTAATTAAATCTACTTACTAACTTAACTAACCTAACATAAATCTAATAAAAACAAAAATAATTAAAGAAAACAAGCTTACAATAATTAACAAAAATAAATATATAGCCTCAAAATTCTCTAAACATTATTAATATTAAACTTCTTAGCATCTTCAAAATAATCTTTTATACAATAATAACATTTATCACATAGCCAAATATACAGTTGAGATTTAAAATAATTTGTTTGCAATTCTTTAATGTATCTGGGAATATGATTGTAAATTTGTACGGACATTATATGACAACTTTTACTGTAGAAAGCGCTGTTACAGTTTGGCTTCTGTAATAGCGTTGGATCCCTTGGTCGCAATCTAGTGTCGTGCTTTGGTCTTAATGGGAAAAGGTGTCGATTCGCTCTGACAAAGACACCCACCTCATAGATGTATAAACATGTTAATGTAAGGATGCGTAATTGTTTAAACAATGGACGGCAACTTTCCAGTGGTCCAACTCCAATAATGGCTCTGATACATTTCTTTTGAGTGATGAAAACTTTTTCAATGTCAGTTGAATTCCCCCACAGAACGAGGCCATATCTTAAAACACAAGCAACGTAGCCATGATAAGCGGTAAGAGCAGCATTGAGGCCCGTAGTACGTCTAAGACACTTCAAAGCAAATGTAAACTTTCCAAGCCTATTGCAAATTTGTTCAATGTGATTTTTCCAATTGCAGTGTTGATCTAAATAAAGTCCCATAAACTTAGTCTGATCAGTTTGTTGCACCACCTGACCTTTACATTTTATATCAAAGTGAAAACGCTGAGCCTTATGATTACTAAATTGAATATAACTGGTTTTATCAATATTAATATTTAAATTATTGCATTCTGTCCATTTGTTAATTTTTTCTATTGTATCATTTATCAAATCTGAGAATATAAATCTAGGATCGTGTGGGATAACAACGGAAATATCATCTGCATACAAAATGGTTTTGTGTGTTGTAACCTTAGGTAGGTCATTAATATATATGATAAATAATAGTGGACCTAAAATGCTACCTTGTGGAACACCGAAAAAGGTGTTTTTGTACTGTGATCTATAGGATATCATCTCATTTTTGTCGTTTAGCCTGTTTAATTCTACACATTGTCGGCGATCAGATAAGTAGCTTTTGAGCCATTCCCAAGCAGGTCCTCTAATTCCGTACTTTTCGCATTTTGAGAGTAATATATTGTGATTGACAAAATCAAACGCTTTTGACAGATCGAAAAACACAGCGACTACTGGCCTTTTAATGTCTATTAATTCAGTTACCTTTTGAATAAGCGAGTAGCAAGTTAAGCTAGTAGATCTGTTCTTCCGGAAACCATTTTGTTCGTTATTTATGATTTCATATTTGTCCATAAATTTTGTAATCCTGACATGCATAACTTTTTCGAATATTTTTGATATCACTGAAACCAGAGTTATGGGACGGTAGTTTTTCAAATCGTGCCTATCATTTTTCTTATAAAGTAACCACTTTATAAGAAAAATGATAGGCACGATTTGAAAAACTACCGTCCCATAACTCTGGTTTCAGTGATATCAAAAATATTCTATTAATTGAGGGTCTTTTATTATTATAATAAAAGACCCTCAATTAATTGCAAATACATTCAATGATTATTTTATTAATTTGGCTGATAACTCTTGTAGCAACAAACAAAATGAAAACGTCGTTCCGTTGGAACAAAATAGTATATTTCTAGCGCCCTGCAACGAGAAAGAAATATTGGAAATAATTCGATCTTTGAATAATACCAAAGCCGTAGGTCACGATTGTATTTCAACTCCAATAATTAAATATTGCGCTCTACTATTGGCGCCTGTATTATGTCATTTAATTAACGAGTCTTTGATGCAAGGCATATTCCCTTCTAAATTAAAAATCTCCATTATAAGGTTTTATAATGGAGATTTTTAATTTAGAAGGGAATATGCCTTGCATCAAAGACTCGTTAATTAAATGACATAATACAGGCGCCAATAGAGTTACCATGCCCAAAGGCCTGGTAATCGCTGGCGCTGCACCGACCTCAAACATACAGACTGCTGATTGAGCATTTACCTCATTATGCATTTGATTATTAATTGTATTTAGTCTATAAGTGGATATCTTACAGTAAACATCTTTTTAATTAAATAATTGTTTTTTAAAAACCCAATCTCCGACCGTCGATACTTAACTGGCGCAGTCGGTAGGATTGTGGTAAACTCACGGTGAAGAACTTTTCAAACTCAAAGTCATCTTCGTGAGCGAGCGGTTCCTATCGCTAATCCGCAATCCTAGAAGAATCTACAAGGAAGACGGTCGTCGCGGGATTCCGGAGAATTGGAATCCTGTTCTGCTGAAGACTCCCTCAGGCGATGCAGTGGAAGTTGTGGTGAGTGCTCATTACTCTCAAGTTCCTTGCTATATTTCCTGTTGTATTCCTATCTTACGTGTGTCTGTCTATACGCTATCATCGCGGTAGGCCTGTGTTCTTAGAATTAAAAGGATACTTAGCACGCGTTTAGTCAATTAACATAGAAGTTAGGTAATTAAAATTATTATAATATATTGTTTTACGCCGCACGCGCGCCACACAATGTCGGCCTCAGATTTCAAGACGCTGTCTGACCTAGTTCCGCGATACGACGGTAACCCTAAACATCTTAATGCATTTATTAGACAAATTGATGGGATATTAAACCTTATTACAGTAGAAGGTGTGATGGTAAACTTGTTTGCACATTTAATTATGAGCCGTTTAGAGGGTGCCGCCTTAGATGCTATTGCGTTTGAAAAAAATCTTACTACGTGGATTGACATCAAGTTAGCGTTACTTAGACGTTTAGGTGACCCACGTAACGAGGTCCAAGTTATGCAGGAGCTGATGCGCCTACGCAGACAGAAAACCGAGGATTCCGAGGCGTTTGGTAGACGTCTTAGAGAATTGTTGGACACATTGTATTCGGTGGGACAACATGCTGACAAGTCATATTACGAAAACATGGCTATTGAGCAATATGTCAATCAACTTGAGTTTCACGTGTCCATCGGCGTGAGGATTGCAACACCAAATACATTGGAGTCAGCAATAGTAGTAGCACGTCAAGAGGAGGCTAGGCTTACGTGTCATCCCCCCCCTGGTACGTCTCAGCAAAAACCTAAAGAGCTGCCTAAACCGCAGTTCCCGTTTAAATCTGTATTCGGACAGACGCCTGTGCAACCTTTTCAGCCCGTGATTAACCAAAATTATGTGCCACAACCTAACAACTGGACACCAGAGCAACGACAACAACTCGTCAATTCGATGCTGCCATGGAAAAACCGTCAACAAGGTAACGTACGAACGTCTGGCCAATTTAGGAACTCTAATATATTCAGGGGTCCACCACAACAGCCGAATGTCCCACGACAACAGGTAAATCCACCACAACAGATGTCGGACGTCACCATGAGATCTGTGGGTAAGCCACCACAACCCCAGTTCGCTGTGCAGGAGTTATTCTACACACCAAATGAGAGCTCATACCAAGGTAATGAACCCCAGTCACAGTATTACGACCAAAACGGCGGTTATTATTACACAGAGATGCCAACTAACGAGTCTCACTTCGACGCGCAGAACAATGAAGGAAGCCCGGTAGGTATCCCTCAGGATTTTACCGAGGACAAGGACGAAGGAGACCAGAGTTAGTTAAGTTAAATCATCAAGACAAGGACCATCTACCTTACATCGAGCTACCTGAATTTAAAGGTAAGTTTCTTATCGATACAGGAGCGTCACGCTCTATGGTTTCACCCGATGTTATTCGTAATACTATCTTTGAAAACTGTATAGAACGCGAGCCTTTTGAAGTGAAAACAGCGCATGCGACCACTAGGCACGAATACGTTGCGTATTTACCCTTACCACCCGCGTTTAATAGTGAGATAGTGCATAAGTTCTTGATATTTGATTTTGATACTAAATACAAGGGTCTAATAGGTCTAGATTTGCTTAAAACACTGTCTAGTAACATCGATCTGAAAAACAAAGTCTTATATACTAGCACAGCTCAAATTCCTATATGTTTTGACTACCCAGTGCGGAAAATCAGGATAGAACCTCGATGTGAAAAGGTAATTACGGTAAAAACACACTATTTAGATGGACAATACATACATGACGAACACGAATGGTCGAAAGGACTAAGATCTCCTAATGCTGTAGTAAAAGTTAAAAACGGAACCTTTAAAACCACCATTATAAATTACAATGACGAAAAAAAAATTATCTCAAATAAAGAGTTAATCGAATTACAACCTTATGTGGAAGACATAGAGACTAATACCCGATGTGAGTTAAACTCTATGGAGTGTGCATCGGATATTGATAAGATCTTGCTTAAAAATTTAGAGAAAATTAGAACCGAACATTTAAATGAAGAAGAAAGGCGAGAAATTACAAAACTTTGTTATCAGTATAGAGAGTTGTTTTACGCGGAAGGAATTCCTTTAACTTTTACTCATGCAGTGAAACATGAACTACGACTGACAGATGACACCCCTATCTTTGTTAGGAGTTATAGACAAGCCCCTTTACAACGACAGGAAATTAAGAACCAAGTAGACAATTTACTCAAACAGGGAATAATCCAGGAAAGTGTATCCCCGTGGTCATGCCCAGTTCATATCGTCCCTAAGAAGCCTGACGCGTCTGGCAAGGTGAAATGGCGCCTTGTTATAGATTATAGACGGCTTAACGATAGAATTGTAGAGGACAAGTATCCCCTCCCTAACATCAATGACATACTGGACAGATTAGGACGCGCTCAATATTTTACGACTTTAGATCTCGCGAGCGGATATCATCAGGTAGAAATGCACCCCCGTGACATAGAGAAGACAGCTTTTTCCACCGAGAGAGGTCACTACGAGTTCCTGAGAATGCCCTTCGGCCTCAAGAATGCTCCTAGCACCTTTCAAAGACTTATGGACCACATCTTACGAGGACTTGACGGTGTATTTACGTACTTAGATGACGTCATAATAGTGTCAACATCCCTTCAGGACCATATACAGAAAATTAAACAAGTTTTTGACAGGTTCAAAGTACATAACTTAAAAATTCAGCTAGACAAATCGGACTTTCTTCAAAAGAACGTGCAATTCCTAGGGCATGAGTTGACTTCTGACGGACTGAAACCAAACAAGGACAAAATCAAAGTGGTTTTGAACTTTCCGCTACCCAAAACCCAGAAGGATATAAAAGCCTTCCTTGGTTTAGTAGGCTACTATAGAAAGTTCATAAAGGACTTTGCCAAACTAACTAAACCTATGACAGTCTGTTTGAAGAAGAACCATAAAGTGACACATACTCCGGAATTTATAGATGCTTTTAATAAATGCAAACATATATTGACTAATGACACTATATTACAGTTTCCCGACTTTGACCAGGAATTCATATTGACCACTGACGCATCTGACTTTGCCCTTGGTGCAGTTTTGTCTCAAGGCAAAATAGGATCCGACAAACCGGTAGCTTACGCCTCAAGAACATTGTCCGAAACCGAAACACGGTATTCGACAATAGAAAAAGAACTGTTAGCTATAGTATGGGCCGTTAAGTACTTCCGACCCTACTTGTATGGTCGTAGGTTTACGATTTACACTGACCATCGCCCATTAACATGGCTCATGTCGATTAAAGACCCAAATTCAAAATTGACTAGATGGCGCTTGAAACTAGCAGAGTATGACTATCAAGTAATCTATAAAAAGGGCAAACAAAATACTAACGCTGATGCCCTATCGCGCGTTAAAATATTTCATAACAGTATAGACTCTCTAGCTGTCAATTTTGACGACAATGAGGACGATGACATAATTAACAGAATCTTTGAAAACGTAGCTAGACAGAACGAAACAGAGGAACCCCGACAACAAACGTCTTATGACCAAAATGAGACCTTAATGGACAAACCGACTAGTGAACGCTTAGATACGGAAAGTTTACCTAATTCGCAAATTGAGGCTGAGTCAGATAGTATGAGTACAACTTCGCTGAACCCTGACAGATTAATCTCAACTAATCATTCACAGCCAGATAACGAGAACAACGGTATTCCAATTATTCCCGACGCAATAGAAAGGCAATTAAAACAGTTTTATATCAGGTCCACCCCCGGGTCATCATACAGGGTAGAAAATAGATCTACGAATGCTCGAGTAACAATAAAGGACGTATTTATACCTATTAACAACACGGAACAAGAAATTATACAGTTTCTTAAAGAACATACGATAGCTGGTCGTACTTTCCATTGTTATTTCTTTAACGAGGAATTATACCTAGCGTTTTCACGTGTATACACAACAGTTTTCAATGATAGGGGTCCGAAATTGTACAGGTGCTCATCACGTGTAACACTAGTAGAAAACAAGTCAGAGCAACAAGAAATCATCAAGAAGTATCACGAAGGTAAGACAGTACACAGAGGCATTCAGGAGACATACAAACACGTACAACGAAATTATCACTGGCCTAACATGCTACTTACAATCCAGAGTTACATCAATAAGTGTGAAACGTGTCTAAAGGCTAAGTACGAGAGAAATCCTCTAAAGCCGCCCTTAGCGCTAACCGAGACACCTACTAAACCGATGCAACATCTCTTTATGGATTTGTATTCGACTGGTGGAGTTACGTTCTTAACTATCATAGATAACTTTTCGAAGTATGCGCAAGCAATACCTTTATCAGCAACAAGTAGTATCCACATATCTGAAGCCTTATTAGAGTCCTTTGCAGTACTTGGTCTGCCACTTAAAATAACAACAGATTCAGACAGTAAGTTTGATAATGAAGTAATCAAAGAAATTTTTGCATTACATAATATACAAATCCATTTTACAACACCGTACAACCCTAACTCCAACTCTCCCGTGGAACGTTTTCATTCAACCATAGCAGAACTTATAAGGATACAGAGGATGACTAATTCAGAGGACACGATCCAAACTCTGATGAGATACGCTCTTATAGCATACAACAACTCCATACACTCAGCTACTCAGTACACACCACATGAACTTTTATTTGGACATACAGCTGCCAGAAATCCCCTAGAGATTTATTACACTAAGGAATATTACCAGGATTACGTCATAAAGCACAGAGCGAACGCCGAAGCAGTACAGGAGTCTGTAACAGCGTACATGTCGAAGAACAAGGAACAGGTAATTACCAAGAGGAACCAGGAAGCAGAAGAAATCAAGTTTAAGGTAGGAGAAACAGTCTTTAAGCAGGTGGCGAAGACAGCACGGAATGACAAAACGAAACCAGTTTTTAAAGGACCTTATAAAATTATCCATCTTCATCCTAACAATGTAGCGGAAATAATTGGTAACCACCCTAATTCTAAGTCTATCCGAGTACATTTTAAACTCCTACGTAGACCGCACCTTGTTCCAGGATCTTCATCGCAGGAGCCTTCGTGCTCTACGCGTCAGCCAATGTGAACATTAACCCTGTAGACAATTCCAACGGAATCCTTCTCCTTAAACAAGGAAAACTTCTCAAACAAATTGACTCATTTAATCTCGTCTGTGCCTATAACATATCGGAAGTTCGTAGTACATCTCTAAAGCTTATGGCATTATACGCGAGTACTAAAGCAGCGGAATCACGGTTAACTTCGGAAGTAACTCATAAAGCATATACGGACCAAATAGATCATACATTTAGTGTTATTCATAATAAAATGATATTTTTATCCCCTCGTAGTAGAGTAAAGCGTGGCTTGATTAATGGATTAGGATCAGTAGTAAAGGCACTAACAGGCAATTTAGATAATGACGACGCGACTAGATTCGAAACCGAGATCTCTAATCTTAATAACCAAATCTACAGCGTGCACAATAACCAATGGAAAACTATTAGTATAGCACAAAAAACCATGGAAGAATTTAGTAGTCAGTTAAAGAAAATTGACGAAAACCAAAAGAAAATAGGCGCCTTGTTAGGGAATGCCACGAGCAACTCTAATGTAGTTTACAATCAATTACATTTTCTAGATATTTACATTCAAATTGATTTTAGCTTGCAAATTATATTAGATAAATTAATGTTATTAGAGGATGCTATGACATTCTCACAATTAGGTATTATGCACCCTAGTATAATAAGCCCCCAAAATTTAATTTACGAAATTATTGAATTAAAAAATAAATTCAAATTTAACACAGTCGCAAATATTTCAGTTAGTAATATATACATGATAGAAAGGTCAATTGAGGTGAAAGCATATAGTACAGAACATACACTAACATTTATCCTAGATATCCCAGTTGTAGATACCAATACATATGATCTTATACACATATATTCCATTCCCAATAAAAATAACCTTACCATGATCCCAAAATCCAAATACCTTGCACTTGGGAGTGAAGAGTATACTTACCTCGACGGAAGCTGCCGGGAGATCACCGAAGACACCCGTCTCTGTAAACAACTGGAGACTAGAAGCATGAAGAATACTGGAGATTGCATCATTTCACTTATCCAAGAAGAAGAAGCAAACTGTACATACGCGAAGATGAACCTGAAAAGGGGAAGAATACAGAATATAAACACCAACAGCTGGCTCGTAGTAACAACACAAGAAGAGACGGTCAAGTCAACCTGTGGCGCTAAGTCGAACTACGCGACATTATCTGGAGTTCATCTTATATCGCTCACCGACCAATGCAAAGTCAATATAATGAATACCACTTTACAAACACATATCAACACCGTATTCATTCAAGACGTCATACCGCTACCTAAAGCAGAAAATATACCACCTGAGAAGATAAACTATGAGCTACAACTAGAAGATATATCATTCGACAGCATCCATCAACTCATTAACAAAGCAGATGACCTGAGAAGCGACATCGACTACAAAATAAATTGGCCTTTAATGATGTCAACTCCAAGCTGGACTACGATAATCCTGTACGTCATTGGAGCAGCAATATTAATCAGAAAACTATCAAGCTGGAATAGAGAAAGGAAAGTAACCCCTGAACCGACTTCAATGGAGACCCCATCTGGAAGCAACGGGACGTGCTTCTATCTTAAGGAGGGAAGAGTTACCATGCCCAAAGGCCTGGTAATCGCTGGCGCTGCACCGACCTCAAACATACAGACTGCTGATTGAGCATTTACCTCATTATGCATTTGATTATTAATTGTATTTAGTCTATAAGTGGATATCTTACAGTAAACATCTTTTTAATTAAATAATTGTTTTTTAAAAACCCAATCTCCGACCGTCGATACTTAACTATAGTAGAGCGCAATATTTAATTATTGGAGTTGAAATACAATCGTGACCTACGGCTTTGGTATTATTCAAAGATCGAATTATTTCCAATATTTCTTTCTCGTTGCAGGGCGCTAGAAATATACTATTTTGTTCCAACGGAACGACGTTTTCATTTTGTTTGTTGCTACAAGAGTTATCAGCCAAATTAATAAAATAATCATTGAATGTATTTGCAATTAATTGAGGGTCTTTTATTATCGTATTATTATTAATCACATACTCTATATTCGAAGGACCCCTTGTATTTTCATCTTTATTCTTAATTATATTCCAAGTGGCTTTATTTTTATTTTTAGCGTTATGTAGTAATTTGTTATTCTGAAATCGTTGTGATTTAATAATACATGATTTGAGTAGTTTTGAATATCTCTTATAATGAGATTTGGTATCAACATTTCGAGTCCTATGATATAAAGATCTTAAATGCCTTTTTCTTATGCAAGATTTTTTGATACCTTGAGTAAGCCATTTAGACTTTAAATTGATGTTAATTTTACATTTTATTCTTTTGAGAGGAAAACAGAGATTGTATATAAGACAGAACAAATCATAGAAAGATGTCGGAAGATTCATGAAAATTTTAGTGTTTATTTTTTATTATTTTTTTCAGTTCCATACTTTTGCGACGGAAAATTCAATTTGTTGGAACTCAGAATCACATTTTGAATCAACCCTCAATGTTTTCGTTACGATGTCAATAACACCAACGTCATAAAGGGTGGTAAAAATATAGTATATTTCAATACCTTATTCCACAAACACACCAATTATTCACCGTCAGCATAACATAAATAACTATCATAGAACGCGTCCGTCCATCCGTTCGCACACAAAAGAGTTATGATCCGGTATAAACTTTGTCGCCATTGCATAACTTTGTTGCATATTGCCGTTGCGTTTTTGGATGAATGCACTTTGCAAACTTACATTAAACTGCGGCCAAACAAATACCACCCCTACATCACTTCAATACAACTCATCTCAACTATTCCGATAACTTCGTCCAAATCTGCAGGCAATGTTATCTTTATCGCTGTAGTAAAGGACTTTGGGCGTTGTGTGGATAAAGTTAAGGACTTTTCAAATGCATTTACATTGTTGTTGTGCAGTGTCATAGGTTTTATGGGGCAAATTGGCGTTGAATGTGTCATCAAGTTTAGTGTTGTGAAAGGCTGTGATAGTAAAATGTAAACCACTCGTGCGGTTGAAACACAAAAACTACACACAAACTCAATCCAAGGCTAGACCTATTTTTCAATTATCTTAAGCAGTATAGGGATAAAATGTATAAATATTTTATGTCCTCCAGCATAATATATATTTTACTTATTTATGTATTTTTTTTAATATCTGTATTTAAAATTTTAATACAAATTATATCTGTATAATTTAGTCATCTACTAAACGATTACGTTCTCTTACACTGCAAATGTTGTGTGCATCTATAATTCGCTTATGTAATAGTCTAATTTCTGATGTAACTTTTATTTTATTTAATGTTTTATTATATTAGCTGTTGGTGTACCTTTTTTATAAATAAGTAAATAAATAAAAGGCTATCTTTACATGGTGTTAATGACATCGTAACGTAAACTTTGAAGAATGGTTCCGACCATGATTCTAAGTTCTTAACATAACATAACATAAATAGCCTATATATACGTCCCACTGCTGGGCACAGGCCTCCCCTCAATCAACCGGAGGGGGTATGGAGCATACTCCACCACGCTGCTAAGTTCTTATCAAGTGGAAATTAGTGGTGATTTTTTTGAAATTTTATGGTGTTGTGACAACCGCACTTAAGATAAATTAATAATTCATTGGTGCAATTCAGGTACCGGAGTTCGAATCGGCATTCACCTATTGAGAAGCAAGTCGGTGTACAGTCATGAGCAATATCAGTACCCACTTTAGAACCCTGTCGCACTATCATATTTGACATTTAATGAGACCTACGGTTTAATTTGTCAAAAAAGTTAATGTGACATGGTTTCAAAGTGAACAAATATTAGTACTCGTGACCGTACCACAGGAACACAGTGACTATCGCACAATATTCAATAACAAAAAAAGCCTGAAAAAAAGAAACGCGAATGATAAGTGTTGCACCTACTTAAGTATGCTCTTGTCCTTTTCTAGTGTCCTGTGATAAGCAGGCGATATAAGGAGAAGCCATCATTTGCACTCTACTTGGTGGCGTTAAAGGCCAAATTGGGACGATGTGGGTCACAAAAGAATCAAATACGAACCAAAGTGACTGCTAACGATGGTATAAATAAAAATATTCAAAAGCATATAAGAGCCTTTCACTTCTATGTCGGATTGGGAGCGAATAAAAAACGGGAAATGTCACACAGGACAAATACATACTTCTTACCGTGTGGGTTGTGAGGTGGATTACAAAAACCTCATCAACCCTGGTGTAAGGGCTATTATTAACCCGCCAAAGGCCCCTGACGTGGCTCACGTAACGACTACACACTTGAATCATTGAGTAGTAACCGGGACCAACGGCTTAACGTACCTTCCGAAGCACGGATTATCTTACTTTCGGACAATCAGGTGACCAGCCTGTAATGGCCTAAACAAAATAGGGATCACAAAGTGATTTTTGTGAAATGTTAATACATAAAAATGTACTAAATGCTGCCTTTGGCTTAGGCACAGTAGAAATATCTTCTAAGCAACTGTTAGGCATTGGATATGTTGAATATTCACTCAAGTATAACTCATGTTATGTTAACACCTAAAATACATAACGCACCTAAGCTCTCGACATGCCAGATATAGAGCTCTGGCTAGAGCTCTGATTCATCTCAAGATATACAAATGTACGGTGGGAAACCAAAATACACCTCACTGAGCATTATGTTAGACCAACGTGATAGGTGGGGAGCAGTATCGTCGTCTGTAGTAATGATCAAGCCAACGGCTTTCGTGGTTCAGTGTTAGGCTCACGATCCGGAGGTTCCGATTACTTTGTGATCTCTAGTTTTGTTAGGACATTACAGACATCACCTGGGGCCTGTTTAATAAAACTTACAATTGTAAATTACAATGACAATTGGATGTACATTGCGGAGTGTGTGATCACGAATATTTTACAGTTTCATATTTGTTACGCAATGAACATAAAATTGTCGTTGTAATTTACAATTGTAAGTTTTATAATGTGCTGAAACGTGCGAATGTACTTACAGACTAATGGACAATGCAGTGCTGGCTGTATAGTTCAAAACAGTGAAAATAACAGAACAAATCTGATAATAGTCTAGCGACTGATGGCAGATAACAAGGGAAAAAAAAAAAAAGTTTTATAAAACAGGCCCCTGATTTTACGAAAGAGATGATCCGTGTTTCGGAAGGCTCGTTAAGCAGTTGGTCCCGGTTCCCGGCCCCGCGTCATCTAACGGACGAATTCTAGCATTAAATCAAAACATGTTACACAAGTTGTCAATAGCTTCAGTCACAGAGTATACCTGAAGAAAATAGAAAAGGTTTATAATATTATTTTATTGTTTGTTTAGACTTTGGACCTTCAACATACATACATAAACTCACGCCTATTTCCCACCGGGGTAAGCAGAGACTATAGAATTCCATTTGCTTCGATCCTGACACACTTCTCTTGCTTCCTCCACATTCATCAATCGCTTCATACACGCACGACGGTTCAGAGTAGATCGTATTGAACCTTCAAGTAGTGGCAAGTGTAGAGCTCATTTAGCTTAGTTTATCTATGAAAAAAATAATAATTTTGATCACCGAATACTGGCTACACTTACGCCATCTATTGACGCCGAAAGGTATGTAGCGAGGGTCCCGACACCCTTAAAAAGTTATATCTTTCAACAAAGCTAGTAGTAAATCAAAATCAGAATCATTTATTCAACGTAATTATCATGGATAAACTTGTTGAAGGTCACATTAACGGGTAACATTTTTGAATTTACGTCATTTCGCAAGGTGTTATGGCTGAGGAGAAGAAATGACAAGAAACTGCAACAGCAACACATCTTTTAAAAGCCAATGAGGGTATACAAGTTATTTAATAACTAGAGGAACACAATCAATACCAGACATTTTTATCATTTAGGTAGTCATTAATCTTATAATAAGCTTTTTTAAATATTTTTTCTCGTCTGTGTACTTATTGATTTCCGTGTGGTTTCTGTCCTGTGTTAAATGTAATGTACTGTCTGTCTGTGTTTGTGGTGTCCCGAAGTAATAAATGTTTCTTTCTTTCTTTCTTTCTTAAAGTAAGCTGAGCTTTAAATTTATTTTCTGACAAATTTAAAATATAATCTGGTATTCTATTGTAAAAACGTATACATAACCCCAAAAGTAATTTATTTATATCAGTTATCCTTTTTGTATGAAGTTAAGTTATACATACAGATTGGTTATTTTTGTTAACGGTGTGAAAATCACTCTCTAGACGATTGTTGTGGGTTACCTACAGCCGTCACTTCGACAAGTTGCTTGAGACTAGGGTGACCAACATTTCATTTATTCATATACTTCAATATTTTTTTTTCTTTCAAATAGAATTAAAAAGAAACAAAAATATTCATAAATTTTCCGACAGGAAATTCCACTTGATATCAACTCAGAATCATGGAACCAACCCTCTCAGTATTCGTTACGGTGTCACTAACAAACATATCTAATTGTATGGCTACCTGTATGTACTTGTATGGCGTGTAAGTGACATCGTAACGATTACTGAGAGGGATGATTCAGCTCATTATTCTGAGTTAATATCAAATGGAATTTTACATCGCAATATTAAATGGTGTGCTCACATGCAAGCTATGTGCGAGGATCTTTTCCAATAAGAATGGCTATACAAGCCACATGCGAGCACATGAACGTCGGAGTTGCAGCAGTCGCCGTAGCCGAAATGAGCTGGATCACATCATCATGATCACATTAAATATTAAATAAAGTGTGACAACAATTTTTTTTTAAATATTGGTGCTAATTCCTGTAAATACCATCTAATTTTATTTTAAGTTATATCCGTCATTTTCATATCCGTCGAAAAGGAAAGCGACGGATGATTCACAGCTCTTAATTTTAGGAAGAATGAGTAAATGAATGAATAACCCGGGCGAATCAAAAGGTACGTCGCTGGTATGCAATCCGTTTGACGTGCTATCTACTTAACTGTGTCGGGTTATTGACGGATGTAAAATTTTTAGACGGTTGGTTTAGATTTGTGCTTAAAATTGACGTGTGTTCCATAAATTTTATGCTTATCGATTACCCGTCCCTTTCCTTTTCGGCGGATAAGAAAATGACAGATATAACTTAAAATAAAATTAGATGGTATTTACAGGAATTAGCACCATTATTTATTTATTTATTTCAACTTCAATACCAGTAATAAATTCAAAAAGTTTAATAAAATACATCATTAAATCCACCACAGGCTTCGTCAAAAAGGAACTAAAAACAAGAATAAACCATAAATCCACAAATGTTTTGTCAAAAATAAAAATAACAATTGTCAACAAAAATTGTTTGGATAGATTTATAATATATATATTTTTTTCCAATTTGTCATTTATCGTAACAGTTTACTATGTACAAATTGCTAATACCTTGAACAAATATTATGTTGTACAGTCTCAATACTTCCCAAACCCATGGCCCTCCTATCTTCACAGCCCTCGCGGGAGCAATGTCTATGCCAATGTGTAACTCTGACCTGACGTGTAGGTTGTACATTGATTACCTCCATCGACTCACAGAACCCTACTACCAGAGAATAAAACCACATTTCCTTTAGCTAAGTTTGAATCTAGACATTGTAGACCTCAGTATAAGGTAAATAGATTTAGCGTATTCATAAATAGTTAATTTGTTTAGGCAATGGCCCCGATTCCTGCAGACACCGCCAAATTTTATTTTAAGTTTTATCCGTCATTTTCTTATCCATCGAAAAGGAAAGGGACGGATGATTGTCAACAAGTTAATATTAAAACTAATGAAAAATCCAGGCGAACAAAATAGGCATCTCGCTGGTATGTAATCCGTTTGACGTGCTGTCTACTTAACTCTGTCCGGATATTGGCCGATGTAAAATTTTTAGACAGTTGTTTTTGATTTCTGCTTAAAATTGATGTGTATTCCGTAAATGTTATGTCTGTCGATTACCCGTCCCTTTCTTTTTCAACGGATAAGAAAATGACAGAACTTAAAATAAAAATTAGATGGTTCTTACAGGAATTAGCACCATTATAAATGTGACTGGCTTGCTTCTCAAAACGGGGAGCGCTAGTTCTATCCTAGGTACCGGAACAACAACAAATCAGAAAGGGAGACGAGGGTAGTTCATACAGAGAGAGGGGGGGGGGTTATATCCGGTGGGTTAGGGCAGGGGTGACTTACGTACCAAATACTTCTAATTCTGTTTGGTACTGTGTACTAACATAGGGTGAGATATACTAACCCAATGAGTCTGGTTATTTGAATAGGTAATAATTTATTCCTATATTCCTATGTATGTCTTTTCCATTATCTCGGTTCTATGGAGTCCCGGACTTTTGGAGGCGTGCGTGGGGCCGAAGCCAATACGTAGAGGCCCCTTAAGACAATTTAATGTTATTCTGGTATTTGCTACATAAGCGGACCCTGTGAAAAAGATGACTAAATAGGTAGGTATCTGACTTTAGGTGTTAGTGCGCGGAAACAAGTCAAGTTATTTTTTTATTTCATCGGGTATCTAACAACCTACATGTTCATCATCCTAAAGTAACGCAATATTCTCTGTTACTCTATACTGTATAACCCAAGGTCCAAGACTTCATCATCTCCCTAACATTATCGCGTTTTTCATAGGGTCCGCTTACCTAACCGTAAGATTTGACAGGTTTTTTTTTTACGGAAGCGACTGCCTGTCTGACCAGTCTAACACAGATTAGGGCACGTACCCCCGAAACGCATTTCTCGCCTATGTGGGTTTCCTCATGATGTTTTCTTTCACGCGACAATCATTTATGATCTAAACACGAATTCGGAAAACGATTTCGAAAATCATAGGTTTAGGTCCGTGCTGGATTCGAACCTATGACCTTAAAGTGAGGGTCAAGCGTTCCAACTGGGTTACCACGGCTGCTCCAAGGTCCAAAACAAAGAAGGAAAAAATAGGTCACAAACAGTAAACTGTGCTCTAATTCAGCTAGTTTTATGGTATGTTTCACGACGGTATAAAGTCTACAGCACTAAGAAGTAGTATTCTTTATACTCGGAGTTTTATTTACGCAATTTTCTTCTCACATCCTCATTTTCTTTGGTAATTTTCTGACTTTCAGGACCCTGAGTAGCCCTTTCTAGGCGCATAATGTTGTGTATAAACTCAGTATCGTAAACTTTCTTACAACTTACACATTATATTGAGACACGCCCGTCAATCCCGTCATCCTTAATAGGGTGGACAGAGCCGCCAGTGAGATTAGAAGACAACTTGCAGTCACTTATGATAATAATAATTATGAATGAAGTTTTAAGTTGGTTATGTAATCGAAGTACAATTTTGGAAGAGTTGTGGTTCGACAGAACACATTAAGATTATTTAAACATTAAATTTGAATTTGGAACATTAATATGACGAAGAAAAAACGATGTAATACGCACTATTAAATTATTTATTTTTTCACTAGTATATAATATATGGAATTGAAAGTAATTTAAATAATCATGAATACTGTGACGGAAAATTCCACTTGACATTCATTCAGTTTCATAAGCTGCATGATGATGAGGAGGATGTCCCTCAGTATTCGGTATGGTGTCACTAACACCCTGTGTATAACGACATATATTATCTATGAAAGTCGAATTCAGTGAAAAGAAGAAGTCAGGTCAGAAAATTTCCTCTTTTTTTCGACTTCACGCGTTCTCCGGTCAGGGCTGTCATGAATTATACCTTAATAATATTATAAACAGCCGATATACGTCTCACTGCTGGGCAAAGGCCTAGCCTCAATTAACTGGAGGGTGTATGGAGCGTACTCCACCACGCTGCTCCACTGCGGGTTGGTGTAGGTGTTTCGGCTAGTAGCCCGGAACCAACGGCTTAGCGTGCCTTCCGAAGCACGAAATCTTCTTACTTTTGCGGAAAATTAGGTGATTCAAGCCTGTAATGTCCTTACAAAGGACAGTCTCACAAAGTGGTTTCGACAATGTCCACATCGGGAATCGAACCCTGAACTCCAGATCGTAAGCACAACGCTCTAACCACTAGACCACGGAGGCTGTCATGGATTACCCACCTTTAACGAATACCAACTCCTTACTACACCACGTAGCGCAATACCGTAAGAAAGACGACCCTCCCTAGAGGCCTGCAAGAACCGATCAACTACTTTGTATTTGCAGGCCTTCTGCCCCATAAACCTCCGTTTTATGTGATCTACGGGACTTCGCACGTTGTATGGCTTCGCGGAATTTTTATTAGCAGTGAACAGAAGCGGGTAAAGGCGTCTTAGCAACCCCCTAACGAGATGACGTGCATTTGCGTAGCTAGAAATTCTATCCGGCCCCCTAGCCGTCCAACAACTACTATCCTATGTGAGGAGGATTAACAACCTCATCAACCTGATAGTCCAGCCGAGCTAACCACGGATTAAACAATGAATCAGTTTGTCTATGGTAGGCATAGAAGTTTTAAGGTAGCCTTGCAGACTAAGCTAAGCGGAGAGACTGGCCGGAGTACGCAAGAGACCTCAACAAATTAAAGGTAAAGGTCAGGATTTTATCCAGCACTGGCATCTAAAAAGATTAGTGAGAGAATAGTATCAGATTCAGGCGATAAGAAGAATCAGAATCATTTATTCAACGTAATTATCATGGATAAACTTGTTGAATGTCAATGTAACATTTTTGAATTTACGTCATTTCGCATGGTGTTATGGCTGAGGAGAAGAAATGACAAGAAACTGCAATACCAACACATCTTTTAAATCAATTGAAGCCTCTCAACTCCTCCCCCCAAAGCATATGAATCCGTCTCTGACAAAATAAGATTTTAACAGGATATTTCCAAACTTTCTTGACACTTTACACACAGTACCAGCTGCAACCCCCCAAATCAAAATCCTAGATCCGCCCCTGGCCGAACACCGTGGAATACTGAACGGAAGTGTCATGGAAGTTCTTAGGAGACAATAACAATATTTCTTGTAGGATTTCGTCGATTTATAAATCGGGGATCACAGTATTTTGAATCGCTGTCGCCGGCTGTAGGCTCGGCAAATCGATTAGCTTTTAGAAATTCATTCTATGTAAGTACATTATATTGGTAAAGTCCTGTAAATCCTGTTTAGAGTGCAGAGCTTATCAAAAGCATAGATTAAAGAGTAATGCTAGGTAAGAGGCGAAGATGGGAGCCATCGGTACGGCAATGCAGGACGAAAGGGGCAAGTCACCGGTACTGTAACCTGGAACCTGACAGAGGGCAGCAGTAACTGTCAGTAGTATTCAGAGGCGGAGGACAGGAGTCCTAGTATGGCTTTGTAATAGACTACTCTGGGCGCCATCCTACTTGCGTCAGACGGAGTACTGCGGGGTAGAAGGCAAGAGGGAAACCACTGCCCTATTTTTTCCTTAAAAAAGTAGCATGGAAAATGCTGCACCGACAAGAGCGTGGCTCTTAAGTTGATGATGATGAAGAATGGTGATTCTCCGCTCTGCACCAACTCGTATCAGGCGCCGAGCTAGATTTACCTCACCCCCTCTGGGTCTTACTTTAGTCTAAATGACCGTAAGCCGAGGAGTAAGGGGGAGCGTATGAACGTCCCAGTTACTAATTACTGATGTAAGTATGTAGTTGGTCAATAATATTTGGTGGCTCAATAATAATCCTGACACCAGGGTTGATGAGGTTGGTATTTCACCTCACAACCAACACGATAAGAAGAAGTCGTTTTTCGTAATCGTTTGCAACCTAAGGCCTCAGCTGACAATTTACCGCCTTCCTTCCCTTCCTTTCTCGGAAATACCGTAACCCAATTCGGTATTCAGATATTCTCCTTCACTATGGTGTAGATGGTCCTATATCAAAATCAGATTCTCACACCCCAACTAAGAAGTTCAAGTAAATTGGAAGCATATATCGATTGCGTTCCACGGCTGCCGAAGACTGGCTTAACGACCTTCCTCACAGTGCGATTCGATATCGTATTGAACTGCGATATAAAGATACGATTGCTATTATTAAACAACAAAAAAGTTCTGACTCGGACGGGACTTGAACCCGCAGCTCTTGTAAAGCCACATCCTTCGGCCTCCTCCTGTCCATGCGAAAGTCTTCGATCTATGCATAGTATAACGAAATCAGTGGGGTTAAAATGGCTACATTGAAGCAATTCATCTAAGAAAGCAATATTGCTATTTGACATTTGTTTGCAATATGCTCAAATGTCAAAATGCAACATTGCTTTCTTAGATGAATTGCTTCAATGTAGCCATTTTAACCCAACAACATTTTAACAAATGTCAAATAGCAATATTGCTTTCTTCTTGTCGTTTCGATTGCTTTCTTGGATGAATTGCTTCGATGTGGCTATTTTAACCCCCCTGGATGATCAAAAGTAAGTGTGTAGTCCTTACATGAGCCATTATGTCAGAGCTTTGGCGGTTTAATAGTAATAGTAACCTTGACATCAGGGATGAGGAGATCGCTCATTGATCTCGCAACCCAAGCGAAAAAAGAAGTAGAAAAAGAGAAGTTTTTTCTTTTCTTTTTTTTCACTCCTTTCTCTGCTGCGGTTGGAACCGAAAATACCAGTTAAAATGTAATACATATATGTAAGAGGTGGATACTCCTGACACAGGTAAATTAATTTGCCTACTAGGAGATCCCAATTTACTGTAATTATGTTTATTTGGTTTAAGCAATAAATATTTTTTCATTTTTTTTTTTCATTTAGAAGTGGGATAGAGATAATAAATTGCAGTCATTTTTTACCCGACTGCAGCGAAGCAAAACTTGGATAAACCAAGACCTTGGATTGTTCTTTGATAGACAAGAATGGAGAATGCTACACCGACAAGAGCGTGGCTCTTAAATAAGTGATAAGTGATGATACAGCGAAGCAAAAAGGAGGGGTGATTGACCGCTATGTATGTATGTGTGCATGTACGTCTGTTCCAACCTAACTTTTAATCAAATCAAATCAAATCAAATATACTTTATCACTAGAATCGTCTTAATTATCCGGTTGGTAAATGGAAGGGCTTAATATGCACTCAATATTGTCTATATTAGTAGCTTTTACTTGCCGCTTTGCTTGTACTCGTATTTACTCGGTTATTATGTTGAATTGATAATATAAATGCTCAGGCATGTTCCAGATAGGTTTTATCTCTATATTTTTTATAAAACACATATCGGAAGCACGTAATCTTAATAAATAAGACCCCAAAATAAAAACGTTTTAGAACTAAAACTTGACTACGAAAAGTTCACGCTCTAAAAGGTGTGAAACAAGAAAAAAGGTATTTTATCTCCCTAGCACTATCCTGTTTTTACAGGGTCCGCTTACCTAACCTGAAGATTTGTCAGGTCCGGTTTTCTACAAAAGCGACTGCCTGCCTGACCTTCCAACCCGCGAAAGGAAATACCAAGCCAATACAGGTTAGGTCACATACCTCCGAAAACGCATTTCAAAGGAATGTGGGTTTCCTCACGATGTTTTACTTCACCGCTTAGCACGTGATAATAATTGATAATCGTGATAAACAAAAAAATAGGTATATTATCTGAAATTGAGTCCAAAAGCAAACCCATTAAAGGTAAAAAAAAAAGTTCCGAATACGAGTAGGTAGTGATGTTTAGGAGATAGCTGTGGCTGTATGTTTGATATGAAGTCTTAGGATGGATATAATAATGATGGTCATTGGTGAGATTTTATTCCGAATACATCCCGCTTCAGAACGGTACTGAAAAGTTACGGCGCCCGAAGGACGTAATATAGGTACGTACGCTTCCAGACGCGACAACCCGTTTACTTTAGCCATAGAGGCGTCCAATCAGCTCCCAAGAACAAATACTTCAAAACGCCGATACGGATCCCGTCGGCGTGGTTGACGGTTTCCCACATTCAGCGCTTATCGCTTTCGACCCCCTAAGGTCGATTAATTCTTCCAAATATTATCCTCTCGATGCCCTGAGCCGAGGTTCACGCCCAACTGGGCACCCTCAGGCCTGTTGTCTTAAACGTTGTACCGGGTGAGAGCCTTCAGCGCTCCCCATTTGTCCGGCCAAGTAGTTAATGCCATCTGCGGCAAATCAAAAAAAAAAAAAAAAAAAAAAAAAAAAAACCGCGGTTCACGCCCAACTGGGCCCAACTGTTGCCGTAAATGTTGTACCGGTTGAGAACCCTCAACGCTTTTTGTCTGGCCAAGTAGTAATACAACGGAAATATTTAGTACCAAAAATATTCAATGAGATTGACTCTGTAGTAAAGAATAGTGCGTTCGTAAATGTATTCAAATGTAAGTAGGTCTTAAAAAAGTTATGCTTGAAACAACATCAAACTGTGAATTACGCTAGGCAGCAACTATCTACACTGGTGTATACTTATTGTAATATTCATTCGTTGTAATCTTAGATATATAAATATTAATATATACCTAAGTTTAAAGATGGGAGCTATGTTGCTCTGCCAACAAACTATTTTATAGTTTGGCGGAGCTTAAATATAATGTTTGTATATTATTTTAAATAAAAATTACTGTTTATTTATTTAATGCAATTTACGGCAAATCTAAAAATAAGTTACACCAAAAAAAAGGTGAGATGTTAAGATGACGATGTAATATTAAGATTGTCTGTCAAAAACGTAGTTTCTCCGGTAATCCTTAGATATCAAATGCAGTCTTCACCCTTCAGCTAAACAGCACACTACGATTGGGTTCAACTACATCGCAACCGCTGCGAGTACGCTATCCATTACCGCTCGCTAATAATTAAACTCGTCATCTAGCATTGTTCTGGAAACTGTTGGTTGTGACGTGTGAATACGGACTTAGGGCAGAAGCACACTAGGGTTTTGATGCATTTTGGGAATTTTTTCCATGCTTTTGTAACCTAAACCCTCCTAAACCAGTAAATGATTATAAAATTGAATTAAATTTTCTATGGGAATTTTGTGAGGGTTGTGAAGTTGTGATGCATTTTCAGAAATATTTCCATGTTTTTGTGACCTAAACCAGTAAATGATTATAAAAATTGAATTTATTTTTCTATGTGAATTGTGTGAGGGTTGTGAATTTGTGATGCATTTTCAGAAATATTTCCATGTTTTTGTGACCTAAATTAGTAAAAGATTATAAAATTGAATCTAATTTTCTATGTGAATTGTGTGAAGGTTGTGAATTTGTGATGCATTTTCAGAAATATTTCCATGATTTGTGACCGAAACCAGTAAATGATTATAAAAATTGAATTTAATTTTCTATGTGAATTGTGTGAGGGTTGTGAATTTGTGATGCATTTTCAGAAATATTTCCATGTTTTTGTGACCTAAACCAGTAAATGATTATAAAAATTGAATTTATTTTTCTATGTGAATTGTGTGAGGGTTGTGAATTTGTGATGCATTTTCAGAAATATTTCCATGTTTTTGTGACCTAAACCAGTAAAAGATTATAAAATTGAATCTAATTTTTTATGTGAATTGTGTGAAGGTTGTGAATTTGTGATGCATTTTCAGAAATATTTCCATGATTTGTGACCGAAACCAGTAAATGATTATAAACATTGAATTTAATTTTCTATGTGAATTGTGTGAGGGTTCGTTGTGATGCATTTTCAGAAATATTTCCATGTTTCTTGTGATCTAAACCAGTAAATGATTATGATTAAAATTGAATTTGATTATCTACGTGAGTTCTGTCAGGAATAAGGTCGGAAAATCACTGACATATTTACCTGAACTTGATGGTAGTATATAATATAGAGTTCATAAGACCTCATCTATTTTAAAACAAATATAATTTTATTCGTTCTTTGCTAACACAACGTTCGCAACGCATTGTAATATTTAAATACATGACCACCTGATTGTCCAAAAGTAAGATGACCCGTGCTTCGGAAGGCACGTTAAGCCGTTGGTCCCGATTGCTATTTACTGATGTAAGTGAATAATCGTTACATGAGCCTTGTCAGGGGTCTTTGGCGGCTCAATCTTAACCCTGACACCAAGGTTGATGAGGCTGGTATTCCACCTCACAACCCACAAGATAAAAAGCTTAACGTGCCTTCATAGCAGCTGACTCACAACACTCGCTAAGGTAATATTTGTTCCCCACCGTACATCCAGCTTTACCCTTGGTTATCTAGCAGCTTCTAAGTACATCGCAACACGACGATGTCGCGAACATGCGACTTGAACAAACATTAATCTAACACTGCTTATTGTTATATCATCTCTCTCGCGAACATCTTGTACGGGATAATATTACTTGGTTATTACAGAAACGGCTTCCGTGGTCCAGTGGTTTGAGCGTTGGGCTCACGATCCAGAGGTCCCGGGTTCAAATCCCGGTGACTTTGTGAATCCTAGTTTGGTTATAGGACATTACAGGCTGATCACCTGATTGTCCGAAAGAAAGATGATCCGCACTTCGGAAGGCACGTTAAGCCGTTGGTCCCGGTTACTACTTACTGATGTAAGTTAGTACTCGTTACACGAGTCATGTCAGGGAACTTTGGCGGCTCAATAGTAACCCTGACACCATAATAGAAGAATAAAATATTTAATATGTGAATAAAAAATATTAAAACTGACGAGATAAACTTTATTTCAATCATTTTTTTTTTTAAGAGAATACCAACAACATTTTAAAAAATAACAATAACAATTCCAACATAAACTGTGCAACATAATCACACCAACAGAGAATCACGAAGGAGAACCTACGATACAAAATAAGCCTGTATTCTGGGTGTCGCAAATAAATTCCCTTTATTAAGAGGACCTAATAAACCCTCGCAGCCAAAAATAGTGGTAGGCCGCAACGGACCCTTGGGACCCCCGTAGTAATAGAATAAGGCCTTCGCATTAAAGGGTTACAATGTCAGGCGAAGAATCGTTTTATTTTGACTTCAACAAAAGAGATAATGGGTCGGAACTAACTGTGTAACTTTAGCTGGGATTTTTAGTTGTGCCACAAAGTGAGTCCGATTTGTATTCTCTCTTTATTTAGGGCCGTACCTCACTAGGATACCATTTATTACAGAGGTGGCGCCACCAAATGTATACAGGGGGTTAAAATGGCCACATCGAAGCAATTTATCTAAGAAAGCAATATTGCTATTTGAAATTTGTTTGCATTGCGCACTTACGTTTATATGCGCAAATGTCAAATTGCAATATTGCTTTCTTAGATGAATTGCTTCGATGTGGCCATTTTAACCCCCCAGTTGACACTCTCGGGTCTGCATGACAACCGCGCGGCGCACGGCGCGTCTTAGAAATCAGAATCATTTATTCAACGTAATTATCATGGATAAACTTGTTTAAGGTCAATGTAACAATTTAGAATTTACGTCATTTCGCAAGGTGTTATGACTGAGGAGAAGAAATGACAAGAGACTGCAACAGCAACACATCTTTTAAATCAAATCAATGAGGTTATACATTACAAGTAATTTAATAACTAGAGGTACACATTTAATACCACACATTTTTATCATTTAGGTAATCATTATTCTTATAATAATAAGCTTTTTTACATAAAGTGAGCTTCACATGAGCTTTAAATTTATTTTCCGACAAATTCAAAATATTATCTGGTATTGTATAAACGTACACATAACGCAAAAAAAGATGAATTCAAATTAATTAATCTAGAATTTTGAATTGCAATTTTATTTCTGTTTCTTGTATTGTAAGTATGCCTTTCACAGTTTCTCGGAAGGAGAGTAGCAATAGACGCAGCGATGCCTATCTACGGTAGATAGTTGTCGTACGGCTATTGGTCGAAGCCCTCCATACAAGTTGCCGTGCCGCGAAGGCTGGTGTCTTGTTGGTTGCGCACTAGGTGAAGTAGCGTTTAAACGTGCATACATTTTGTCGCAACTACGGTCGCGCCACCATGGCCCCTATACAATTTGTTTCGTAATCAATATACACCCGTAATACCTAATCAGGTGGCTAGAGACACTAGTAATCGGTAGACGACTCAAAAATACTTTCGATACAAAGCCCTAGAATGGCTTAAATTGACCTTATGATAATAGATATTCCATCATACATATTATCAGACAAATCCTCTGTTAGTTTTTACAGGCTTGGGAAGGTAACCAACTGTATCCATCTCTTTCATTCGCTCCCAGTTCAGCAAAGAAGCATAGTTACTTTTATATTTTATTTTATTATGACATTGTAGACGTCTGGATATCATTTTACGGATGGCGACAGTGGTCGTGTGAAGTGTCGCCATATTACAGTGTACGTGGTGTTGAGACAAATGTGATGTGACGTCCGGAGTCTGGGATTTTATCTACAGAGTGTGGTAAAACGAATAACATGCTTTTATTGATATAATGGACAAGCTTGTTCGTGCTATCGCAACCGAGCAACTGCAATTATTGTATTGGGTTTCTCTCTAGTTTACATTTCCGAATCGAAATTCTTTTTCTGTCATTTTTAGATTTGGAGGCACGGGAGCAACACATGAGCATCACATTCATCATCATCATCAGCCCATTAACGTCCCCACTGCTGGGGCACGGGCCTTCCCTATGGATGGATAGGGAGATCGGGCCTTAAACCACCACGCGGGCCCAGCGCGGATTGATGGTTATTAACGACAGCTAATGCAGCCGGGACCAACGGCTTAACGTGCCTTCCGAAGCACGGAGGAACTCGAGATGGAAACTTTTTTTGTGGTCACCCATCCTATGACCGGCCTTTGCGAAAGTTGCTTAACTTCAACAATCGCAGACCGAGCGCGTTTACCGCTGCGCTACCGAGCATCACATTAGCGTAAGGGAAAAAACAATTTTATGTCGTCATCATGAGTAACTTTATTGATTGTTCATTGCCAATCTGTTACTATATTTCTTGTAGGAACGAAACGGTCAAGCCCCATATTTTGTCTAACGTGTAGAGTTTGTGAACTTAGAGTTTGTAGTTAGCCCGTGTGGAGTTAAAGCTTGGCTCTACATGAGATCTGATAACTTTTTGACACTGTGATCGATATGATCTCGTCTTGGAACATTTTGCATCTTCTTCTGTCGTGTCGGTTGAAGGTTTGTACAATAAAGATTTATTATTATTACATTGGCATCAATTATACTACAGTAAAATATATATATATATTAATATATTCCCATATATTGGCACAGGCGGCTTTAATATTCAAATAAAGAAGACTATAGAAAAAAATCTTAACACCCTCTATGTAGGTAGGTAGTTGAGCGAAGTTTTATATTTGACCCGGACATAAAGACCGGTTATTCATGCCGGGTATATCCGGGTGGCGATACATACCCGGTTCCGGACTTCGTGGAAAATCCTTTACTTTTCATTAAAATCTTTTACGGAATACTTTTCATGTAAAAATTGCAGCTGGATTCGATTGAGGACAGAAACAGATTAAATCTAAGATATACAGGGTGTTAGTAACATCGTAACGAATACTCAGGGGGATGATTCAGACCATACACATACATACATACATAAACTCACGCCTATTTCCCACCGGGGTAAGCATAGACTATAGAATTCCATTTGCTTCGATCCTGACACACTTCTCTTGCTTCCTCCACATTCATCAATCGCTTCATACACGCACGCCGGTTCAGAGTAGATCGTATTGAACCTTTTCTAAGGACATCTCCAATTTGGTCATCATAAGTCCTTCTCGGTCTTCCTCTGCCAGCCCTACCATCAACTTTCGCTTTATACACTGCTTTTGCAATTCTCTATTATCCTTCATCCGCTCTACGTGTCCAAACCAACCTAACATTCCCTTCTCAATCCTAGTCACTATATCGTCTTTTACACCACATCTCTGTCTTATCACACTGTTATCACAGACAGACGGTAAGATGTACGGTCAACAAAGCGATCCTATACTGGTTCATTTTTACTTTTGAGGCACGGAACCCTAACAGGATATTGCCACATTTCTCATCGAATCAAAAACGCTAACTTGACTTTTTTCGCTGAACAAACAGAAACACTGGGCCAAAATAAAATGCTAAAAGGCAAGTTCAGGAAGCTTATAACTATTCTGTCGGAACACCGTGAAACATGAACCATAAAACACTTCTGCTCTAAAAAATATTATGTCCGTACTAACGGTACGAATACATGTATGGGGAATGGGATGGGAGGAATAGAAAAATGGGGACGGGGAAATAAAATCCGGTGTTGTAGATAAACGAAAAAAAAAAAAATGGATTGAATCAGGTGGATTGAAATTTTGAGGCTTTGCTAAAAGCTTTTATGGATCAAAGACAGACATGCAATAAATACAACCGACTATTTTAGTACTAACGAACGGTAGGCATTTTTTTTGACGTGACTTATGTAGATTTGCCGCAAATGGCGTTAACTACTTAGCGGACATATTGGGAGCTTTGAGGGCTCTTCATCATCATCAGCCCATTAACGTCCCTGCTGCTGGGGCACGGGCCTTCCCTATGGATGGATAGGGAGATCGGGCCTTAAACCATCACGCGGGCCCAGTGCGGATTCATGGTTATTAACGACTGCTAATGCAGCCAGGACCAACGGCTTAACGTGCCTTCCGAAGCACGGAGGAGCTCGAGATGAAAACTTTTTTTTGTGGTCACCCATCCTATGACCGGCCTTTGCGAAAGTTGCTTAACTTCAACAATCGCAGACCGAGCGCGTTTACCGCTGCGCCACCGAGCTCCTCAAGGCTCTTATCCGGTACAATATTTAAGACAATAGGCTAACAGGTGCCCAGTTGGGCGCGAGCCTTGGGGCGCTGGCTGAGAGGATTATATTTGTAAGATTAAATTGACCCTAGTGGGTCAAAGGCGATAAGCGCTGATTGAGAGAAATGGTTGCCCACGCCGACGGGGTCGGTATCGGGGCTCTGAAGTGTTTGTTGTCGCGAGCTGGTCGCCCCTATCATTACCCTACTTACAGGTTTTGTAATATTATTCATAATATTGACAGCCTCCGTGGTGAAGTGGTTAGAGCGTTAGGCTCACGATCTAGAGGTCCGAGTTTGATTCCCGATGGGGACATTGTCGAAATCACTTTGTGAGACTGTCCTTTGTGTGGTAAAGACTTTTCAGGCTTGAATCACATTATATATAGATAAAAGTAAGATGATTCCGTGCTTTGTAGGGCACGATGGTCCCGGCTATTCGCCGTAAAAAAAAATACCTCCACCAACCCGCATTAGAGCAGCGTGGTGGAGTATGGAGTGGAGTACTCCATGCCCCCTTCGGTTGATTGAGGGGAGGCCAGTGCCCAGCAGTGGGACGTATATAGGCAGTTTATGATTCATAATATTTATTCTAGCCACTGTAATCGGGTAGACTACACACTAATATGTATACATTTTGGTACCATGTCACATTAACTTTTTTGACAAATTGAACTGTAAGTCTCGCTAAATGTCTAATATGTTAGTGCGACAGAGTCCTAAAGTGGGTACATTATATTGCTCATGACTGTACGTATACTATGTCGTCGTTGCCAATTTAAAAGCTCTTATGTTGTCGCTCTCACCAAATTTCTTTTTTGTCAGGATCGAATAATATTTTGCTACTAAAACATTCAGTACAAACTCTTCTCTCTCTCTCTCTATTTAAGAGCTGCGCTCTTGTCGGTGGAGTAACCGCCATTCCTCTCTTCTTCCCGCCAAAACCTTCACCTCCCGGTACGACACGACCTGCACCTTCTCTTTTATTTGTTACATAAATGTTATCCTAGGTCTACCCCTTCCTCTCTTCCCTTCAATTTTTCCTTCTATAATGTTTGTTATAAATGAATCGTGTCGTATCAGGTGGCCAATCATTTATAATCATATCATACAAACTCTTATGTAAGTACGTAAATATCAATTATCTTTTAATATTTTTAACACAGTCATACAAAACATTTTCAGGGGGAAGTGTTTTTAATTTCTGTTAAATTGACCCGATTGTATATAATAGAATTTAAATTTGCAACGACGATTTATAAAAAAAAGAAGGTATTCTCTTTAGACAAATTTTAATATGACACAGCTATGCTTAAAAGCTGTTTAAAGGGTTTATTGGCTATGGCCTAGTAGACTTTTAAGCCTGTCATTAAATTTGTTAAATGATCACATTATTTATTTTTTGTCGTTTGACGTTTTATAAAAAAAAATAGAAAAAAGTAACGTTCACGCCAAGTTTACGCGACAAATCACATCACGTCATCAAAGTGTTACCACGTCTCAACCCACACGAGAGAAGAGTGCAGAAATGTGTAAACTTTGTCTATATTTAGAAATTCTGTCTACGTTTTTATCAGGATTTCTTAAAAAACATTTTTTTCCTGACATACATTTATTATTACAATACAAAGAGGCATTTGACAGGTTTATCGAATATCATTATAGGTAAGTAGGTAATAACAATTTCTATAGAAAGTGTTACGTGTTTTTTTCATATCAATACCGTTATTAAAATAGCTGAGTAACTTCCTCCACTATTTTAGGACTTGTTACCAAATATTACTGCTAGATGTTTCCTCTACTTATTATGATTTCTTCTTGATGTCTTGCTTTGCTCGTGTCTACCATCAGAATGGATGTCCCAATTTCCAAAACCCTGGAGGGAGTATTTTCTTTCCGCCTCCGTCACATTTTACGTTTTTATATTTGCGCGGGAATATATTATTAACTCACCAATCGCGTGCTACCTCCACAGTTAATATCCCTACAGATGGCGCCACTGTTAATCATAGTCTACATACCGCAGAATAATAACTAAATACTATTGTTTTAAGTTTACGCGGTTATTATCATAATTAAAACACATAATAACGGGTGAGTGCGGTTTGTCGTAGTGAGTTTGGTGCGAGTTCAGATGGTTCCGAACATTCCGATATCAAAAACATAAACAAGCGGCAAAGAAAGAGGGTAGACAGATATGTCTGCCCGTAGAATATTATGGATCTACCTACTCCACTCCAATCTCATCAGTCATCCCGTGATCATGGCAATTGCAACAGTGTCGAAATATCGGGAGGCTCATATCCCCATTTAAACGCGGTAAAAACCCGTTATTATGTGTTTTAATTATAAATACCATTGTTAGAGCATAGATTAATAACTGATAACTGGAGAAGTGTTACAAAATATGTTTGATTTCTTTAAAATCATGACATTCTCACCCCATTAGTGTAAGTATATATTTTCCGCATTAACGTGTACAAAATGAATATAGGTACTTACCCAAAGTACTAACCACCCCGGTAGGATTACCAGGATTACATGACGTTATCGCTAACAAATGACGTTGGTGCTCACGTCCTGACCATAGAGTGTGATAACTGGATAGCTGTTTCAAGTAAATTCAAGGTGTTAGTGACATCGTAACGAATACTGAGGGAGGATTCAGACCGCGATTCTGAGTTAATATCAAATGTGTTTTTCCGTCTTTTTTCAATTCCATACTTTTGCGATGGAAAATTCCACCTGATATTATATCAGAATTATGAGCGGAAGCATCTCTCTCAGTATTCAGCACGGAGTCACTAACACCCATACACACGTAAGGCTACTTGTACGTAGTTGTAAGAGGTGTAAGTGACATAGTAACGAAATCTGAGGGGGACGATTCAGAGTTAATATCAAGGAATTTCCATCGCTAAAAATGCAATTTCATCGCTAAAAATTAAAAATAATTTTAAAAAATTCGCTTGTTATTAAAGCTGAATTTTCCCCCTCAGTATTCGGTACGGTGTCACTAACTCCCTGTATATTTGTAGTACAGTAGTAAATGTGTAGGCATAAGAAGCTCCTTAGCGACACAGTTATTATCAACAAGTACATGCCTAAAATATTATATATATTTTATTCAATACATTATAAATTGTATATATTATTTAAGATCTTTTGTATCACTCTACAGCGAATAAATTTATTTCATTTCATTAATATATATTATTGAAAAGGTTGGTATAAAAGTAAATCCGTACATTTTACTAGACATGAAGATAAATCGTAGATTTTCCCATGTTGGTTTTCACAATCGTCAATTTCCACATAATTGTAATATTATGAATTTCTTTGGCTATGGACTGGCTTTTAGTTTACATACAGGGTGTTAGTGACATCGTAACGAAAACTTTGAGGGGTGGTTCAGGCCATGATTCTGAGTTGATATCAAGTAGAAATTTCCGTCGCAAAAGTATGGATTGGAAAATAATTAAAAAGAAAAGAAAAAATTGCATGAATTTTTTGACACGAAATTCCACTTGATATCAACTCAGAATCATGGTCTGAACCATCCCCCTCAGTATTCGTTACGGTGTCACTAACACCCATACCTACTTATATGGCTACCGTATGTACTTGTACGGGGTGTAAGTGTCATCGTAACGAATACTGAGAGGGATGATTCATCTGATTATTCTGAGTTAATATCAAGTGGAATTTTCCATCGCAAAAGTATAGAATTGAAAATAATTTAAAAAAAACTAAAAATAAAACATGAATTTTGCGACGGAAAATTCCACTTGATTTTAACTCAGAATCATGGTCTGAATCAACCCCCTCAGTATTCGTTACGATGTCACTAACACCCAGTATAAGTTTAATTTGTTTAGCCACCAAGGAATCGAAGTCCTTGAAATAAATTGAGTTAATTTTAGGGATGTACGATCTATACTGAACGGACGCAACCGTAACCGTAAAAACCGTAGATAAACAAAAACTTTGTAAAAAAACGTTACTACAATATTTGTGACTACTTAGAAGACAGGAATTCTTGGGAATAACCGTCTGAGAGAACCAGTACTTTAGGCAGCCAAATTACTGAAATTTATTACCTCAATTTTAAGAACATCCTTAGAGTCCTACGCCGAGATTTTTCTTACGGCTCATTTCGTCAGCTATGTTAGCTATACGGATGATACGATCGAAAAAAGTATATTTAAGTGTATATACTTATATACATATAAACAATTCTAAGTGTAACTCGTTACCTAATGATTAAGTCATTTTTGAGACTAATTTCGACTCAATGTAGATAAAGGCAACAGAGTTCAACGCGTGATTTTTTTTATAATAACGATCACGTCCATGTATGAATAAACTGATGCTAAAATTAACAAAGCATTTTAAGCAACCATTCCAGTAATGCAGGTCACTGATACAAAGTCTTGGGCTAATCTCAGTTGACACGACGCATTCGCTGTCTTGTCCCAAGTTGTCGGGTTGTGTTTGGGTATCAGGTTGTCTTGCGTTGCCTAGGGGTGTCTCGGGTTGCTGCGGGTTGTCACGTCCCTCGTGTCACATCACTAGCA
This sequence comes from Pectinophora gossypiella, assembly GCF_024362695.1. Lineage (NCBI taxonomy): Eukaryota > Metazoa > Arthropoda > Insecta > Lepidoptera > Gelechiidae > Pectinophora > Pectinophora gossypiella. Next base: position 1,959,250 of record NC_065413.1, read on the forward strand.
GACAGTCCATACATTGTTGTGACGTATGTTTCATTTCGCTTGTAATTTCCTTATGATTTGTGAACTCTTGGAGATACATCCAAGAGTATACATCCCCGTATATACATCTCCGCATACGCGGGGGAAGTCTTGTGTGGATGGAATGTGAACCCCGATTCCGGCCCCGCCGGCATGGTCGACGATTTTTCTCATTCAGCGCTTATCGCTATCGACCCACTAGGGTCGATTAATTCTTTCAAATATTCTTCCTCTCAGATGACGCTCTGAGTCGAAGTTCGCGCTGAACTGGACACCCTCAGGTCTGTTGTCTTAAATTTTGTACCGGGTGAGAGCCCTCACCCCTCCCCATTTGTCCGGCCAAGTAGTTAATGCATCTGCGGAAAATCTACAATAATTCTGGTAAAAAAAAGGTGTAAAGAATGCGATTCCGACTCGAGATCGCAAGTTCGAGATCCCGCGGGATTGGAAATATCAATCTCGCGAGGTCCCGAAATTTTCGATTCGAATGGGATTTCGTCATATATACTTCGGGATTGATCCCGAAAAATTAGACGAGATCTCGCGATATCGGGATCCCGCGATTCGTAAAACAATAAATTAAATAACGGATTGCATTCCCTAGTCGGGTGTTTAATTTATTGTTTTACGAGTTTTAATAAAGAGTTCAATCTACCTGAGTGCTTTTAAATCAAGATAACTAATATGAGTAAAGAATTATTACGTACCTACATTATTGCTGCGGTTTTGTTTTGCAAGGGCTGAAAGAGGGAAAATGTCGACCACGCCGGCGGGATCGGTGTCGGAGTTCTGGGGCCTAGGGCTTTACGATTATGACAATCGAAAGTGAGAGTTATAAAAATGTTTGTTGTTGAGAGTTGATTGACTACCTCTATGGCTAAAGTAATCTGATCGCCAGGATTGTATTTACGTCCTTCGATCGGTCGTTCCAAATATGCTAGTACAGTCTTTTCCTTAAAGTCCTGTCCAATATTCGTACCTACCTCTATCAAATTACATTATCCTGGATACAGAAAACAAGGGATACCATTGATAGAGGATTCATTACAATTCTTTCTCGTCTATTATACTGACTATACTGTCGGTTTATCGCTTTTTGTTTCTGTTATCGTTACTTTGATGTAAATGGCAGGTGATAGTCCTGTTCAGAGAACGCGTGACTCTTTCTCCCACACACACACACTCAAACGCGCACACATACACACACTCAAATGCGCGCACACACACACACACACACACACACACACACACACACACACATACACACACACACACACACACACATACACACACACGAACGCACACACGCATACACACACCCTCTCGCATACACATCATCTCACATATATAATACACACATGCATGTATTAATTGACACGTTTGAAATAGCTGAATGTGTCTAAAAAATTTTGTTTATATTAACATTGTTTAAAATATATAATAAGTTTATATTTAAATTTATATTAACATTGTTTAAAATATATAATAAGTTTATATTTAAATTATAACCTTCGGAAGCAGCGTGGTCACTCCCAACATGAGCGTATCATATTGCTTACTGGGAGGTCCACAATTTTGTTATTGTAAAATACTGGAGAAAAATAAATTTATTTTTATTTAGTTTTTTATTTACATCGTAGGGTAAATCTAATCAGCAAACAATTTCAACCTAACACATTTTCATTTATTCCTGCCCTCCATTATTTTGTCGAACAAAATGAAAGAAGTCAATATGCCGAGCCTCTAAGGAGACGGCCCAATTTCTCTTATAAAGATCCGTTTACACAATGTCAACAAGCAGTTTGACAACTACGTCAAGATTTAATACCAACATGCTTGTAACCCGGATAACCCATTCATAAGTTAAGAAGGCCACAGAAATTAAAAGCAATATTCTTCTTCTATCGTGTGGGTTGTGAGGTGAATTACCAACCTCATCAACCCTGGTGTCAGGGTTACTATTGAGCCGCCAATTGCAAATATTATTAATAAAAGTAAATGGACAATGCTAACAAATTTCAAAAAGCAATAATTGTTAGCACCATCTACCACCAACTATATTATTATCTTTTGTAGTTATTATATTTACCTTAAATATAATTAAGTATAAATTAATATATACGAATAATATTTGATCATTAATGTCTAAAAAAGTGGCGTTGATGGGATAAAACCAGTAGTTATCAATATGTGCTGAAGGAGACAGCCCAGAAAAACACTGATTCAACGCAATAAAGTAATATTTTTACCAAGTACAGTCATGGGCAATATAATGTACCCACTTTAGGACTCTGTCGCACTAACATATTTGACATTTAGTAAGACTTACAGTTCACTTGGATACAAAACAAATATCTTCCGTTTAGCGCCAAAGCTGAAGTAGAATTGAAAGTGACGTTTTATGGTAGACCACGTGACCTCCAGTCGGTGCCATCAGTATTGCCAGCGCTCGAAATTCGTTTTCCTTACAGTACCTAAATAAATATGCGATAGTTATATGGCGCGTTCTGGGCAACGAAATGGAAGTGACAAGACTCCAAGAGGACAGTCGCTATAACCTATGTCATAGATTAAAAATAATGTTACGCCATGCCAACGCCAAGCCTACAGCGCCACCTGTGCCAGCCAATCAGAGCGCGCCAGCCAAAGCCTAGCCAAGCCCTGCCACTCCACTTCGCCGACCAAGAGGGGATAAGCCTTTATAAGCCCGCGGAGCTCATTTTAAAAGATTATTCTTACGGTACACTTGATAAGGCGAACCTCTGCCCAAATTGCGACTTATGTACCTAATTATATAATTATAAAAAAAAGTGGAATAAATAATTCGTGTGATTTTGACTAAGCTTTCATTTAGCCCACCTTCACAATAAACAATTACGAAATAACGTTAGAAATAAATATTAGTTTAATATGGTGTCCATAATTCATCATCACAAATAAATATATTATTTCTTTCTTACTAAACAACTAACGCTCAAAATGGGCGTTGCTGGTAATAACTGTCGGTTTTTACGTCAAGTCCGTAAAGATAAAAAATGATTTTTATTCCACCTTAGTCCAGCATAAGAGCACTGAGGCCAAGAAGCTATCGCACTGTTCGTATACATTATTCTTTATGCTACATCTACGTGTACGTTGCCCGTTTATATGAAGTTGAACAGGTTAATTCCTTTTACGATCCGATACCCAATAAAGGTTTACTGGGAAAGCTTCGAAGCAATATATTTTGCCTGTCCCGTTTGAGTTCTAGTAAAAATGTTTTCCAGCGTTATTGAGGATAGGTTTAGTGTACAGTCAAGAGCAATATCATGTACCCGCTTTAGAACCCTGTCGCGCTAATTAATTTGACATTTAATTAGACTTACACTTCAATTTGTCAAACAAGATAATGTGACAGGGTACCTAAGTGTATATAATGAACATTGATGTACTAACTATTACGAGAATGCGTATTGGTTTTGTTAACTCCTCGCCTTTTACAACGAAGGTTGCGGCTTCAAGTTATGTTTTCGGGCCCATTTTCAGTGACATAATTTTCACCAGGATTCGAACCTGTAATGTTTGGAGATCTGGGTGTGCGTTCAAACCTCACTATACACACAGCCCGGGCACGCCATACAAGAATACCGATTATTTACTTTGGTACACATACAGCAATACACACATTCATCACATTCGTGGATATATTATTTTAAAGGTGCGCAAATGTCTGCGCATAATGCACGCAAACATATGTGCCGCCTAAACCCATGCGTTCAAGCGAGAGCGTCACTGCCAATCTACACGCGCTCCCTCGCTCTTTAACGACTTAAGTTTGACGGGGTGGGGGCGGAGTGAGGAGAGGGGATTTGAGGTAAATCATACTCGTATTAGTGCAGGGCAGAGAGTTACTATTCTATACGTATTATTCTTAACTATGTGGAATGGCGACAGGTATTCAGGCAGCCATTATAATGGTCGATTACATTAGAATTGGGACAAACGAAAAGTAACAAAAAACAAATTGAATAGGTCCTTACTTACCGTTCATAATTAAAATCGTTTTAATCCAAATGAAACTTAATATTTTTCCTTAGTCTTATTAAACTTTCCAATCGTCTGAAATAAAATCCCGATCATTTTATTTCATTTTTATTTTTCCTTTTAAAGATTTTTTTTATTTTAGTCCTCCAATATTTTTTACCATGGCAACCCTGGGTTGGTCAGAGTTGCTAAGGAAATAAGTTCTACAGTCGAATTTTAGATAATATTTTCTTATTCCGTATCGCTGTGACTATGTATTGTCAGGTAGATGTGGCATCGCAAACAAGCAGCAAGTGACATCGTAACTCAGGGGGATGATTCAGACCATGATTCTGAGTAGATATCAAGTGGAATTACCTGTTGGAAACTTCATGTTTTTTTGTTTTTTTTTTTTAATGTATTTTCAGTTTCATACTTTTGCTTTTGCTTTTTTTTGATTGGACTCTAAATCGAGGGTTGAAAGGCAAATGGGTTTAAGCGACATTTTGGGCGAAATTGACTTATATATATATTCGGAATCAGCGATTTTTTCCGCGTCGACTGATCTTGGTTTCAGATCAATCGAAGCTACTTTTTGGCGCTTCAACCAATTAGCACTTTGGGTACATTTTTAAAAACCCGTGTTTTAACCGACAAAAAAATGCACAAAATTCTGGGCGGGTGGCATATCAGTCGTATTCCGGGATATGAGTCGGTCACATAAGCTGTTATGTCTTTTCAATTTCATGATTCGAAGTCTGTTAAAGCGTTTTCCCTGACAGTATTTTGTTATAGATAAGTCGGTTAAATCATTTGTCCTTAGACGAAACGAAAATAGATTTGGCGCTTAAATCTTTTTGCTTTAATCCAGATTTTATAAATATTGTCGCTTCAACCGTTTTGCCTTCGACAGTTTAAAAGTAAAATTGGCACTTGAACTGTTTTGCCTTTACCGACAATATTCATAGAATTTGACTTCAGCTATTTATGCTACATTTTTTTTAAATTTTTGTCGTATAAAACAAGTATCATTTTCTTTTGAAAGGACTTAAAACGTTTTTCCAAAACAAAAAAGAAATAATGTTAACATTTCAGTCATCGCAATTTTGTATGAAACCTTGTGCCCGCATCACTTCAACATATCAAAATAGGTATGGGCAGGTCCTGGTTGGGCGGTTCACACAGCTAAAAATTACGATTGGGAAGACCGGGAGTGTGCGTGTCATCATGTCACCCAAGCCGTATCCGTTGATGGTGACTTCTATTTGTGTCTATCCCAAGTCGTTGTTGTGGTACACTTTGACGTGGCTAGCGGAACCGAACTTCGAATTGAAGATCTGGTCACATGGCATAGAATCAAGCTGGCCAGCCGAGTTTACCGTGTAATTGTAGGAAGGTTTCCGTTGAGTTTTCCGTATTCGGCGTCTTGGACTAAGATTTTCGAGGACTATATATACGCTATTCCAGGTTCAGACACACTCATCCCAACTATCAGTTGGCATGTTGAAAGCCACATGGTTGCGTTTGAGTACGTCTTTGTACCGCAGGTATTGTCCACCTTGTTTACAGTTCCTTCTAGACACCTCGAAATAGAAAACCTTTCTGTCATCCATTCGTATGACGTGACCGCACCATCGTAGGTGATGTTTTATGATGAGAGCTTCTATTCCGAATATGCCAGAACGACGTAATACTTCTGTTATTGGAAAACCATCTTGCCGCTTTATGCGAAGGATGGACCTTAGACATTTAAAGTGTTACGTATCAAGTACGCCGCTGAGAATTTGTACACTAATATTTTAAGTTTTCCAAAGGCTGCCACCGCACCTGTTATCCGGGCTGGCAACTCCGATGACTTTGGAGTCATTTCATATTTGAGAACCCAAATATTTGAATTTTGAAACTTCCTCCAGCTCAGCGCCCTTTAAAGCAACATTGGAAGAAGCTACATCCCCGGAGCATCCTCTGGATGGTTATTTTAAAAGGGTTTTGCACAAAACTATAAATATTCTGGTGTGTGACTTAATTGAATCGGCCATTCCTCGGCAAGTTTGGTTAACTGACGCATAGATGTGAGACGTGAGAGATCAAAAATGATCTTATTCATTTTAGCCTTAATTTCAATTAAGCTATAAATAACAATTCCACAGAGTATCCCACTTATGATATATCACTTATGAATAGACTAGGAACCATGGCTCCATGTGTTATGACATAGCCTTGTTTCGCGCTGTAGGTAACGACGCATAGCTGTGAAAAGTTACTTCTAAATCAAACTGTCGTCATCATGTCGTCATGATATTGTCGTATCAGGATAAGTCATAACTTTTCAGGACAATCTGTTTTCTTTAGAGCAATCCACAAGCCGCGTGAAGCTTCACGCAGCAGATAACAAAGGCCGATGTTGTTCAAGCCTTTTGGCCTGAATCTGTTTAATAACAAAACCGTACCCCCATATCTCTGTCCGGACAAAATCATCATTGGGTTTCCGGAAGTACCTTTTCTGCATCACGGGATAGAATAACGTTAAGGCTTAAATTTAATATCGATCGCCATCGACTCGCAAAGAGGAAGAAGGCTAAAATCATTCCAGCAGCTGACTCCCATATCTTCAGGATGAGTTTGTATAATCAGTTATTAATGTATAGGCATATTATACAGTTCAGATGGTATTTTTGATGTGTTGGTATTCGTCATCTTTCTTAGCGCGGTAAGAAGTTCTTCAAAGGTCGGGGGTGCCGCTAGATCTTAAGCGAAACCCCCGACCTTGTTGTAACAAACTCGACCGATATGTTGTAACAAACAAGTCACTGGTATTACTATTGGGATTTAAAACATCGTTAAAATGTGTCCAAAGCGCTGCTAATAAGTCTTTCTGATCAGTGAGGCGTTGGGTCTTTTCCTTGTTGTAGATTGAAACTCTCTTCAAAGTTTGTGGCCGAAAACAGTCTTGAAGCTGTCGAAAATCTACCGGAACTGGATTGATAGGAATCTGCATTTGTTTTTGAGACATATGGTAACAGAAAAGCCCGCCTGTAGTTCCCCACGAGCTGATTTTCACGTTAGAACCATCGCACCAATCTTAGTTTTGCGATCTGGTTTACCAACCAATAACTTCGGTAGAGCAGAGCACAGCTATAAAAATGCTCGGCAAAGGAACACCATCTATTTATTATTATTATCATCTATATTATCTCATCGACAGATGTGTCTGCTGCGATGTCCGACGTATCTCGGCTTTAAAAGCATGATCGAGTTCTGTTATTGTTTGTCAACTTCGACGGTATCTTATGGCCAGCTCGAAGTAGAGGTCTTAGGCGCAAATGTAACAGAAATTTTGATCAAACAAGTCGCTGATCTATCCACCCCTGGTCGCCTCTTAATATGAGAGCAATCAGTACTTCACTGCAGTCTGTCCTAGTACCGCGTACCATCTAGTAGGAGCCAGTGCTTGGAACTTGCATCCAGACACGTGGTCTTAATTTTTTCAGTAAATCGGAAACAGGTTGTCATAGTGAGATTAAACTCGGCACAGAGTATAAGCATATTAAGACTTTTTCAAAGCTATTTGTTTCTTTTATTGCCCGCATTCAGTTGGTGACAGTCATCTGTCATCCGCCATCATACGCGGTTTACCATATACTTAAAAAGTCGAATTAAGCATGTGTAACAATCTTTATGGTTATATTCTAGATCCTGTTTCTTAATGGAATCGATTTACTCATTATATCCGCCGTGATTTTTCCTAATATTGTAAGGTATAAATATCTGTAAATGCCTTGCCCGACTAAAATCTCTCCCAGGAAAAACGGCTTAAGGACCGACTTTATTTCCGATCTTACTAATATTTGGATTTCATACAATTGAAATTAGTAGCGGATGGTCACTTAAGATATTTTCCTTCCCTGTCATATAACCTTTTATGGAGGTTAAGCTGATTTGCCTCTAGTCTTCTTTTTTTAAGAAGTCGTTTAACTCATTTAGCTTTAGTCAAACTAATAAGTGAGAGGTCTCTTAAAGCATTTTGCTTGTAGCTAATATTTGGCTCTAGTGGATATCAACCGTTTTTCCTTCAACTGTAATTTAGTTCAATTGAGGCATTTTGTATTAAGCGACTTCTAAAATCTATAACTGATGTGTTTTTCAAACCAAATAAATACAGAATTGTGCAACGTTTAATTTAAAATAATTCTTAGCATTTTGAACACTTTTGATTCAGTAGTTTTTTTTATATGATTTTTTTTCGAAAAAATAAAACTTTAAATGGCTCTCCTGTAAAGTTCACAAAATGTCGCTTAAACCCATTTGCCTTTCAACCCTCGAAATAAGACACGACGAATTTATTAAAAACCTCATAGAAGGAACTTTGCCTGAGGCCTTTGCCCAGCAGTGAGATCTTGTAGGCTAGATTATATTAGATTAGAAGGAAAGCTACAAGGAAAGAGAGGAAGGGGAAGACCAAGAAGAACTTACATGGAACATATTAAAGAGAAGGTGAACGTCGTGTCTTATAAGGAAGTGAAGTAATTGTCCTTTGATAGACAAGAATAGAGAATGCTACTCCGACAAGAGCGCGGCTCTTAAATTAGTGATGAGTTTTTTATTAGCGACAGAAAATACCACTTGATATCAACTCAGAATCATGGTCTGAATCATCCCTCAAAATATTCTTTACGGTATCACTAAATGCAATTTTCGGGAATGTGGGTTTCCACATGATGTTTTCCTTCACCGCTGAGCACGTGATAATCATTTATGATCTGCGGACCGTGTTAAAATGGGATAAACACTAAGGAGATAATGAGCTAAGTCATCATCCTCAGGATTTGATACGATATCACCAGCAGCCTGTATTATAATAAATGTACGTTAAGAATATACAACCTCGAGAATTCCCTCGATATCGCAAAACGAGTATAGTGGTCACGGTCGAACTTTAAGCGTGGTACCGCACTGAAGTTTGTTTTACCACTGAGAAAGATGCCTTCAGGAGTTACTTTGAAATATGGCTTACAATGAGTACATACGTAAATTCAAGCCCGTAATCCTTAATGGGGTGGGCATAACCGCAAGTAAAAAAATCTAGCAGCCACTGTTGATACAAGTCCTAAGATGGATAGGATGAATCTCATGGTGACAAGGGATCAGCTTATAGCATCGTCCATTAAAGTAAGCAACTACCTGTCTGACCTTCCAACCCGCGAAGGGAAAACCTGTCCAAAACAGGTTAGGTCACATACCTCCGAAAATGGATTTCTCGGAAATGTGGGTTTCTTCGTGATGTTTTCTTTCACCGCTGAGCACGTGATACTCATTTATGATCGACACATGAATTCGAAAACAAATTTGACAATCTTTGATTTAAGCCTGTGCTGGATTCGAACCTGCGACCTCAAAGTGAGGGAGCGTTCTACCAACTGGGCTACCACGGTTATTCCGGTTAAAAAGTTATTTCAAAGAATAAACACAGATAGTTTAAACAGAAGCTCAATGTAGAAATTTGAAGCGAGAAGTATTTTTGCAGAGAGAAAAACTTAATCAACATTACATCACGCCCGTATCCCCGAAAGGGGTAGGCGTCCGGCTACCCTCTATACCTCCGTGAACACCTCAACCCACTTCTCACCAGAACCTACCACCAGTATGTTTAACAATTTTATTTTTATATACCAACACCAAATAATAAATAACGGCCTACGTGGTCCAGTGGTTGAGCGTTGGGCTCACGATCCGGAGGTCATCATCATCAGCCCATTAACGTCCCCACTACTGGGGCACGGGCCTTCCCTATGGATGGATAGGGAGATCGGGCCTTAAACCATCACGCGGGCCCAGTGCGGATTGATGGTTATTAATGACTGCTAATGCAGCCGGGACCAACGGCTTAACGTGCCTTCCGAAGCTCGAGATGAAAACTTTTTTTTTGTGGTCACCCATCCTATGACCGGCCTTTGCGAAAGTTGCTTAACTTCAACAATCGCAGACCGAGCGCGTTTACCGCTGCGCCACCGAGCTCCTCAATGATCCGGAGGTACCGGGTTTGAATCCCGGTGAGAACATATCACAAAAATCACTTTGTAATCCCTAGTTTGGTTAGGACATTACAGGCCGATCACCTGATTGTCCAAAAAGTAAGATGATCCGTGCTTCGTAAGGCACGTTAAGCCGTTGGTCCCGGTTACTAATTACTGGTGTAAGTAGGTAGTCGTTACATGAGCCATGTCAGGAGCCTATGGCGGCTCAATAATAACCCTGACATCAAGGTTGATGAGGTTGGTAATTCACCTCACAAACCCACACGATAGAAGAAGAATTATAATCTGTCAGCTTCATGTAAAACTTTGACTTCCTGAAAACGTTTCAGTTACATTTTCCATTCAATTTTCGAATTGTGCAGGTTCCAATTTATTTGTACCCCCAAGCTAAGCCTATCTATAAGGCTGCTGCCTCTAAAAGAGCGGATACCAGGGTATTAGGATGCGTTTCCATTGACGCGGAGCTGGGTGGAGCGGAGCGGAGATGTGCAGGAATCGACCAATAACCGTGAAGGAGAGAGATAGAGCGTCTTCGTTTTCCGCGTTAGTGGAAACCTGGCTTTACCGCCTTAATACAAAACGAAGACTAAAGGTAATATACTAGCCCTCCCAACGTGATAAAATTATCGATCGTGTCAATAATTAGTCGAGTCAATCAATTTTATCACGTTGCGTATGTTACGCCTCCTGGACATTACTCTGGTATCATTCCTGCATGCCTCTCGTAGACATAATAATAATACGTAACACAATATAAACGCGTGAGGAGATAAGTGCTACGCTGCTACGACTTTGCTACGATTTTGCTACGGCGTAGGAAGATTGTACGTTATCATGATCCCAGTTCGAGTAACTAAAAAAAAAATGTGTTAAGTTTTGTAAAAACCGACTTAAAAATCTGTCTAATAAGACGAATAATATTTTGTTGAATTGCTTGCATTTTCTAAGAAATACGTAGACAAACATAAATACACCTATGTTTGGCCCACGTGTTTAACCAGTCCACATAGACTAACATAATATACGAATTTTGTGTAATACCAATAAATTCAAATTAAAAAAAAAACCCTTTTTGAAGTTGCAAAAACAGCTAAATAGATTTCGAGTTCGTACTGCACAGGTGGTATATGAATTCCAAACCAAGTGTACACGCCAACGCTCTCGTTTCCGCTTCTTTATCTTCACTGTGGCCATGTCCTCGTCAGCCTAAAGTATTAAAACCTTACCTCCCTACCCTTTGCAGTTTTTATGACTTTGCCAAAGGTTCGATTATGTTTGAATTAACTTCCCCACTTCTGTTACTTCCTCAGTTACGAATGAACGCGAATGACCGATTTTCTTGATTTCTCCGATATAAAGTAGGTATTTGCACGGCGTACATTAAATATTCAGTTAAATACGGACTTAAGTCCGCCATTTGTTTTTAATTTAATGTATAATTCATTACAATTGGACAATAAATGTTTGATTTGGGAAACTGCTGACCTCTGTTGGGTTCGGTGTAAAGAAACAAATGAATGTGTCAGCTGCTAAAGTATAATAGGATTACGAAAGTAGTATATAAAGCAAAGGTTGGTAATGCTGGCAGAGGAAGACCTAGAAGGACGTACATTGACCAAACTGGAGATGTCCTTAGAAAAGGTTCAGTACGATCTACTTTGAACCGGCTTCTTCTTCTTATATCGTGTGGGTTGTGAGGTGAATTACCAACCTCATCAACCTTGGTGTCAAACTTATTAGTGACCCGTCAAAGACCCTTGACATAGCTCATGTAACGATAACTTACATCAGTAAGTAGTAACCGGGACCAACAACTTAACGTGCCTGCCGAAGCACGGATCATGTTTCTTTCGGCCAATCAGGTGATCAGCCTGTAATGTTCTATAACCAAACCAGGGATTACAAAGTGATTTTCTTGATCCCACCGGGATTCGAACCCGGGACCTCCGAATCGTGAGCAGTCTTCTGTATTTCCGAATGCATATACCTGGGTGCTTTCAAGGCCAGAGTGAACAGGCACCTTCTTACACCATCTTAGCCCTCGTCAGTGCCTTCGGGCAAGTCTGGGGCCAAGAGCAAACCCATTAAAGTTAAAAAAAAATCTACTCGTATTGATGAGTTGTGACTCTGTTCAACACGATAGGGATAACCAGTGTTAGTTTATGTATGTATTTAAGTAAATGTGAGCTATCTCGTTAGCAGACGAACGCCGATGTACCAACGTCACTGTATTGCCTTTGTAAGTCGCGCTGAACGGCAATTCATACCGTTCGAACACCGTCGGGTCCCAATACGTCTTTGTATGGTCTATTTTAAAAGACATAGTTTTGATTTTTTTGTTCTTCACAAACTAACTTTAGTTAGTTGTCTCTGTCACACGTATACAACTGTTTTCTTCTAATCCTTTTATACCGTGTTGGGATGTAGGGTTCGAATAACTGATTTCCACTTCTCGCATCTTTTTCAACCTCTGTAGCTTGTTCCCATGACATGCCAAGAGTTTTCAACTCTTGGTCAACCGAGCGTCGCCAGGTCTCTTTGCGTTTTCAGCCCGCACACCACACGACACCACATATAAACAACTAACATAAAAAAATATATAAACAGAAACAGTATTAAACCACATAATAACGGGTTCCTACCGCGTTTAAATGGGGATATGAGACTCCCGATATTTCGACACTGTTGCAAGTGCCATGATCACGAGATGACTGATGAGATTGGAGTGGAGTAGGTAGATCCATAATTTTCTACGGGCAGACATATCTGTCTACCCTCTTTCTTAGCCGTTTGTTTATGTTTTTGATATCGGAATGTTCGGAACCATCTGAACTCGCACGAAACTCACTACGACTAACCGCACTTTACCTACTCCACTCCAATCTCATCAGTCATCCCGTGATCATGACACTTGCAACAGTGTCGAAATATCGGGAGTCTCATATCCCCATTTAAACGCGGTAAGAACCCGTTATTATGTGCTTTAATTATGATAATAACCGCGTAAACTTAAAACAATGTAGAAACAGTATTCTAGACGGCGATGCGGCTCACCACCAGCACGACGTTGGTCTAATAGAAAGCTCGGTGAGGTGTGGGTACTTAGTTCATCTTGCTATTGTATCCATCATACAATATTACATCGAATAGAAAGGACACTCCGTTCTACACCAATAATAACGTATAGCGAGCATATTTTACGTTAAAGAGTAAAAGAGCGCACGCGCGGACACGCTGTCTCGCTCGAATGCACGGAGTAATTCGACACACGGTAGGAACAAAGTTTGTGTCTGGTGTCCGGGCTGTATAAAATTCAAATTATTTGGATTTTTAAAATGTCTGTTTGTCCACTCTCCTGCTTTTCTAAACAATTTTTGGTTAAGTTTTACAAAACAACTGACTTCCAAGATATAGAGACAGGGCAGCGGTAAGATATTCAATTTACAAAAGTACGGTCTACAAGATAATATTTGGCGCTATTTTGCAGATCGCCTGTACGCACCTCTTTTGTTATACGAATACAGTTTGTTTTCATTGGTCAATTTCCCCAAATCAGTAAACCATATTTTAGTATAGACTGCGCATATGTGTATTACGCGGTGACAGCTGTTTTTCTGCAAGCTACCAAAGAGAGTTTGTACAGTGCAAATGCGAAACCATTCTACTTAGCACACACTTTCTCCATATGTTCCCTTCAGCTAAACATTGCGTCAACTGTTAAACCCAACAAAGTCACACTAGAAGGGTTTCGTAGTGTTTGTCTATTTTATACGACATCAAAGTGTTGGGTGTTATAGAACCGCGAAATCCTTGTCCATCGCGCCATTACCCTAACGCGATGCACACGAAGCTACGTCGGTAAAAGGCTTGCATTTGTCCGTATAACGCGTCTATTTATTTTACAAAGAAGTGAGTTTAGGTCTGATCGGATTCTATCACGTCTGTCTGAGTTTCAAGTTGGACTTTCTGATGCTTTGCCAAACGCAATACAGAAGTTAGGGCCATAATTAAAGGAGATGCCAAGGCTACGTCGCCAAATAATTATATTGAAACGGCCTCGTCGCCAAGATGCCAAAGCGTCGCCAAGTTACCTGCCATACATTTCAATATGAATTGTTTGGCGACAGTAGCTAGCGACGTTGTCATGACGTCTCTGTGAGTTATGGCCCAAAAGTTTATATGGTAGCAATCACTAGCAACTTTTGGTTGAATGTATTAGGACGATACTATACTTAGTTGCTATGAAGATTAGTTTAGGTATATAGGAAGGATTAGTTTAGGTATGAAGAATGGTTTAGGTTTAGTTGCAGTTAATAGTATCAAAAAAGTTCCAATCACCCGTTTGTCGTGTGCTGTCAACTTAATTTTGTTGGGTTATTGGCCGATGTAACATTTTTAGAGGATTGTTTTAGATTTCTATCTAAAATTGACGTGTGTGTAAATTTTATGCCTGTCGATTACCCGTCCCTTTCCTTTTTAGCGGATAAGAAAATGACAGGTGTGAGTTAAAATAAAATTAGATAAGTGTGTTTTAGAATTGGCACTATTGAATTGGCACCGTCAATTCCAAAACTCGTTCCGTCCTTTTGTTTCACCCGCAATTTCTCGAATATTCCCTCACACTTCTGTCACGTAAAGAAAAAAAGTGTTACACGTTGATGGACGTTAAATTATCCCCCACTTAGCTCCTTTCTTTTCCCTGACATTCGATGACGGGAGACGGCGCCATCTGAATTCGCAAACGAAATTATTCCTATTCCTTTAGCGACTCGAGTTTTGATTTATGGAGGAATATTTTTATGGTTCATTTTTTATTTTATTTAAGTATTTCTTACCTTTATTACATACACATAATTAATGTTTACTTTTAGATTGCTATGTTTATTTCAAAATATTATTAATAAGTTGAAAGGGAAACCACTGCTCTATTTTTCCCTAAAAAGTAGCATAGAGAATGCTACACCGACAAGATCGTGGCTCTTAAATTAGTGATGATTAATAGGTTGAATGAATTGACGTTGAATGAAATGTATTGTTTATCTAGTTTTTAGCACATAAGTTCAGTTCTCGCCAGCTATTTTAATTCCCATGTTTTAGGGGGAGTCTGATTAATAGACAACCCTATCACCCGTATGTGTCGTCAGTACAACGACCTTGTCGTTAATGACAAGGATATTGATATTTTTAATAATATTTTTTCTGCCTTCATTCGTTTTCTTGTTACATAATGCTCACCTGAAGATTTGGCCGTAGATCCATGAATCGTAGTTGTTACCATGTTGTTGCGGAGCTAAGTATATTTTATTGTAATATCTTTTAATTTGCGTCGTGTTTTCTCACCATAGTATTGTATAACTTGCATACGTTTAGTTGGGCTACAGTCTGAACCTCAAAAAGTGTATTATTTCATAAGATTTGTGTCTGTAACCTGTTACGTGTGTTTATTAAATAAATAAATAAATAGAATCAGACACGAATCCTGGAGCCCGTCATATCAATTGTCTATGATCTATACTTGAATTCAAAATAAAGTCAAATTCAGAGATTTATAGCCGGAGCTAGGATTCAAATCCGTGACACGCGTTCTCCGAACCGGCCTATCACGGATTTTTGAACGTCCATAATAGTCAAGTCTCATCATCATCATCAATTTAAGAACCACGCTCTTGTCGGTGCATCATTTACTAATTGTTATTAATTAAATAATTATTATTTTTTCAAGTCAAGTCTATATAATATTAAATGAAAGTCAGGGTCTAGGAAAGATACCGCTAGTTTACACAACCACAATTTTATTTACTCATTGAGTCACTTCTTTACAACTCGACAGTCAACTTCAGACTACCCAAAATTATTGGAGTCGTTAGCTTGTTTACACGTTGTATCGGGTGAGAGCCTTCAGCACTCCCCATTGGTCCGGCCAAGTAGTTAATGCCATCTGCGGCAAATCTATAATAAGTCACGTCAAAAAAAAAGTTAGCTTGTTACTTTTGCTGTTGCATTATTTTGCATTCAGTATTGCCAGAATAAAACATCGAAACAATTTAACGGTACCAATAATAGTTACAAATTATAACAGTTTTTTTTTTTTTTTTGTCTTTATTTTACTTAAAATTATAACAGTTATAAATAATACTTTATTGGATGTTACACAAGGAACGTTTTAAACATGGAAAATATTATAATTATAAATTTTTATTATTTTTTATTATTTATAGAACAAATTGATTTTATAAAAATTAAATTATTATGATAGAAACTTACAATAATAACCTATATATAAATAGTTTTGTAACCGACTTCAATAAAAAAGCAAATATTTTTACTAGTTTCATTCTATTAGACAACCTGTCAACAATCAGCCCTTAAAGTTCTAAATCTCTGCCCATTCCCTCGGGCTTACACCTAGCAATGGAGAGCAAATTGTAAAGCCATATAAACAAATTGACTTCCCAACTCGGCTTTTGTTTTCAAAACACAATAGACTGATGTGAATAGGCACTGATTGCTGATGCCGAACAAAATCCAATGAATCCAATTTGGCCCGGGTTCGGTGAAAGCATTTTTTTATTGTAAGCGTACGTGGAATGCTGTGGCAGATTCGGTTAAGGGGTAGGCCCACCGCGATGCACGGAGAGGCTCCACTATAACCCACGGAAGGGCAACGCATGAATTGACGTAATTGATACATGCGTAGCTTGCCCGAATATGCATAGCTCAACTCTGTCGGCGTGGGTCTACGTTTCCACTGGAGTACACGAATATAAGTCGAGCTCGGTGGCGCAGCGGTAAACGCGCTCGGTCTGCGATTGTTGAAGTTAAGCAACTTTTGCAAAGGCCCGTCATAGGATGGGTGACCACAAAAAAAGTTTTCTTCTCGAGCTCCTCCGTGCTTCGTAAGGCACATTAAGCCGTTGGTCCCGGGTGCATTAGCAGTCGTTAATAACCACCAATCCGCACTAGGCCCGCGTGGTGGTTTAAGGATCGATCTCCCTATCCATCCATAGGGAAGGCCCGTGCCCCAGCAGTGGGGACTTTAATGGGCTGGTGATGAGATGACACGAATATAAGTAAGTAAGTAAAATGTTTATTTTTCATCAAAAATACAGAAAATATTGGTACAATAAAAACCCCACAAAACCAATTCCTCGGTTTGTCTGTGGGAGTGGAGTTAGCTTAATGTTATTATGTTTCAAAATACTTACAGTTAACTTATGACCTACGACCTAACGACCTTTCTTTTTTATTCTAACTACTTACGTATACATTTTTGTGATAATATTTGTCTATGTACACTCTAATTCTATTAAAGTAATTTGGTATTTTATTATAATTTATGTACATCATTAACACATGTTTATGGAACACGATGTTCATGCCTCACCCAATAGCGTCCACATAATATCGGCGTCGTGGTACGCCGCGACTTTTTTTGTTTGTGGCGTCCTTTTATAATAAACTATGTCTACTCTACTCTACTCTACTCTACTGTACTCTACTCTACTCTACTATATAAATGCCTCCATCAATGAAGCCCGTGTCCGTGGATTGCAGTGGCACGCTTTACATAGTCGTGCGAGATTTCGTGTACTCCAATGGAAACGTAGACACACGTTGCACGCAGCTAAAATGCGCCGCGTGCCCATGCATAGCATGCGCCGCGGTGGACCTGCGCCTTTAGGCTTCTTTTGAGTACCAATACTGCTACCACAGGCATTTTCTGGGGATACAAGCCAAAATAAAAACTAAAATTCCTACACTGGCCTGCAAAACTAAGTACTTACTAGGTACAGTTTTGAATTCTTTTTTTGTACGCTATATTTTATTTATAGAAGTTTTTATAGAGATTTAAAACGAAAAACGTTTTATGGTTTTATCAGCTTTCTTTGCCGTTAGTCCCGGTTACTACTTACTGTGTAAGTACGTAGTCGTTATAAATGAGTCATGTCAGGGGCCTTTGGCGGCTCAATAGTAACCCTGACACAAGGGTTGATGAGGTTGGTAATTCGCCTCACAACCCACACGATAGAAGAAGAAGAAGCTTTCTTTGTACTAACTATTAAACTATAATGGTTGATGAGGCTGGTATTCCACCTCTAAACACACATGACATGAAGAAGAAGATTAAACTATACATTACTTACCTACATTTTTAACTTTAAAAAAGATCGAAGAAGTCAGATTTAACTTCGTGACAAAACAAATTACATGGTTAAAAAATCGAAAAATCTCCAATTTTTTAAATTAAAATGTTACGTCACAAGCATACAAGTGGACTTAAAAGTATTCAAGTCTGTATTTTCAATGCATGAGCACAGAAATACGATAATACTGGGTCTTATACGGTTCTCTACCCACTTTGACATGTTAAACTAATGGGCGAGTGTTTCACAGACGGCCAAAATTGGGCTCGTTACCCTACTCGCAAATAGGGATGGCCATTGCGTGAGTCATACGTGTGGGTGACTATAGTACACCCACAGCGAGACATTATACTGTACTTCCGTGTTTATTAATATAAATAAATGAGAATGTAAAAGACGCTCGATTTAATCGAACGGATCGGTCTAGAGGAGGAGTTTTAAATATACAGGGTGTTATTGACATCGTAACAAAAACTTTGAGGGGTGATTGAAGCCATGATTCTGAGTTGATATCAAGTGGAATTTTCGGTCGGAAAAGTATGGAACTGAAAATAATATAAAAAAACACAAAATTTTTCATGAATATTCAGACTGAAAATTCCACTTGATATCAACTCAGAATCATGGTCTGAACCATCCCCCTCAGTATTTGTTACGGTGTCACTAACACCCATACCAATTTGTATGGCCACCTATATGTACTTGTGTGGGGTGTAAGTGACATTGTAACGAATACTTAGGGGGATGATTCAGCTCATTATTCTGAGTTAATATCCAGTGGAATTTTCCATCGCAAAAGTATAGAATTGAAAATAATTTTAAAAAACTAAAAAAAAAAATCATGAATTTTGCGACGAAAAATTCCACTTGATATTAACTCAGAATCATGGCCTGAATCATCCCCCTGAGTATTCGTTACGATGTCACAAACAGCCCTGTATAATGTAGGGACTTGGCCACAATAGATCTGACTAGGTCGCAGTGGCCATTCGGGCTGCATTAGTTCGAGCCCTCTTGATTCACAAATAATAATAATAATAAATGAGAATGTAAATCTGTCTTTACCTTACCTGGAGACTAAGCCAAGTTGCAAACGATTGTGACAATTGACAGGGACAGCGATAAAAAATGTATAGGATTGACATGTCAAGCCTATATGTATATTTTTATCAACAACCTACAGTCTACAGGGGCCCTGGGTACAGGGATTGTAGAAAGTAGAAAGGATTGTAGAAATATCTACAGTCTACAGGGGCAACATAACAGGGGCAACAGTTTGCAACTTGGCTAGGGCCCCACTTGAAGTTCTGCACCGATTCAGAGATGAAATTTGTATGGAGATTGTTTCAGACAGTGTGATAAGAGAAAAAAGACTCAGAACGTACATTGACCAAATTGTCCTTAGAAAACATTCAGTACGTTGTACTCAAATTCAAATTTCAAATTCAAAAGTATCTTTATTCAGTAGGTAACATAGTTACACTTTGAATCGTCATAGTTCCCTCATTCAGCGCTTATCGCTATCGACCCACTAGGGTCGATTAATTCTTTCAAATATTTTTCCTCTCAGACGACGCCCTGAGCCGAGGTTTGCGCCCAACTGGGCACCATCAGGCCTGTTGTCTTAAACGTTGTACCGGGTAAGAGCCTTCAGCGCTCCCCATTTATCCGGCCAAGTAGTTAATGCCATCTGCGGCAAATCTACAATAAGTCACGTCAAAAAAAAAAATTTGATTCGTCAATTTTTACATAACGAACGTCTTATCCACCTAAAACTACTGCAGCTTCTCACAACCTGTATAGCCGGGGAAAAGAAGTTGTAAGAGAAACCTCGTACAGGGTCCTAGACGTTCTTTACTTACTCTGAACCGGCGTGCGCGTATGAAACGATTGATAAATGCGGAGGAAGCAAGAGATTTGTGTCAGTGGAAAATAGGCGTGAGTTTATGTATGTTCGTAGATTGTTTGACACTCTATGACAAAAGCTGATTTTCTTGGCGAAAATCGCCTCTTGAAGCCCCGTAAATTTCGTATCAAAAGTGGCTTCAAGTTTTCTTCCAATTATTCAAGACTCTGCCATATCTATTGTGAAATACGCGGGTGTATTTATGTACGTGTGAGAAAAGTGTGTGTTCTTGAAATTATGTACTATGGACTAGCGGTAGTGATGCTCATGAATCAAACATGTTTCGACGAAATGGGGTGAATCAACAGTACATAGGCTCTCATCACAATCTGTGAATAATCATTGAAAGCAATAGTCGGATTATAGATCAATATTCTTCTATCGTGTGGGTTGTGAGGTGGGGAATCAACCTCATCAACCCTGGTGTCAGGGTTACTATTGAGCCGCCAAAGGCCCCTGACATGACTCATGTAACGACTACTTACTCACATCAGTAAGTAGTAACTGGGACCAACGGGTTAACGTGCCTTCCGAAGCACGGATCATTACTTTCGGACAATCAGGTAACCAAACTCCCTTCCTCTCTTTCCTTCAATTTTTCCTTGTTGTACTAACTGATTATAATAGTTTATTTTAATGTTTATTTTGAATGCACTAAAGAGTGTTGTATTGTATAGATAGAAGCAGTTACCAGTTGTCTTGGTATCTCAAAATCAGTAAAGTGTAAATCAACACTCTTAAATACCTATCCATATTCTATAAGTATCCACAACAGAATTGTTAATAAAAGAGTAAAACCTATCCTACAACATAAAATAGTATTTTTCCCTCTTTTTGTTATAAGTATTTACGTAGTCGTGGTTAGTCTGTCTTTTAATAGAATTAGTCTGTGGACATAACTTCATTTGTGGCGGCAATTGCGCCATTCACCCTACTAATTGTGGTTTAGATTGTATTGAAAGATATTCTTGTCGAGGCTTGATGAGCTGTTTGTGCTGACAGTATTTCTTTTTCTGTTTTTTCCTTTTTTGCTTATAAGCTGGCTGTGATAATTTCTAAGTATATATTGTGTAGTTAAGTTGAGGGTGAAAGTGAGTTAGGGATGGAAGTCTGAGGTCAGACTGAAAGCAGAAGTGAGAATACTATGGAAGGATAATGAATGGGGATTTGATTGTTTATGGTATGAATGGCCTCCGTGGTCTAGGCGGATTCCGGAGGGCACGTTAAGCCGTTGGTCCCGGCTATTAGCCGTAAAAACACCTCCACCAACCCGCAGTGGAGCAGCGTGGTGGAGTATGCTCCATACCCCCTCCGGTTGATTGAGGGGAGGCCTGTGCCCAGCAGTGGGACGTATATAGGCTGTTTATGTATGTTTATGTTATGTATATATGGTAAGAATGGAGGATGGTTAATGAATGGGACGTAACATACATACATACATAAACTCACGCCCGTAATCCCTAATGGGGTGGGCAGAGCCACAAGTAATCAAAGACAACTTGCAGCCACTGTTGATACGAAGTCCAAAGATGGATATGATGAACCTTATGGTGATAAGGGATCAGCCTATCGCCCATAACATTAGTCCATCATGTTAGATGACACAATCCCTCTGTCGGTTTTTACGACATGCCCGGGAAGAGAAGCAGCTGAACGTGTTCTATGTTTTTTATATGCTCCCAGAACAGCATAGAAGCAGCAATGGGACGTAAGGCAGTTTTAAAAAATAAGAAAGGCTAGTCTATGATGGCATGTCAAGGTTAGAAGATAAGGGAAGAAGTGTATTTTTGAAAATTAATTAAAATACAAGGAGTGAAGGTAATTAAAATATCGCGTTTTATTTCTGTATCCCACATACATAGAACATGTTCAGCCGCTAGATATCCCGGGTATATCGTAAAAATCGACGGTGAGATTTGTATCATTTCAAATATTATTTTTTTTACCTTTGATAGATAGATAAAATACTTTATTGAGCACAATGGACACAAAATACAGAGATAAGGACAGCATATACAGAAAAGCACAACAGGCGGCCTTATTGCTCATGCAGCAATTTCTTCCAGGCAACCTTTGGGTACAGGAAAATTTTGTACAAGTATAATAATAGCGGGTTAGTGCATTCTAACAAAATAAATAATTAAAAGAACAACCTACATAAAATAAGTACATGTAACTACATATATATATATATATTTAAGAGCTGCGCTCTTGTCGGTGGAGTAACCGCCATTCCTCTCATATTCATATTATATTCTCATATTATATATATATATATATATTATATATATATATATATATATATTTGATGGGTTCGCTCTTGGCCCCAGACTTGCCCGAAGGCGTTGACGAGGCCTAAGATGGAGCTCGCCCGGAAGGTGCCTGTTCACTCTGGCCTTGAAAGCACCCGGTTATACGCATTCGGAAGTACAGAAGACGGAAAATAATTCCACTCCCTAAATTAAAGTAAGACCATAAAAGTCAGTGGTTTCGGTCCTGTTTTCAATCAGGGACCACTTTGATTTCGTTATCACGGACCACACGGTCCAAAAATAAACTGAATTAATCTGAAAATATAAAATATGAAATATATACCTTATTCGAAACGTTTAACATAAGTGATTGATTTCAAAAGTAACTTTAATTAACAGCTGGTTTCTATTTGAATAGAGTAGTTTCCAACTAATCAAACTAGTTTATTTTTACACATACATACATACATAAACTCACGCCCGTAATCCCAAATGGGGTGGGCAGAGCCACAAGTAATCAAAGACAACTTGCAGCCACTGTTGATACGAAGTCCTAAGATGGATATGATGAACCTTATGGTGATAAGGGATCAGCCTATCGCCCATAATATTAGTCCATTAGTTTATTTTTACTAAACGTCAAAACACGAAACAACTATGTCCCAATCGGGGTACATCCAGAGCAAGATGAACTAAGTATCCACGCCTCACTGAGCTTTCTATCTGTAATGGTCGAGCCAACTCATTAATGTATGTCTTTTTATACAATACAAAACAAATACACTTTATTGCACCAAAATAAAAAAGAAATAATTACAAAAAAAACTTTTAACTAAGTACATGGCAAATGGCGGCCTTATCGCTTAAAGCGATTTCTTCCAGACAACCATAAGGTGAGGAAAAATGTTAAAATTGAAAGATTGCGAGTACAAACTATAAGTACGGTCACGAGCATTAATATGTATACACTTTGGTACCTTGTCACATTAACTTTTTTGACAAATTGAACTGTAAGTCTCACTAAATGTCAAATATGTTAGTGGGACAGAGTCCTAAAGTGGGTACATTATATTGCTCATGACTGTACAGTCTATAATTATTATTGGTAAGTTGTACAACTTACCAATAAATACATGCAAATAAATATATAACATACATTATACCTAACCTATAGTATACCTACTTATGTAAATAGTACACACAAAATACCTAATAATAAGCAAAATCTATAAATATACATATATATAAAACAGTAAATAATCATTTATGAGTAACCACACTGACGTTCATAATAATAACGAAGATTTTGAAAAATATGCAAGGATTTGGCTTGTCTAATAGAGGGGTCTTTCTTTATGTAAGTATGTGACAATACATACAGTGACCGAATGAAGGCAGAACACGCGTCTGACGTCAGGACTCTATTCTTCCTTATCTAACTTCGTTACCAGAAGGACACTGACTCTTACAATATAGAGACAATGGAAATGTCTCATAAAATTATTATTTGGCTGTTTTTTTTTTCTATCCGTTCAAATTTCGAATGCCGTGCAAAGCAACATATGAGAAAATACAGCGCGATATATTTTTTAATAATGCTTTAAAGGCGATTCCCATACGACGCGGATTTTTTGGCAGTACACCGCGCGTAAAAGTCAAGGCGGCCTTGCCGACCGCTTCACCGTCAACCGCGTTGGTGCATGTCGTGAGCGAATCACCTAACGGTGCTATTACGGGGCGAGTCAGCGATGCTTTTTTTAATAAAAAACCTTATATTACACGCTAAAAAGAACTTATTGAATAAAAATTGCTAAGACGTAAACACCGACCGAATTCCAAATCCGAATTGAAGTTTTAAAATCGAAATTAAACTTTTCGGAGTCCTATTGCATTGACGTCAACTGAGCGTGTAGTTTTATTTTATACATTCAATCCTGTATTTTACTATATCAGTACGCACAGCTACAATATTGAGCTGCCGAATGCCCCAAACACGGTTCATGATGACGACTTACTTATGTGTAAGTAGGAACCATCAGTATTGCCTTGATGTACCCTCCGAAGTACGGGTTATCCTACTTTCGGACTATTGATTGATCAGCCTGTAATTTACAAACTAAACATAGGTCACAAAGAAGAACTTACATCACAGAGAACAGAGGTCTTGATCATGAGCCCAACGCTCACTCACACCACAGAGGCCGTAAAGTGACAATTTATCTACCAGTTCATTTTCCATAGTCCGTCCAATTTCCACATCGACCTTGTCTCGTCATCCTTGGTCTAATTTTTTTCATCAACGGTGTTAATGCGTCCTATGATCTATTTCTTTGCTTTTTTTTTGTCCTGTTCCATGTTGTGTCCATGTTGTAGAGTAGTGGCCCTAGGACTGACCCTTGGGGCACCCCTGCGAGGCATTTAGAAAGACATAATTAAACTCATGATTATATCTCAAAGGGGTAATCAGAGGTACATCCATCGTAAGATCATCGTCACCAAGCTTTTTTTTAGACTAACGCGATAGGTGGCGAGCCGTATCGCTGTCTATAATGGCCGAGCTAATTGTGTTGTGACAACCGCTGCATTGGTGCATGTCCGCTACTGATGTTGGAACAGGCGTTGCCCTTTTGAGAAGCACGCTGTTAGGACCAGAGTGCTTCAGCATCTAAAAGTTATATAATAGCACATCTAGAAGAAACCATTCGAAGTGTACGTGACAAAGGGTCCTTAGGTGATTCCTGACTAAGTAATTGCTAAATTGAGTTCCCCCCTCTTTCGTACAGGCAGCGTAATATTATTGATAAAGTCGCACCCCCCGTGGAAAAACGCAGTAAGTGGACTAGCGACATTTTTTTTTTATTGCACCATTCAATTCAGCGTACACGAATACACCTTCTCACAAATTTTCATTAAGATATCAGTAAAAATGAAGAAATTATTACAAAAACAATGAAATTGTGCAACATTGATAAAAATATTTTTCCCCAATAATAAGAAAGTAAGTATAAATACGTGATTTTTTTTTGTAATTTTCCCATATAGTAAAGTCATAATAACACTTACGTCGATTTTACACGAAAGTTTTTTAGGATGGTCGAGTCGTAAGTAAACGTACTAACATGTTTCACGACATTATACGACACGACAGTGGTTGTACGTCTACTTACTTCGTTATTCCACGAATCTTTTAGCGTTACTATTTGGTGTAACTCCAGCTACTTGCCTATTCTGCGAATCTTTTAGCGTAACGGTTTGGTGTAAATGTAATCACGTAGTTTTTTCCAAGCAAGATTTGATATTACTATTACGTTATTTCATTTAACTTCATTTTTCGATGACATATTTTATACTATACTCTTCGTAAATATGAATACAACTCTTTTAAAGGCTATAATTTGAATCATTTGTCGTGTTATTCTAATTACTGTACTTACGCCGCGCCGGCGGCGGCGGGCTACACACTCAAAGAGAGGTATTAGAAAGATATTAGAGAGGTATTACATCTATCCACCAATTTTTCCTCAATCTCGACTTTATATTCAACCAAAAATCGACCCTATTATTACTGTACTGTGATCGTTATTTGTAGAGTGAAAGCTGATTGTCTATTTGTGATCGTAGTTTTACCACGGTATTCCGTCAGTCAGCATACGACCCTACAAATAACGATCGCATTGTAGTAATAATAAGGTCGATTTTTGTTAGAATAAAAAGTCATGATTGACGAATGTTGGATAGATGTAATAATTATCTCTCTATTTAATTTGTTCATGGTGGCTATTCGAAGCGTGCATATCTTTGTGTGGAAGTAAAAAACCCAAGGATTATACGTATGCTCAACTTGGACAAAATCGAAGATGGTGAGTTATTTACTTATAAATAGACTAACTAGATTTTAGGTACCTATTACCTTACCTACTTAGTATATTACTATTTATTAGACTATTAATATTATAAATATTTTGTTTTGTAAGGTTTACACAGAAGCAGATACCTACCTACTTGACGTAAGTTGGTGTGGTTAATGCGTGATGATGATTGCACTGCTCTGTACTAATTATTAAAGTAAACTAAGCATGCCTAGGTGCCTATTCGGTGCTTTTAATCTATAAACTAACTACCTATTTAAATTAGGGTGTGCCGTTTTTATACATTCGCTATCACCTGGCATAGCACCTGGTATATAAATAAAATAAAGATATTTTAACAAAAAACTGTTACGTGATCAACTGTAGTATTTCGGCTTGGTTGTGAATTATCTACCTAGGTATATAAGTTAACTTTTGCAAAAACACCCTTGATTTTGTTATTTGTTCGCTTGAGTTTGATATGCATTTTATTATTAACGCATTGGTACTAACCTTCTATTTAATACCTAAATAATGATAAAATATCTAGGTTTGTGTCTAATTATTAGGGTGATTTGGTAATGGGTCATTTTTATTGCTTAACGTCTATTATGTACCTACCTACAAACAATGTATTTAAACCATTATGTTAAAATTAACAGATTCCATTAATACTGCAACCCAATCCAGTACAACCCAGTGGAAGAATGACCAGAAATGCAAAAATATTTCAAGAAACTATGGGATATCTTCTCATCGTAGTCAACATGAGACACATTCTCTTGAAGGTTCGTATGTACCTATCCGTATCCTACTAAAGTCGAGTAAACTTCTTCTTCTCTCATGTGAGTTGAGACAATAATTGACTGACCTCATCAACCCTAGTATCAGGGTTACTACTGAGCCGCCATAGGTCCTTGATATGCTTCATGTAACGACGACATACCTGCATACTTAATTAAGCCGCAACCGACTGCCTAACGTGCCCTCCGACGCACAGATCATCTTACTTTTGGGCCATCCGGTAACCAGACTGCAATGTCCTAGTCATCTCGCCGCTCGGCTACGATATGGGTGTCACTTTGCCTACTTATGTATGTCGGTAATTAGGAAATAGTACTAATATTAAATATTAAAATGAATATTAGTACCATTTCTGATTTACGACTTGGCCGGGAAGCTAAGCAGCTGAAAACGTTCCCTGTTTTGTATGCCGAAATATCCTTTCAGTATCTGTATTCTAGATTGATATAGTTATTTACCTACTAACCTGGAAGCGGCGCGTGGTAAAGTTTCTCTGAAATAGTCAGTGCCTGTGTATTTGTGGTATAATTATTCTGTCATTTTCCTCTTATCATAACAACCACAGATATATTTTTTATTTGCTTAATGTAGTTTTTTCTAGAGTTATCTCTTATGCAAACCAACTGGCTTTTATGGGGTTTTAGCCAAGTTGCAACGATTAAGTAGGTACGTAAAACGACAGTGACAGTGATTTGAGAGATTGACATGTAACCTTATGTCAATCATATACATTTTTATCACTGACTCTGTCGCTTTTCGGATACGTTGGAAAATTGGCTCATCTCTAAGCTTACTATAATAGGTATTAATGGTTGTTTTTCTTTTTAGTAATTTATTATCATACTGAATAGTTTTTATATTTTGTCATTTGCAGGTTCTACCGAAAAGCAAAGAGGGGGTAACGGAAAGGAGCAAAATGTTCAAGAAAACTCTTAATGATTAACTGTAATAACTGAAAATGAAGGTTTTTCTAATAAAGGCAAGTGCCATACCGGATTAATATTATTTTGTGATTATGCATGTAATAATTAATAAACGTTTTAAAATTAAAAGTTGGATTTTAATTACAAATAGAAATAACTCCCTGAAAACTGAAAACCCATGCGGGTCAAACGACTTTTGCCACAGCTAGTAAATAAATATTCATGTTTTTAATACAAATTAGAATAAACACTTAATTTAACACTGATTTAATTTATTTCAATATACATGGTGGCCCAAAAATTCACGTTCAAAATGAAAAATTTGATAGAGGGGCTCATTAGCTACCAGAAACACCCCCATATATGTTCAGCGATTATTTACGGTTTAGGAGATATGACCCATTTTACACCTTTTTCTTGATTTTCTATCTTACTTCAGAAATCATCATTTTGTCGCTATCCCTTTCTTAATAATTCTAATTTTTTCTTTTTAATTTCTAATTATTTTGCTTCATAACTATGCCTAAGGATGTGTATCGCTAGGTGAAAAAATAAAAACAGTCGAATGAAAGATAAAAAAGTCATTGGAAGTTGGAAGTCAAAGTGAGAATTCGTCTAAAATTATTACAATTGTTAAAACTTCGCCGAAGAATAATAAACACATGAGATTTTCATGACTCCATTTAATAGGCTTTTAGACACATCCAAAAAAGTACCCTTAATAGGGGCATAAAACTAGTAATTAGCCCTCAAAGATTGCAAGACAGACAGATATTATTTTAGTATCTCATAGTATGAATCACCAACAGTGTTTGGGGATAACTTTTTCCTTCATTACAATATGAATACCAAAAGTGACTGCAAGTTTTGTCTTCAGACTGTTGCTATGTCTACCCTGTTAGCGATTATGAGCGTGATACTTTTTATTGAAAATGTGTCTTTGAGCACCTTTAACAACGTTAGAAAGAAGCAGCTACCTACATTGTATGAGAATGTAATTTTTTCCTTCAAATCTGTCTATCTTGCAATCTTTGAGGTCTAATTACTTAGTTTATTGCTTCTATTAAGGGTACTTTTTTTGGATGTGTCTAAAAGCCTATTAAATGGAGCAGTTTTTTAGAGATACCTACTTTCAGCGTCCATGCCAATCTCATGTGTTAATTATTCTTCGGCGAAGTTTTAACAACTGTGACAATTTTGGTCCACTTCTCACTTTGACTTCCAATAACTTTTTTTTGTCTTTGATTTGACTGTTTTTATTTTTTTACCTAACGGTATATATCTTTAGTAATAGTTATGAAGTAAAATAAAATAATTATTAAGTAAGGGATAGTGACAAAATGATGATTACTGCAGTAAGCTAGAAAATCTAGAAAAAGGTACAAAATAGGTCATATCTCCTAAACTATAAATAATAATAAATTATGGCTGAACATACATGGGGGTGTTTCTAGTAGCCAATGAGCCACTCTATCTAATTTTCCATTTTGAACTTGAAGTTCTGGGCCACCCTGTATAATGTATGAGCATACATACTTCTACATTCTAGACTAACCCCTGCAACAAACAAGTATTTAAAGATACATACAATTATTTTGAGATATTTCCTTATTAAAAAAGCAATTTCTATAGTTACACTATCTAAGATCATTTACTTTCACGTGGAACAAATAGGTTTCTCAACTTACGCAAAATATTTTGTTAAATTTTTTCGTGTAAGAACGAAGTAACTAATACTTACAACATCCGATAAAGTAAGTAAACAATTAAAAATGATGATTAAAAGCTACAATTTTACGTTGCATATAAATCAACCCACTAGGAGAGATTCTGCGTTAGATATCATATTTAGTAACATACATAATGCGAAAGGGGAAGTTATTCCCCTCGATCTCTCAGATCACGATACGGCTCAGTTACTTAGTATTCCCGTAAAAAATAAAGAAAAACCACAGTCGGACTATTTTATTGTAAAAAGAGACTATAAATTAGATAATATGGTAAAATTTCGTAACTGCATCTCTAGTTTTTCATTTAATGAAGTCTACGAAAAGTCTAACTTAAATTTGGCTTTTAATAATTTTCACGAAACTTTTATGATGTTTTATGACCTATGTTTCCCTAAGATAAAAATAAAAATAAAAGGTAGTAAAGCTAAAACCTCATGGATTACACGGGGATTAAAAAAAAGTTGTAAGACTAAAAGAAAACTGAGATATAGTTACTACAGATTAAAAACTAAAGAAGCTAAACTAAAGTACAGAACTTATACCAGGTTATTACGTCAGAGTTTATATATTTCAGAAAAGAATTGTAACCATAAATATATCGTAAAATCTAAGAACAAATGTAAAGCTTCTTGGAATATAATAAAAGATGAAAGGGACACGTCAAAAAAAAGTAACCGATTTATTAAATCTATTGAGATTAACAACCGGACAATTACCGACTCAAATACTATAGCTAATGAGTTTAATAAATATTTAATTAATCTAACCAATAAAACCACAATGATCAATAATAAAAATACTAATAGTACCACAATATCTAATAGTATATTTTTGGAACCTTATGGAACAGTAGATTTAATAAACATAATCACCTCACTTAACAACACTTTAGCTGAAGGTTATGATGGGATTTCTACAAAGGTAATAAAATTTTGTAAAGTTGAAATAGCCCCTGTCATAACATATTTAATTAATCTCTCATTTCAAGAAGGTGGTTTTCCTGACTTACTAAAGACATCCATTGTCAAACCTCTGTTTAAAAAAGGAGATAAGAAAGATCCCGGTAACTACAGACCAATCACTCTTATACCAGTGTTGTCCAAAATTTTTGAAAAGTCGATTCATAAGAGGATAACTACTTTCTTGACCAAATTTAATATTCTAAAAAAAGAACAATATGGTTTCCAGACGAACAAATCTACGACATTAGCTTGTTTTAATCTGACCCGTAAAATCATGAAAGCTTTAAATGAAAGAGAAAGAATTTTAGTTTTATTTTTTGATATGCAAAAAGCATTTGATTTTGTTCCACACGGTCTTCTCCTGCGTAAATTAGAAAATTACGGCATTAGAGGTTTAGCGCTAAGTTGGTTATCTTCCTATCTCCAGAACCGTAAACAGTGTGTTGAGATAGTCAATATTAATACCGAAAATATGATGACCTCCTACAGATCTTCACAAATGGTCAACGCGTATGGAGTCCCACAGGGCAGTGTCCTGGGACCATTATTGTTCTTACTATTTATCAATGACCTCCCCGATATCACTAAGAACGAATGTACATTGTTTGCTGATGACATTTCAGTCGCCATAACTTCCAGTAAAAAGAATAGCGTTAGTGATTACATAAATGAAGTAAATAGTACTTTAAATTCTATAATAAATTGGTTACAACATAATAACTTGACCTGTAATATGACAAAAACTAACTTTATTCAATTTTGTAAATATAATGAGACAGTACAACACTTAAATATAACTTATAATGGACAGAATATACAAGAATGTAACAAAACACAATTTTTAGGATTAACCATTGATCAATATTGTAACTGGAAAGCTCATATAGATAAGGTGTGTAGTAAAGTAAACAGCTATAGATATGTCTTAAGTAAACTTCGTAAAGTAGCTTCAACTGAAACTTTGCTCACTGCATACTACGGATATGTAAACTCTACACTAAAATATGGACTATTAATTTGGGGGAACAGTACTGATTCTTGTAAAGCGTTTGTAGAACAAAAGAAATGTATTAGAGCCATGTGTGGTGTAGCACCAGATGAACCCTGTCGGCCTCTCTTTGCTAAATTAGGAATCCTGACGCTTCCTTCAATGTACATATATGAACTGGCTCTCTTTGCACACACACACAAAGATTTGTTTAAGACATCAGGGGAGATCCATGGGCTAAATCTTAGAAATCCAAATAAACTAAGACAGGAGTTTACTCCTAGAACTACAGTTTATTATAAAAATTGTCATTCTATGTGTGTGAGAACATATAACGCCATTCCGTCCTATATTAAAGAGCTACCCCATCTAAAGTTTAGATCCCAACTCAAAAAGTGGTTAAAGGGGAAGCAGTTTTATAGCATAAGTGAGTTTTTCAGTTTATAAATAGGTTTTTTTTTTTCCTTTTCTTTCTTTTTTTATATAGATAAGTGTTTTTGTAATATTTTTTAGTAGTTATTATTGTATGTCACAACATGACTAAATGTGCTGAGCGCTATAAGATTTACTTACATCGATATACTTACCACATTTATGACAATAAATTTCATTTCATTTCATTTCATTTCATTTCATTTCATTTCATTTCATTTCATTTCATTTCATTTCATTTCATTTCATTTCATTTCATTTCATTTCATTTCATTTCATTTCATTTCATTTCATTTCATTTCATTTCATTTCATTTCATTTCATTTCATTTCATTTCATTTCATTTCATTTCATTTCATTTCATTTCATTTCATTTCATTTCATTTCATTTCATTTCATTTCATTTCATTTCATTTCATTTCATTTCATTTCATTTCATTTCATTTCCGAGTAAGGCGAAATCGGAAGGTGAACAACGTTGTAGGTAAAGTTACAACTGTCAATGTTGTTTGCACTACGTAATAATAAAGCAGTGTCTGTACTTACAACGGAACGTTTGATTATAGTTTCGTGGAATATCTACGCAATCGTGTTTTTTTAATTTTTTTTCAAATATACACTATTAATTAAAAATTAATAAATGTGGGTCAATCCGGGCTACATTTTGCTATTATTTTCTCTTTGAAGGTTATTTCCAGGACTTATAACTAATTAGTAGGACAGTTTTTTTTAGCTCCTGAAAAGTTGATAAAATCAACTTACTGCGTTTTTCCACGAAGGGTGCGAAGTTACTCTACTCGTTTCCCTTTTGACATCAGATCTCTGAAACTACTGAGCATTTTCTTGATTCAATACCTCTTTTGACGTGACTTTTCGTAGATTTGCCGCATATGGCATTCACTATTTGGCCGGAGGGTTCAATACAGAACTGGTATGGACTCTTATGGTTGATGCGTGATGCTCGGTCGCTTTAGATCATCATCAATATGTCGATACATAATAGAAAATGTAAGTATATTTTATTCTTGTCTCGTTACATTGTGTTACTATTCGTTAAATGTTTTCAACACTTCAACGGTCTCCAGTGTTGAGCGTTGGGCCGCAATCCGATGGTCCCAAATTCAAATCCCGATGGGGACATATCACAAAAATCACTTTGTGAGCCCTAGTTTACCAGGTTACTAGGCTAAGTGGTTTTAGTGATGATGTATCCCCGCCGAGATTCGAACAAAATACTCTCGAGATGAGAACAAATATACTTACATAATATCATAGATTCTTACTTCTACACTTGTAGAGTGTAGATGTTATTGTATGTAACGTCTTCTAATAATAAATATTTTCTTGCTTTTTCTATCTAAATTCAATAAGGGTGTAAAATATTTTTAACCTGAACTATTTACGTATATCAGCACCATAGGTGAATTGAACATTATGTTACCTACTTGTTACATTGTAGTACCAAGTAGCTTGTACTGTGCGTTAGTGCCGGTACCTTATCGATTCTCTTGGGATACCTGAGATATCCTAGATGTGAAGTGGAGCGAAACTAACGAATACCTTAGTAACGTTATTTTTATCTACACGGGCAAGGAATGAAAGACAATTGGATAAGTAATTTTAGCTAAGTTCTTTTATCGGAGACTTGGGTTTCTGTAAATTTTTAGAAAAATAATATTTCATTTTTCGATGCCTCTATATTAATTATCTATTTATTTAATATAACGCTAAAAAAGTAACAACAAATCAAACAAAATAAAAGAAAAACAAGATTATGAACAACCAAAATAGATAGTACGGTCACGAGCATTAATATGTATACACTTTGGTACCATGTCACATTAACTCTTTTGACCAATTGAACTGTAAGTCTCGCTAAATGTCAAATAAATATGTTAGTGCGCCAGAGTCCTAAAGTGGGTACATTATAGTGCTCATGACTGTACACGAAAAAATAATTACAAAATAAAGGTAAAAGGAAAACTATAATAATATAAATAAAAAAATAATCAGTAAAACATCAGTAAGTCTTCTCGTAAAATTCGAAGCACTCTCTCCATGCACTCCATAATATAACGCCGTTGTCTGGCCAAATAGTTATGTCATGTGCGACAAATCTACAATAAGTCACGTCAAAAAAATCTACACAGAAAGTTCCCCTTAGTCGACATATCCGGAATGACAGCAGAACTCAAATCATTATTTTTTTTTTAACTTAGATGGGTTTGCTCTTGGCCCCAGACTTGCCCGAAGGCATTGACGAGGCCAGAAGATGCCTGTTCACTCCGGCCTTGAAAGCACCCGGGTTATATGCATTCAGAAATACGGAAGACGGCAGAGAATTCCACTCCTTAGCAGTGCGCATAATGAAGGACGATGCGAAGCGCTTTGTGAGAATAGTTGGGATGTTGGGATATCCACCAAATAGGGATGGAACCCGGCCGTACGTCTAGAAATCCGAAGATAAAAGGGGATGGTGGAGGGGGGGTGGTAGCTTGTGTAGATCCCGGGCACACTCTCCGAAGTGTAGTCTGTAGAATATCGACATACTGGCGACTTTCCCAGACCAACAGAAAAGCACAGATTTTTTCGTTATTACTTATATTTTATAAATCTGTTTTATCATACCTGTGTAGAACTCCTCAAAAAATACGCCTTGTATTGTCACTCGGAGAGATTTGTATGCCCAAAGGGCGTTTTAAACACGCCTAATTAAAATTTCTTCTTCTGGAAAACGCGGTAGGGAAGATCCTTATTGATAAAATTATAAATGGCGACGTCTGAAAATCGGACTGAACATCTTTTGAAAGGTTTCTGAAGAATTTTGTAAAAGGTTTTTCTGGCTGAAAATGAATGCCGGCTGAGGGTCAATAAGTCACGTCAAATTATATTATCTAAATGGGTCACGTAAAATAAAAAATTACATGTTTAACACAGGGAGCCCTTGTTAAAAATTTAGGGTACATTTTATGTAATCCCTAAAGTTTATCGTTGACTAAAAAAATGTGAGTTTTTGTTAAAAATCGTTAATGAATTCGTGTTTTTTTTACTTTCTGCTTGAGTGTAAAGTTATTTTATTTCATCTGGTGTTTTGTAGTTCTAAGCTTTTTAAATGTCCAGCTATGTCGACAAACACAGCTTATAAAACCTTCAGACGTGAAACTAATCAACTCTGCCTTTATAAGCCGACCAATTTGAAAGGGGATGCTAAACAAAAAATAACACTATAATAATGGTGTTACATTGCCTAAGCAAACTCCTGTAATGGCATCTAGGGCGTGTTTATATTAACGCCCTTGTCAAACAGGACCCCCTTTTGGATTATCCGGTCCAAAGTACCAGGAAAAAGCCCGAAAAATTCGCGTTAAATGAGAATTTCGGATTTATTACCACGAGCCTTTATCTAAGGCGCCTCGGGTCATATCAAAATAGGGCTTTGGAAATTATGCGGGAGATATATGACCGCTTGGACCGTGTTATTACAGGTCCGGTTTATAAAGGAAAATATAAGCTGGTGCTTAATATTTCGAGGTTGTTTATTTTTGGCGGTTTTGGGACGTGACTTTACGGGAAAGTGTTGATAAGGGGGCATTCAATATATTGTTTAAGAACGTCTAGACTCCCGTTGAGGTTTTTCTTGTAACTACTTTTCCTCGGCTATAAATGGTTGTGAGAAACTGCAGTAGACGGATAAGACGTTTAACAAAATGTAACTATTTTCATCAAAAAAAAAAAAGGCAAAAAAATAGGGCAGGGCCCCGCAGTACTCTGACGCGAATGGGATGGCGCCCAGAGTAGTCTATTCCAAAGCCGTACTAGGACTCCTGGCCTCCGCCTCTGAATAGTACTGATAGTTACTTACTGCTGCTCTCTGTTAGGTTACAGTCCCTGTGACTTGCACACCAACTAACTTTGAATCGTCATTTTTACATAACGAACGTCTCCTCCGCCTAAAACTACTGCAGCTTCTCACAACCTTTATAGCCGGCCAAAAGATGTATTTATATTTCATTTTTTGACAACAATTTGAATTTTAGGATTTGTTTTTATATACTTCTTGTGATCAAAGTAAATAAAACTCTCTCGGAAGCTAGGAAGTATTCGTCATTTACAGTTCACATCTCAGTTATCACCGCAGCTCAACAGTACGTATAATAATTAAATTTATCTATATATACAATACCAGGAATTCACAAAATTTCTCCCTGACAACAGCTAAAAGTTAGAAATAAAAAGTTACATCAATCTAAAGTCACTCAGGGTAAGATTGTCAAAACTGGATGAATCTATTATTAATACGGGATACATTTCAGACAATGTTCCGTTAGTCGTTCGTTCCCGTCAAATCCAATCAGACGAACACACCGAGGGGTGTTCTTAGCTTTATTGGCTTTTGTTCTATGAAATATCAATGATTTTTGGGTTTCGAACTTTGGACATAACTACATAAACCCCGGTTTCGGACCCTGGAACCGGACTTACACCAATGAGTTATTAATTTATCTTAAGTGTAGTTTACACTAAGTTGCCTTGATCATTATAGACAGCGATACGACTCACCGCCGATCACGTTGGTCGAACAGAAAGCTCGGTGAGGTGTGGATACTTGGTTCATCTTGCGATGGATGTATCTGACTACCTCAATTGGGATATAGTCATTAATTTAAGAGCCACACTCTTGTCGGTGAAGCATTCTCCATTCTTGTCTACTTATCAAAGGCCAATTGTTTCACTTCCATATACGACGTTCGCCATCTCTTTAATCTGTTCCATGTAAGCACAGTCTGGAGAAGCAAATTATCGTTGGGCAAATGGATGGCAAACGTGAGCGAGGAAGGGCACCTACGAGGCGGTCTGACATCCTGAAGAAGACGTTGAGCGGAAGCATACAGAGAGCGGTCCACGCAGCATATTATAGCCGTACCGAGTGGAAAAACATAACCTGTGGTCGCGATCCTCAGCAGTGAGGGAACGACGAAGAAGATGTAAGCTCTTCTGGTAGCTTCCCTCCTATAATATTGTAAAGTGTATCATGTGTTTTCTATGGTGTTATGTGGGTGTGTGTGTTATGTTGTATGGTGTTATGTGTTGGTGTGTGTTGTGTGTGTGTGGTGTGTTGTGTGTGTTGTATGTTGTAGATATATCACTGGGTGATGATGATGGGTAACCATCCCGTGTTCATGGCACTTGCAACTGTGTTGAAATATCGGGAGTCTCATATCCCTGATTTAAACTATTATAATTACTATTATAATTATTATTACCATTTTTTTTTATTTTTTTGTCTTATCGGGGCTTCGCGGGATGCTACGGCTGGTAGTTATTTCTGTCAGAGAATTATTCTGGCGATTCAGAGGGGTAATGCTGCTAGCCTGTTGGGCACCTTGCCTCGATGTGACGCATTGGAGGAGGTTTTTTATTTATAAGATGTGTTTGTTTTGTTTTTAATTGTGCAATAAAGGATTATGATAATAACCGCGTAAATCTCAAATAACTTTACTGGTCCCATAGTGATAGTCATTGACGTAGGGTTTGCTATGGCCTTCTGAGTGGATTTGTTCTATGTTTTTAATTTACTCCCCGTACGGGCGTCGAAGCAAATCTAGCTCCGTAACAAATTTTTGTAGGGTACCTATACTTCACATCGTAGATAACAATGTGTATCAACTCCAGTTACCGACAGGGTTAGACTTGTTCTGTGTCTATTTCTGTGTCCGAATAGAACAAAGAAAGTTTTCCAGATCGCTTGATGGACGTTCTCGATTCTAACACCTAACGACTATTCTATCTATTTGCGGTTTTTATTTCGTAGAGTATCGAAATATATCAGCCTTTGTGGTCGAGTGGTAGAGCGATGTGCTCACGATCTAGACGTCCCGGGTTCGATTCCCGGTGGGGACAAATAACAAAAATCACTTTGTGATCCCTAGTTTGGCTAGGACAACACAGAATTCATGTTTGGATCATAAATGATTATCACGTGCTCAGCGGTGTAGGAATACATCGTGAGGAAACCCGCATTTCCTAGAAATAAATTTTCGGAGGTATGTAACCTAACCCGTATTTGGCTGGTTTTCCCTTCGCGGGTTGGAAGGTCAGACAGGCAGTTGCTTCTGTAAGAAACCGGACCTGTCAAATCTTCAGGTTAGGTAAGCGGACCCTGTGAAAAAACGAGATAATGTTAGGGGTAAAATACTGCAAATAGTTCCAAACTCACTTTATCACATTAAATGTACAACAAATGATAACTTGCCGCAGATTAGTGTGAAAGTTAGAGACTACACGGAGCTAACAACATTTGTTGGTAACACTGACTAATAACTTTGTTACTCTGTAACTACTTGTTTGCACTATGCCTGAACAAAATTTTGTTTCTGGAGTTTTGGGTAGTGCTGATCGATATTTAGTTTTAATGTCGATAAATATTAAAAAATAAAAATGTCGTAATATTGTTTTTTTATTCTAATCTAAGATATAACCCCTTTAAAACGTTACGTCTGCTGAAATAAATGTTATAATAAAAGTAAGATGATCCGTGCTTCGGGAGGCACGTTAAGTCGTTGGTCCCAGTTACTACATACTGATGTAATTAAGTAGTCGTTACATGAGCCATGCTAGGGGCATTTGGCGGCTCAATAGTAACCCTGACACAAAGGTTGATGAGGTTGCTGCTCCACCTCACAACCCACACGATAGAAGAA
Source organism: Pectinophora gossypiella (assembly GCF_024362695.1). NCBI lineage: Eukaryota > Metazoa > Arthropoda > Insecta > Lepidoptera > Gelechiidae > Pectinophora > Pectinophora gossypiella. Next base: position 1,997,995 of record NC_065413.1, read on the forward strand.
GAATGTTATAATAATGTATTAATATTTTATATGACAGCTTGTAATCACCTCACCCGTCCTTTTCTCTCCTGGCGGATAGGAAAATGACAGGTAGCTAGCAATTTCAATTGATATAAAATTCATTAGTTGGTCCCCACCTGGAATATGTCTCAACGGTGTGGAACCCGCATAACAAAACCTCACGTTCAAATAATATCTACCAAACAAATACATACCAAAAACCTACCTACCAAACCCAAATACCCGAAAACCTACCAAATACCAATAAAAATATTGCTGTATGTATACTAGTGTTGATTGTATTGTAGACGTTTTTTTTTAAAGTTATCGATAGTTCGACAACACTAAATTTAGAGTTAATTACCTGAGCGCTTTGTAAATTATTTTTAGTGCCAATATTATTGGGAAAATGTTTTTAATGCAGTGTTTACAAGCTACACTTGCGACTTATAGCGGGTAGCGATTAAATAACATTAAGATCATGACTAAACGGCCTCTGTGGTCCAGTGGTTGAGCGTTAGACTCACAATCCTGAGGCCCCGGGTTCGAATCCCGGTGGGGACATATCACAAAAATCACTTTGTGATTCCTAGTTTGGTTAGGACATTACAGGCTGATCCCCTGATTGTCCGAAAGTAAGATGATCCGTGTTTCGGAAGGCACATCTGTTGGTCCCAGTTACTATTTACTGATGTCAGTGAGTAATCGTTACATAAGTCACGTCAAGGACCTTTGGCGGGTCAATAATAACCCTGACACCAGAGTTGATGAGGCTGGTATTCCACCTCACAACCCACACGATAAGAAGAAGAAGAAGCTCGTGACTATATTCCAAATTGGACTAGTCAGAGATACAATCATCGCAAGATGAACTAAGTACTCACGCTTCACCGAGCTTTCTGTTACCCACGTGGTAGGTTGTGAAAGCTCCACGAGACCTCATTTGTCATTAAGTTTAATGGTTGTATTAATAAACTAATCTCAGCTGAGACTGCCCTCAAGATCATGCTCAAGTTCCTGTTTTCATATAAGAACTGTCACATTGAAATGATCTTGAGAGCAGTCTCGAAGCTGAGGTTAGTTTATTAATACAACCCTAAATGTTAAATGTCATTCGACGTTTATTTATATTAACTTACAAAAAGACCTCAAATCTCTGCGCCGGCGTGTTTTTAAGACATGCACGAGAAGATAAGCAGCTGAACGCATGCTAAGTTTTTTATAGCTCCCAGTCCAGCTTAGAGGCATGTCAGGGGCCTTTGGCGGCTCAATAGTAACCCTGGTACCAGGTTGATGAGGTTAGTAATTCACCTCACAACCCACACGACAGAAGAAGAAGCTTAGAGGCACGAATCTAAGTTGTAATAATCACAGAGTAATCACTTACGTAGAACATTGAGGGGTTGGCGAGAATTTTATTGGTATTTTTATTGCCCGTATAAAACGCTATCAGAGACATCCCTTGTTATTACTCTATGTAAATTACCACTTGACAATTACGTTGAGTAATTTGCTAGATTAATTTTGTAATTTCCCTAGAACGATTAAGGATTTGTGTTCAGCTTTTGTATGGCTGTGTGTAACGAGTGTTTGTAATTAGTTGTCTCTCTAGGCATTTATTATTCTAAATATTTAAAAAAAAATTCACCTATTGGATATGTTTAAGAAAAGGTTTAGTACGATCTACTCTGAACCGGCGTGCGTATATGAAGCGATTGATGAATGTGGAGGATCGAAGCGAATGGAATTCTATAGTGGAATTAAATAGGCGTGAGTTTATGTATGTATGTATGTATTAAAGATGAAGTAAATTCTTCTTCTATCGAATGGGTTATGAGGTGGAGTACCAACCTCCTTAACCCTGGTGTCAAAGTTACTATTGAGCCGCCAAAGACTCTGACATGGCTCATGTTACGACTACTTACTTACATCAGTAAGTAGTAACCGGTACCAACGGCTTAAATTGCCTTCGGAAACACGAATCGTTTTACTTTCGGACAATCAGGTTCCAAACTAGGGATCACAAAGTGATTTTTGTGATATGTCCCCACCAGGATTCGAACCAGGCACCTCCAGATCGTGAGCCCAACGCTCAACCACTGGACCACAGAGGCCGTATTATTCATTACTCTATGTTGAAAGCGAAAACCTGCCCAATTACAGGTTAGCTTAGGTTACGACACACATTCGATCTGATTATCATAATTATTAATGAACACCAAAATTATATATAACACATTGCTGTGATTATATCTAACATACAATTATAATTAATAATATTAATAGTCTCATTAATTACAGTTCATATTATCACATGATATCTTAATGAAACGTGTCGGGCTTTACTATAAGAACTCGAAATAAATTATTAGAAGCTATTATTGCGACTTCTTAAATCTTTTTTCGTTCTATTTTTGTAAGGTATAACCTTGGAATAGAAAACAGAGGTTGGAAAGGCTCTAACGCGCATTTTGCATGAGAACCGCTGTCGCCGGTTCAACCCCATTCTCTTTGACTACTACTCCTGCAAACAAATAGGTAACTACGATAACTCTAAGTACTGCTTCTTAAATTCCATATCTACTTTACTGGAAATATATATTTTATGTGATAGACTGCTATCAACCCGGCTGGCTTGACTTTTCGTAAAATACTGCATACAAAAGTTTTTATTTTTGATGAATAGTATGATAATACAATTTTTTTAACTTTCTTGTGCTAAGGAGGGATCGCTTTGGGTCTGTAACGCACCCCCCCCTTACATAATACTTAATAATAACCCCACATACTCAATCCAAATGACTAAACGACCAGGATTCGACCCTGGGTTATAGTCAAACTAAGTGATTAAATTGGCCATTATTATTGTTGTGATCGTCTAGTATAAAGGTAGGACCTTATGTTGTGTTTTGTAGTAACTCAAATTCTTTTATATGAAGGTAGCTGAGTCAGATATGAATGCATGTTATTGAGGGCATGTAAATAAAGAATAATACTAACTTAATATACTATATATATACTTAATAACAATACAAATAGGTTATAATTATGTCACTATGGTAAGTGAGAAAGTCAAGGAATTATCTAAGTAATAGGGCAATGGAATGTAAGATATTATAAATATTTATAGTTTAAAAACAGTCAAAACAACGCCAAGCAAACCTAAACTTAATGACACTGATTAAAGCTTATAATTAAACAGATTAAACAAGAGAGACTTACAAGAAGGTAAGAAATACGTTAGTTACTTAAAATTATGATTAGGAATTAGGTTTTATTACTGTAAAAGATCTAGGAACACAGGAAAAGGATTAGAATACCATACCAACAATGTAATAGTATAGGGTGCCGTTTCGAGCCCCGACCACGCTCACCGGCGAATGAGGCCCTACCCTGATTTAGGCCCCTCTCCGAAAGAACATATAAGTTTTTTATGGAATGATAAGCACATAAAATATGTGACATATCAGGAGCATTAGGTAAAATAAGTTGGTAGGTAAAGGGAAGAGCTTCCCAACACCAATTTCACATATGTAATAAAATTATTTAAGTTAGACAGATTTACATCCAATCTAACAACACAACTCATTGTGATGCATAGTTAGCACCATAGCCATGGCGCAAAAAGGTAAGTATGTGAGCGACTTAGCAACCGGAAGCCAATATGCAGCTACTCATCACTGTCCTCCCCCCAATACACCACAGTGCAAGAGGATCAACAGAAGCAGTGACTACCGAACTGGATTGACCCCAAATATACTAAGCAAAAGGTCCCTAACAAAACGAATGAGCGACTTAGCAACCGAAGGCAATACGCAGCTACTCATCACTGTCCTCCCCCCAATACACCACAGTGCAAGAGGATCAACAGAAGCAGAGACTACCGAACTGGATTGACCCCGAGTATACTAAGCAAAAATGTCCCTAACGTCCCTACTATGGCTTCAGCGGCATTGCAATAACACCAGCCATAGGAATAAGTATGAGTGTGAGATGGATGGTCATGAATATGACACCAACCATGAATCACAAGAATATATGCAGTCAAACTGGATGTAATTGTTATGCATAAATGCATTATTGCAATAATATTGCATGTTAGTAAGCAAACAAGTTGCATAGTGAAATCAGGCCAGGTACACCCCTGGACATGGTATAGGTTGTAAAGTTAGGTATGTCACAAACTAGCAGCAGTGACATTAAGGTATTATCAGGTAGATGAATAGTAACATAACACAAATAAATTGTGTTGAATTGGTTTGTATATCAGTGTAATCAAGCCAGGCAGGCCGGACAATACAGTAAGTATATAGAAGTCATGTTAAGTCACATAGGTGAAATAACAACACAGATTCAGAGTATATAAGTTTATTCAAAAGCCATTATCAATACCATTACCTTCATCTCATGGTATCCAGACTTTTATAATTCAATTCAAATTAGTAATTAATTGTATTATTTACATGGCTTAATAAGCCACAATGAGCTGATAGGTCCAGAGTGGGTCATAATAAATTTACATTATAACACAAGAGGACAGAGTTGACCCATACCATACAATACTGATTATATGGCATCGGCTAGAGTCTTCATACTCGAAAGCATCGCCACGCACAACCGCTCATCAGGAGGAGGCAATCCAACCTGACTATCCAAGTCGCAGCGCTGGCTCGATACTGATTATCTAGCTTCATCTCATATTGGCGGATGGTCATCCTGTCCCAATATCAGAAAGAAGGTCATGGATAATAATATCTCACCGCACCACTCCTGTAGATAGCTGTATCTCCCAAAGCACCACTATAGAACAATCCAGAACCATGTTACAGTGGTAACAACAACTGTTCCTACAATTATTCTACATTGACACAGTGAGGTAGCAGGCCGTAAACCATAAAGGTTCACCCTGTGTAACTTCAGATTGGTTTTCGAATAGAATCCTCAGGGGAATTCTAACTACAATAAAACACAGCAAGATTACAATCCAACCTGGACCAACAGTCTAGGTTCACAATATAAGGTAAAAATCTAAACCCATGAGGTTACCTCTAAAACAAGGATACCTCATTCTGCATACTGATCTCCCCATCTCCAGGCAATAATTATATTACCTCGAAATGTGAATCACAACACACAGAACTACAAGAAGAACATTTTTGTTCAGTCTATGCGGCAATATGTACAATTTTTATTGTAAACATTGACACACAGCCCAAACATAACCAATAAGATAATAAAATCCAGTCAGAATATATCGCAAGCAGTCATTCCCTACGCGTCAGTAAAGTGTCAGTCAAAAGTTAAATAGATAAACATACATAAACTACATAAAATAACATAAATAATAACAAAACACAAACAAAGGTAAACAATCACAAGCAGCACATGATCCCTACGTTCGCAAGCTTCCCTACACACTTTTGACACATCCTACTCCTATCGGGCCCTATCTTTAGCGTAAAATTGTACCTGTCGTCTGAGATCTGATGATCTCAGACCTGTTTCCAACGATGCCTGTAAGAAAAAGGTAATTAGTACACCACACTTCCTATTTTAAAACCTAACAAGGTCCCTACAGCGCACTCCGCGGACTTTTGTCGGACAAAACCCTAAATATTTCACGTAATCTACGCACGGAAGCTAATTCTAATCCCTATTCTAGCGCGGTAGACGACCAGCTACACCACGGAAGGTTCGAATAGCTGATTAAAGAGCAAATTTACATATTTTGACAAAATAATAATCGCGCACTGTAATCCTGAGCTACGGAGCTCTCAGAAGTCGCGACAGCTGGTAATCCAGCAGAACGGATCCCTACCGACTTACAGAAACTCTAGTCCGACTTGAAATTCCTAAACCGGCAGCACCTCCAACTGCTAATGTCACCGAGCGAAGTTCCCAAAAAATCGTGCAAAACCCCTTTTATACCCGTTATGCTCCCTCTCATCTATCAGGCAATCGCGATATTGCTACCACTAGCGCCTCAAAAACATCCAAATGACATTTACCCGACATTGACAATCGAGGTATTTATTGAAAATCTCATACTTCCTATTGACATAAAAATATTCATTTAATTTTATTTTTATTCTTAAGTAGACTATAATACTAATGATGTTATTTATTTAATCAAATTCTATTTAATTTATCAAATCAGAACTGCAGAATTTTAGATAAAAAATATATCCAATTTTGTAGAATTTCTAAAAAGCCAAACACTCGCTCGACCATTTGCCTGACGTTTCTCGCACACATCTGTAATTTACATAATCTACACAAACCAAGCTCCTCAACCTTATTGGCTGTTTCTCTGTGTACGCGAAAAGTGGCGTGACTTCTGGATTGTTCTATTTTAGGGTCTAAAACGCGTACAATACAACACCTTGTCAACAATCCAAAAACGGTTCCGTTTTTGGAGACAAAAACCATGAATAATACCTAAATTCCTCTATATCTCTTAAACCGTGACAATCAGGTAGCTGAAACTTTCAAAAACAATGCATCTCCATTGCCATCACAACTACAAATTCAAAGAAACACAATAAATCAAACATTTAAAAAGATTCCTCACTCTACAAACCCGATCCTTCAATGCATGTTTTGGCTTGTCATTAACAACAACAACATACTAGCAATATAAAATTCACGATCAATTCACGTTCATGTTTTTGTTCACTAAATGTTCTTTCAATTGTAGGCACGGAACCCCTCAAAATAATGCGATTCACACTTGGCATTATTTTAGTTTTACTTTTTTTTCCATGATTTTTTCAATTTTCGCGAATTACAGTTCTAAAAAATTAGAATAATATTTTAAACGATAGGTACGAACTTCGTATGCTTTATAAATCAATTTCAACAAGAAATACTACGTAATATAGCTATTATTTTCAATTTTGTAAAATATACCAGCTCAAAACCCTTCATTCATATATTTTTACATCGACACCCTTTTGGTGCTTGCTACTCCCGCGAAAATTCAAACTATCCTAATGTCTATTTTTGTATTTTAAATAATTTTATTCCATAAATTCGTACATATTCTTTCAAAATAACATCCCTATCTCGACTCCTAATTAACAAACTTTAAAATTTCGTATACCTTTTTATAATCTATGTATTCCTGTGACGTAAACTGAACATATCCTTCATTCGTTCTCACAGTTAAACAAAACACTTGAATCAAGTAGTGTGGTTTGTATTGTTTGGACAATTAGTGTACTTTTTGTGTTAAATATAATTATGAAACCTTTCAGATCGTGTTTAATACGACTACAGAATAGTGGAAATCATAATGGAAGGAAGACAAAATAAGATGCAACGTACGGGTTTTAGCTACAATAATTAGTAAGATTGAAGACTTCTTGACGATGTTTATGATGTATCCTATAAAATATTCACTCACCAGGTAAGAAATTAATAAATACCTTTTGTATTCGTTAAGTATTTTATAGAGAAATTCGTAGTGCAAAAAGTCACTGTTTCAACCATTTGTTCCAATTTTTCTTATGATAATTTCAACTATCAAACAGCAATCAAGCAAAATTTTATTACTTAACTCCATGTGTGGAGAGATAGTTCTTATCAGGACTACAAGAATTATTTGAATCTGTTTAGGATTTAATGAGATATTAACAGATGAAATTTTTTCAAATATTCCTTAGATTCCTACACATGCTCAGTCACTAACAACCTTGTTTTATTGATGAGTAATATAATAATTAGTAAATTACATACCCACCAGACATGAAATCAACCAATAGTTTCTGGACTGATAAATAAAATATAAAGTTATTAGCAAAACGGTTTCGGTTAAAACTGGCTTTCATGATGAGATTTGATCTCCCTTCATATTCTTTTGAGAATAAGAATGAATCCTACTTCTATTGTATTCACATGTTTTTATTCGTTTATTAGAGTCCTGTGAGTCATAAATAATACCTGTGGAAACAATAAGTAAATGCAAGTCATCGTCTTAGTAGGTACTAGACAGTGATTATGCTCTTACATAAAATTTACCCCTAATTTCAGTTATTAATTACTTTCAGAATCGTCCAAAGATTCAGGAGGGACAGATATCTACTCCAAACCTGGTATCTGTTGCAGATATTCAAGAAAATTATAGGAAAACAAATGTGAATGACGGACAGATTTAGCAAGATGAAAGATTTAAGCCTACAAGCACGCTACTGTTTCTCACATCAAAGGTACATTGTTAATTATGAACATCAATAGTAAATAAAGCAGTTTTGGAGAAAAATAGTATGTTTCATTAATAATACCCTGGTTGATTATTTTTATTGATATCGTACAGCTCCATCTATTGGCAAGCTATGGTACTACAATGACTTCTAGCTATCAAGCTGCCTAGAATTGAAGTCCTGCTTTTCACAAATGTCAGTCCTTTTCCCTCTCCATCTATGTACGAGTAGACGCACTTATCCAAATCTATTCCCTAATAGATGGCGTTAAATTTATAAAAATAATAAAAAAAGTTGCCTTATAGAAACACTAGATTCGAATTAAGAATTAAGTAGTTTAATAATGGTATAACCACTAGAAAATCATTATCACTTCCATATTGGTTTGTAGATACATACATACATAAACTCACGCCCACTTCCCACCAGGGCAAGCAGAGACCACTGAATTCCATTTGTTTGTAGGTCTATGAAATTATGAAGCCTAAAGGTGAAACAAAGCCTACATGTTTCTCAAAGTTCCAATTATGGGTTTTTCCCTGTCTAAAGTCTAAAAATAAAAGAATATTATAATAATAAAAATATAAATTGAAAAAGTCGAAAAAATATTTCACCCCATAGCCAAACCTTTTAGTTACTGAGTTTTAGACAAATATTTGAACACATTATTGATGTACATTAAAGTATATTGAAAATAAACTAGATGACTCCATCCGCGACGATTATTGTGGTGCGTTCTGTTACAATCGCCCCCTAAATTATTACGTAGTTTATCGTAGTGATAATTTATAAAAAATAAAAGAAACACCACAATAAACTAGCCTTAAATAAATAAAGCAAACCTTCATATTACTATAATAAGACTTCCGAAAGAAGATCTTATTCAACCTTTATTAAATCTTATATACAATGACAATTTACCTAATTCTCCCCCTGGAATGACCGCCCAACTTCCCTCAAAAGTAAAATAAATACTGAATTAATAGCAATATTTGAAAATAAAATAAGTAAATAAAATATTTTATTCAAAAATACTGTAACCATAATGATATACAAATACATTCATGTAAGTATACAGGTATACTAAAATGTTTCCTAATTACTTCCCTAAATATAAGATATAAAATAAAAACAAAAATATCGTAATTATACATCAATAATATTATTAAATAATCATAATAATTAATAATATACTAAATATTTTAATAATTAAACCTTTACTGAATATAATAATTCAAAAATAAATTTAATAAATATCTCTTAAAACAATTCCCAAAATAACAATAAAAACGTAAAAAAAACTAAACAGAAATAAATAAATAATAACTTAATAATTGATTAATATACAAAACAAAAGTAAACTATTTAAAATTATTTAAATTAAATCTATCAAATTCAATTAAATCTAAACATAAAGATAGATTTCAAAACTACTAGCGCCATCTATGAGAGAACATTGGAACTAATGGAAGTAGGTCAAGTCAATAACCTAACCTATAATCCGGTCAACGACCACTTATCCCTGACCTCTATCAATGACCTCGACTAATGACCCCCGGTATCAATGACCTTGACCAATAAAACCGATCAATGACCCCGTGTCAATGACTCGGTATCAATGACCTTGACCAATAAACCCGATCAATGACCCCGTGTCAATGACCCGGTATGAATGACCTTGACCAATAAACCGATCAATGACCCCGGATCAATGACCCAGTATCGATGACCCCCCCCTATCTATAACTACGTATCAATAACCTCTCTACCAGTGACCCTTTTCGTTTATAAACCCTTCAGATTATTGACCCTTCCGGTTATTGACCCTTCCTATTATTGACCTGATTAAACAACCTTGATGAACACTAACCCCAGCTAACTTACCTACCGTGGTCAATAGTAACCCTATTAAATTACTCTTATCACAACCGCGGTCATCAACACGTTTACGTTAAAAACTAAACATACAATAACAAGCAAATAAAACATTTAAAATCCCTATCTAATTTTAATCTAACTTATTATAAAAAAAATAAAAAATAATAATAATATAATAATACGATAAAAAATCAAAACAATTAAATAATACATATCAACGCACTCTAACGGTGAACAACGGAACTAATAATTTGTCCGTCGATATGAGACTCTATGCGAAGTCTATCTAATATAAAATGTCAAACTAATACTCTTACTCGTCACCAGATGGCAGGCAAAATAAAGCATCTATACACGAACCGATTATATCGATTTTAGTTTAGACCGATCGATTTTCTTAATATTTTTTTTATAAAAGTAAGATAAACCTACATCAAAACCTCACAAATTACATTCTATAGCCTTAGATAAATTGTATCTATAAAAATACTAAATAAACACGCTTATTTAATAAAAAAAAAATGTTTGCCTTTGTCAAACTATGAACTTAAAACAAGGCTGTATGTAAGATGATCCTTGTCTACGTACTTACACAAACCAAAAACAAACAAATTTAATGTCAGATTGACAACTGGAGAGAATCATCTGTTGTAATACGATTATTTCGTCGTGATTATTAAAGAAATCATCGTAAATAAGAAGATTCTACCTAGTAAAAACATATAAAAGATGACACAAGGTAATTATAAAAGTTTGGTTACTTAAAATAATACGCCTGTACGTTGGAAAACCTTCACTTGCATCTTGTTCACAACACGCTTACAATGCTATTTTATTTTGTTTTCAGTTACGCGCATGTTTCTACATAACCTACAGCTTCGGAATGATAATATAGCCCTGCCTAACTATGCAAGAATGAAACCCTACAATGCTAGCAAGTCAAAATGCCTATCGACCTACAGCCCTAGCCCTAGCCATACCTACACAGAAAATATATAAATAGATACATAGGGCGGGATACCTGCACCATGAGACCTAAGGCAACAGGCGGATAGTGGAAAGGAGAAGGTGTAGGAAGGATTTTCTTACTGCCAATCACACAGACTCATGTGACCGTGGTTAGGCTAAAGGTGTCTTGGCCACAGTAAGAGGATACTGAAAGTGACACATAGAACATAATATAAGCATGCACAGTGAGATAAAACAAAAATAACATGGACATACACAGTGAAATTAAAGTGAAATAATAATAAGTAAAACAAGCAGAATATGACAACTGTACTTATTATAATATGAATTAATATTAGAATGTTGATGATAATCAGTCTCTTATTTATAATAATTGATAATCAAACCATAAGATTGAACCATTTTAACATAAACTTCACCCCTTATGATATCAGGGTTGGTAGGTTAGTCTCAGACCCTTACTATTCACAAAAATAGAACGCCCAGCTGGACATTTAAAATACATACATAGCTTTACGCCCCCACATAATTCTCTAAATACATACATAGCTTTACGCCCCCATATAATTCTTGAGGTACATACATAGCTTTACGCCCCCATATAATTCTTGAGGTACATACATAACTTTACGCCTCCACATCATCATTGATGTACATACATAACTTTACGAGTCCTCATCATTCTTGATGTACATACATAGCTTTATACCCCACATAATTCTTGAGGTACATACAAAACTTTACGCCCCCTCATCACTATAAAGATACATACATAACTTTACACCTTTCCTAGGTTACATTAATACATACATAAACACTTCACACAGTTATAAACCCTAGTTTTACATACATACATATCAAATTTTCACGCCCTCACTTTATTTTAACCATACATACACATCTTTATGTCTCCCTTAGATTACACATACATAAACATTTCACATCTTTATAAACCCCTAGTTATATACACATACATATCAAATTTCACGCCCCCAAGACATCCAATCTTTTCCCAGCATTTGAGACCTCATAATCCTGGTCACGGCACCAAATTGTAACGCACCCCCCCCTTACATAATACTTAATAATAACCCCACATACTCAATCCAAATGACTAAACGACCAGGATTCGACCCTGGGTTATAGTCAAACTAAGTGATTAAATTGGCCATTATTATTGTTGTGATCGTCTAGTATAAAGGTAGGACCTTATGTTGTGTTTTGTAGTAACTCAAATTCTTTTATATGAAGGTAGCTGAGTCAGATATGAATGCATGTTATTGAGGGCATGTAAATAAAGAATAATACTAACTTAATATACTATATATATACTTAATAACAATACAAATAGGTTATAATTATGTCACTATGGTAAGTGAGAAAGTCAAGGAATTATCTAAGTAATAGGGCAATGGAATGTAAGATATTATAAATATTTATAGTTTAAAAACAGTCAAAACAACGCCAAGCAAACCTAAACTTAATGACACTGATTAAAGCTTATAATTAAACAGATTAAACAAGAGAGACTTACAAGAAGGTAAGAAATACGTTAGTTACTTAAAATTATGATTAGGAATTAGGTTTTATTACTGTAAAAGATCTAGGAACACAGGAAAAGGATTAGAATACCATACCAACAATGTAATAGTATAGGGTGCCGTTTCGAGCCCCGACCACGCTCACCGGCGAATGAGGCCCTACCCTGATTTAGGCCCCTCTCCGAAAGAACATATAAGTTTTTTATGGAATGATAAGCACATAAAATATGTGACATATCAGGAGCATTAGGTAAAATAAGTTGGTAGGTAAAGGGAAGAGCTTCCCAACACCAATTTCACATATGTAATAAAATTATTTAAGTTAGACAGATTTACATCCAATCTAACAACACAACTCATTGTGATGCATAGTTAGCACCATAGCCATGGCGCAAAAAGGTAAGTATGTGAGCGACTTAGCAACCGGAAGCCAATATGCAGCTACTCATCACTGTCCTCCCCCCAATACACCACAGTGCAAGAGGATCAACAGAAGCAGTGACTACCGAACTGGATTGACCCCAAATATACTAAGCAAAAGGTCCCTAACAAAACGAATGAGCGACTTAGCAACCGAAGGCAATACGCAGCTACTCATCACTGTCCTCCCCCCAATACACCACAGTGCAAGAGGATCAACAGAAGCAGAGACTACCGAACTGGATTGACCCCGAGTATACTAAGCAAAAATGTCCCTAACGTCCCTACTATGGCTTCAGCGGCATTGCAATAACACCAGCCATAGGAATAAGTATGAGTGTGAGATGGATGGTCATGAATATGACACCAACCATGAATCACAAGAATATATGCAGTCAAACTGGATGTAATTGTTATGCATAAATGCATTATTGCAATAATATTGCATGTTAGTAAGCAAACAAGTTGCATAGTGAAATCAGGCCAGGTACACCCCTGGACATGGTATAGGTTGTAAAGTTAGGTATGTCACAAACTAGCAGCAGTGACATTAAGGTATTATCAGGTAGATGAATAGTAACATAACACAAATAAATTGTGTTGAATTGGTTTGTATATCAGTGTAATCAAGCCAGGCAGGCCGGACAATACAGTAAGTATATAGAAGTCATGTTAAGTCACATAGGTGAAATAACAACACAGATTCAGAGTATATAAGTTTATTCAAAAGCCATTATCAATACCATTACCTTCATCTCATGGTATCCAGACTTTTATAATTCAATTCAAATTAGTAATTAATTGTATTATTTACATGGCTTAATAAGCCACAATGAGCTGATAGGTCCAGAGTGGGTCATAATAAATTTACATTATAACACAAGAGGACAGAGTTGACCCATACCATACAATACTGATTATATGGCATCGGCTAGAGTCTTCATACTCGAAAGCATCGCCACGCACAACCGCTCATCAGGAGGAGGCAATCCAACCTGACTATCCAAGTCGCAGCGCTGGCTCGATACTGATTATCTAGCTTCATCTCATATTGGCGGATGGTCATCCTGTCCCAATATCAGAAAGAAGGTCATGGATAATAATATCTCACCGCACCACTCCTGTAGATAGCTGTATCTCCCAAAGCACCACTATAGAACAATCCAGAACCATGTTACAGTGGTAACAACAACTGTTCCTACAATTATTCTACATTGACACAGTGAGGTAGCAGGCCGTAAACCATAAAGGTTCACCCTGTGTAACTTCAGATTGGTTTTCGAATAGAATCCTCAGGGGAATTCTAACTACAATAAAACACAGCAAGATTACAATCCAACCTGGACCAACAGTCTAGGTTCACAATATAAGGTAAAAATCTAAACCCATGAGGTTACCTCTAAAACAAGGATACCTCATTCTGCATACTGATCTCCCCATCTCCAGGCAATAATTATATTACCTCGAAATGTGAATCACAACACACAGAACTACAAGAAGAACATTTTTGTTCAGTCTATGCGGCAATATGTACAATTTTTATTGTAAACATTGACACACAGCCCAAACATAACCAATAAGATAATAAAATCCAGTCAGAATATATCGCAAGCAGTCATTCCCTACGCGTCAGTAAAGTGTCAGTCAAAAGTTAAATAGATAAACATACATAAACTACATAAAATAACATAAATAATAACAAAACACAAACAAAGGTAAACAATCACAAGCAGCACATGATCCCTACGTTCGCAAGCTTCCCTACACACTTTTGACACATCCTACTCCTATCGGGCCCTATCTTTAGCGTAAAATTGTACCTGTCGTCTGAGATCTGATGATCTCAGACCTGTTTCCAACGATGCCTGTAAGAAAAAGGTAATTAGTACACCACACTTCCTATTTTAAAACCTAACAAGGTCCCTACAGCGCACTCCGCGGACTTTTGTCGGACAAAACCCTAAATATTTCACGTAATCTACGCACGGAAGCTAATTCTAATCCCTATTCTAGCGCGGTAGACGACCAGCTACACCACGGAAGGTTCGAATAGCTGATTAAAGAGCAAATTTACATATTTTGACAAAATAATAATCGCGCACTGTAATCCTGAGCTACGGAGCTCTCAGAAGTCGCGACAGCTGGTAATCCAGCAGAACGGATCCCTACCGACTTACAGAAACTCTAGTCCGACTTGAAATTCCTAAACCGGCAGCACCTCCAACTGCTAATGTCACCGAGCGAAGTTCCCAAAAAATCGTGCAAAACCCCTTTTATACCCGTTATGCTCCCTCTCATCTATCAGGCAATCGCGATATTGCTACCACTAGCGCCTCAAAAACATCCAAATGACATTTACCCGACATTGACAATCGAGGTATTTATTGAAAATCTCATACTTCCTATTGACATAAAAATATTCATTTAATTTTATTTTTATTCTTAAGTAGACTATAATACTAATGATGTTATTTATTTAATCAAATTCTATTTAATTTATCAAATCAGAACTGCAGAATTTTAGATAAAAAATATATCCAATTTTGTAGAATTTCTAAAAAGCCAAACACTCGCTCGACCATTTGCCTGACGTTTCTCGCACACATCTGTAATTTACATAATCTACACAAACCAAGCTCCTCAACCTTATTGGCTGTTTCTCTGTGTACGCGAAAAGTGGCGTGACTTCTGGATTGTTCTATTTTAGGGTCTAAAACGCGTACAATACAACACCTTGTCAACAATCCAAAAACGGTTCCGTTTTTGGAGACAAAAACCATGAATAATACCTAAATTCCTCTATATCTCTTAAACCGTGACAATCAGGTAGCTGAAACTTTCAAAAACAATGCATCTCCATTGCCATCACAACTACAAATTCAAAGAAACACAATAAATCAAACATTTAAAAAGATTCCTCACTCTACAAACCCGATCCTTCAATGCATGTTTTGGCTTGTCATTAACAACAACAACATACTAGCAATATAAAATTCACGATCAATTCACGTTCATGTTTTTGTTCACTAAATGTTCTTTCAATTGTAGGCACGGAACCCCTCAAAATAATGCGATTCACACTTGGCATTATTTTAGTTTTACCTTTTTTTCCATGATTTTTTCAATTTTCGCGAATTACAGTTCTAAAAAATTAGAATAATATTTTAAACGATAGGTACGAACTTCGTATGCTTTATAAATCAATTTCAACAAGAAATACTACGTAATATAGCTATTATTTTCAATTTTGTAAAATATACCAGCTCAAAACCCTTCATTCATATATTTTTACATCGACACCCTTTTGGTGCTTGCTACTCCCGCGAAAATTCAAACTATCCTAATGTCTATTTTTGTATTTTAAATAATTTTATTCCATAAATTCGTACATATTCTTTCAAAATAACATCCCTATCTCGACTCCTAATTAACAAACTTTAAAATTTCGTATACCTTTTTATAATCTATGTATTCCTGTGACGTAAACTGAACATATCCTTCATTCGTTCTCACAGTTAAACAAAACACTTGAATCAAGTAGTGTGGTTTGTATTGTTTGGACAATTAGTGTACTTTTTGTGTTAAATATAATTATGAAACCTTTCAGATCGTGTTTAATACGACTACAGAATAGTGGAAATCATAATGGAAGGAAGACAAAATAAGATGCAACGTACGGGTTTTAGCTACAATAATTAGTAAGATTGAAGACTTCTTGACGATGTTTATGATGTATCCTATAAAATATTCACTCACCAGGTAAGAAATTAATAAATACCTTTTGTATTCGTTAAGTATTTTATAGAGAAATTCGTAGTGCAAAAAGTCACTGTTTCAACCATTTGTTCCAATTTTTCTTATGATAATTTCAACTATCAAACAGCAATCAAGCAAAATTTTATTACTTAACTCCATGTGTGGAGAGATAGTTCTTATCAGGACTACAAGAATTATTTGAATCTGTTTAGGATTTAATGAGATATTAACAGATGAAATTTTTTCAAATATTCCTTAGATTCCTACACATGCTCAGTCACTAACAACCTTGTTTTATTGATGAGTAATATAATAATTAGTAAATTACATACCCACCAGACATGAAATCAACCAATAGTTTCTGGACTGATAAATAAAATATAAAGTTATTAGCAAAACGGTTTCGGTTAAAACTGGCTTTCATGATGAGATTTGATCTCCCTTCATATTCTTTTGAGAATAAGAATGAATCCTACTTCTATTGTATTCACATGTTTTTATTCGTTTATTAGAGTCCTGTGAGTCATAAATAATACCTGTGGAAACAATAAGTAAATGCAAGTCATCGTCTTAGTAGGTACTAGACAGTGATTATGCTCTTACATAAAATTTACCCCTAATTTCAGTTATTAATTACTTTCAGAATCGTCCAAAGATTCAGGAGGGACAGATATCTACTCCAAACCTGGTATCTGTTGCAGATATTCAAGAAAATTATAGGAAAACAAATGTGAATGACGGACAGATTTAGCAAGATGAAAGATTTAAGCCTACAAGCACGCTACTGTTTCTCACATCAAAGGTACATTGTTAATTATGAACATCAATAGTAAATAAAGCAGTTTTGGAGAAAAATAGTATGTTTCATTAATAATACCCTGGTTGATTATTTTTATTGATATCGTACAGCTCCATCTATTGGCAAGCTATGGTACTACAATGACTTCTAGCTATCAAGCTGCCTAGAATTGAAGTCCTGCTTTTCACAAATGTCAGTCCTTTTCCCTCTCCATCTATGTACGAGTAGACGCACTTATCCAAATCTATTCCCTAATAGATGGCGTTAAATTTATAAAAATAATAAAAAAAGTTGCCTTATAGAAACACTAGATTCGAATTAAGAATTAAGTAGTTTAATAATGGTATAACCACTAGAAAATCATTATCACTTCCATATTGGTTTGTAGATACATACATACATAAACTCACGCCCACTTCCCACCAGGGCAAGCAGAGACCACTGAATTCCATTTGTTTGTAGGTCTATGAAATTATGAAGCCTAAAGGTGAAACAAAGCCTACATGTTTCTCAAAGTTCCAATTATGGGTTTTTCCCTGTCTAAAGTCTAAAAATAAAAGAATATTATAATAATAAAAATATAAATTGAAAAAGTCGAAAAAATATTTCACCCCATAGCCAAACCTTTTAGTTACTGAGTTTTAGACAAATATTTGAACACATTATTGATGTACATTAAAGTATATTGAAAATAAACTAGATGACTCCATCCGCGACGATTATTGTGGTGCGTTCTGTTACAGGTCATAGCCGATATTTTTTATTTATTTTTTATTATTTGTCCGGCCAAGTAGTTAATGCCATCTGCGGCAAATCTACCATAAGTCACGTCAAAAAAAAAAAAAACCGGAGTTCAGTGCGTCGTAAAGTTTGCGGACGAATGGAGTGCAAGAGTGAAGTATGAAAACTATTTGCTCACACATGTATGGCGCGCGTTTCGTGCTCGCTTGGCCCTTCCAACCTCTTCTTTTTTGTTAAGTAGGTGGCTCATGTAAAATTATGACATTCTTCATAAAATTTTAAAAACTACTTTCAGGTGAACGGGTATGGTCGTAGCCTAGAATATATCCGGCACTAGACAGGTATAAGAGTACAGGGGGGTTAAAATGACCACATCTGAGAAAACAATATTGCAATTTGCCATTTGCGCATATAAAAGTAAGTGCGCAATGCAAACAAATGTCAAAAAGTAAAATTGCTTCCTTAGATGAATTGCTTCTTTGTAGCCATTTTAACCCCTTGGTCAGCTGTTAGTAGGTATTAAATGAGAAAGGACTTCTTGTGTTTACGAGAAAAGCACGTTAGATTAGGTTAGGTTGGAATTCATGTCAGTGCCTACTTAACTTTTTTTGGGGCTCTAGGAAACTATGGTGGCGTCACCAGGGTTACGACATCAACAAAATTTATGGCGTTGTCTAAACGGTACTTCAACTGCAGGTTCTGCACGGCTACCGCGCGCGGTGCTAATTATATCGAGGGTTTCGACCAATAGACGCAGAACTAAAACACTAAAAACTGACTTATACAACACACAGTAAACTTAACTATACGCATTATTTAAAACTATATACACACATACGTACAGTTGTTATCGCTGGCCCTAGACGGTCCGAGACGCTAATCCACCATCATCAGCCCATTAACGTCCCCACTGCTGGGGTACGGGCCTTCCATATCGATGGATAGGGAGATCGGGCCTTAAACCATCACGCGGGCCCAGACCAGCGCGGCAGCGCGGGCAGAGACGCTAATAATCGTAGGTAAATAACGCGCGCAAGTAGTGATGGGCCAAAGCTTCAAGTACTTTCCAATGTAGTACTTTACAAGTACTTTCCATAAATATAATATCCTTTACTAGATTGGAATATGTAATAGCCTCCTCTCTTCTCCGCTGAGCGAGAAAGCACGAGATTTAGTTAAAATTGTTAAAAAAGGATTGGATAGGAGGCTACCAAATTAATTGTTATTTATGTTAATTTTGTATCAATATGAGGATGACATTTTCTTGTAAGAAAAAAGCCTCCATAAAATTTAAGAATAAAAAAAAAGTACTTTCCAAAGTACTTGAAGTTGGAGCTGGGCTTGTACTTTGGAACTAGCTGTGACGATATAACTAGTTATATCGTAACATATTGTGTAAACGCAAACGTAACATTTCCCGAAATGACCAGCGACGTTTGTCAAATTCTGATATCAATATCTAGCGAGATACTATTTCATTGAAATAGTGATCCCGTTCGGAAGTGTTCGCACAGAATTTACTGACCAAACGTGTTGTATTCCTTATCCTGTCCTCATCGAAAACTACGCCTTAACATGCTCGAAACATGGCCCAAAATTCAGAACTGCAAGATCCTGCTTGGCTGTACCAGAATTTCACGTGCCCTCTGTTTAGTATCAAATGAATACTTGCTTTATTTCCTGGCGATACTGGTGAAAATTCAATATGGGATGTGCCTTTACTGCTAGCAAATAAGTAACAGTCTTACAGCATTGGGATAGAGATAGAATTTCCGCAATTGAAGAACAGGGTTCCATGGTACACCATGATACCTTGTGACACGGTACTAAGGCAGTCGAAATGATAATAAATTGCAATATGTTCACAGGACGACTTTGACGGCGCGTCTTTGTGGAAATGTTTATTGTTTGTGGATATAAATTTCGTATTGTCTTTTACAGCCACATAAACGCAACCCAGGGTAATGGAAATATAGAATAATATAGATTGAAAACTTGTGTATTTATGCGTGTGTTTTGCAAGGCCGTTGATGGCAGAGCCTATGTCACATGGTTGTAAGTTCTGAGGTGGATAATAATAAACTGTACGGTAAATCGGTAATGGGAATATTTAAGATAGTTCAACTGTTGCAGAGTACTAATGGCTAAGCGTTGGCCTCATGATTCTAAAGTCCTTAGTTCTTTTTTTTTCTCGTACAAGAAAGGCAGGGAATTTGTTATAATCTACATACATCTTACATCCGACGTACTTCATTCTAGGCCTGCCTTTTTTTGGGTGAAGTCCTTAGTTCGATTCCCGCCGGGGAAACGTCTAACAAAAAAAAAAGAAACACTGTGCGGAACTATCTCATGTTTAGTTGGAACATTACTGGTTGTAATCACCTGATTGTCTGAAAAATAAGATTTCCTGCTTCAAAAGGCACGTTAAGCAGGTTCCGGTTACTACTTACTGATAAGACTGCAGAAGATACATGAGCCATGGCACAAAGGCTTTTGGCGGCTCAATAATAACCCACCAGAGTCTGTGGTACAGAGGTTGAGCGTTGGGCTCACGATCCGGTATCCCGGATTTGAATCCCGGTGGGGACATATTACAAAAATCACTTTGTGATCCCTAGTTTGGCTACCACATTACAGGAAGATCACCTGATTGTCCAAAAGTAAGATGATCCGTGTTTCGGAAGGCACGTTAAGCCGTTGGTCCCGGTTATTACTTACTCATGTAAGTGAGTAATCGTTACATGAGCCAGGTTAGGCGACTTTGGCGTTCAATAATAACCTTGACACCAGGGTTGATGAGGTTGGAAATTCACCTCACAATCCACAAGAAAGAGTCGAGTTTCTATACTTGCGCGGGATGATTTTTATTTCAACGCAATCTGTGTTTTTTTAAACTGCCAGCCCAACAGAAACTATAAAGTATCACAGATAATAAATTATTAGACATAAAACGGTAGCATATTTTTTAAGGCGTGCCCGATAAATCTTAGTCTCAACAAGGGGAAAACAGATTGACCCTCTTAACCCGGCTGTTTATTCCCAAAACTTGAATACGTTCCAGGGATGGTTATTCTACCCTGGTACTGTTCCTGCACTTATTGGCTGCATCTATGCACTTTATATTCGTATCGTAAGGAAGTGGGAGGTATCAGTACATCATTGTTGTTTTATGGCGTGGTATCCTAGATGTTGATATTTTTTGGTGTTGCTATTTTTCTCCTTGACTTTCGTAAAATACGAAATTGGACTCTCTTTATTTATGATGGCTGTGTACTGTTAAAGACGGCCTCCTTGGTCGTCCTAAGTTTTGTTTTTTAAATATACTTGTTATGTTCTGTTCCTTTTTTATAAAATGTCAGTTTCGTTCAATATTAAACATACATACATTCATAAACTCACGCCCGTAATCCCAAATGGGGTGGACAGAGCCACAAGTAATCAAAGACAACTTGCAGCCACTGTGGATACGAAGTCCTAAGACGGATATGATGAACCTTATGGTGATAAGGGATCAGCCTATCGCCCATAACATTAGTCCATCATATTAGAGGACGCAATCCCTCCGTCGGTTCAATAATAAAATCAGCCTATAATGTTTTTTCCTTACTTTCAGAATAGTCATAAATTTTAACAGTATTGTTTCTAGTCTAATCTAGCCTACAAGATCCCACTACTAGGCAAAGGCCTCCCCTTTCTCTTTACATTTTTTGCGGTCCTGTGCGTACTCCGGCCAGTCCCTCCGGCAAGCGTCCAAGTCGTCACGCTATCTCTTTCGAGGTCTACCACGACGCCTGTACCCGTCATGAACAGTATTGTTTTTATAGAAATCATCTACGTTGGCGTCCGCGAACATACCTGATGCACTGCAAAAACGTGGGAGCCCCACCAGAGTCCTGAAGATATTATTGTAGAGTTTAAAAACTGATCCAATCAGCTAAATAAAACCCTAACATTGAATTTATACGTGCGTAACGTACGTACGTACGTAAACAGCCTATATACGTCCCACTGCTGGGCACAGGCCTCCCCTCAACCAACCGGAGGGGGTATGGAGCATACTCCACCACGCTGCTCCAATGTGGGTTGGTGGAGGTGTTTTTTACGGCTAATAGCCGGGACCAACGGCTTAACGTGCCCTCCGAAGCACGGAATCATCTTACTTTTTCGGACAATCAGGTGATTCAAGCCTGAAAAGTCCTTACCAAACAAAGGACAGTCTCACAAAGTGATTTCGACAATGTCCCCATCGGGAATCGAACCCAGATCGTGGGCCTTACGCTCTAACCACTAGACCACGGAGGCTGTTGAACATTGAATTTATACATACTGGTACAAAGCCACAAAACGTAAACGAAGCAAAAACGCAAAACCAATAAACAGTCAGACAATAGTGGAATTGATTCGTGCCATCAGTCGGGTTGGGCGAGTAATGTGTCCATTACATTGACAAATTCATAACGATCCGGTGAATCGTATGTTTCTACGGAATTAGCAATGGGATAGTGGGACCCACTGACTGATAGACACTCATTTACGAACCCAATTTTGGACGCTAACTATTATGGTTAACAGATCTGTGAGGTCTTGGCCATTTGTGACGATTGGTCATAATTAGCGAAACGAAACTGTCTTGGTATTTTGGAGAAAGTTTCGTTCTTGCTTGCCCTGTAAAATTACCAGAGACCGGCGAAAAAAAGGAGCTATTGAGTCTATTAACCGTTTTGAAATGTTAGTAATGAATCTATGAATAAATAATGTTCTGAGGTAACAAAGCGGCTAGCTGCAACTGCTGGTCTGTTCTTCTTCTTCTATCGTATGGGTTGTGAGGTGGATTACCGACTTCATCAACCCTAGAGTCCGGGTTATTATTGAGCCGCCAAAGGATTAATGAATAAATATATTTATTCCCCATTTTTCATTAAATCCCTTTGCCATACCAAGCTGACCATTCTTACTACTTAGATTAATCAAAGGATCAAATTTTAAAATTCCAGGAAAGTACAAAAATCAGTTACCTCCAAATAAATTCAACCTTAAACATAATCCTGGCAGAAAACAAGCAATCGAAGACAAAAGGCTCGTTCATAACGAATTCACAAGGCAGACCGCCTGAAAATAATTAATTCTGCTCGGAATATCGAACGGAACGTGTTTCGCATCCCATCCCATGCACTATGAATGAGAATCTGCGTGTTTTGGAACGTTCTTATCGTTCTATCGGTCTGTATCAGTTTCAGTTTTGGAACTATTTTGGAGATTGTTCCAAGTTTGGAGTTAATAGTCGAAGTTTACATAAGCGAGTTAGAGAATGGGTTTGATGTTAAGAAGACTGTGTTAGATTACAATGTAAATGACTCGAATGCAACTAACTGGGCGAGCTAAAACAATGTTATTTTATTTGAGCTTCGTCAATTTCAATTTCATCATCTTCCTAGCACTATACCGTTTTTCACAGGGTTCGCTCACCTAACCTGAAGATTTGACAGATCTGTTTTTACAGAAGCGGCTGCATGTCTGACCTTCCAACCCGCGAAGGGAAAACCAGCCCAATACAGGTTAGGTTATGATAGGTCACATACCTCCGAAATTCATATCTCAGGAATGTGTGTTACTTAGTTCATCTTGCGATGGATGTAAGTGGGACTACTGTTCTGGGTTTGTATTTAAAAAAAAACGATCAAAACTGCATGCAATTGATTCAAGTGATTTTAGAGATAAGGTTTCGTCAACTTTGAAAAAGCAACTTTTAGGTACCTTATTGGGACACCCTTAGGGTAAAGCAGTAAGATCAGTAATAGTGTTGGTGCCGATTTCAGTACACACCATCTTTTAAGTTACACCTGTCACTTTCTTATCCGACGAAAAAGAAAAGGAAGGGTAATCGATTGGCATAAAAATGAAACACACGTAAATTTTGAGCAGAAAATACAACCCTGTTAATTTTTTTACATTGGTCAACAACCCGACAATGTTAAGTTGACAACACACTCAAAACAGGTAGGTATTTTTATATGCCTATAATGATTCGCTCGGGTTATTCATTCATTTTAAAATCAGCTGTCAATCATCCGTCTCTTTCCTTTTTGACGGATATAAAAATGACAGGTATAACTTAAAATAAAATTGGGAGGTGTTTGCAGGAAACAGGACCATTGTGTGTCTTTTATATTTCCTCAAATTTCGGTATTCAATATTGAAAAATAAACTTGCCAAGTTACGTGGCTGTTCCAACACAAAACGCAATTCCGTTTAAAATACCCAATTTATGTCTACCCTACGTTCAGGAACAAACGAAAATACCCCTTCTAATATCTAAAACCAGCCGCGTCGCACTTTACACGATACAATAAAATCTTACATAGTTCGGACGGTATCCGAGGGTACAAAATAAAAGTATATCCCTCGTATGATGATATTAGGGTTCTCACATCGGCGGTGTGCGTGCGGAATTTCTATTAGGTACCTAACAGAGCGTTTCGCTTTATGTTCTAGCAGGGAAAACACAAGGGCAGGTATTTTGTTGAGCCTGTTTTCTTGCCAGACTTTAGAGACGCACTCGTCTCTTTTTTGAAGGCACTTTCCACGCCTAGCCACGTTACTTCACGCTACTCCACGTCACGTCACGCCACTCCATGTAATTCCTAGCCACGTTACTTCACGCTACTCCACGTCACTTCACGCCACTCCATATAATTCCTAGCCACGTTACTCCACACCACTCTACGCCACCTTACTCCACGCCACTTGGTGTTTTGTACGAAGTGTCCGGGGTGTGGCAATACCCAGTACCCACTTTCGAACGCTGTCGCGTTAACATATGTTTAACATTTAGTGAAACTTACATAAAAAGGAAAAACTTACAGTTCAATTTGTCAATTTTGTGGGTCGATAATCTGAGTCACAACGTCTTCCGATAAGTATTTGTTTACCACAGCTCCATGAGTCCAACTCAACTCGCTGGTATGTCATATCTGCAAAGCTGGTTTCACACAAAAACCTTTCGTATGTTTCACAACACCACCCTTCATCTTAGATCAGCTAGAAGCGCGGACACAATGCGAGATGAAAGGGATTCCCGGGTATAACATTACGTACACTGTTTTGTAAAAATAAACGTTTTGTCTAACATACTGCATAAATAGCCTATTATACGTCCCACTGCTGGGCACAGGCCTCTCCGCAATCAACCAGAAGGGGTATGGAGCATACTCCACCACGCTGCTGCAGTGCGGGTTAATGGAGGCACTAAATCTATGAGGCACTATCATACTTACTTAACTACACATTATCATCACCCTTGAATCCCCAAAGGCTAGGCTGAGGTATATAGCATGTACACACACTCCTTGTCAGCCATGTTTGAAGTCCTATGTAATATTCAGAAAATTAGTCAGGTGTATACTTAGAGCTGTACTACACCAATGGGGATATTGGTGCTAATTCCTGTAGACACCATCTAATTTTATTTTAAGTTATATCTGTCATTTTCTTATCCCCTGAAAAGGAAAGGGATAAGTAATCGACAAACATAAAATTTATGGAACACACGTCAATTTTAAGCACAAATCGAAAAAAAAATCCTATAAAAAATTACATTGGCTAATAACAAGTCAGAATTAAGTTGACAGCACACGTCAAAGGGTTTGCATACCCGCCAGATACCTTTTTGATTCGCCCGGGTTATTCTTTCATTTACTCACCATCATCATCATCAATTTAAGAGCCACGCTCTTGTCGGTGCAATATTTTCCATGCTACTCTTGCCTTTCGCCCCGTATTCTGTCTGACGCAAGTGGGATGGCACCCAGAGTAGTCCATTACAAAGCCATACTAGGACTCCTGTCCTCCACCTCTGAATAGTACTGACAGTTACTGTTGCCATCTGTCAGGTTCCAGGATTCATGTACTCATTCTTCCTAAAATTAAGAGCTGTCAATCAACCATTTCGGTGGATAAGAAAATGAAAGGTATAACTTAAAGTAAAATCAGGGTGTCTGTAGGAATCGGGGCCATTATCATGAGCTTAGGTATGTAATAATACTCGGTTATTTCAATCACTATTCGGAACATCTCTACTATTTGTCTATTCGGTCGGATAAGTACCCCCTGACCTATGGACTTGGAAACACAAACATAATTCGGGAAACATTTATAATTGAAAAAAGGCCCACACTGCCGTTATTCATCCACCCGAGACAAACCTGGTGAAATTCATCAATTTCTAATTAACCTGCATTCGAGGGCAGGTGGCACAAAGATATAAATTCAGCAAGTGGTCACCACAAATCCACAAAAGGGCAATAATAAATACAGCTACAAAAAATATTTATTTATTTATTATTCCTCATGACAAGTCACAATCATTTGTAAATCTTGGCGACCCGATTGCTCTAGGCAATCAGCCAATCAGCTCGCGAAAAAAAACACTCAGGATCCCGATATCTAGCACATCCGCGTGGTTGACGATTTCCCTCATTCAGCGCATATCGCTATGGACCCGCTAGGGTCGATTAAATTTTCAAATATAATCTTCTCAAGAATGAATCTTCCGAGGCGAAGTTCGCGCCCAACTGGGTCTCGAGTTTTGTACCGGGTGAGAACCCTCAGCGCTCCCCATTTGTCCGGCCAAGTAGCTAATGCCATTTGCGGTAATTGTACAATAAGTCACCATATCATCATCTCCCTAGCATTATCCCGTTTTTCATAGGGTCCGCTTACCTAACCTGAAGATTTTACAGGTCCAGTGTTTTACAAAAGTGACTGCCTACCTGACCTTCCAACCCGCGAAGGGAAAACCAGCCCAATACAGGCTAGATAACATACTTCTCAAAATGCATTTCTCAGGAATGTGGGTTTCCTCACGATGTTTTCCTTCACCGCTGAGCACCACTCTCCGTTTCTCCGCTCCGCTGCCTTCCTCCGCTCCCGTGGACAGACAGCCTTAAAAATCCAAGCATGCGTCACTTTCTGAAAGCAATATAGAAGTTCCTAAAGTCCTTCAAGTCTGTGAGCTGTCTCAATAGTTTTGAGAACTTACTTCGGGTGATATTGCATAACATGAATGCAATATTGAAACCACATATAGACACATCTGTAACCTTTAGAGGCGTTACGTGGAAATTGTATACTTCAGACTTGCAATTACACAATATATGTATATTATACAGTGTTAGTGATTCTATTCTATTCTATTCTATAATTCAGACCAATATTCTGGGTTCAAGTGGAATTTCCTGTCAGAAAATTTATGATTCTTTTTAGGGTTCCGTAACCTAATGGCAAAAAACGGAACCCTTATAGATTCGTCATGTCTGTCCGTCCGTCCGTCCGTATATCACAGCCACTTTTCTCCGAAACTATAATAGCTATACTGTTGAAACTTGATAAATATGTGTATTCTGTGAACCGCATTAAGATTTTTATGCAATGATAGAAAAAAAAACAATAAATTTTGGGGGTCCCCATACATAGAACTGAAACTCAAACAATTTTTTTTCATCAAACCCATACGTGTGGGGTGTCTATGGATAGGTCTTCCAAAATGGTATTGAAGTTTCTAATATCATTTTTTCTAAACTGAATAGTTTGCGCGAGAGACACTTCCAAAGTGGTAAAATGTTCCCCCCCCGTAACTTCTAAAATAAGAGGAGGATAAAACTAAAAAAAAATATATGATGTATAATAGCATGCAAACTACTAAAAAAAATTGGTTTGAACCAGATCTAGTTAGTAGTTTTTTTAATACATCATAAATCGTCATCACATCACACTCGTCAAACTTATAACACCCCTCTTTTTGCATCGGGAGTTAAAAATACAATTAGTTAAAACATCAAAATTTACTACGAACTAAAAAAAACTTTTAGATTATGTTACTTGCTGTTACGGAACCCTTCATGGGCGAGTCCGACTCGCACTTGGCCGCTTTTTTCAATTATTTTCAGTCCCATATTGTGCTTAAAGCTGCATAGAATCCAATTTTATAA
This sequence comes from Pectinophora gossypiella, assembly GCF_024362695.1. NCBI lineage: Eukaryota > Metazoa > Arthropoda > Insecta > Lepidoptera > Gelechiidae > Pectinophora > Pectinophora gossypiella. The sequence continues at coordinate 2,026,286 of NC_065413.1, forward strand.
TTTCAATTACAAATTATTAATAATCATCAATATACTTACAGAACATTGCACGTAGGTAAGTACCTACGCGATTCGTAGTCTAGCGACTGTTTGCGTTCAAATTTAAAAATAAATTAAACATCTTCGACAAGAATAACATCAACCATCGTTTTTAGTACTTACAATAAAGTAGACATTGTAATATTTTATTCCTTACGGTGTGACTAAATATCTTGTTAAGTGCATCTGTAACTACCTTTAGATGAGTTCAGTTGAAATTGTACACTTCAGACTTGCATAATTACGTAAAACATGTATACATATAGTCTACAGTCACATGTATACATTATTAGAGAGATAAATTCATATAAGCACAGCCACTAAAGTAATCAAAAGACAACTTGCATGAACCTTATGGTGACAGGTGATATATTTTATATAGACTATAGAAAGGTCCAATAAGTTATTTTTATTTCTGTAATTAATAAATTCCATTCATATTATGTTTTATAGCACTTATTTTTTAGGGAAACTCACAAAGAGAAATTAATTAATTAAATTTATAAGTAATGTAATGGTTAACACGCTCGTCTCGGCTTGACAAGAGCTTTATGTCCCGTCCGAGTCAGATTTTTCGATTTAAATTTTGTCTTTGTAATAAATTCGACTTTTAAAGGACAATCAATCAAAACGTCTCCCTCCACCAACAGATTTCAGACATATCTCATTCGAAGCGTCTTAACAAGTTGATAATTAAAACACAATAACGGGTTCTTACCGCGTTTAAAGTAGGGATATGAGACTCCCGATATTTCGACACTGTTGCAAATAAACTCAAAACAATGTATTAACAAGTTGATATTTTTGTTGTAAGGCGACTTTCTCGAAATACGCGGGGTTTAGGGTATATTCCGGAATTCGGGATTTTAAGTATGATTTTGGTACCTCCAGGTATTTTGTTGTTTCAACCAACAGATTCCAGACATATCTCAATTGAAGCGTCTTAGCAAGTTGATATTTATAGCAATGAAACCACTAACACGTAAAATATCTGTTAGAAGGGGGGGCCGAGTTTGATACAGTTACAGTCCTTTAATACATAATGTTATTATCAAACTCTTCAATAAAATTTAACTCAATGTATTAACCAAATAGAATAATTCCGCTCGGATGCGCTTGGCCTGAAAAAACAAACAATTTATTTCTTTACAACACGTTGATTGAATGTCTATCGGGGTTAAATTGACAAAATTTTGTTTCATCGAGTAATCAAGTATGTTTCTTTATTTGATTTTGTTCGCTCCCATAATGTATTTGTAATGGTTCTATAGCATTTTAAAGCTATAGCATTTTAGCAGGTTCTAAAGCATAAGCCCGTATCGAGTACCCATAGTATAGTTTTCTTCTACCAAGCGAGTCCCCAGATACCTCTAACAATACTGACCAATCACCAATCAGCCCAATCAGACCTCATAGAACCATTACATACATTACAAACCATCAATTACACCCGATTTCCTCGTTACCCGTTATGGGGTCTCTTTTGCCTCATTACTGAGGGAAGACACATAATGACCCTTATACAAGACTATTGGTATTTCCCTTATGTAAAAGGGGGAATTCATCGGCTGTTACGTTTCTGTACGAAATCAGCTGATCACCCGATTGTCCGAAATTATTATTGAGATGATCTGTGTACGTTCACGAGTACTAATATGTATACACTTTGAAACCATGTCACATTAACTTTTTTGACAAATTAAACCGTAAGTCTCATTAAATGACAACTATGATAGGGCAACAGGGTTCTAAAGTGGGTAAATGACATTGCTAATGACTGTACGATAAGGTGCAAAAGTCCAATCAGTTTCTTGCCAATTAATAAATAAGTGCTTGCACTTAAAACCTCCTGGTTAGATGTCGTTTCTGTAATAGACCAAAAACACGTACAAAAACATACATTTTATAATTATGACAACTAATGGTTCATAATTTCACGACTGTTTACAAATGATTCGCTGGGCTCAGTGACTGCACTTTTGCACTGTGATTGTACATACCTCCGAAACGCGTTTCTCGAGAATGTGGGTTTCTTCACGATGTTTTCTTTGACACCTGAGGACATGATAATTATTTATGATGCAAACATGATTTGAAAATAATTGGTGCACAATCAAGCATTTTTTCGAAAACGTAACTGAGTTTACATTACGATTATTCTTATATAAAATCTCCAATAAGTAACTAAGAACTTAAATGAAGCAATTTTATTCAAAAATACTTACTAAGTAGAACCCTCGCACAATTAGTTCGTGAGCCCAATAATGCCGGTACCTATCAGACTTGGTCGGTCCATCGGTTCCGAGATTTGATTTCATGGACCAATAGGCAGCTGCGGTGCCGAGTCTACGAGTTAGTTAGTAGTTTCAACTCCTATTTAATTTATATCGGATTTCTGATAAATTGGGTATTGTTAACTGATTATTTTATTCACTGCTGTTACCAGTTATCTCTTATTATCATTTAAAATTGATCACGAAAAAGATCTTTATTTAAACCGTGTATTTGGGTGTAAACCATCTGATTCAATTCCTAATTATTTCTTTAAAAAAAAAAATAATGTCGTCTTAGCGTTATCCTGGTTTCACTGGCTCGTATATGAACATTTAACTTGAAGATACGTAATAAACTAATCTCAGCCAAGACCGCCTTCAAGATCATGCTAAAGCCCATGTTTTTATATAAAACTGTTACATTGACATGATTTTGAGGGCAGTCCCAAAGCTGAGATTAGTTTATTAATACCTTGATTAGATTTTAGGTACTTTAAACGTAGGTAATCTTCTTCTATCATGTGGGTTGTGAGGGGGATTACCAACCCCATAAACCCTGGTATCAGGGTTATTATTGAGCCGCCATAGGCCACTGACATGCCTCATGTAACGACTACGTACTTACATCAGTAAGTAGTAACCGGGACCAACGGCTTAACGACAAAGCATGGATCATCTTACGTAACGTAGGTAATATAACGTTAGGTTTTTTTTTTAATTTTAGGCATTTAAATACGTAACCGTTAAACAGCCTATATACGTCGTCACTCGCGTCGTCGTCCTCATATAGCTAGTCGAATTCAGTTGTTTAGAGCCCGACCCAGAATTTGAACTAGGGACACTTCTATATAAGCCATGCGTTCTCCGAACAGGGCTATCACGGTTTCATAAAAAAATATATATATTGCATCAAGTTAATAAAAAATTAATATTTTTTGATACATTTGTAGACGTGGAAATTAAACAAGCTTATTTCTTTAAGAAACTGCATCGTTAGAGAATCTCTAAAAAATATCTATCGTATAGTCGCAACAAAGACCTCGAGTCTAAGCCGGCATACCGTCTCTAACTTGTCTGGCCTAAATTCAATCTTCCGTCATAATGCTATAGCGATTGTGTAGCTTTTAGCTCCCAACTGCATTTACTAGTGGGGAAACTTTGAGTGGTCAACTTTACTCCGCTCTCGTCTATAGGATAGTGCTCGGTCGAATTCGAGAACTATTTTAGGGAATTTTGGTCCGGGTTTAGGATTTTATAATACTACTTTATTCTATAAGCTAGTACTTACACGGAATTTGTTAGCTTTTGGCAATTGGACTTTTTATAAGTTATTTTTTCAGTAGTGGAGGTCTGAGTCTGAATTGGGCTGGTTTTCCTTTCGCGGGTTGGAAGGTCAAACAGGTAGTCGCTTCTGTAAAAAACCGGACCTGTCAAATTTTCAGGTTAGGTAAGCGGACCCTGTGACAAACGGGATAATGATAGGGAGATGATGATGGATTTTAATTTTGATTTTAATTCTAAAGCATGTAAAGTCTGTAAGCCTGTGAAGTCTGAAATAAAGAATATAATTAATATTATTACTATCATACTTCCCACAAACAAAACTTCGTATTCGCGCTTATACAAGACACATGTCACTTACGGCAGACGGCATCACTGTGATCCGTTTCTTTATTTTTAAATAATACGTTTAGTGTTGCCATTTTCCGCGGGTGACAACAGGTAGATAAATATCTTAAAAAAAGAATCCTTATAATCGTAAAAGCAAAAATAACAATGCCTAACTGTCAATTTTCATTTCTGTAACGAAATTTGTTCTGTTGGCATTTTGATCGAAGCATCCAAAATTCTCTCCGGATTGCACGTAGAAAAAATCAGTTTGTCTATCTCTTTTTAATCCTCCAACTGTTTTGGACCAAACTTGGGAGTATCTTCATTATTTCCTATTTAAGTTCAAAATCCGTTAGCTTTTGTTTGGATGCCGTATTTCAACTCAAACGTGCTCATGCAGTCTTTCAGTTTATACATAGTCTTTCAGTTTGCCTGTGACTTTCTTGCATTTTTGAATCAGTTTTATATTTATGAAGATCCAGAAAATGTACATGAACTGTATTCCATAAGTATTTCGTCGTTTAATAGTCATGGATTACTTTTTACATTCCATGTTACATATTTTCATGCCATAGTCAAAGCGACAATAATGCAGTACACATCATCTAAGTTTATTTTAAGTTATACCTTTCATTCTCTTATCCGCCGAAAACGAGTAATCGACAGGCATAAAATTTATGGAAAACGCCAATTTTAGACAGAAATTTAAAAAATCCCTCCCAATTTTATATTGGCCAATACATCGACAGAATTAAGTTGACAGCACGCATCTAATGGGTTGCTTATCAGCGATATGCCTACTTTATTCGCCCAGGTTGTTTATTCATTCACTCATTCATTTTAAAATGAACAGTTGTCAATCATCCGTCCCTTTACTTTTGAGCGGATTTGAAAATGACGGATATAACTTAAAATAAAATTAGGGATCTCATGATTCTGAAATGTGGCCAATGTTCTATTTAATTATACATAGTCTATAATTATTTACTACTACTACTACTGAACGACATTTTACTTGAAAACTCTAGCCACCTTATTAAAAATATAGTACTAAAGATAAAATAAAAAATAGGTGCTAGTACTGAAGTTACGTCTGTTGCAAATGTTGACAGTGACTTGACGACATTCTATGTAAACACAATTTTCGTCCCAGCACCTACTCGAATCGAAATTTGTTAGTTGTCAATATTTAGCTCCCGTACTTTATTTTTTATATATTTTCTACAAGTTTTGCATACATTGGAATATTCTTACTAAGATTTCCTTTGCTTTTTACGTTTGCTCTTCGATATTCCATTTTAGAAAAAATAAATTATATTGAATATCAAAAACCATAATTCGTAACATTCTTTTTTTTTTTTTTTTTTAATCTTTAGCCAGGCGCTTTGGGGTAATAACTTTAGAATTAAAAAGTTTTAATGTATGTAGTCTAAATTAAGTTAAGCAATTGTGAGCATAATTCATAATTCTTTAGTTTTTGTATTGTTAATGTCTTGTTGTATTAACAGACAGTGTATCAAATACTTAAATAAAATAATAATAAAATTACACGTAATTACGGTGAATTCTTTGGGATCAAAAATAGGCTTAATAAGAGAAGAAGACCGATCGTCGTGGAGATCCTTGGGGGAGGCCTATGCCTAGCAGTGGGCGTCGTACGGCTGATGATGATGATGAAGAGAAGAAGCCAGATTTTCTTAATAAAAAATCTATCTTCTTTAACCTTCTTTTATATTCTTCTTTTTCTTCTTTCCTCTTTTTTAATATCGTGGATAAGATTCAGATAATATAGGTAGTTTAACAATCAATACGATGAAGACGAAGATTCAGCACATTTTTTTTTCCTCGATATTGTTTCAAAAAGCCATAAAAATGTATGAGATTTATGTAAGCTGTTATGATAGGACCTCCTCTACCCAAACCTAGAAGCTTGAAGTCATGTCCGGAATGGAAATTGAGGGCTTTTTGTATTAATATCTGCTTTAGATGTTAAATAAACATTGGCACTTATTGGGTCAGGACTTTTGGAATTTAGAAATAGCGGAATAAACAGTGAAATGGGAGCTTAATGATGTTTCTGTACTGAATAGAGTGATGTTATAACAATACAAACTTAGACAGGGTAAACATTATTCTGTTCTTGCCACTTTTAGATAATGGACATTTATTTATCTTTATTCCTGTACGTAACATATTTTATGTAGACTTTGAATCGTCATTTTTTACATAACGAACGTCTCATCCGCCTAAAACTACTCAGAAATCAGAATCATTTATTCAACGTAATAATTATCATGAATAAACTTGTTGAAGGTCAATGTAACATTTTAAATTTACGTCATTTCACAAGGTGTTATGGCTGAAGAGAAGAAATGACAAGAAACTGCAACAGCAAAACATCTTTTAAAAACCAATGAAGGTACCATACAAGTTTTAAATAACTAGAGGATCACATTCAATACCTGAGATTTTTATCATTTAGGTAGTCACTAATTTTACAATAAGCTTTTTTACATAAAGTAAACTTCAAAACAAGCTACTGGAATAATTTTCTATCGCAAAAAGTATACAAATGAAAATAATTACAAAAAAATGATTATTGAATTTTCAAATAATGAATACTGCGACGGATAAATCCACTTGATATTAACTCAGAATCATGGTCTGAATCATCCCCCTGAGTATTCGTAACGATGTCACTAACAGACTGTACGTATATGTGGCTGAATTTGCAAACTGACCCTTAGCCAACGTTTCCTTTTAGTATCCTGATTGAATCACACTACCCTGGCTTTTATACATATCTTTGATAAGGATGTGGGTAATATTTTTTCAGTGATAAGCATTTTTTTCCGCACACACTGACTGACCCATCTTCTTACTAAGCTTATACTTCACTTGCGGATAGTAATGTTAGGAAGGTTTTAGCTTTTCGCATCGCATTGAAACATTCAATCAATCATTCTGTATTGCACAAAAACATACACTTAGGAAGTCCTAAGTGTATGTTTAGAATGCACAATAGGACGCTTTATTGCTAAACAGCAATTTATGCCACACACACATTCTGGCATATTCGCTCATGTGATCGATCCTAAAATGAAAGGTTTCGCTGAGAGCTCATAGGGTAAATAGCATTATCATTTTCATATGCCAACATTTGGCGAACCTAAATCAATAGTATTTGCAAAGGTACGAAATAAGACCTTTCAGACTCTTCAGAATATCCCAAAAGGCTTCAAGTAAATATATTGCAAAGCAGAAAAAAATATCAAATAAAAGAATCACTCTATAGTCACTTATATAAGGCTCTTTATATTTTCTAGATTTATAATAGTGCTTATTCCAGGGCGGTTAAAATGGCCACGTCGAAGCAATTCATCTAAGAAAGTAATATTACTATTTGACATTTGTTCGCATTGCGCACTTACTTTTATATGCGCGAATTTTAAATTGCAACATTGCTTTCTTAGATGAATTGCGTCGATGTGGCCATTTCAACCCCCAGTACACAGTAAAGAAAATGACAGGTAAGAAAAAACAAAAAAAATAGATAAAAATAAACTTAGATCGTGTCAATGTTCGGCAGCGAGTGGGCGAAAATAAAAAGAAAACTAAATGAAAATAATCACTTTTACTAAATTAATACAAAGGAAAATACATAGGTACATAAAGACGAAAATATAAAATAACTTAAAATCAACGACCGTTCTTAGGGAGCTAAAATTGAACAGAAAAAAAACAAAAGACAATCGCACCATATAGAAGAATAAAACATAGAAATTCTTAAAAACTAAGGAGATTGTAGGTATATAAATTATAAAAAGTTTTAAATCTATTTAAAAATGTCCGTGGGTCGTTTACAGATGGTGTGTGGTAAGTACACTAGGTAATTCGGCATTCTAGTATAGTGTGGGTTGTGAGGCGGATTAACCTTATCAATCCTGGCGTCAGGGTTATTATTGAGCCGCAAAAGACCCCTGACATGCCTCATGTATTTATCGACTATATACACTAGTAAGTAGTGACCGGGACTAACGGCTTAAGCACTACTTTCGGACATCTTACATTCGGGTGATTAGCCGGCAATGCACCCTGAACTCGGGACCTCTGGATAGTGTGCCCAACCGCTGGACCACCGAGGTCGTTTTCTAGCCTATTGAAATATCAAAACCCGTGATACATTTAGCAGTACAAGCGGACCTCAACGACCGTGCTCAGTTTCAAGCACAGAAAGAATAAGATTTGTACAAGAAAGTAATCCGAGAACATGTGCTGAGAATGGTCAGAGAGATAAGGCACCTAATTTATAGCGTTTCAATACCTCAGCCACTGAAAACGATATGCTGGAAGAACCTCGAGTTATCTCTATTCTGGAGGTCTGAATAGGCCACGTTGAAGTAATTTGTTTAAAAAAGCAATTGTCTAATAAAGCAATAAGAAAGATCTTAGGGTTAGAACAAACGTGACACGCGCGATAACCAAAAAAAGAGAGAAAGAGGAGTATTACAAACAAAAGTGATAATTTTGAGGAAGAGAGTAAAAAACATTACTTTATCTTTAGATATATTTAGATTGAAATAATAGAAAAAAGTTATCATTGTATTTAATAGCAAACAATGATTTCTCTCTTATTTAAAAGAAAAAACTTCATACCAGTAAATTATGCCACTTCCAGCTGTTTTATATCGTCCAGAAGGTTTTCTCAAAGGCTAGCAGATGTTGAGAATTTAGTTTCGCCCACGTGTTATTCTATCGCAAGTTATTTGTTTCTGAATTCTTTGGCTCTGATAGTTTATTTGAGAACCATTTTTATGTTTCCAAAGGCATAATAGGCTCTACTTTGTATTTACATGAGTAGAGCTTTTGGCTTGGAAACTTTATTACTGAACATTATTCTCAGATTCAGTTATCAGGTCTTTATCGGTGATCTTTGAATTATTTACAACACATAACATAAACTTACGACTATACCCAATGGGGTAGTCAGAGGTACATGTACTGCAATTATTATCCATTAATTGAATTCTTTATAATATTGTATTGTATTCATTTCAAATTTTATATACTTTTCAATACCAGTTATATTAAAATTTCGATTTCGTTCAGAGTTGAATAATCACAAGCATCCTATTTTTAGTTGTTTATATTTTTTATTTAATTTATATACATATATAACAACATAAACAGCCTATTTACATCCCACTGCTGGGCACAGAATTTATGTATTTTTTTGGACGACATAGTAAGTAGGTACCTGTGACGCCCTGAGGGCACAGCAACATAAGAGGTGATACCAGCTCCCGCAGCATAACATCCTTGCCGCGCGCGGATCGAGTTACATCGAGGGCTTCGATCAACGTACGACGTCTATCTATGTAGATACATTTGCTGCATCAATATAATGGTTTCTTAGGCAATATTGTTCAGAATCTAGCACATTCATCTTTGAAAGTATTTTGGGGTACACACAAAATAACCCTAGATACGAAATCAGTTTATGCTCCGTTTACCGTAACATTCAAAAACTGTTACCCGATTCATCATCTCAGGCCTTTACATCTTTATCAGATGATTCAAACAGCGTTTCTGTGGCAGCTTTTCAAATATATCTTTATTCAGTAGGTAACATAGTTACACTTTGAATCGTCAATTTTTACATAACGTTCGTCTCATCCGCCTAAAACTACTGCAGCTTCTCACAACCTGTATAGCAGGGGAAAAGAAGCTGCAAGAAAAACCTCGGCACAGGGTCCTAGGCGTTCTTTAAAAAAATAAACATAAAATATTGTTATACAATTGAGTAATTTACCTGCCTAATAACTAACTTTCGATCATTTTAAATTTTGTCCGGCCAAGTAGTTAATGCCATCTGCGGCAAATACAATAAGTCACGTCAAAAAAAAAAGATCATTTTAAATAGCCTAAGCTCTCATGTTGCCAGCAGCAAATGCCATGTCTCTGCAGCTAGTCAGGACATAATCCTAGTTTAGAGGCCGTTTCGGAACAGTGGGTCCAGGTGCCATAAATCCTGGCTAATCCAACCGCGGCCAAGTCATAAAGATTACGAAGACACGTTTGCACGTAAAGTATGAACATTAAAATCAGTTTTATTGTCTTTACGGTAATGTGATTGTAAATATTCGTGCTTTATTCGGATGTTTTGGTCGTTGCTTAGTTAATACCATCTGTGACAAACTTAAAATAAGTCACGTTAAAAAAGGTCGTAGTTAAGATTTTCATCTTCTCTCGTGTGGATTGTGAGGTGGATTACCAACCTCATCAACCGTGGTGTCAGTGTTACTATTGAGCCGCCCAAGGCCCCTGACATGACTCATGTAACGACTACTTACTTACATCAGTAACTAGTATCCGGGACCAACGGCTTAACGTGCCTTCCGAAGCACGGATCATCATGCATTCGGACAATCTGGTGATCAGCCTGTAATGTCCTAACCAAACTAGGGATCATACAGCTAATTTTTGTGATATTTACCCACCGGGTATCGAACCCGGGACCTCCGGATCGTGAGCCTAACGCTCAACTACTGGACCACGGAGGCCGTCGTAGTTAAGATCATTCGTGTTATGAATAAAAAAAAATCATTCGAACGATTTTTTTGGTTTTATTTAAATGACGCAGGTCTGTTTTTGCGTTCTTAGTGACTATTATTTATTTATTTGTAGTATATTTAAAGGTGTTAAATTATCGAATGATGTTAATTCATTATCATTCGAATACACTGTCATTCAAATTATTCGAATACACCGTCATTGGAACAATTATTCGAATGAATAATTCATATTCGCCCATCACTGCCTCATTCATCACTAAATGTTACATAATATAATGTTAACGCGACAGGGTTCTAAAGTGGGTATATGGTATTGCCACACACGGGACACATCATACAAAACACCTCGTTATACACAGACACTACACATTGACGTTATCGTACACGCGCATCTGTGTGTGACGTCTGACGCCATACGATTGAAGACTAATGAAGAACGAGGGGGGGGAGGTAAACCTAGCTCAGCCGCTGGTGGGGAGCGGAGAGTTGCCGTTCTATACGTGGTATTATTCCTTATTCTATGGCCTCGTTCACATCGACATTCTAATGTAAGTACGGTCTATTCTAATCTTGAATCCAGTCCATCTCCCTTCTCGGTACTATAACAGTATTACCAGTAGCAACTCAACTGTCAACTATACAAGATTTATACGGACGACTTAACCCATAACAATATGTAGATAGTTACAGCCACTATAATTGGCCTTATCCAAAGGCTATCCCGCGAAACCCCTGATAATCTTCAACTTTATACCGTAGCTGATAAAGGTGAGAATAGCCAGTTTTGTTGAGGATACCGAAGGATTTCTAGGGATGGTAAGTTAATTAACGGACTTAGATAGCGGCTCGTAATATAGTTTGGGGCAGAGAGGTTAAATACAGGAGACGCAGGGCCGTGAAAAGCGAAATATATTACGTTTATGGAAGTCATAATTACATACATAAACTTAAACAGCCTATATACCCCACTGCTGGGCAGAGGCTTCCCCTAAATCAACCTGAGGGGGTATGGAGCATAGAGTCGGTGGATCTGTTTTACGGCTAATAGCCGAGGCCAACGGCTCAACGTGCCCTCCAAAGCAAGGAATCATCTTACTTTTTTGGACAATCAGGTTATTCAAGCCTGCAAAGTCCTTACAAAACAAAGGACAGTCTCATAAAGTGATTTCGACAATGTCCCCATCAGGAATCCGTATTTCCAGATCGTGAGCCTAACCCTCACACAAACTAACTATAAACCCGTAAGTACGAGTACCACACCTCATCGAGTTGTCTATTGTTACTTATCTGTGATGATTTATTTTAATTATTATGCTTTTTTTATTTAATCATAAGTCACGACGTGGATTATTTGGACATGCCGCATGTGCTTGCACTTTTATTCATTAATTTTGGATAAATTTAAAAATAATTTTTGTAAATATCATAAGTAAATAAATTAATAAATTGATGTCATGACGTAGTCGAAGTAACAAAACCACTAAGTCCGTGCTAAGTAAGTGTCATGGCATTGTGCTAAGGGAGATTCTTTTTCTATTTTGAACGCCCTCCACAATGTGTAGTTTAGGTATCTGATATTATATTTTTTATTATTTGTCTTATTGTTTTTGGTTATTAATCAAAGGTACTATTCTGGGTCCCAGTCTCTTCTTAACTTACATTAACGACCTGTGTCAATTACATCTTGCCAATGGGGAACTGTTTTCTTTTGCCGACGACACTGTTTTACTTTTCTCGGGGAACACGTGGAAGGAAGTGTATGATTCAGCCCAAAACGGGTTCAATTTAGTCTCTGATTGGTTGAACCAAAACCTGCTCACCTTAAATGTTGACAAAACAAAACATATGATTTTTACTTTGCGTAATAAACATCTTCCTGACCCGGCAATATTTACCATCGCTGCACACTCTACTCAAATCCCTCATACTTCACCTTGCAATTGTCCTAAAATAGAAAGAACTAATAGCATTAAATATCTCGGAGTCCTTATAGATAGCAACCTCACTTTTAATTCACACATTAGCCTCATATCAAATAGAGTCCGTAAATTAATCTTTGTATTTAAACATTTAAGACATGTAGCAGACCCTCCAACTTTAAAAATGATTTACATAGCACTTTGTCAATCAATACTTATTTATTGCATCACTACATGGGGCGGTGCACCAAAAACCATTTTCAAATCTGTAGAACGTGCACAAAGGGCACTGTTAAAAGTAGCTACATTCAAACCAATGCTATTTTCCACCTCTCTACTCTATGAGGTATGTGACGTACTTACCGTCCGACAACTGTTCATTCTTCATACTATACTTATGCAACATTCCCAGACTCCCGTTGACATCGACGTTACATATACAAGGCGTAACCACTTAGTCGCAAAATCTTTCTTCTTCAACACCAGTTTTAGCCATAGATTCTTCTGCTTTTTGGGTCCCTTTCTGTACAACATGCTTCAACGTAATCTTTCCATTCACTCCCAATCAACACTACCTTGCAAAAAGGCTGTTACCAATTGGTTACAAGGACTATCATACGATGACACAGAGAAATTACTTAAACCTGTTGGTTGATTACCTTTAGTAAACATAATAATATACAAGTAGATACACCTCACACAACACACAAACCCTCAAACACACACGCTCACACACACACACGCACACACTCACACACACGCACACACACACACACACACACACACACACACACACACACACACACACACACACACACACACACGCACATAGCAAGTGGTATTTTACCTTACCTATTAATTATTATTTTTTTCTTTTTATTGTTAACTTGATATTATTCAAATTTTAAATATAACAATATTCATTGTCAGCACCCTCAATTTTGGCTTTCTGCATACAACTCTTGGATGGTAGCTGGTATCCTTAGCTCAGTTTTAAAACTTTTAGGGATAACAGCTGACTCATAGTAATTATGTCACAGCCTGTAACTACATACTTATAAATGTAACAAATATTGTCGTATATTTAAGGCTCTAATAGTACAAAATAAAGATATTATTATTACATAACATACTACATAAACAGCCTATATACGTCCCACTGCTGGGCACAGGCCTCCCCTCAATCAACCGGAGGGGGTATATTATTATTATATTATTATTATTATTATTATTATTATTATTATTATTTAATCCTCTGCAGTGCACGCTAAAACTTTTTAAGTTTGTGGTGTACTGTATTAAATATAAAAATGTACTTTGCAATTGTTTGTAATAAAAAAAACTTTGTTAATATGGCGTCTAATATGAAAATATTTTTTTTCTTTCTTTTTTTCTTTTTAATGACATACATTAAGATCACGCGCATTTTTAGATCCTATTTTATTTTCACACAATTTTAACCGTATTTTTTGTCTTCGGTTTTTCTCCGTACATTTTGTCTTCGATGTCGACCTATAAATCCCACACGTGTTTTCAATTTGACTTTCTGACTCCATTAGTCAAAAGAATAATAGCGGAAAGAATCCCCGGCAAATATTTTTGGAGGCGACGTATTTACGAAGCCATAACGCCTTAAGTATCTTGGAGCTCCATATAATCTCTTCGGAAGTTACCTAACACGGGGGTAGGGGAATCGATAATGCAAATTTTATGTAAAGTGACTGAGAGAGGGCAAATTTTGGTAGGGAGGCAGGGAGCGCTCCAATCACTGAGTCTTAATAATATGTATCGAATGTTTAGTTTGCTAAGGTTTACTTTGCCCATACTAGGAGTACATTAACCGAGTGTACTTTGGAGATAGCGGTGGTTGCGTTCCAGTTAGTTTGTTCGCAACGTCTTTAAGATAATAATAGACTTGTACTACCGTTTATTAAATAGAATAGAATTTATATTTATGAAAAAGATACATTTGTTTCATTTATGATTAAAAAATCCCACATAAACAAATTCTCGGTTAGTAAACACAGACACAGACAGAGAAAAAGAGATAGAGTACAAAGTACTGAAAGTGGATTTCGCTTAATACTTTTACCTAATACATCGATCGAAGCCGTGGTATCCTAGTTGGAAAACTCTCACTGTGAGGTCACAGGTTCGAATCTTACCATGGTTAAATCAATTTATATTTCCGTTTTTTTTTATTCACGAGCTCAGCGAAGGAAAACATCGTGAGGAAACCCACATTTCAAAGAAATGTGTACCTATCGGAAGTAGGTGACCTAACCTTTATTGGGCTGGTTTCCCTTCGCGGGTTGGAAGGTCAGACAGGTATGACTCTCACTGTGAGTACACAGGTTCGAATCTTACCATGGTTAAACCAATTTATATTTCCGTTTTTTTTTTTCGAATTCATATATGGATTATGAATGGCTATCACGAGCTCAGGGAAGGAAAACATCGTGAGGAAACCGAAGATTCGAAGAAATGTGCATCGGAAGTATGTGACCTAACCTATATCGAGCTGGTGTCCCTTCGCGGGTTGGAAGTTCAGACAGGTAGTCGCTTCTGTAAAAAACCGAATCTGTCAAGTCTTCAGGTTAGGTAAGCGGACCCTGTGAAAAACGGGATGACTCTGTAAAGATGATGATGTATGCTTCCCATATCTACAAATAAATGTCTGATTTGAAAAAAAGATTTAAGTATTTTTGAATTCTGAATTCCTATTATCGAGTTTCGAAAGTCACGCCAACACTAACCGTGGTAAGGGAGGTATTATTAATATGTGCAAACGCCAGAGTAAGCCGAGTAATGTTTGTGTACAAGCATGTTTGGTTTCAAGGGTATATCGATATCACCGTCAGATATCGAGTTTAATAGAAAATTGGAAATCAGCCCGTTGGCAGGCTGCCTGGGGTCGCGGCTTCGATAGTTTGGGCTAACAATTGTCGCTTAGTTATGGCTGGTTTCGGGAAATTTTAGCGATAAAAGGTGAAGCGTACGGACAGAGCAAATAAATAACAAAACACGATCACCTCCCTATCTTCCCTGTTCAAAAATTGTCAACGTTTGCATGGGAGCAAACAAGAAACAAAACACTATCAGTTCCGCATTTTCCACGTTCAAAAGTCGATGACGGAGTGATTTTCTTCGTAACTTATTTATTGATAAAATCGACAGCATAATACAATGCCTAACAAACACTGCCTCGCCACTACAAAATCCGCATCGTGTGAGAAACGCCTAAGACATTTATCCAATTCTGTTGAAGAGGGACACGAAACCACAAAATCAATTCCTAATAACGTTCCACCAATCAGCTTACTTGATCACCTATTCAGAAGACTCATACCCACATACAAAAGGCTCGTAAGATTACAGATAAGAAGTACATAGCATTATAAATGTGAGGGAAATCTGGAAAACTTTTCCGTGCCAACACACTCGATCCAATTTGTAATTAAAATGGCCCCGATTCCTGCAGACATCTTCTAATTTTATTTTAAGTTATACCCGTCATTTTCTTATCCGCCGAAAAGGAAAGGGATGTATGATTAACAGCTGTTAATTTTTAAATGAAAGAATCAAATAGGTATCTCGCTTGTATGCAAACCGTTTGACGTGTGCTGTCAACTAAATTCTGTCGGGTTATCGGGCAACGCAAAATTTTTAGAGGGTTTTAGATTTGTGACTAAAAATTACGTGTGTTCCATAAATTTTACGCTTGTCGATTACTCGTCCCTTTCCTTTTCGGGGAAAAAGAATTTTTGTAGGTGTTTATATTTTTCTCGTTAGTATTTACCCAATAAACAAATGAAGATACTCAGGAAGCCCAGAGTATTTTACAGGGAAACTAAAAGAAGGCTTGAAGTCGGTTGAGATTAGCGCTGAAAAGAAAAAAAAATACAATTCGATGCTTTGTCGTTAAACTGTAAACCCTGGCTGACATTTATTGAATTATAGTCGATACATGAGCTAGGTCTTTCGTTCAACAATAGCTCTCAATACACATGAAATAAAATTCATCTTCTCTTAGCGTTATTCTGTTTCCACGGGGCCCGCTTACCTAACCTAACCTGAAGATCTCACAGGTCCAGTTTTTTACAAAAGCATCTGCCTATCGGACCTTTCCAACCCGCGAAGGGAAAACCAGCCCAATACAGGTTAGGTCGTATATCTCCGAAACGCATTTCTCAGGAAACACATTAAAGAAAAAATAATTCTTAAAAACGAACCCGCATTTCGTACTCTCAAATCCAGAACTTTTACAAAAGGCGTGAACCCCTAAAAATATAGTCTATGCTTACTCGAGCAACTTCCTTATGATTTCTGGAAACTTCTGGAAAGTTTTCACGATAAGAGTGAAACCAGACGAGTTTATAAATTAAATCGAGAACTTCATGTGAACGAAATCAGACGCCCTTGTTCGCCGAATATGGATATTGCTTTGCAAAGTTTTAGGATACGGCTGACAGCAGCGAAAACCCTTTTGTTAGGGATCTTAAAATCTTAAATATAAACGACTAGCTTTTGCTAGCGACTTCGTCCGCGTGGTATGTTATAAAATATAGATCTTTGTGTGTGTGGGAGTGCATGTCAAATTTCAAGCATCTAACTTATGCAGTTTAGATTTTTTTGATACAACATGTTTTTCCCGCTTACTCCCATTTTTCAAAATAGAGCCATAACTAAACTTTATATTTACTAAGGTATGCATGTATGCTAGATTTAAAACATCTACTCGTATCTTACGCGGTTTAGAATTTTTCATACAAATGTTTTTTCCTGCTAATTCCCGTTTCCGTGGGAATTTTGCAATATCCTGTTGCAACTAAGCTTTAAGTTTACTAAGGTACCTGCATGCCAAATTTCAAGCGTCTAACTTAAGTGGTTTAGATTTTTCATACAAAAGGATTTTTCCGCTAATTCCCGTTCCCGTGGGAATTTCGGGAATTCCTTTCTTAGTGCACCTCTACGGTACCTAAGTTACGTCTCTTCCAAATTTCAAGTGCCTGCGTTTAGCCGTTAAGGCTGTGCGTTGATATGTCAGTCAGTCAGTTTCTCCTTTTATATATTTAGATGACTATTTTTATTTTACTTTTTTCGTAAAATATGCTTGTCTGTAAAGTACATAAAACATTAAATGATTAATTTATCTTAAGTAAATGTAATTTTCCCGGACACAGTTGGCTCGACTATTAAAGGGCGATACGGCTCCCCAGTTTTGCGAACTCTTGACCTGGCCTTTCTTTAAGGCATCTTTGATTAGATCGCGATATCTAAAACTATAATAAATATTAATTAAAACACATAATAACGGGTTCTTTTCGTGTTTAAAGTAGGGATATGAGACTCCCTACATTAAACGCGGTAAGAACCCGTTATTATGTGTTTTAATTATGATAATAACCGCGTAAACTTAAAACAGTGTAATAAATATTTCAAAATCAAATCAAATATACTTTATTACACAGAACTTGATTTAAACAATCAGACATAACACATGAATACAGTACAATTTGGGCGGCATTATTGCTCTAGAGCAATTTCTTCCAGGCAGGATGCGGGATAGTACATCAAGAAATAAATACCTAATCATCTGTTGTCAACGGACCAACTTATTTTAAGGCTCAAATAATTATCACAATGATTTCAGATCCAATTCACACCGACAATAGCTTACAAGCCATAACTTTTAATAATGACTTCCAAATTTTTCTGCACAGATAATAAAAGTTCTTTTGAGGTAAATCCTCCGTAATAAAATTAATAAGATCTAAACGTCATTATTATAGATATTTCCTATAAAAGAGATGATGAATCGTTCTCCGAAGTATCCATTGTTGAGTGGATGGATTGAGTCTATAATTATACCGTACAATGGGAGGTTTAAAATCCATTTTTCATTATTAAAATTTACTCAGGATATTCGTTTGTTTTTCGGAAATTGTGTTTTGTTTTATTTGAATATAATTTTACATAAATTAGCCAGTAACATTTTCCAAATGAAGGTAGTCCCGGTGGTGTAATGGTTAACATACTCGTCCCGGCTTGACATGAGCTGTGGGTTCAAGTCCCGTCCGAGTCAATGTTTTTTATCGATTTAAATTTTCTTTGTGACAATATAATAATATGATTTCATAACATCACATATACTTCGTTTTAAGTTTACGCGGTTATTATCATAATTGAAACATATAATAACGGGTTCTTACCGCGTTTAATGATCATGGCACGGGATGATCATGGAACTTGCAACAGTGTCGAAATATCGGGAGTCTCATATCCCTACTTTAAACGCGGTAAGAAGAAAGAAGGTATTATGTGTTTTAATCACATAATACTTACAGCCTATATACGCCTCACTGTTAGGCACAAACAAGTATCCACTCAATCAACCGTACGGAATATGGAGCTTTTGTTCAACTGTTGATCCTTGATAACGGGAATGAGGTGGATAATTCATTAGGTGACAAGTTCAAATACATTTATCAGATATAAAAAAAAATATATATTTATAGACAGTTTATCAGCAAGTGTTATAATGTGGGTATAAGAGCCATATCACACTAGGACATCGTTAGCATTACCACAGTCACGCCACCAACAAAATGTATGCGGTTGACATCTGGGGCCTGTTTAATAAAACTTACAATTGTAAATTACAATGACAATTTGATGTACATTGCGGAGTGTGTGATCACGAATATTTTGCAGTGTCATATTAGCTGCGCAATGAACATCAAATTGTCTTTGTAATTTACAATTGTAAGTTTTATTAAACAGGCCCCTGATGTCTTATTGGTTGCGCAACCAAAAAGACACTAAGTGAGGTAGCATTTACACAACAGCATAAATATATATGCGGTTGACGCGTGGTGTCCTGTTGGTTGGTGGAAGTAGTTATTACACAGCTGTATACATTTTACGACCACAACCTGCATACATTTTAGTGAGATAGGGTGAAGACTTCAATGGTTGCAGAGGCGGAGATGGGAGCCATCAGTACGGCAATGCAGGACGGAAGAGGCGAGTCACAGGGACCGTAACCTGGAACCTGACAGAGGGCAGCAGTACGTATGGCTTTGAAATAGACTAATAGACCACTCGCGTCAGACAAAGTTCTGCATGGCAGAAGGCAAGAGGGAACCCACTGCCCTATATTTTCCTAAAAATTAGCATGGAGAATGCTACACTGACAAGAGCGTGGCTCTTAAATTAGTTTAGGTGATTAGTTGTGGACTGAGTTATGGCCTTGCTTATCTTTTATCTACCCTCTCCGGTTGATTGGGAGGAGGCCTCTGCCCAGCAGTGGGACGTATATAGGCTATTTATGTTATCTTTTATCTATCTTTAAAGATTTGCACGTGAAGATTTTATTTATTTATTTGTATGAATAAAACAGACACAAGGTACATACAAAGACAGAATAAAAACAGATAGTACAGGTAAGATTATCTCTAAATAAAGAGATTTCCTCCAGCTGACCCACGTCACGACTACGTGACTTTAGGTTCTGAAAGTGTTTATAATATAATTATATAAGGAACCACAAAGATTATCACCGGCTCAGACTCACCCTGCGCACAATCACCGCACATTGAGTCGACCTAGTTGCAGCCAACCAAGTTTGTCCCGCGGCTCTCACCACGCTAACTCAATTCTTACTTGTTACCATGTCTCACATGACACGCGAGTTATACTCCAATGAATATATCCCGATGTATTTGACAGCTGTCAGATTCATAACAATTAATTGGTGCCTATTCCGGTGTACGAAAATGAATTCATTCTTCTTCTATCGTGTGGGTTGTGAGGTGAATTACCAACCTCATCAACCCTAGTGTCAGGGTTATTATTGAGCCGCCAAAGGCCCCTGACATGGCTCATGTAACGATTAATCACTTACATCAGTAAGTAGTAACTGGGACCACCGACTTAACGTGCCTTCCGAAGCACGAATCATCTTACTTTCAGACCATCAGGTGATCAGCCTGTAATGTCCTAACCAAACTTGGGATCACAAAGATGATTTTTGTGATATGTCCCCACTGATATTCGAACCCGGGACCTCCGGATCGTGAGATCAACGCTCAACCACTGGACCACAGAGGCCGATAATGAATTCATTGTTGCTAGTAGTTCCAACTAGTCAAATCAGTTTTTTTTTTATTATTTAAATAACGAACCGCTTACAATACAGAACATTTAACTAAGTGTTTAACAAACCAACTTAAGATACTTAAAGGTTACCCTACATAAATAATACGGATAGAAAGGTACCTGAATGTCATTGTGAGCAGATTTTTAGCTACACGGCTAACCTCAGAACAATAACTAAAGCATAGAAGGAAGGCTAAAATAGCAACAGAACTCTATAATTCTGCTCTACTTTATCTTACGGAACCGGCGTAATGTTAGACAAAGACGCATATACAAAAATTGTTTCGTAATTTCGTAGGTTGTCACAAGTTTTTCATTGCCTAGTGTTGGGTTTCACTTTAGTAATATGTCGATAAAATTAAATTTACTTACAATTAATGTCGATAATTTTTTTTACAAGATTTCTTTTTGTAGGACGCAATTATCTTCTTCTTGATGAAAGGAGACTCTGTCTCTGATAGGTAAGTACCTAACCATTTTTGGATTATATTGTCTGGTTTATATTAGTTTGGAGCTGCAGCTCACATTCAGGAAGGAAAGAAAATAGCCAACTGTTATCGTTTCATCGGTAAGTATTTTGTAATATTCAAATTTATTTATGATGTCATCCGCCGTGCACTGGTGTTGATCGACGTGCCGTGCAAATTGGAACCGCCGGGTCTAAGCCGCACAGACAGTAAGAGGCCCGATGGGCTCACGCTCATACCCTAGGAGAGGGGGCGTGCTTTATTGTGGGACGCGACCTGCGCTTGCAGGTTTGCAGCAACGCACCTGCCCCGTACTACTCGAACCGCAGGGCCGGCTGCCGAGTGGGCCGCTAGCCAAAAACTGGCGAAATATGGGAATTTAACGCGGACCCACAATTTTGTCCCTTTTGCCGTCGAGACTTCGGGTGTGTGGTGCTCGGCCGTAATTACCATTTCATCTGTCTGATCTATAATGTTCAATGTAGGAATAGCATCGTCTCGAAGACGTCTCCACTTCGAATTAGGAACACACATAAATGAATCCGCAGTAAAATGTTTCGAGCAAATACGGCTGTACTTATTTGGAATCCAATTTCGTCTATTAATGCGAATTATCCATTCTTTCTCTTTGTTATCGTCTATAGGAAATCTAAAAATTAAAAGTATCGATAATTTTAGTACATCACTATGGACAATCAACATAACCTCAAATCAATTCCGTATTTATCGATGAAACGTATAATATAATGGATATCTCAAATATTTTATGCTACAAATCTATTCAGCAAAACATATTACTTTCCTAAAATTGTTCAGCAGTTCACATTTCACTAGAAAATTACAAAAAACTTACCGATGAAACGACAGAAGTTGTTGGCTATTTTCTTTTCTTCCTGAATGTGAACTGCAGCCCCATACCACACAAGACATAATGTCACAGAGTCGAGACACTCAATTATTTGATATAAATAAAAGTTTCTTTCCATTTATTTGGAAAAATATTGTTAAATTATCACTTAAAACAATCTGAACACAAGACACTCGTTAACAAAGTTCACGCGACCGTGTCAAATTGTTCGGTAAATATAAGTAAAATCTTCTATGTTATGTTACTATGTATTTGGCCGAGTTAAAATGAGTCCAATAGGTCCAAATGACATTTCATGTTGTGACAACCTCGGAAAAAATGAAGCAAAGAGCGAATCATTTGTCCTTTTCTCACTCATAGTTTGTGTCGTAAGCTAGAAGAGAGCCGATTTATAGTTTCTGAATTCTTATTTTAGCCTTCCTTCTATGCTTTAGTTATTGTTCTGAGCGGCTAACCCTCGTCGCGTTATGCTTACGTAAAATACATAAACATAACATAAACATAAACAGCCTATATACGTCCCACTGCTGGGCACAGGCCTCCCCTCAATCAACCGGAGGGGGTATGGAGCATACTCCACCACGCTGCTCCAATGCGGGTTGGTGGAGGTGTTTTAACGGCTAATAGCCGGGACCAACGGCTTAACGTGCCCTCCGAAGCACGGAATCATCTTACTTTTTCGGACAATCAGGTGATTCAAGCCTGAAAAGTCCTTACCAAACAAAGGACACTCTCACAAAGTGATTTCGACAATGTCCCCATCGAGAATTGAACCCGGACCTCCAGATCGTGAGCCTAACGCTCTAACCACTAGACCACGTAAAATACAGAATTTTAAAAGAAACAGTAGTTATAAGAATATTAATTAATAATTGATTATAGACTCAAGTTTGTTGTATTATTTTTTTCTAAACATCAAAATACGAAATTGCTATGGCATTTGTTTGAAACAGTAAACTGTGACGTCATAGAAAAACGTGAGAAAATATCGCACTTATTTTTAATTTTTTCTTGATTAAAATTTATAAATAAGTCGAAGAGAAAACATAAAACGTTTTTTGTCGCCTTAAGAACTGTCTTTATTGAGTACTCAGAATTTCATCAAGGAAACTACCCAGTTGACTACTGTACCCTAAAAATAGCTGATACTTTCAAAGTAAACGTCATATTTTAAAAAAAGAAACAAATGAATTTACCTTCCATATTGAAATAAATATAAATTATTTACAGTTATAAATCATTTTTTTTATATTTTATTTTTCATATATATACGGATTAAAATGGTCTTTTCCAATTTTCCCATTTCTGTTCCCATTCGTTTTAAAGACAAATGATGTGTAAAATAAAAAAAAAACTTTTCATTCGTATAAGTTAGCCAGCCGATGGTCCGTAAACCAAGTTATTTATTACTGCAGCAGAAATGCATTTTAATTTGTTTTAAAGCATCTAGGAAATTAATGTCCCTCCGAGCGAAATGCTTGTTTACTTTGTCTTAATAAAATATCTGTTTGCTCATTCGCGCATTGTCACATGTAAAGTTTAAGTGCCAGCTAACATTATCTGCTGCACTTTCATTCTCTGTTTAATAATATTAACCTGTGGGATTGGGCTGGTGTTCTTCTATCGTGTGGGTTGTGCGGTGGACTACCAACCTCATCAACCCTGGTGTGGTGGTGGTGGTTACTATTGAGCCGGTTCTTACATCAGTTAGTAGTAACCGGGACCAACGGCTTAACGTGCCTTCCGAAGCACGGATCATCTTACTTTCGGACAGTCTGGTGATCAGCCAGTAATGTCCTAACCAAACTAGGGACCACAAAGTGATTTTTGTGATATGTCTCCACCGGGAATCGAACTCGGGACCCGGGCTGGTCATATTTGTAGAAATCTCAAACCACTAAACTCTTGAAGAGCGACCACAGTCTTTTGCGTCACCAACAAAATGTATGCAGTTGTATAAATAAAGAGTACCTGACCTAGATGCGCAAACAATTTGTTGCCATCAACCATCATCATCATCAGCCCATTAACGTCCCCACTGCAGGGGCACGGGCCTTCCCTGTGGATGGATAGGGAGATCGGGCTTTAAACCATCACGAGGGCCCAGTGCGGATTGATAGTTATTAACGGCTGCTAATGCAGCCGGGACCAACGGCTTAACGTGCCTTCCGAAGCACGGAGGAGCTCGAGATGAAAACTTTTTTTGTGGTCACCCATCCTATGACCGGCCTTTGCGAAAGTTGCTTTACTTCAACAATCGCAGACCGAGAGCGTTAACCGCTGCGCCACCGAGCTCCTCAACCATATACCGATATATTGAAATAGCACCCTTAGGAGAGCAAAGTTAAAGAGTATTAACAGAATTCCAAGATAACGATCGGTGATAAAACAAGCTTATCAATATCAAGTTACTTGTTAACTTACAATAACACAAAGTTAGACTCAAATCTAAATATCGGATTCCAAACGAAACTAAACTTTAATCCGTATAATTACCTAGTTGCCAAAACCGTTGAGCAATTGTCGCTTCGTAGAATAAAGTTGTCAGTACGAAATGTTCCACAACGTGCTTTTGCGGTCGGAATAAATCCCTTGCGATACAAAATAGTACGGGATTTGAGGATTTCAAATGAATTGTTATGTTGGTAGGATTCTAATACTTAGTTTACACTGGAATGAAGTCAGGATTTAGAATCTAAAGCCTGTTCTATAAAAGTAGTAGCACTTACTGATGATTGTCCGAATGAATTGACAGATAAGTGCCTAATTCTTCTCTTATATGGATTGTGAGATCAATAAGCGACCTTATTAATCCCGGTACCCTGATACCCTGGTAACTAATCACTCTACAGACCCCTAACATGGCTTGAATGACTACATACTTACTTAAGTAAATAGTAGTCAAGACCAACTGCTTTACGTGCACTCTAAAGCATGGAACATCTTACAGCTTACTTTGTACGTACAATCGGGTGACCAGACTGCAATGTCCTACCTAATCGAGTCAGGAACCACAAATGTGTTTTTTGTGTCCCCATCGGGATTCGAACCCTGGACCTCTGGATCGTGAGACCAACGCTCATCCACTAGATCACTCTGATATATATTATAAGCTGTTAGATAAATTGTGAACCAGCCCTTAAGGCTTCTTGGTCTGATAAACCTTAAAATCTATGCTTCCTTATTTTTTGTTCATTCCATGGGCAATAGGTTGATCATTACTGTCACTAACGTTTTAACGTGACTTGTTGTAGGCTTGCCTCACTTGGCTGTACAAATTGGGAGCGGTAAGGGCTCTCACCCGGTTAAGTTACTAGGACGCTACATACCTTTTTTTTAAATCCGTCATGTTCTTTTCTGTTTACTGGTGGCTCTGTTACGTTATGTGTATATCTACAAGTGTAATTGTGCTTCTTCTTATGGTGTTTATCATGTTGCCTTGGGACCAACAAGGCAAGAACGGCCCCAAGAAGCCACAGCCAGATCACATCCTGGTGACGGAGCCCCAAGACGAGCCTGTGCCGCTGGAGCCCACCAGCGACGTGCGCTCGCTGCCGCCAGCGCCCATCCCGCCGCCGGTCGCCGCCGTCGCTTAGGACATAAGCTAAGCTAAGCTAAGCTAAGCTAATTCCTGTAGACACCATTAATATTATTTTAAGTTATACCTGTCATTTTCTTATCTGCCAAAAAGGCAAGGGACGGGTAATTGACAGGCATAAAGTTTATGGAACACACGTCAATTTTAGTTACAAATCTAAAAGCCTCTAAAAATTTTACATTGGCCAATAACCCGACAGAATTAAGTTGACAGCACACGTCTTCTGGGTTTTTCATTCATTCATTTTCAGCGGATAAGATGGTGTCTGTAGACACAATAATAAATGCCAATATTTTTTTTTATTGTCATTTCCACAAACATCCGTCTTGCTTTTTTGTAATTGTTTTAGTGGAAATTTGATATGATGTTGTTGTCTTTTTTTTTGTGTGTGTGGCGTCCTTTTATAATAAACTTTTTCTATTCTATTCTATTCTATTCTATTTGACTAAATTGCTAGTAATACGATTAAATAAATACATTTGTCTGTCATCGAAGACAATGTGTACACGGCTCAGCTTTAAGGCTTAAGGGATTTCGGATTTCCACTTTGATGCCAGCCAGAACGTTTTGAGTTTTGTTAGTGGGAAGTTGAGTACGAACTGTTCTGTAGTTTAGATCTAGTCAGATTGACTTCAGAGAGGATTTAGTATTGATGGGTTCCGTTGCTCTTTTATGCCTCGGAATCCCAAAATTTCGGTGTTGTGTATTGAGAACATACATAAACTTTGGCTTATTTTCCACCGGCGTAAGCAAAGACTATGGAATTTCATTTGCTTCGGTCTTGAAACACTGTTCTTACTTCTTCCACATACATCAATCGTTTCATACACGCACGTCAGTTCTTGAGAAGGAATACTAAAAATTCGAGAAATTTCTAGAGAAATAAATAATTTGTCTGACCTTCTAGAACGCAGAGAAAAAACAACTGAACCAGACCAATACCATGTTAAGTCACATACCTCTGAAACGCATCGGGAATTTGAGTTTCCTCACGACATTTTATAGTTAGTAGTTTCTACCTAACTGCATTTTTGTTTTTAAAACTTCAGCCATTGAATGTTCAATGATAACTCTGACATCAGTGTTGGTTAACTATCATTGTACTAGATTCGTTTCCCGGTGTGGATATTGTCAAAAATAATTTGTGTATTCCTCTTCCTTAACTTGTTATGGCATTGCAGGTTGAATCACCTCATTATACCCCTAGCGTTATTCCGTTTTCACAAAGTCCGCTTACCTAACCTGAAAATTTGACAGGTCTAATTTTTTTACAGAAGCGACTGGCTGAATCACCCGATGGTCCGAAAAGTTTAATGTTACACTTTAAGACTTTAGTCTACTACTGGCTTAAGCTAGTAACCCCGGTGGCCTTTGGCCCACCGAAGGCCCTTTGCGGGGTTGTTACTGACCCGTCAATAACAGCTCTGGCACTGGAAGAAAGAGACAGCCTATTTACTTATTTCATGTTATCAAATAAATGTAACCCATTTCAACCAACACTTTTGTACTACGTATACCAACATTGTGAATAAAACGGATGTCACACTTTGCAATGAGAGTGTTATCGTGGAAGTAACTTTATGAAGTACTAGGAAACTGTGTGATACAGACAAACAAATGTAACTGGAAACATTGTAATTTGTTTGTAAACGTACTTGCTGCATTGGGTGTGGACGTCAAATTGCTTTAAAGTTGACAAAATGGTAAGGCATAATTTTGCTAATCAGTCATTTAGCAATTTGGAGGAAATTTATTTTCGATTGAAAACAGCATGAAGAAGAGAGAAGTTAAGATTGAAAATGAAGAGGTTATAATTACAAAAGTAAATTTATTTCCATTCACCAACGTGCATGTTTCTGTCAACAAAATTAATGAATTTACAACACAGTTAAGCGGCTTATCACCTGAGAAGGAATACTTAGGCTCCGTAGCCTACACATATCTGTAAAAGAGTT